>NC_066618.1:291428158-292059392 GCF_025201925.1 Gopherus flavomarginatus
AGGAATCTTGTTACCATAGGGTGAGAGAAAACCGATTGGTCATCCTCCCCTGGGTGAAAAGTGGAGATGGCCGCCAGATGAACCCGAAGAGATGATATCGCCAGGCCCTGTTCCTTAAGGGACCAGATGTAGTCCAAGATAATGGAAATAGAGACCTCAGCGGGGAGAAGACTGCGTTCCGCACACCAGCAGGTGAAGCGCTTCCATTTCGCTGAATAAGTCGCTTTGGTGGAAGGCTTCCTGCTGTCCAGGAGCACCTGCCGCACTGGGGTAGAGCAACGGAGCTCGGACCGGGTCAGCCACTCAGGAGCCAAGCAATGAGGTGCAGGGACTGCAGGTCTGGGTGACGTAGCCTGCCGTGATCCTGAGCGATCAGGTCCAGGTGAAGGGGCAGGGGGACAAGGTCGGCTAGAGACAGGTCCAGCAACATGGAGTACCAATGTTGCCTGGGCCACGCTGGAGCTATCATGATCAAGCGGGCCCTGTCCCTGCGCACCTTCAGAAGGACCTTGTGGACGAGCGGGAATGGAGGGAATGCGTAGAACAGATGCGTCATCCAGGGGATAAGGAAGGCATCTGCTACCGAACCTGGTTCCCGGCTTTGAAAGGAGCAGAATATCTGGCAATTCCTGTTCCCTCGGGACACGAAGAGGTCCATCCGGGGACATCCCCACCTCTGGAAGAGCGAAAGGGCAATGTCCAGGCGAAGGGACCACTCGTGGGAAAGGAAGGATCTGCTCAGATGATCCGCCAGCGTGTTCCGAACCCCGGGAAGATAGGATGCGATGAGGTGAATGGAGTGGGCTATGCAGAAGTCCCAAAGCCTCACGGTCTCCTGACACAGGGCAGAAGACCTCGTGCTGCCCTGCTTGTTGATGTAATACATGGTCGTTGTGTTGTCAGTGAATACCGAGACACAGCGACCTTGAAATTGAAGATGGAATGTTTGGCAAGCAAGGCGGACTGCCCTCAGTTCCCGTACGTTGATGTGGAGGGCTAATTCGTGAGATGACCACCGACCTTGTGTCCGTAGGGTTCCGAGATGGGCCCCCCAACCTAGATCTGAGGCATCTGTTGTCAGGGACACCGAAGGCTGGGGCAGATGGAACGGCAACCCCGAACATACCATGGACTGGTCCAGCCACCACCTCAGGGAACCTAATATGTCCTGTGGAATGGTAACAACCGCATCCAGAAGGTGCCGGGCCAGACGGTACTGACTGATGAGCCAGGACTGGAGGGGCCTCATGCGAAGCCGCGCATACTGCGTGACAAACGTGCAAGCCGCCATGTGGCCCAATAGAGTTAGGCATGTGCGTATGGAGGTCAAGGGTGCTGACTGCAGTCGTCATATAATGGCCGTCAAGGTCTGGAACCTTGCTAGAGGAAGAAGTGCTCCGATAAAAACTCTATCCTCTGAGTGGGGATTAGCATTGACTTCTCTATATTGAGGATGAGACCCAAGTTCTCGAAGAGACTGCTGACCATGCGGACATGGCTGAGGACTTGTGCCTCTGATGACCCCCCGAATCAGCCAGTCGTCAGGAAATTCGGCGCATGGTCACGCCAGAAGCCAGGGTCCTGGCGGCCGAATCTGCGGCATCGAGGGATGCTTGCAAAGAAGTTCGTGCCACCTTCTTGCCCTCGTCAAGGATCGCCGCAAATTCCTGACATGCATCTTGTGGAAGCAACTCCTTAAATTTGTCCGCTGCCGCCCAGGTGTTGTAAGTGTAGCGGCTAAGGAGAGCTTGTTGATTGGACACCTGAAGTTGGAGAGCGTCCGCAGAACAGACCTTTCGGCCAAGCAGGTCCATGCGCACTTCTTTAGACTTCGGTGCCGGGGCCTGCTGGCCGTGACGCTCCCTCTCGTTCACAGATTGTACGACAAGGGAGCACGGGGGTAGGTGGACCTAGAGATACTCGTACCCTTTCGATGGCACCATATATTTGCGTTCCAAGCCGCGTGCCGCGGGGGGAACTGATGCCAGCGACTGCCAGATGGTAGTGGCATTGGCCTGAATGGTCCGTATAAAGGGAAGGGCAACACGAGTGGGAGCATCTGCAGACAATATGCTCACCACCAGATGCTCAATTTCTGAGACCTCCTTGGCCTGTAAATTCATGTTTTGTGCCACGCGCCGGAGGAGGTCTTGATGCGCTCTGAGGTCAAGCGGAGGAGGGCTGGTGGATGTTGTTCCAGCCACTGCCTCATCCGGGGAGGATGATGAGGAGACCCCCAGCAGGAGTGGATCTGCAGGATGCTCCGTCTGGAGCAATGCTTCCGACTCTGGAGGGAGGTCCGGGTCCCGCTGGTGAGACAGTCCCTCCTCTGCAGGGGACGGGGGAGGACGAGACAGTGTGGCCTCCAGAGCCCTGTGCTCTGACGTTGTTGGACGCAGGGGAATCTGTTGCTGCCCTTGGGCTTGATGATATGCCCAGGGGGTCCAGAAGCCCCACTGCTGTGGTCCATGCTCCTGAGGAGGGGGATCCTGGAAGAGAGCAGCAGGCCTATCCGCGTCCATAGCATACGCGCTGTCTGTCTGAGAGGAGACAGATGGCTGTCGGGATGGCCAAGGTGGAGCCGAACAGGATTGATATGGGTCCCTCAGTCTAGACGACGGCGACCTCCTCGGTGCCGGGGACCGGTGCCGGGAGTCATACCGGTGCCGAGATCGAGACCGGGACCTACCACCAGCGCGGTGCCGGGAGGTCGACCGGGATGTCAAACACCGACGATGGGAGCAGCTTCTGGAATCTTGGTGCCGGTAGCGGTGGCTCGAGCCAGAACGGTGCCGGGAGTACCAGGACCTCCGTGAAGAGGATCGGCGTCGCGAGTACGACTGGTACCGCTGCGGGGAGCGGTGCTGGGACTGCGAGCGGCGTTCTGACCGAGATCGTCCACGGTGCCGGGACCTTGATGGGGATCGGTGCCGGCTCGGTGAACCTGGAGATGGAGCTCGCAAGGCCGGAGGCTTGCCCTTTGACTGCAGAACCCGCACCGGAGACACCAGGGGTTGAGGTAGCGTAGGCTCAGTCAAAGCAATCAGGTCCCGAGCCGAAGCAAATGTCTCCGGCATCGAGGGAACCACTAGCTCAACCCCGGATCTTATGAGGGAGCTGTGAGGCACCGGACTCGACGGACCTCCCGGGCCCGGAGTCAACAGAATCTCTGGCATCGGTGCCGCGGCAGTCGACGGTGCTGGACGCTCCGGACGCGTCTGCTTGGCTGGAGTGACAGACGTCGAAGGCCTTGCTTCTGGGCCCGGTGCCGGGGAAAGCCGGTGCCGCGGCATCTTCCCAGTGCCGGAGCGGAGCCGGCGCTCGGCGTCGAGGCTGGAGGGTTAAGCGCTGCTTCCATTAAGAGGGTCTTTAAGCGCTGATCCCTCTCCTTCTTTGTTCTTGGCTTAAATGCCTTACAAATGCGGCACTTTTCAGAGATATGCGATTCCCCAAGGCACTTCAGGCAGGCGTCGTGGGGATCGCTCATTGGCATCGGCTTCTTGCAGGCCGAGCACTGTTTAAACCCTGGCGAGCCGGCCATGGGCCCGGCGCGGGGAAGGGCTAGAGCCCAAGCCCGCTAACTATTTACAACAAGTACTACAACTAACAGCTAATACTAAAAACTCTAATTACAACTATAACTATATACAACTATTAGAACAACGAGACAATGGAGAGCTAGGGATGTGGAGGACAGCTATGCCGCGCTCCACAGTTCCAACGACTGACACGGCGGTAAGAAGGAACTGAGGAGCAGACGGGCCGGCAGGGGTATATATCAGGCACCATGCCGGCGCCACTCTAGGGGGTGACCTGCTGGCCCACCGGAGTTGCTAGGGTAAAAATCTTCCGATGAACGTGCTTGCACAGCGTGCACACCTAACTGGAATGGATATGAGCAATCACTCTAAGAAGAACAGATAATTTAGCATAAGTAGTTAATGCATATTTCAAGGGACCATTCAAGGTGAAGTGTCCCATTAACAACCCTCCAACCATCAGGGTTGGAGGGGGAAGAAGGGATGTGGGGGGAGAAAGGAAAGAAGCTGGAGAGGGAATTGTTAGTGGATTACAGATTGTTGGAATAAGCCATATATCTATTGCGTCTATTCAGTCCATGATTTTAGTGTCTAGCAAAGTTATGATTTTAAGCTTTTGCTAGACACTAAAAAACATCAGTTGAACAGAGACACTGGAAGTATGCTTTATTACAACAATCTAGAACCTACTAACAACCCTCCTCACCCCCAGCTGCTTTTCCTCTCTATTCATTCCTTTCTCTGCTCTGACTGGAGGGGTGCTAACAAGCCACTTCACCTAGAATGGTCCCTTGAAACATGTCAACTAGTTATGCTAACCAAATTTTTCCATCTTGTATTTAGCTGTGACACCAGGAGTACATTTCCCAGACCTGAAGAAGAGCTGTGTAAGCTCGAAAGCTTGTCTCTCTCAACAACAGAGGTTGGTCCAATAAAAGATATTACCTCACCCACCTTGTCTCTTTAATATCTTGGGACTGACAGGGCTATAACACTGCATACAATGAAACTAATTCTAGATTCAGAATCCTTACTTAGTTTATAATTTCTATCTGCTGTCAGAGTCACTGCACTACTGTCCCTCTTTGTTTTCAAAATCTTTTAGCATTTTGTAAGCCTTACTAGTACCTAAGTACAAACAAGAAGAGAAAAAAATGAGTGTACAGCAATTATTCATATTTTGTCAAAAGCTATTGCATCAAAGGCCCAGACTGCAAGGTTATGCTTAGGCTTGGCAGAATTCTATTTTTTTAATTGACTGATAATATTAATCTTTATTTTTAATAATGTTTTCTATTTTTACCATTTAAATTTTCTCAGCTGTGGAAATTCCAGGGTGGGTCAGTCAATAATCTAATGACAGTAGACAGTGATTCAAAAATAAAGTTTATAACAGTTAAAACAAATATTAACATATTTCAAAATATACAAAAGTAAATATCCTTAAATCAAACTCTTAAGTTCACAAGCAGCATTTTGCTTACTTTGCCAATCTTTAAATTTCAGCTTTCATCAAAGGAAATATTTTTTCATTGGTTTGTGTGTGTATGGCAATACTGATGTTTACCAATATTTAACAATAAAAATTTAATCCTTCCAAGCCTAGTTATGCTATACAGGAAACCACAGACTTAACAGTAACCACGATTCAGGGGAAAACTGAAATCTGAAGTCAACAAGACCCACAAATCCCAGGACTTAAACATTTTTATATTTGCTTTGAAAAAAAGGAACTAGAATTTCATTTTAACCTACTTTACCTTAAATATAGCAATTCAATTTTTTCAGAGGAGAGGGTTTTAATAACTCATGAGATATTTGCATAAAATACTGCATTATGTAAAACAATATCCATGCACATGGAAAAGAGATTTTTTTTTCCCTTTTCAGTTCTCTAAGGATAACCTTGCTGGTGAGGGAGAGAAGAATGAATTGACAAGTTTCCATGAATAATGAACCATTCATGTTTTGAAGCTACTGGTTTTAGTCATGAAATAAGTCCATATTATTGTAACAGCTGCTCAGATGATAAAGTAGTATTACAGGGATGCAAATTAGTCAAATATAAATTAAATGAATAAATAGGAAAAGAAAGTCAGCTCATGTGCAACACAGATATATCTGCATGGTGCTGTGCCATGGCACATGTCAGGGTCACTTAAGGAAAATATAACAAACCTTCCAAAACTGTAGAGAGTAGTTAGTTAAACATCAGTAAACCAACTCTCACTAAAGTGATGATACAGCATTGTTAAAGATACAAGAAATTTCACTTTCCTATATATATGCATTGCCACTTTATTGATATATTACTGTCTGCCACAAGAACCAAATGTACCGTATAGGCAGATTTTTACTGAAAAAGGAAATATTTGAAGTAAAATGAAAATATTAGTATTCTAAGACCCAGTGTGCACTATACATTCTTAAGGTATCTGTCATTTTCTATGAAAAGAGAGTTAGTAGAAATTAGAAACTACCTTTCTAACTGGCACAGAAATTTTGCAATTGCTGAAAACAAAGGCAAATAAAAAAATGCCTTACAGAAAAGCTGACATCCAAATACCTTCTAATTAATTTTACATTTTATATAAAACTCTATATAATAAAATGTGGCAAATACAAATATAATTTAACACAAGTTCAACAGCTTATTAAAATCAATGTAAATGACATAATGATGTTTGAACATAAATATAAGAGATATATGAAATGGCTCCCAGAAATTGGCCCCCCTTATATTTAATCATTGATATTTACTAAGACTAGCATTCTAAATTTATGAACATCGCATTGATTTCTATTTTTTTTAATTATTTTAAAAAATCCATACTTCATATTTTATATGAAAGTGCAACGGTAAAACAAAATGACTCAGCCAGCCCACAGGAATGATCTCCCTCCTAGCTCACAACTGATTTCATGAAGAAAAAAGGACTCCATTAACATCTGAACTATGCAGAGGGAAAGATAATTTTTCCATTCATCTTTGAAAGGTCAATTAAATTCACAAACTGCACTTATAGCTTAAGTATTTTATTTAAAATAATTGACATGAAAGATAAGTTAGCCCATAATGCTGAAGTCTCAAATTCAATGGCATCTACATATCTGATCCAAAGAATTTCAGATAATAAAAATTCAAGCTAAGAAAGAATAGTTCCTCTGTATATAATGTAATTTCTTAAAAGGCTGCCACATTAAGAGGATGTTAGCTATTTAAGTGCTCAAATTGAAGCAGATTATGTTATGGATTCTGCAATTGTTCTCTCTAAAGGTTCCTCAACCCAGAAAACCTAAATAGCAAATGAGAAGGGATAACAAATTCGCTCCAATCTCTACCTTTTTCACTTGACAATTTAAATGGGTTATGCTTTCATAACAAAAGCCACACTGGAAAAGTGTTAGCTATTTATAGAAATACGGATTTTGCTATTTAATTTACGTATTAGGACATGTGGGAAATAAGAAGCTAATAATCAAAGTTCATTCACTTAATTAGGAAATTTGGAGGAGTGTTAGCATTATATTAAGTGAAGATGCATACATATATAGATGAATATCTGATCTCTACTCAACAATGTCAAAGCCGTATTTGAATTATTGACAGATCAGGATTTATTGTGCTTGAATCTAGACAATTATCTTAGCCATTCTCTATATGTAGCACCTCATAACTCTCCTATTGCAATGCCAGGCATTTGATTAACATTTTCAGAAACTGCACCATGTAATTTACAGTTTTTTAACTTATCTTTTTATGCTTCTGAATTGTTCTCGTTCACATGACACAGGATATATGTACAAAACAAAAAGGTTACTTATTGTACAGCAGCTGATGGTCTGAGATATGTTGTCTATATGTACTGCACTCCTGCCATGAGTGTGCCCCCAGTGCCAGAGATCAGAATGCTTTGATCAGCAGTGCCCACTGATCCACACTTGTATCCTACCTGTCCTTGTGCACCTTCCTCCTGAGGGCATAAAAGGGTGGAGTGGGGCCAAACAAATATCAGCTCCTTCATTAAACAAACATCCAATGAGTGTAGAATTCAATATGGTATGATAGAAAGGCAGGTTGTGGAATACATATAAACAACACATCTTGAAGAACATCAGATATTGCAAGGTAAGTAACCTCTTTTTCTTCTTAAAGTAATTATCTATGTGTATTACACTCCTGATGAATCCCAAGCAATGACCTCACTGGAGGTGTGATATTGGAGTCCCAAGATAATAGTGATTAAATAACTACTTTGCCAAAGCCAGCATCTGCTTTGGCAGCCTCCCCTATGGCATAATGCTCTGTAAAAGTATGAATTGAGTGCCAAATGGCTGCTATATGTATTACAGGAATTAGAACATTTCTATAAGAAGTTGCCCAAGCAGCAGTAGTAGTGTCAGCCTTGATCTGAACAGGAAGATCTCGTATAGCAACCAGATAATGTCTGATACAATCAGAGATCAATTTAGCTATTCTTTAGGAAGAAACAGTCTTCCCTTTTACCCTCTCAGTATTTTAGTCTATAACTAGTCTAGATGAGATTCTAAATAGTTTAGCTCTATGTTAATTAAAGGATATGGATCTTAATATGTCTAAAGGGTGTGATTTAACAGTCTGATTATTAACAGTTTGATTCTTATAAAAATCTGATTGAACTTTTGGAATAAACTAGGTTGAGTCCTAAGAGATTTTCTCTCTACAAAAATCAGTGTCTGGTGGGCCTGCTGTTAAGGGTTGATAGTCTCCCACTCTCTGCACTAATGTAATGGCCACTAGAAATGAGGTTCTCATGGAAGGATGCTGATGTGAACCTGTTGCTAATGGTTCACAAGATGGAACCATGTGACTCACTAATACTACATACAAATACCACGAGGGATGAGGTTCTCTAATACTATATCTACACTATGCAGGAAGGTGATTTCCCTGCTCGTGACCGCATACTTGTGTTAGCTCTCAACGAGCTAGCACTAGTATAAATAGCAATGTAGCCACAGCAGCATAGGAAGCATGGGTTATCCATGCCGAGTACATACTCACCGTTTCAGGCAGGTTTGTACTCAGCACAGGTAATCAATGACTCCATTGCTGCTATCTGTGCTACCATGGCTAGACTATTTATATTTGTGCTACCCTGAGTTAGTGCAAACATGTGTTTGTAAGCAGGTGAATCACACTCCTAGCTCATAGCACAGACAGTTTAATTGGCAGCAACACCTGCCCACCGTAGGATCTGAACATTCAGTACAGTTCTCAATAAGTGGATGGAAAGCAGACATATCTGTCAGGTGAACCATCACAAAACTAACTGAGAAAGCTGTTGACTTCAGGGAGAGTAGGTAATCTGAAATAAAATGAATGTCTGTTCAAAATGGTGAGATATAGTGATCTTCAGCCCAGAACAAAAATCTCTTCTATTTAGCATTATAAGCAGATCTCACTGAATCTTTTCTGCTATCAAAATATTTTGGATGACCCTAGAGCAAGTCCTTTCCATATCCATACAATCACTGTAAAATTCAGGGATGATAGATAGCCTGGAGGAAGGATCCTCAGTTCGTCTTGAGAAATCAGATGTAGAATTAGAGATAATAATTCTGGGGGTCAAATTGACAGAGTTAAGAGGTCTGGAAACCAAAATTGTCAGGCCCAAGCTGAAGCAATTATCTCTCTTAAAATTCTTGGTATTAAGGGAATTGGTGAGTATGTATCTTTCAGTCCTGTAGACCATGGAAATTAGAATAAAAATCCTTTCCCCTGTATTGCAGAGGAACCTAATCCATGGCTCCAACAAGCAATAAGGATTGAATTTTTGTTGTAGTATCCTCTCATGAAAGAGGTCCCTGCAGATAAGGGACAGGGATAATCTAGAACTAAAACTACTCAGTTCAGATAATACTGGGGACCAATTGATCTGCTAAAAGTTTGTTCCAGGTTTCCCAAAAATAAGCAAGTCTGTTTCCAAAAGGAGTCAGCGAAGTGAAAAGATCCATACAGATTGGTTCTCAAAAGCTCTCAACAGCACCATCAACATTTGTTTTTTGTTGGTCAGAAACAATCATGAAGAAGTGGACGCAGAAAAAGCAGGTGGACCTCTCTTACAAAAATGTTGCTTCTTTCCTAGATATTCTGTAGGCCGTTGGTATGAGTATGCAAAAGGCAGATAAGGTTGCCTTGCTTGAGGTGATTAGTATTGTCTTCTCTTTAGCTGCATGGAGCAGACAACCAGTGATCTTAAAGTTTAACAAACATCTTCTAAGATGTGTAAGATGTCATCTGTTTTTTGAACCAAAAGGTTTGCTTCCTTAAAAGTGTAAGCCCTCTACAGTATTTTGTACCTCTCATGAAATACCAGATGATTGAAGCCATGATAAACATCTCATTGTTATGACAGTCACCACTGAACATGCCATGGTTTCTGATAAATCTATAGTGGCTTAAAGAACTGTTCTTGGGATTAGTTGTCCTTCATTGATTAACAACTGCAGCTCCTGTCTCAATGCTTGTGGTACACTATCAAAAAAATTGGCAACTCTATGCCAACATTGGAAGTTATCTTTTGAAAAGAAAGTCTGATCATTCAAGATTCTCATTTGTAAACTTGCAGAATAATATTTTTTTTACCCAGTAAGTCTTATTTCTTTGGTCCTTTTCTTTCAGAGTGTACTTATAACTGTGCTGATTAATACATTCTTGGACACACCACCACAATAACAAGAGAAAAAGGTGTTGGCTATACACAAAAATACTCAAATCCCAAGGCCTGGCCTGGTTATATTTTGTCTACTTTTATGTCACAGGGATTGCGATAGAAGTTCCCACAGCAACTGAGTCAGCTCTAGAAGGCTTTCGTTAACTGGCATTGCCACTCTGGCAGTAAGGTATGTAAAATTTCCAATAAGATTTTTTGCTCACCACCTCCACTGGAATTTTCAGCATTTCAACCAGTCTTTTTAGAAGTTCTTAAAATGCTTTATAATCATCAGGAGGTGTTGCTGCTGCTGGAGTTACAGTTTTGATAATGCTGATGTAGAAAGATCAGTGTGATGAGTTTGCTCTCTCTCAGATGAGTGGAGTTGCTGCTGTGCTGGAATGGTATGAGGTTACTGTTCTGTGTCCTGGTAGACTGCAGACTACATAGCTGACACCAGACTTCTCAGATATTGAAAAGCTCAATATGGCCATGAGCGTCCTCTATATGAAAAATGTGCACTAGGCCAAGGTGGTAGAGACCAGGATGGATGAGTCCCCTCTGTGTTCTCTATCGCTACTATAATTAGGCGGGGTCCTAATATACGGACCTGTGGAAAAATATGCTGGAAAATAAGATGGAGAACCCCCCTACTATCCACCAAAGAGGATGAGAAAGAATATTCTTCTCAGACAGAGAGAGCAGATTTTAAAATCGTTCCAAGAAGGACAGTACCTGTGTCCCTGAGTAAAGAACTGCTTGATACTAATAATGGAATTCTCTGTGTCTGTTCTAGTCATGGGGACTCAGGAAAGTCTAAGATTATTAAGTCTTTCGGTGCTGTAAAAGTTGGTGCTAGCGGAGCCAATATTGAAGGCATCCAGACCAGTGCCATGTTGTAGAGTACCAGGCTTGTCAGTAATGATAGAGTCTGTTTAATGGTGTCTGAGAACTTACATTTACACCTTGAATACCCTTTTCATCCAGTCTCTGAAGAGATTTAATTCTCCTCTTTTTGGGAGGTGCCTAAGGAGGTGACCTCCTTTTACGCTCTTCATGGAAATGATGATGGGACTTATCCCCATCCAATGATTTCAGCACCTGAGCCTTTACCACACAAGGATGGAAGGGACCAACTTATAGGCACCAGAACTAGAGAAGGACTTTTCTGAGAGAGCTTAATCTGCGGTACACCAGTATTTGAGGCTGGTCTCATTGATTTATCTAATAAAAATCTAGCCCATCTAGATTTTTTAGTTTTCTGTGAAAACAAATAAATTGAGCATGTGTTCGAAATATGTCCTATCACCTAAACAAAATGAATATTCTGTGTGGCCATCATTAAAGGGAATGGCCATGTCACATGAAAGAGAATATTTGAAACTGCGTGATTTCTGGTCAGCCATGAAGACTGAAGATCAGTACTAGGTAACAAGAAAAATATATACTTGAAAGTCACCTGAACAATGTAACTACTCTAACTAAAATTCCGATACTTAAAAACCAACATTAACTATTGTGACAAAGTTCCTCCTCTACCTTGGTGGGTCCTGCGCTTATTGGCAGATTTGCAACCTTAGTGATCTTCCCCTCTGGTGGAACCCACAATCTGGGTCAACTCCTCCTGTGTCTGATCAGGAGTTGGCAGGTTTGGGGGGAACCTGGGCCCACACTCTACTCTGGGTTCCAGCCAAGGGCCCTGTGGATTGCAGCTGTCTATAGTGCCTCCTGTAATAGCTGCAACTCCCTGGGCTATTTCCCCATGGCCTCCTCCAAACACCTTCTTTATCCTCACCACAGGATCTTCCTCCTGGTGTCTGATAACGCTTGTACTCCTTAGTCCTCCAGCAGCACACCCTCACACTCTCAGCTCCTTGCGCCTCTTGCTCCCAGCTCCTCACACACCCACCACAAACTCAAGTGAGCTCCTTTTTAAACCCAGGTGCCCTGATTAGCCTGCCTTGATTGGCTGCAGGTGTTCTAATCAGCCTGTCTGCCTTAATTGGTTCTAGCAGGTTCCTGATTACTCTAGTGCAGCCCCTGTCCAGTCACTCAGGGAACAGAAAACTACTCATCCAGCGACCAATATATTTGCCCTCTACCAGACTCCATTGAGTGGATGTTTTCAGAGAACTTAATTTACCAAACAAGAAATGTCTCCGATGTGGTTAATTCTCAAAGGTGTAATCTCTGTTAAAAGCTCTCCACCGGGAGGTGTACAAAAGACACTGCAATGGACACAGAATCATGGAATCACAGACTTGAAGGTCAGAAGGGACCATTATGATCATCTAGTCTGACCTCCTGCACAACGCAGACCACAGAATCTCACCCAAACACTCCTGTATCAAACCTGTGTCTGAGCCATTTAAGTCCTCAAATCATGCTTTAAAGACTTCGAGATGCAGAGAATCTTCCAGCAAATGACCCATGCCCCATGCTGCAGAGGAAGGCGAAAACCCCCAAGGGCCTCTGCCAATCTGCCTTGGAGGAAAATTCCTTCCTGATACCAAATATGACAATCAGTTAAAACTTGAGCATGTGGGCAAGTGTCACCAGCCAGACACCCAGGAAGGAATTCTCTCTAGTAACTCAGATCATACCCCATTGAACATCCTATCACAAGCCATTGGGCATATTTACTGCTAATAGTCAAAGACCAACTAATTGCCAAAATTAGGCTATCCCATTATACCATCCTCTCCATAAATCTATCAAGCTTAGTCTTGAAGTCAGATATGTCTTTTGCCCCCACCACTCCCCTTGGAAGGCAGTTCCAGAACTTCACTCCACTGATGGTTAGAAACCTTCGTCTAATTTCAAGTCTAAACTTCCTGATAGTCAGTTTACATCCATTTGTTCTTGTGTTCACATTGGTACGGAGCTTAAATAATTCCTCTCCCTCCCTGGTATTTATTCCTCTGATATATTTATAGAGGGCAATATCTCCCCTCAGCCTTCTTTTGGTTAGGCTAAACCAGGCAAGCTCTTTGAGTCTCCTTTCATAAGACAGGTTTTCCATTCCTCAGATCATTCTAGTAGCCCTTCTCTGTACCTGTTCCAGTTTGAATTCATCCTTCTTAAATATGAGAGACCAGAACTGCACACAGTATTCCAGACGAGGTCTCCTCAGCGCCTTGTATAACGGTACTAACTCCTCCTTATCTCTACTGGAAATACCTCCCCTGACGCATCCCAAGACCGCATTAGTTTTTTTCACGGACATATCACATTGGCAGCTCATAGTCATCCTGTCATCAACCAATACTCCAAGGTCCTTCTCCTCCTCTGTTACTTCCAACTGATGCATCCCCAGCTTATAACAATAATTCTGGTTGTTAATCCCTAAATACATGACCTTGCATTTTTCACTATTAAATTTCATCCTATTACTATTACGCCAGTTTACAAGGTCTTCCAGATCTTCCTGTAGGATATCCTGGTCCTTCTCGGTACTGGCAATACCTCCCAGCTTCGTGTCATCCACAAACTTTATTAGCACATTCCCACTTTTTGTGCCAAGGTCAGTAACAAAAAGATTAAATAAGATTGGTCCCAAAACTGATCCCTGAGGAACTCCACTAGCAATCTCCTTACAGCCTGACAGTTCACCTTTCAGTATGACCCGTTCAAGACTCCTTTAACCAGTTCCTTATCCACCTTTCAGTTTTCATATTGATCCCCACCTTTTCCAATTTAGCTAATAATTCCCCATGTGGAACTGTATCAAATGCCTTACTGAAATGGAGGTAAATTAGATCCACTGCGTTTCCTTTGTCTAAAAAATCTGTTACCTTCTCAAAGAAGGAGATCAGATTCATTTGGCACAATCTACCTTTTGTAAAACCATGTTGTATTTTGTTCCAATTATCACTGACCTCACTGTCCTTAACTACTTTCTCTTTCAAAAATTTTTCCAAGACCTTGCATACTACAGATGTCAAACTAACAGGCCTGTAGTTGCCAGGATCACATTTTTCCCCTTTCTTAAAAGGTAGAAACTCTGTTAGCAATTCTCCAGTCATACAGTACAACCTCTGAGTTTACAGATTCATTAAAAATTCTTGCTAATGGGCTTGCAATTTCATGTGCCAATTCCTTTAATATTCCTGGATGCAGATTATCTGGGGCCCCCGATTTAGTCCCGTTAAGCTGTTCGGGTTTATCATTTATATTTGGTCATGTATGTTTTGTTTAATTTTTTCTTTTCCTTTCTTAGTAATAACATAGTCATGGTTAAATAAATGTGATGTTTTGTTTGGTTTTGATCATGAGATCCCCTAAGGTATGTAAAAGAACCCCTGTGACTAAAATAGTGAAAGTCACACCCCTGAATTCACAGTAAGAGAAACAACTAGTAAGAGCTGACCAAGCATTTCTTGTTTCTCTAAACTAAATATTTTTAGTAATTTTGAAAATAAAATTGCTTGGTGTCCAACAGTTTAAAATTACCCCTTTCAACTCCACAATAGCTAATTTGTTTCTGTTATTTTCCCATGTGCAAATCCCTAAACCTCACACAATTTCTAGGATTCAAGCTAAGCATATGAATTACTTTCTGGTAATAGGTGGTAAAAGGTGGTTTCAGAAAAAGAAAAGCATTCTCCCTCACAGCACAGGACAAGACACCAGAAATATGGTTTAACTAGGCCACAATTCATCCCTCCTTTGTAATCATTCCACCTGATGGAGAGCTACCATCAGTCTTCCCCATCAACCTGGTCCCAGTACAATTGCTGAGACACCAACAGCCTCCTCGTCATAAACAGATAGTTAAGGGCTAATGTCTCTTTTACCTGTAAAGGGTTAAGAAGCTCAGTAAACCTGGCTGACACCTGACCAGAGGACCAATCGGGGGACAAGATACTTTCAAATCTTGGTGGAGGGAAGTCTTTGTTTGTGCTGTTTGTTTTGTTCGTTGTTCACTCTTGGGGCTAAGAGGAACCAGACGTATACCCAGGTTTTCTTCAATCTTTCTGAATCAGTCTCTCATGTTTCAAAATAGTAAGTATAGCCAGGAAAGGCAGATTAGTCTTATGTTTGTTTTCTTAACTTGTAAATGTGTATTTTGCTGGAAGGATTTTTACCTCTGTTTGCTGTAACTTTGAATCTCAGGTGGGGGGGGGGGGTGCGGGGAAGTCCCTCTAGTCTATATGAATCTGAATCCCCTGCAAGCATTTACCATCCTGATTTTACAGAGATAATTTTTACTTTTTCTTTCTTTAATTAAAAGCTTTCTTTTTTTAAGAACCTGATTGATTTTTCCCTTGTTTTAAGACCCAAGGGGATTGAGTCTGAACTCACCAGGGATTGGTGGGGGGAAAGGGGCGGGGGAAGGTTAATTCCTCTTTGTTTTAAGATCCAAGGAGTTTGGATCAGTGTAGCCTCTCAGGGTAACCCAGGGAGGGGAAAGGAGGGGGGATGGTTTATTTCTCCTTGTTTTAATACCCAAGGGGTTTGGGTCTTGGGTTCCCCAGGGAAGGTTTTGGGTGAACAGGAAGTGTGCCAAACAATGTATTTTTGGCTGGTGGCAGCATTATCAGATCTAAGCTAGGAATTAAGCTTAGAAGGATCCATGCAGGTCCCCACTTTTTGGACGCTAAAGTTCAAAGTGGGGGAAAAACCTTGACACTACCCTTGTCCAAAAGTCAGTGGGGTGGGAAAAAAGGAGTGTCTCCTCACTGTACCAGGCATTAGGAACCCCAACCCCTAGGAGATATTTTTTTGGAAATACTTATCCTTACCCACTTCCAATTCCTCTTTATCAGGGAACCAGACTCCTACACAGCTGGGTACCTGCCAAGTTTCAACAAAATTAATTTTACAACTCACCCAGGGTCCCGGGCTGCTGAGAGGAAGTCGAGATAACCCACACTGCCCAGGCCAAAGTGGCATTTAGGGAAAGATGAAAAGGAAGGAGGGAGGGATAGCTCAGTGGTTTGCACATTGGCCTGCTAAACCCAGGGTTGAGAGTTCAATACCTGAAGGGGCCATTTAGGGAATTGGGGTAAAAATCTGTCTGGGGATTGGTCCTGCTTTGAGGAGGGGGTTGGACTAGATGACCTCCTGAGGTTCCTTCCAACCCTGATATTCTATGAATAGCAAGACAACTAGAGGAAGGCCCAAAAACATGGGTCCTACTCTAATCCCAAGGTGGGAGTGAAGTGAGCTTTCCTTCCCAAGGCAGAATGATACCTCAGAAGTGGGGAGGGAGGGCTTATACCTTTGTACCCTTTTGTCTAGCACATATGCCCTCCTCCTCTAGCCCACAAGGAGTCTAATAGCCTAAAAGGGGCGCGGGTATATTCTTTAAAGGGGCCAAGGGTCTTCTCTCCCCTGTTGGTCCAGACAAAGATACACCCGCCTACCCATCTCTGAGGCTGATGGGGGTAGGAGGAGGGATTTTCTACTTGCAGAAACTTCTCTTGGAAAAATGGGCAAAATTGTCTCAGGATAAATGAAAATCATTAAAGGAGAAAATTCAGAAGCTGTGCAGCCGGTGCAACATGTTACAGAACTCAAGTTACAGGCTTTTATACTTAAATTGAAAAATGTGCATTTGAAACTTAATTTTGGGAGACTTTCAATCTCTTTCCCCATCTCATTGTGTATGCACTGAAAGCACATATGTATGGTCTATGTCTGATGCCACATTGCGAGTAATGAGAAAATATTCTTGGGGCTCTAAGGGCTTGATGTATTTACAAACATGATTTATATCAATATTTAGGAATACTATATTGCTGAGTCCACTCCCCCTCAAAATTAATAATTGCACAAATATTTTTTCCTTGTCCTACTAGAGCTTTTTTACCATATGTACCCTACTTTTGCTTGTAAGAGTAGTATTGAAAATGAAGTGAATTCTCTTTGTGAGTGCCAAACTCAGTTCTTTCTTGGAGGAACCACGTGTGTCATTTAATCTCATGCAATATGAGACTATACAACATTCCTAAGAGAGAGGACTGTAGTGTGAGCAGAACTCCAGAGACTGAATCTGTGCTGTGAGTCTGTCTCTCTCTGTGCAATTAAAGTTTAAACAATTCACAACCTCTCTGCTTCTATTTCTATCTGTAAAATGGGGCTAACAATGCCTACCTCAAAGCCCTATCAGGCACCCATATAAAATGGTGAGGGGCACCAAACTGATGCCAACAACAATACTTATGTCTCTCACAAGAGCATTGTGAAGTTTGCTCAGTCAATATCTGTTAAGGACTTTGAAAATAGAAAAGTGTGATGTAAGTGCTACATAGTGGCATCAAACATCCACAGGACCAAAGATGTACCTTATTTGTTGGATGTTTGTTTTACATCTACAGTGCAAAGAATGAGACATTAAAAAAAAAAGATTAATTTAAAGTGTAAGGACTTGGAGGTAACAACTCTACAAAAAGTTCATATACTCTGGCCCAAATCATCTAACTTATTAGGTAATATTGTAGGTCTACAAATATATAGTTGGAATTATGTATTAGATACTAAGCAAACAGGAATACTGCAACTGCAAACATTTTAGTATTACTTACTTAATTTCTTGAGTATTACAAAAAATAAGCAGTATTAAAACCAAAGCATTCTTTCCTTGCACTCCAGAGGCTGGTGCCTACAACTGAAAAGTATCTCAGCCATGAAATGGTATTAAATGTCAAATACAAAATGTTCCAAAAGCATCATAAATAATAAGCTCATGTCTTATCCTGTTTCTTTGACTCTGTTTTCTCTGATATTTACCACTTCTTAATTTTGGTAATTCCTACTCCTGCTCTGATTTATTACCATTTCAAACATGAACATAAAATACAAAATTCCCACTCTAAATAATGTAACAATCAAAAATGTACAAAACCAAACACATATATGGCCTGCTTTTTTCTTCAAACAAAGACTTATCAACAAATGATTTCCCTTTGCATTGCTTACTGTTCTCTCACCATTTCCCAGTCTTTCACCACATGGTATTTTGTCATTTGTTTTCTTTTCAGTCTAATTTATATTCTTATCTTTCCAGAATAATGCATAAAGAGAGAGAGAGAGAGAGAGCACCAAGCAGTAAATCAAGGACAAAGTAGTGGAGAGGCTTTTATTCCCATTTAACATGATTTAGTTTCTCTAGGGGAAACACAAATTGCAAATTGCTAAATCATCATCTACTAGGCAGAAACAATGTAGGCGAGCCCAATTAAATAAAAGGCAGAAAGTTGTGTTATGCATATAATTAAGTGAAATTTTTTTAGAAGACAGAATTAGAGTCATTGTGAAAAAGGACAAAATGAATTGTCATAGGCACAAGAGTTTATATATGTTCCAAAATCAGGTAACTGATGTTTTCAGTGCAACCAAAAATATATTTTCTCTCATTGCAAACCAAAAGGATGAACTGAATATACATTATTACCAGATGTTATGACACTGGCTAAACAGCAGCTCTCAGTTCATGAAAGGAAAATGTGCTGATTAGAATGATGTTCATATGAAACCATGAGGGATATAGCCAGACCTCTATAAAAAAGCTATGCATGTTAGTGTCCTCAATGGCAGTCACTTAGGTAAAGTGTTTGCAGGATCAGGCCTATAAATTCAAAACTAACAGCAGAAATAGGAGTGTGTTTACATTAATAAATAAGTTTTTTCCTAATCTCCCCCCCCCAAACACATACACACAAAATTGGGAATAGTCATAATTTGCTTGTTGGCGCTTGACACAATTTCTGTAGTTCGTCCTCAAGCTTAATTTAACGATAACCACCTTGCTAACCACTTGTCTCTTCCCATTTGCAAGACCCAGACCTTCCTCCTCACGTACATCAATCAATCTCATTCTCTTCCTTGACATCATGGGATAGAAAGGAAGGGTTTGGCTTTTGTATTTTTATGGACTAGTAATTGCTTAAAGGATAGGAAACAAGGGGTAGGAATAAGTGGACACAATTTTCACAATGGAGAAAGGTAAATATAGGGGTCCCCTGAGGACCTATACTGGGACCTGTGCTGTTCAACACCTAAGATCTAGAAAAGGGTCTGAATAGTGAGGTGGCAAAATTTGCACATGGTATAAAATTACTCAAGATACTTAAATTCAAAGCGGTCTGTGAAGAGATACAAAGGGATCTCACAAAACTGCATGACTAGGTGACAAAATGGCAGATGAAATTCAACATTAATAAGTGCAAATAATGCACACTGGAAAACAATCCCAAATATGCATACAAGATGATGGGATCTAAATTAGCTGTTACCACTCAAGAAAGATTTTGGAGTAACTGGATAGTTCCCTGAAGCAGTGAAAAAAAAGCTAACAATATTAGGAAGCATTAGGAAAAGGATCGATAAAAAAATAAAATATCATAATACCACTCTATAAATCCACAGTATGCCCACACCATGAATACTGCATGCAGTTCTGGTCACCTCATCTCAAAAAAAGATATATTAGAATTGGAAAAGTTGCAGAGAAGTGTAACAAAAATTATTAGAGGTAGGGAATAGCTTCCATAAGTGGAAAGATTGAAAAGACTGACACTGTTCAGCTTAGAAGAGACAACTAAGACAGATATGACAGAGGTCTATAAAATCATAAATGGCATGGAGAAAGTGGAGAAGAAAGTGTTATTTATCCCTTCACATAAGTACCAAAGGTGACCAGATGAAATTAATAGGCAGCAGGTTTTAAACAAACATAAGGAAGTACTTCTTCACACAGTGTACAGTCAACCTGTGGAACTCATTGCCAATGGATTTTGTGAAGGTCAAAACTATAATGGGGTTCTAAAAAGAATTAGGTAAGTTCATGGAGGTGGTCCATCAATGACTATTAGTCAAGATGTTCAGAGATGCAAACCCATGCTCTGGGTGGCCGTAGCCTCTGATTGCCAGGAGCTGGGAGTGGATGACAGAGGATGGATCACTCTAGCATTGCCTGTTCTGTTCATTCCCTCTGAAGCACCTGGCATTGGCCACTGTAGGAAGAAAAGATATTGGGCTAGAAAGACCATTGGTCCGATCCATTATGGACATTCTTATCTTCCAAGTATCTCCCAAAAACTTGCTCCATTTTCCATATTGAACCACTCAAATATTCTTCCACTTATGTTGCATCCCTTTATTTCACATTCTTTGTTTTTGTTTCATCTGTTTAAACTGAATAGACCGTATAGTCTTTGATAGATTTTACCCATCACCTTTGATTTTAACATATACTTTCCATTAGGTGATGAACAACAGTTAGTTATTCCCAGTCTTGTTCATACTGGTAATTCCAACCTTTGGCATATACTTCCCAAGTAGTGAGAAATATTATGTTGAAAAACCACAGTTTAAATCATTATTACTTCATTGACACTAGTCAGAAATACCTTGGACATTTTATGCACATTTTATTGTGTATATAAACACATTGACCAAACTACAGTGAGAAAGGTCCAAGGAAAAGAGTTTGATGCATTCTTAAAGAACTGAACAGCATGGAAATGCAGAATAGACAGAATAAGTCACGTGATCAAAGTCGTCTCTGAAAAATCAGGAATGATTGCTTAGAAATATCACAAAAAGAAACATTGACTTCTAAGTTTTGCAACGAAGTAGAGTAGTTTAATCATTTTTAAATTATTCACATATGCCAGTTCTTGACTACCAGATGGACAGGGAAAAGAATTAGCATTATGTAGTTGAAGGCAGTACTGAAAATTGAAAGAGGTGATTTAAAAGACAAAAACCAGGGCTTGTTTTGAAGAGTATGTATTCAGGACAAGTACTGCAGACACAACCATCTAATGTCACTGTGTCTTTGAAAATAGAGGAGTCAGATCTGCCTGGACTTTCAGATAACATCAGATGAAAGACAAGACGCTCTTCCTCAAAATTAAAGATAATTGGCCTCTTTTCAGAAAAAAAATGTTCCTTAACAACATAAAAACACCAAAACAAGAACTATAGGAAGGTGCTGATATTTTTAATGTGCTTTGTAAATGCATATCCTATAACAACAGATATGCTGCTGTGGCACAACTATTCACCAGCAGACTGAATTAAAGTGAACTATTAGTGAAGACCTTGGAGCGTGACAAACGACTAGTACATCACATATGCTTGACAGTCATGGGCACTATACTGCCGCTGTGCAATTGGAGGGAAAGGGGTTGACTTAAGCACTTACAAGACTACATCTCAACAAAAGTCAGTGGAATTTAGGCTCCAAATTGACTAAGCCACTTTTGAAAGTGGAACTTAGGTACTTTTAATAATTTTAACATTTGTTAATAACGGTTTGCATTCCCATGAAAACTGGGTAACAATCTCTCTCCCCCTCTCAGCAGGTCTTTATTATAGACAGCGATGATAACACCACCTCTTATTAAACTGACACTTCCTATTATATGACCCATTTTCACGAGCTTATAATTTTGTCAAACTTTAACCATGTGTGCTGAAATTTATTGTGCAGGGTTTTTTCTCCAGGCTGAATTCATTCATTTAATTATTTTTATTTCAGCAAGAATAGTTCATCTGTTTCCAAGAACAAAGATAGGAAAAAATATGTTGTTAAATTCTGGTGGCCTTTTCTCTGAGAAGCTTTAGCGTCTCAATGCTTTGGAGCAAGGACTTGAAAATTAGCAGCGGGTAGCCTTTGCGTCAGGAATGTAACTTTTACTGTCACTATGAAAATCCACCCACTTTTTGAAAAATAATAAGCCTCTGAAAAATTCCAGTTCACACATGTTCAGTAGAGACTTGCCTGACTTCAGCTAAAATCTCTGAAGATTCCACCCATGCTGAGCATGTTCCAGCCCTGGGCTAAGCAGGACTTTCCCTCTTCCATTCTGGGCTCCTGTATACCATTCCAGAGCCAGGTGCGGGAACTAAGAGCAAGGAGCCTGGCTCTTCTGTGCTCTAGATGCCTCGCCCCCGCTGGGCCCAGGCAGCATGGAGAAAAGAAAGCTCCCTGATTCAAATGCAGAGGCTACAAGAGCAGGAACTAGTGGATTGTGGGGGGGGGGGGGAGTGGGAGCAGTTAGGGACAAGAAGCCTGGAGCGGAGAACTGGAACTGGAGACTCATGGGAGGGAGAAGGAAACTGGGACTGTGAGCTGTGCGCGTAGGGGAGGACTGGAAAAGGCTGGGCAAGGAGACTGGGACTGGGAAACAATGATGTGCAGGGAAGGTGTGGGGAAGGAGACAGATCTGACAAGGAGCCAAGGTATGAGGGGATAACTGGGACTGTCCAGTTAAAGAGACGGGGCCAGAGACAGTATGAGAGGAGAGACTGATATTAGATGAAAAGGCAACCTTAATTCTAGCATTTCCTAGTTTTCGAGTGCTTCACTCTGCAACTGTAATACTGTTATTTTAACATAGTTTTTGTTTGTAATACGTAATACAGAATTTTAGTGTTTGTAGCTCCAGAAGAGATTAAATTAATTTTTAAAGACATACTATGGTTTTTAGAACCTGATTCAGGAGAGGAAGGAGAAAGAGGAATGTGACAATATTGTGATTCAAAGGGATGGGTCCATGTAATGGGATTTATTTGCTTTCTCTCATTTAAAACAACGAGAACTGATCAAATTTCTGAAGGAAATACATTTATATTAGTACTACATACCAAACAAGCAAGCAAACAACACAATCTAATGAGCTATTTATATCTATTTTCTCAGCAAAGAAAAAAGTCAAGAAGGTAATAATTATGAAACACCATTAGAATAGCAGGTGATGCTTCATTCCTTTCATCCCATCCCCACCCCCACGGAGAAATACTTTATTATACAATTCCTTTTCTGAGAGTGACAAATCTGATAACTTCAAGACTTTTTATTGTCAGACTATTTAAAAAATGTTATTACTCTGTTGTGTGACCGATTTATGAGATGCAACTTTGTATTTACCAGCCAAAAAGTGAGAAGATTTCACATCTTGTTGTACTATGGACATAAATGTCCTGCATATTTAGCTAAAAAGACCAACACAATCTCCACTTTATTTCTATCGGCAATGATTTTTTTAAAATAAAACCTGTATATCAGAATTAGAGCTAAACCCTTCCCTAATTTTACAATTTCTCCACCAGTCCTCATTACTTGTAGCAATAGCCTGTTTTATGTGAAATCCTCAGACTCAAAATGCAATTGTAAACTGAAAAGTTATCTTGTGGTTCTGTTTATTGTGTCAGTGAGCCCAAATCAAATTTGCTCAGTTTATGAAGTGAAATACTTTATTTTTTCTAATCTTCAAACCAGCAAACTCATCCTTGGATCCGAAAATCAATCTTTCTGACTCATTCACCATCATCAGAAATAAAGAGCATTTTGCAGGCCAAATCCAGCACTGTTACACCTGTGCAACTTCACTGTGTAAGCAAGGGCAGAATTTGCCATGTAAATGGAATTTCGTTAACATTTTTATTGATGGTGCATGAGCTGGACTGGAATTCAGCTGTGTGTCTTTATTTCTCTCTTTATGCTTTATTGTTTTTACATGCGATGTGGTGGACTAGGCCAAAGTCCCCCTTCTGGAGGCCTCAGGGTTCTGCCACACCCATCCCAGGAAAGGAGCAATGGAGAGGTTCTCTAAGCAGGCTAGAGTGGCTGCACAGGAAGCAGCCCATCAGAGCCAGGAGGGCCATGTAAAAGGAGCTGCAGAACAGAGCAGCAATTAGTTGTTGCTTGGAGCTGGAGAAGAAAGGACTGCAGGCTTGGCTGCCTGGAAGAGCAGCAGGGCCATAGACAGCTCAGTGTTTGCAGAGACCGGAGGTGCACTGAGGGAGCTCCTGGCTGGCTGCAGGGACTGAGCCTGGGGAGAGCTGCAGGAAGACAGTGTCTCCAGGAAGGAAGCTCTGGAGATACAGCCCCATAACAGGGCTGGGCTACTAAAAGACCAATACCCAGGGAGGGCAAGAGAGACACCACCAGAGAGGTACTGAGATAAGCCCTGATGGACTGTATACCTCAGACGAGGTCTGCTCTGGTTAACATGAAGACAGAGTGTGACTCAGCTGGAGGGCTGAGTCACTGGAAAAAACGCCTGAAAACCACCGAAAAGGATCACCAGTAGTGAAATAACACAGACACACTCAACCAGAGGGGGAGCGCTTGCAAGAGGTGGATGCTGACCCCGTTGCACTGCAATATTAATAAGAGTGAAAAAGGAGAAAACTTACTTATTTTAATAGCAAAATAAGTGTCTTAGACACTGAGTACACAGCAAAGAGATCTGTCCCTTATAAGGTATCATTTTTTACAGTAGAAATACACTTCAGTATCTTAACATGAGCTAGAATAAGATTCTCTGGCATAGAATAAGCAAGTAATGATTTCCATCTTACATGAAAAATTCGAAGATAAAAATATGATTCCATGAGCAGGGGAAAACAAAAATTTCATAACATCTTTAGAAATTAGTTTATTCTAATCTGGAACTACAAACCAAAAAAGCCTTATTCATCACGATACTGTCATTTTATGGTATCAGTACAAGATAGAGTTAAATTTGTTTGAATGTCTTAAGTACATATTTCCATTCTTTAACGTTTGGGTTTGGGTTTTGTTTTTTTAAGTGTAACCTTAACTATGAATTTCTTGAGTTTGTAATGCTTGCTTTTGGAATCATTACAACATCCCTGAAATGTTGGGGGTGAGGAGTTGTTTTGTTTTTTTACTGAGTTTAAATTATTGATACATACACTTTCAACATTAACTCCATTGTAACATGGTTTTATATCTTGGAATGTCCCATGTTTTAAA
Organism: Gopherus flavomarginatus; assembly: GCF_025201925.1. Classification (NCBI taxonomy): domain Eukaryota; kingdom Metazoa; phylum Chordata; order Testudines; family Testudinidae; genus Gopherus; species Gopherus flavomarginatus. The sequence continues at coordinate 291,453,130 of NC_066618.1, forward strand.
AATTATTAAAAATTTCCTACATGAATACTAACCAAGACATCCAAAGAGAATACTACTGTGCCATATTCCTAATTATTTGAATATATGTAGCATCAGTCTTTATTCATTTGATTTTTACTTTTAGTAGCAGATTCACTGATGAAACTAAACCAGAGCACGCTGGTCAGCAAAGCTGGATTTACAACTTCATCTCTTTAATCCCAGTTTTAATTGCAAAAGAGAAGTCAGCCTTAACTAGAAAGCCATGCCCAGTGCCTCTTTAATATATAAGCCACTTGGCTTCTCGAACTTCAAAGAGCCAAAAATCACCATGCACCCTATATGCCCACAAAAGGGCTAGAGATGATTTAAAAATTGTAGACTAGATGTCAATGAAACAGAAGAATTTATTACCTGAAATTAAACTTTGTTTACTAAAGATATATTTTGTATTTAGACCAAAAGACTCCAAATATTTCAAGCCATACAGAGTTCATCTGTATTTATCTGATAAGGTCTGTTTTCAGTGCTGTACGCATGGATACCACATTAAGAAAGATTTGAAATTTCTCTGAATGATAACATTTGCTGAATGCTGTCCTTTTTTGTACTATGTTGATAATTACAGCACAAAGACTGTAAACTGCTTCATCTGGAATGTCTTTTGGGCTGTGTATTTATGGCATATCTGTCACTGACTCAATCAACACAAAAATGGATCTCAGTATTTTTCTGAAGAAAGCTACGACAAACCTGCAATAGGTTAATTTCCTGGCCATCAGGCAGTAAAGTTAAACACAAATTTTAGTGCTGAAAACTTCAGTGTTTCTTCACCATGGCCTCTCTCCTCAGGCTGAGAGAAATGATTAAGTAAATAACTCCTTGCAAAATGTTTGTTTCTTTCCATAACGAAAGTACCTTTTTTAGGATCCAATCTTATTCCCACTAAGTCAGTAGGAGTTTTACAATTGATTTCAACGGTAGCAGAAAAAGGCAATTAATCACCGTGTTTGAGATCCTACCAACATATGCCAGGTGCCAAGAACACAATCTTTATTTAGACATTATTTCATATTATTATTCTCCCCCATCCCCATCTTCTGAGATATAGAAATAAGAATATCTGTAGTTTTCAACACTTGTTGTTCAGCACAGTAGTTTACATGAGTTTTCTGTGCCTGATTTGTTTCATGATTTGAACACCTGATGGTTGGCAGCATGTGATAAAATAAAGTCTTTTAAAATGGTTCAAGTTACCAAAAAGGCATTTTTCAAGCAGAACAAAATATCTGTAAAAAATGTCTGGAAAATGACAGATCGACTTTCCTATTTCTAGCAGGTATCCAAAGGAAGTTATGATTAAGGTAAATACATACTTCTTTCCATTCTGTACAATGCAGAAAGGAAAGAATCTGACAATGCCATTATTACATTTATATACAGCATTTCATCCCAAAGGATCTTAAAATTCTTCACAAAATGTATTATGAAATACAACCACCCTTTGGGGTGGAGGTACATATCCAGCCAGGCAGAACACTGCACAACTGTGTGGGGAAGAGGAACTTTGGGCCAGAATTAGGTGCAGACCTCTGCTCTTACCAAAAGTACATGGAATCTCTAATTTCACACAGAACTTTGGGTTGTAAGGTCTCTCCACACACCTAACTGCATGGCAATCATGGCGATCTATCATGGAAAACATGAAAAGCTAAGTCAAATATGCTAGGATTTGAACCTATGGTTGAGAGAGTCTAGATTTCTCATATCTGATGTTTGAAGTAGTCAGTCATCCCCTCCGGCTGTACTTTTGTACTTACTGTGCTTTTTCGAGATTAAGGTTTGCCCTACAAAGAGGTACAGAACATATTTGATCACTAAAGAAAGGAGCTAAAAGCTGAAACCAAACCACAGGAAACACTGCAACCTGTCAAAGGTGATAAGTGCTTCTGATTACCCCTTACTGCATCCCCATACTCAGCATTTCACTAAACAGCAATGCTCATTTTAAAAATGGACCTGTCATTTTAACATCCTGGGATTCTTTCATGTTTTATCTAAAGTTACGTACTGCATATAGTGCATAATCAGTAATCATCTCTATTACCAAGTTCTGAAGTTACTGACCAACTTTGTCAAGTTTAGGTGAAACCATGTTAAGAGCATGAAACCTAGTTCTTTTAAAGGCAGATACTTGCCTGCTCAACTAAATGGATGAATTTAAGTTATTGGGAGCAATCATTCTGAAATATGAAATGCTTTAAGAACCTTCTATTCAATTAAATTTTACAAATTCAGCTATAATCTACACTCCATGTAAACCTGTCAATGAGACAATACAAGATGTAAAAGCCGGAATCTGGCCAAAAGTTTCTATGCTCATATATTCTAGACTCGTATGACTTAAGTTTAAAAGGTACAGATATCCTTCTCAGGGGCATAAAACAGATTATAAATTCAGAATGTCTCTGTGTACAAAAATAAAATAGTTCCTTTTCTATATATCAACAAATAGAAGACTTCTGGTGTCTGAGCCATACATTTAATACTGTACTATTAAACTCTGCCAACCTTCAAACGTCTATCTTGATTAGGAAATTATTTCTAAGTCAAATTATTGTTACTAAAGATCAGCAGTACTACACAGTGATGAAGATGCAAATACAAATGTAACAGCACAAATATTAAATATATTTGAGAAATGTTCAGCATAATTTACTGGTATGTAGCAGATACCTGTGTCCTGTAGAAAAAAATTCTAGTATAGAGGGCAAAAAACAAGAAATCTGGATTTGTGTACCATTTACCCAAATTCAAAAACAGTACTTTCAAGAGATTTATGCTTCTATGTACTCTCTTTATTGGTAAAGAGCTCTTCAAACATCACTGAAGAGGAGAGCAGGAATCAGAACAAAAGAGAAGAGTGGTAATGCTGTTCCTGAGAAGAAAACAAAATGTTCAGCAACCCGCAGACAGTGCTCGTTAATGCTGATATAACTAGAGCTCAAACAACAGTGAAGATTTTTCTGCACTCTGATGAAGACAATGTCTTTCAGGCTTTCTAACAAAAACACTGGAAAGAGCACTATGTTGTTACCTTGGAAAGAAGATGCTATTCTAAATTGAAATATAATATAATATAATATAAATACTGTGTACTGTTGGGAATTAGAGATTGTGGCAGAGTTCCAACCTTGTCCACGTGGGTCCCGCACTTCTGGGCAGTATATGCTAGCCTCAGTGGCTCGCTGCGACCCTCCACGTAGCCCTTCTCTCTCTAGAGCCAGAGTTACAGTCTACTGAGCCCTTTTCATCATAAGCCAGCAAGGAGGTTGATGAGCAAACTCCCACAGACTCTGTTGTCCCTAGGGGCTTGTTTCAGAACAGTTTAGCCTGCTGTCCCGACAGGGGCCTGATTTCCCCTCCTAGGAGGTGTTCCTGTAGTGGTGGGTCCGCTCTCTATTCCGAGTTCCAGCAAGGGGACCCTAATGGTAGCAGCTGTTGGCAGCCAACCTTTCACTGCGAGAGTTGCTACATTTCCCTGGGCCATTTCCCCACAGCTCTCCTGCTTCTCCCTTCTTCACCCTTACCTTAGGGCTCCCTTACCAATTACTTAAGGATGTCTTCATTAATCAGCCCTTCAGCCGCACTTCCTCTCCTCTGCCTGACTAGAGTGGGTCCTTTTATAGTATCAGAGGGGCCTTAATTAGAGTCAGGTGGTCACATTAGCTTAATGGTCTCACTTGACTCTTTGCAGGTTAATTCAAGTCAGGTGTTCTCATTAGCCTGGAAAAGCCCCTGCTCTGGTCAGTTAGGGAACAGAAAACTGTTAATCCAGTGGCCAGTATAGCTGCCTTCTGCTACTCTGCTGTACCCAACTGGCCTGGGTCTACCACAGGATGTAAAAGGTTAAGCAGTAAGCATTAGGCTTACCGTTAACCGGACCTTAAACATTAATCCCCGCAGCTGGCCATGCCAGTCCGGCGGGGCCCCAACCGCACCAGGCTGGAGCGACCTCAGCCCCAGATGTACCATGCTGGCAGGAGCGTGGCCCCTGCTGAGCTGGAGTGGCCCCCCAGCGCTGGCTGGAGTGACCCCATCCCCAGCTGAGCCAGCCCACTGCCAAAGCAACATCGGTTAACAGTTAACCGGTTAAATTATATAATTTTAATTGTTTAACTGGTTAACTTTTTAAACCGATATTTACATCTTTATTGGAAATATCCTTAAAGCAGCCTTGCATGAAGTTTGTGATACTAGGTGATTCAAAATCTCTTCACAGTGGAAATCTCTCAAATGTCAAGGACTGCAGACTGCCATCCAGAAAGCTGCAGAGATTTGCTTCAGCAAGCTAAGAGAAAGGAACAAGATTTTAGATGGAATTTCATAATAATGGTAATTCTTGCCTATTGCAAATAAAGTTAAGGCAACATTCAAAAGGGACTTGATTGCAAAAACAATAACAATCTGTTCTAGAAAATATAAACTTACTTGCAACATCTTTAAATGTCAATCTATGACGTCACTATGATCTGATTGAAAAAGGTATTTGAGATGAGCTGCCACGGATTCCATACATCCTGTGTTACCAAAGATCAGATATACAGGCACCAGACACTACTTAGAACAAGAAAAGCACAAGAAGCAGCAGTTCACACAAGTGGAAGCTGAGGAGACTAACCTCAGATTTTCTCATCCTTGAAAACGCTAACTCAGATTCATAAATAATACTTAGCGAAGTGGGATCATAAAATACTCATGGGGATGACAGAGTTATTAGCTGATGATCACTGAATGCTCAATACTAATCAATGACAACAGAAACTCATTGCTGATGACCACAATGCAGGTATACAAAACAATGGTACCATCAGGAGGAAGGGAGGCAGACACAAGCAAAATACACTAGGTTTTCAACAGCTGAAGACTTCTATTTTCGTACCACAATTTACCTGAATGGTCATTTTGTCTATTTATTCTAACATATTACATTTAATAACTCCATTAATAACAAAAAGAAAAATAAAGCAAACCCAAGAATAATTAAATTTTCAGCTATAGGTTTGATATGTCACGAACAAAATGTTTAAAACTACTATATAAATCACAGATTTTATCATCTGCAGTTGAAGAGAGCTTTTTTATCAAGTCATTTTCATCAAGTTGCATTTTATCCTTTCTCCTTTGCAAAAATCCAAGTACTTGAACAATCACGTGTATAAATCAGTATTGTTATTGTGTGTTTGAAAATGTATTAACACAATGAGAGGGGAAAGAACCTAGCAATCTGTAACAACAAGTCTGCTGTTCATTATTTCTACCTTCACAGTGGAAAGTCAAACAAATTATTTATCCATTCATTTTCAAAGAATTTAACTATAGAAAAATCTTCAACACTTAATCATTCCAATACTTAAATACAATATTACCTAAACTTTGTTGATTCTGTTTTCCTTCCTGTGGTTTTATTTATTTATTTTGGTAGGTAAAGAATTTCATAGCATAATTTTATGTAGCGCTATTACAAAAAACAGCACTCAAGACAACTCTCTCATGCAAGTGTCGTTAATTGTACCAATTTAAAGCAATGTCTCAAGACAAACATGTCAAACATTCAGCTCATAGGTTGAATCCAACACATTAAATGTATTTATGTGGCCCGTGTGACATATACAGATTCTGCAGAAAGAACTGTTACTTTACGGTAACTATGGTTTGACAGATATGGCAATTTCCTGCAATATCTTTGGGAGACCTTACTGCATTAAGTTTATGTATCATTGTGGGTCAAGGATTATATGCAATTCCCTGGGGGAGGGTGATTAAGAATAGTGTGCATTGCAGCCCAGATGGCTAGGCTGTTTTATTATATTCACTGCTACTGTAGCCCAGTGGCTAGCTTGCCTTCGTTATATTTACTGCTTCGCATTATATTCAGCAGTAAGGCAAGAAAGCTACAGGCCTGTATCCTGTAAGACATCAGCTTCAGCAAGTTAGCGTAAGGTCTGAGACCTATGATCTTTGAATAGATAAATGGCCCAGTGGAAAAAAACAAGTATTTGGGGAGCTGAAAATAGAGTTTAAGGGGAAGTTCTGATCACAGGTAAATAATTCAACCACAGAAGGGTCCTGGCAACAAGCTGACGTACGTAACAGGTGCATGAGATACATTTAAGGCTAGCCTGCTTGCTTGCCTATATATATATATATATTTTTCTTATAAGTTTCCTATTTTCTTATAGGTTTGATTATTTGTTTTATTATAATAGATTTATATTAGGGTATATATTGGCTGTAACACAAGGGACCCGCAGGCCACGTTCTGTAGGGTGAGCTAAGGCAAAGTTAGTATACATGTGTCTGGGACCTTTCACCTAGATAAATGGAGCTAAAGCATAACATCCATGTATGACTGTAACTTTTAACATAGAAGGTGCGTTAAAGCAGGTTGGCATAGGGGCTTTCCTAAGTCCATACCCTTTTAAACTTGGCAGGTACACCACAACTTAGAACTTGGAAAGACCCGAAATAACCAGTTAGGACAGAAATAACAAATGTTATATCTAGCCACAAAAGGGCCATGGTAATGAATTGACATATATAAAAAGTTGAGATCACTGATATACTAACCTATAGGAAAAGACACTCTAACATTAGTGAGGTGAGGAAACACCAATAAAGAGAAGGGAAAAATCCCCTACTGAATATGCATCCAACATAACAGCATCAGCGTAACATATTATAAAAGTGGCATCCCAGCCTAGGGGCGGGGAGAGGTACTCCTTTGGAGGTGCCAGAATGATGGCCACTGGTGATGATGGGGAAGGTGATGGTGACGAGAAAGATGATGGCTAACATTTCAGGTTGTTCTACAAGGAACGGTGAGAGTATGTGTGTGTGTAGACATACATTCTGTAGTATCTCTAGCTATCTTACTAACTTGGGGTGTTTGTGACTGTGCTAAATATATTAATAAACTATATTTGTAAATATAAAAGAGATCCTATATTGTGAGTGTTGCAACTGTGCACATCAGGGTTCCCAACTATATAATAATTTAAGTAATACTGGGACTGATCGGGAGGTCAGCCTAAACCTAAACCTACCCACGTACAGAATGAAATGTAAGACCCACCTTTTCCATAAACCCTTCCCCTAGCAAATACTTATTTACAAAGAATTTTTTTTTAAAAATATAATAGTTCAAAGTACAGAGAGGGAGAAAGAGAATGCCTCCTTCTAGATTTGTGATTTTTACATAAGTATGTTACAAAATCAGACATTAATATAACAGTTGATTTAAAAATTCTTTATCTAGATTTTACAAAGACAGAGTTACATTGGATGGGAAAATCAATATCATCCAACAAAAGCTGGGTTTTACTTTAAAAGGTCAACTTGTAAGGGGAGATTTTAACAGCCCAGAAAAGTATTTAGGCCACTGCCAGTAACTGGAATATTGATTATTATGCTTATTGTCAAAAGCAGCTGTCAGGCCTTTGTAGCAGCCTTAGCATAACTAGACAGAACAGGACAGGAGGGGGAGTAACCACAAGAATTGAGCATGACTCTGCACCATCCAGTTGGGCTTTCTTTTAAACTGCTGAAGTATGCGGTTTTGAGTCTGTCTATATTTGATTTCTGGTGTGTTTGTCTAGGCCCATGAGACTGCAGATTCTGCAAAAACACCTCTGTATAAATGATGGCTTCAAACTTCTGCTTAAACTGTTTGCTCAGTGGTTATTGGTGATTGACAAGCTATGCAACATTTACAAGCATAAAAAGGGAAAAAGATCTAAGCTGGATGGATTCTTCGTGGATACATCTCAAGATCCCCAGTAGCAGATTGGAGGCTGGCCACTGGAAATCTGTTGTTGACCCGCTTGAGACCACTCCAGACCTTTGTGGTAACTATTGATTTAGGGTTCTCTATAGCCTATTGCATTTGTACATGCTTGAGACTAAATAAAGTAGAAGATTTAAGTGAAAGCACTGTTGTGTTGTACTGCTTGTGCTAACCAACTATCAGACAGACACACCATGTCCTGATTGATTTATTCCTGACACTGCCCTGCACAGAGTAAAGTTACCAAAAGCTTTGGGTGCAGAAGATCCTGGGTAACAAACTGAACTTTTTTTTTTTTTTTACACCTATCACAGCTCAGGTTCATATAGGACATTTGTCTCAGATTCTCCCTGTCAGTGTTTGTAGTTTTACAATCACATTTTCCTAATTTTAAAATGTTTCCCTCTCCCTTGTTGCTCTGAAACAACACCACAATAAACAAAGGGCAATGAGTGACTGTACAAGAGTAACCATGAAAAGGATAACCATATAAAGTGCTGGCAAATGCACAAAGTAACCAAACCCAAAATACTAAACTATATTTTTTTCTCTAATTCCTTTCAGTTTTATTCATTTTAGGTTATATCTGAAACAAAGAAAAGAAACTCAGGCAGAAATGTCATTTTTCATTGATGTTACTCTTTTAACTCTAGTATTATTTTGAAAATGCAGGAAATAATATTTTAAAAGATCGTTTCAAAAAATAATCACACATTTCAGGTCTACGCAATACATTAAATATTTTAAACAGTTTAAAGTTTTAAAGAATTTCTATTCACAGTTTTCTAAAACACACTACTAAACTTCTTGTTCCAAATAAATTCACCTTCCTCTGACTAATCCATCTCAACTCAAAACTTTGTTTCCCATGATTAATAGAAGCATGTTTTTCTCCCTGTGCCTCCTTGTCTCCATTGCTAACACCTCCTTTCCCCCAGTTATGAAAGCTTGAAAAGTTGGTGTCATCGGACTACTCCGATTACTCCTTTACATCCAAGAAGTATCAAACTCCTATTCCTTCTTACACAAGATCTCCAAAATTCAATACTTCCTGTTTATTCAGACAGCTAAACCACTCATTCACACCCATGCTATCTCATGTTACCATTAACTCCCTCTCACCAACCTAGGAGCAGATGCAAGGGACTTCACAAAGTGTTGAAGTAAACTATTTGTGGGCCTGAAGAAGGACTTTTAGAGGGAAGAGGCGCAAAAGAATATCTCAAGCGAGCATAAAGATTCAAGTTATGTTAGGGAAGACAGAAACATTTATACTTAGACCTAATACAAATGCTTTTATTTTTTAATGCCATCCCATTCACGGTTATAAACTCCTTACAGGCATAACTGTTTTATCCAGGTAAGAAACTAGAGAAGAAAGAAAGAACACACCCCCTTTCCAAAGTCCACATTGCCACTCTGAAAAATAGAAAACAATTAAAATCTATGAATGATGTTAAGCAGAGGCCACATAACCCAAATGTAAAATATAATAACTCAGATAATTTGAATATTCTGTCAAGTCATATTCTATGCACTTTACTTCTGACTAGCTGTTACAGTTTCATTCCAAGAGCATGCAAGGAGAGGACAGAAACACAAATCTCCATAATAATCAGGAGCATTCTGAGTCATCACTAATTCCTTAACGATTCTCTCTTTTGATCTTCACTAACCAACATAACGCTGATTTCTCATCCCACAAGACTAAGTTTTTATTCTGATGACTAACATGCAAATTTGTTGAAAGCATAATAAAAACCATCACGTTCTTCTCACTCAATGCTTTAAGTGGGAGCCAATCTCCCCTTTTGCCCTAAAAGATGTGACTCAAAACAGGGGATTGTGGTGAAATCAAAATATTTTAACCTTCAAACTTAAACTCTCCTCTCACAGAGCATGCAAATCCAACCTTTATTTGTTAGACAAGAAAGATGGTTTATATTATTTATGTGCAGACTTTTACTGGTAATGTACTAAACCTAAAACATGGCACAGCCCTTACACTGAGCAATTTACAATCTAAGTAGGCAAACAACAGAAATCAGAGACATTGAGAGACCTGGCAGGAGGATGGACTATTCTTTATTTTTCATGATGGATGGGAGGAAAAAAAAAACTGTCAAGAGGAAGGGGGCTGGAGACATTATGAGCATGGTTCTCTCCCTGGGACTTCCCAGTAATTTTTTCCTGTTGATACACTAACACAACAGTATGAAGCAATTTTGCTTTGACATGCATATTCAACCAAATCAGTGGAGGAACCTTAACTAGGAGAAATCCCCAAGCTCATGACAAGCACCATCTTTCCTTGACTTTCTAGAAGCTCCTGCTTCTTTATCAAATGGTTATGATCTCTAAAAGTAATTGTGATCCTCTTCTCATCGCTCACTCCCTTCTCTATCACCTATTTTCCATTAACACTTCCAACTGTAGTAGCAACACATCCTCTCCCTCAATGGCCTTCCTTGCCTTCACTATCAATTCTTTCCCTTACTTTTCTCCATAAATTCTGAAGGTTACTCTGTTTAAATAAAAGCATACTGTTTTCTCCTCATTATAAAAACAGAACACTATTAATTTTCATTCCCCCCTTCTCTCTTCATCTCTAAATTGTTTAAATGTGTCATATTCCATTGCTGACTCAAGCTACTACTCCATTCCTCACGTTCACCAGCCTGGTTTCCTCCCCCTCTACTACACTGTCTCATCACGGTCTCCAACAACCCCTTCATGAATAAATCTCGAGGTCTCTACTCCATCTGTATCCTCTTCAGCAATTTTTGACATTGCTAATCAATATTTTTTGCTACTTATTATTTGTATTACAGTAGTGCCAAGGGATCCCAATTGAGATCAGGTCACCCTTATGATGCTGTTCCTGACCTGAAAAAAGCTTACTACTAAATAGACAAGACATACAAAGAGTGGAAGGGAAATAGAGGTACACAGAAGGAAATTGACTTATGCAATATCTCAGAGCAGTTCAGCAGGAGAACTAGAAACAGAACAACTGTCACTTAATTAGAGACCACTGCCCTAGCCACTGGATGCTGTCTCATTCCTTCTCCTTGAAATCTTGTCTGTGTGACACCACAGTCTGCACGTTCTTACCCTACAACGCTGGTCATTTCTTCAGTATTACATTCATTGGGCCCTCCCTACCTTCTCCCACTTGCCATGGCAGTTCCATAAGACCCTTTCCTGGGACCACTTCTTTTATTCTCTCACACCCTGTCTCGGTGATCTCATTTGCTCCCAAAGTTTCAGCTATTTCTCTATTCCTGACCTGTTTCCAATATCTCAGTTTGTCATTCTCATATCTCCTCCTGGATGTCTTGCTGCCATCTCAAACTTAACTGGCTCAAAACTGAGCTTCTTATCTTCCCTCCTAATACCTTCCCACGCCCTCTTCTCTCTGACACTGTTCACATTGCTCAGACTCATAATCTGTCTGTAATCTTAACTGGATCATCCTTCTAGACCCAGATCCAGGTTGTGTTCTAATACCCATATCATTTTCCTCATGGACATTCAAAGAAGTGTTCATCTTCCTGAGCTATCATTTTGACCAAGTCACATCACCACCACATCAAATACAAGTTTCTCGTCAGTACTTCTTAGGCCTTTCACAATGTAGCCAACTCTCAGTCTATATAATCTTGTATCACGTCAACAGTGCCAGTTACTATTCTCATTCTCTATTTCTTCATGAAACAACTTTCTGTTTTCCAAGCTGTCCCTTATTCATAGAATATCCTTCTCAAACTAGTCTGTAAACCCTTTAACCTTTCCTCCTTCAGATTCATAAGATTCACTCCTATTATAGTGCCTATGTTAATCTGATAATAGCTAGATGGCCAGCAGGAACTGATGTTTCTTCATACCTGATATTCTCAAAATTATCTAACAAAGCATATAGATGGTTTAAGTAAATATGTCTTCATAACCTTCCCTCATTCAGCCTCAGTTGTTCCTTCTGATTGTTTTCTACATCCACTTCCTGCATTTTTTTTAATTCGACGGTAAGATCACTGGGCTAGGAACCACTCAATTAATTAGTGTTTGCATATGGCGCAGCAAAATGAAGAGGTGCTGATCCTCACTGGGATTTCTAAGTACTACTGTAACAATACAGTAACAACAACAACAACAACAAGGCAGTCTTATTTTCCTTGCTAATTTCTATCCCACCTACTGCCATGGTAGCTAGAAGAAAAATTCAGAAAATGATAATGAACAAAACAAGATAAAATGAATATAATCAAAATACTAAATAAAGTAAATGCCTCTTGCATCACATTTGGAAGATTAGACTCCGGCTCTGACAAACAAAGCTCAATGACAGGGGCTTTCATTTGTGGAAGCTATGAAGTGAGATTGGGGTATCTTAAATCCCAGACTCAAAACTATTTAAGGGTTTAAAGATAATCACCAACACCATGAATTGTGTTCAAAGCAAGCAAAATGTAAGGGTAAATGTCTAACATGAACACCTTGTCCTCATCAAGGGCAGAAGTATTCACCACCAAGAAGAGCAGTGATAAGTAGAGTGCTTTAAGGTACCTGAGGTGACAAAGGTATGTGTAACTTGTGATGTCTCGTTAGAGAGTCCCTTGCCATTTGTAATTATCTGGTCTTTACACATGAAGTTTGCAAGTGTTTTCCCCAACCCTTCATTCTCATATTAAATAGAAGGAGGCAGCATGCTTCTTACAGCCAAACAATCCGGCTTTGTGAAAGGGTTTTTATCAGCCCCTGACATAACAAAGTGCACACTAGGTTCTTTTTCCTTTTTCGCATTTTAATTATGTTCACATTGTAACTCAAGGTTTCTACTACCAACCTCAACATTTCTCTACCTCAACGAAGCCAAAACAGGTTAGGTTCAGACAGAACAAAAAAAGACCATTACTCACCTTTGTAACTGTTGTTCTTCGAGATGTGTTGCTCATATCCATTCCAATTAGGTGTGCGTGTGCTGCATGCATGTTCGTCAGAAGATTTTTACCCTAGCAACAATCGGTGGGTGGGCTGGGTCGCCCCTTCGACTGGCGCCATTATGACGCCAGATATATACCCCAGGCAACCCAACGGCCCCTCAGTTCCTTCTTGCCGACTACTCCGACAGAGGGGAAGGAGGGCGGGTTTGGAATGGATATGAGCAACACATCTCGAAGAACAACAGTTACAAAGGTGAGGAACCGTCTTTTCTTCTTCGAGTGCTTGCTCATATTGATTCCAATTAGGTGATTCCCAAGCCTTACTTAGGCGATGGGGTCGGAGTGAGATGTTGCAGAATGCAAAACTGCTGAGCCAAATGCTGCATCATCTCTGGACTGTTGAACCAATGCGTAATGTGAGGCAAAGGTGTGAACTGATGACCAGGTAGCTGCCCGACATATTTCCTGGATGGGAACATGGGCCAGGAAGGCGGCAGATGAAGTTTGAGCCCGAGTAGAATGGGCTGTGAGGTGGCTAGCTGGAACATGAGCCAGATCATAGCATGGACGGATGCAGGACGTTATCCAAGATGAAATTCGTTGGGATGAGACCAGTAGGCCTTTCATCCGGTCTGCCACACCTACAAAGAGCTGAGGCGACCTTCAGAAGGGTTTTGTTCTCTCGATATAAAAGGCGAGAGTCCTGCAAACGTCTAGGGTGTGCAGCTGTTGTTCCCGACGTGATGGGTGTGACTTCGGGAAAAGGACTGGAAGGAAGATATCTTGATTCACATGAAAGGCGGACACCACCTTAGGGAGGAAGCAGGGTGCGGTCGCAGCTGTACCTTGTCCTTATGGAAAACCATATACGAGGGGTCTGCTGTCAGGGCCCGAAGCTCAGATACTTGCCTTGCCGAAGTAATAGCGACGAGGAAGGCTGTCTTCCAGGAAAAGTACCGCAGCGAGCAGGTGGCTAGTGGTTCGAAAGGAGCACCCATAAGCCTGGCGAGCACCAGGTTGAGGTCTCAGGTAGGGGTTGGGCGTCTAACTTGTGGGTACAAACGTTCCAATCCCTGAGGAACCTTGAAACTATGGGGTGAGAAAAGACTGATTGGCCATTTTCCCCTGGGTGGAAGGCAGAGATGGCTGTCAGATGCACCTTTATGGAAGAGATTGCTAGGCCTTGTTCTTTCAGGGACCAGATGTAGTCCAGGATAGTAGGAACTGACACCTGCCTGGGGACTGAGTTACGTTGAGCACACGAGCAGGAGAAACACTTCCACTTGGCCAGATATGTCATCCTAGTGGAAGGCTTCCTACTGCCCAAGAGCACCTGTTGGACCAAGGCAGAGCAACACAACTCAGACTGGCTCAACCACGCAGCAACCATGCTGTGAGGTGAAGAGACTGCAGGTCTGGATAGTGAAGTCTGCCAAAATCCTGTGTTATGAGATCCAGCCAGAGTGGCAGGGGGATCGGGTCTGCCACTGAGAGGTCAAACAACAGGGTGTACCAGTGCTGCCCCAGCCACGCTGGAGCAATCAGGATCAGGTGGGTGCTATCCCTTTGAAGCTTGAGTAGGACTCTGTGGACCAGCGGGAACAGTGGAAAGGCATAGAGTAGGTGCTTCTTCCACGGGATGAGGAAGGCGTCTGATAGGGAGCCCGGGGAGCGTCCCTGGAAGAAGCAGAACACCTGGCATTTCCTGTTCTCTCGGGAGGCAAAGAGCTCTCTGTGGGGAAACCCCCACTTCCGGAAAACAGAATGGATGACATCCGGACGAATCGACCACTCGTGAGACAGGAAGGATCTGCTGAGGCGATCCGCTAGAGTGTTCTGGACTCTTGGGAGAAAGGACGCTACCAAATCGATCGAGTGGGCTATGCAAAACTCCCAGAGGTGGAAGGCTTCTTGACAAACGAGGGAGGAGTGTGCTCCGCCTTGCTTGTTTATGAAAACAAGGCCATTGTGTTGTCCGTGAACACTGATACACAACGGCCTTGAAGATGCTCTCGAAACACCTGCCATGCTAGACGGACCGCCCTCAGCTCCCGCACATTGATGTGTAAGGCTAGCTCTTGAGTTGACCAAAGGCCTTGAGTGCGGAGGCCCTTGAGGTGAGCACCCCAACCCAGAGATGATGCGTCCGTGGTTAGGGCCATCGAGGGCTGTGGTGAGTGGAATGGCATCCCAGCACAGACTAGAGTGGGGTTTAGCCACCAGGTTAGGGAGCCCAGAACCTTCTGGGGAATAGTGAGCACCGAGTCCAGGCTGTTTCTGCATGGCCGGTATACTGAAGTAAGGCAGGTTTGAAAGGGACGGAGGCGTAGCCTGGCGTGTTTGGTCACGAAGGTGCAGGAGGCCATGTGACCTACTAGGCTGAGGCAGTTGCGCACCGACGTTGTGGGGAAGGTTTGAAGTCCTCGAATAATTGTAGCCATTGCTTGAAAACGCAACTGCGGGAGGCAGGCTCTGGCCAGATTGGAGTCCAGAACTGCTCCAGTGAAGTCTATTCTCTGCGCGGGTGTCAGAGTAGACTTCTCTGTGTTGATCATCAGGTGTAGGCTCCTGAAGAGGTCTTGGATGATGCACAGGTGACGCGACACTTGTAACTGGGAGGTCTTTCGAATGAGCCAATCATCGAGGTACGAGGAGCCGTGTACCCAACGACCCTGGAGGGAGCCGGTGACTACGGCCATGCATTTCTTGAACACTCATGGAGCCACAGAAAGGCCAAACGGAAGTACGGTGAACTGAAAGTGACCACAGGGTTGACCACAAAATGGAGGTACCGTCTGTGTGATGGGTAAATTGTGATGTGGATATATGGATCCTTCATATCGAGTGTGGCATACCAGTCTCCCGGATCCAGGGACGGGATAATGGTCCCCAGAGACACCATGCGGAACTTTAACTTTATCATGAATTTGTTGAATTCTCGCAGGTCTAGGAGCAGTCGTAGACCACCCTTTGCCTTGGGGATTAGGAAGTAGCAGGAATAAAACCCCTTGCCTCTCATGTCTTTTGGTACCTCCTCTATGGCTCCCATGGCTAGGAGCAACTGGACCTCTAGTAAGAGGAATTGCTCGTGAGAGGGGTCCCTGAAGAGGGATGGGGAGGGAGGGAGGGAAGATGAGGTTGAAACAAACTGGAGGTGATATCCCAATTCCACCATGCACAGGACCCAGCGATCGGAAGTTAGCTGGGACCAGGTAGGGAGGAAATGGAAGAGGCAGTTGAAAAATGGAGGAAAAAGATCCGGGAAAATAACTGGTGGGCAGTCCTCGGGAGTCCCATCAAAAGTTCTGCTTGGGCCCCGCTGGTGGTTTAGGGGGGGCCTGATTTTGACCCACTTGAGGGCCAGACTGCCTCCGACGATTCCCTCTACCACGCCTTCTGCTAAAGTCCTGGCGCGGCCTAGGCGGGATATAAGGGCGGTGTGGCTGGGGCTGTAAGGTCCTGCGTTGGGTCACTGGCGTGTGCATACCCAGCAACCGCATTGTGACGCGATTGTCCTTCAGACTTTGCAATCTGGAGTCAGTCTTGTCTGAGAAAAGGCCTTGGCCTTCGAAGGGCAAGTCTTGAATAGTTTGTTGTAATTCAGGAGGAAGGTCTGATACCTGGAGCCAGAAGATACGCCTCATCGTCACTCCTGATGCCAGAGTTCTGGCTGCAGAGTCAGCTGCATCCAGAGAGGCTTGGAGGGAGGTTCTTGCCATCTTTTTACCCTCTTCAAGTAAGGCCGCAAATTCTTGACAGGACTCCTGAGGAAGAAGCTCCGTAAACTTCCCCAAGGACGTTCACATGTTAAAGTTATACCTACTGAGGAGGGCTTGTTGGTTTGCCACTCTAAGTTGAAGGCCCCCGGCCGAGTATATTTTGCTGCCTAGGAGGTCTATGTGCCTAGCCTCCTTCGACTTAGGAGCAGGGGCTTGCTGGCCATGATGCTCCCTTCCATTCACCGATTGCACTACTAGAGAGCAAGGAGGTGGGTGAATGTAGAGATATTCATACCCCTTTGAGGGGACCATGTATTTTCTCTCTACTCCCCTGGCTGTGGGGGTAATTGACGCTGGAGATTGCCAAATGATGTCCGCATTTGCCTGTATGGTGCGGATAAACGGGAGAGCCACTCTAGTAGATGTGTCAGCTGAAAGGATGTCCACTACAGGGTCCTCTATTTCAGGGACCTCCTCCACCTGTAAATTCATATTCTGAGCCACTCATCTCAAGAAGTCTTGATGGCCCCTAGATCAATTGGCAGAGGGCCTGAGGAGGATGTTCCCGCCACCGCTTCGTCTGGAGAGGAGGAAGAGGAGAGGCCAGAGACCAGAGGGTTCTGTGGGGGCTCCTGTTCTTGAGGAGCGTCATTTGAGTCTGGTGGGACCTGGGTATCTGCAGGTAGTACCGGACCCTCATCCGTGCCCATGGGGGGGGGCAGCTTACTGTCGCCTCTGGCACCCGGTGTTCTGACGGGGCCGAACGTGGAACCACTGAAGGAGCACCTTGTGCTTGGTGGTATGCCCACAGTGTCCAGAAGGACCAGGCAGTGATGGGGTCCTTGCTCGTGGCTCTGGCTCTCGGGAAATATAAGGCTGGGGACATCCAAGAAGCGCTACCAGCCTGTGATGACACCAATGTGTGTCTCGATGGCCTCCGCAGTGCTGACAGACCCTGAGAGGGAGCCATGGTTCTGGTTGTTCTTTCCCGGGGCGGTACCGGAGAGTGCTACTGGGAGCTATAACGGTACCGCGAGCGAAACCGGGACCTGTGACCGTAGCGGTGCTGGGAGGTCGACCGGGATCTCAAGTCCTTTCGTCTGGAGCGACTGCGGGATATACGGTGCCGAGAGCGGTGCCGTGAGTCGGATCAGTACCAGGACTATCTGGCCGGCGACCAAGAGGCTGAACGGTGCCGCGAGTGCGACTGGTACCGCAACGGAGAGCGGTGCCGGGACTGCCAGCGGCGCTGGGAGTGGGATCGGCATGATTGAGAGCGTCAGTGAGACCATGATCTTGAACGACGTCTCTCTGTTGGTACTACGGAAGGTGGCCTTACCACGGTCGGTTTCCCGATGGATTGGATGACCCGCACTGGCGGTGCCGGGGGTTGAGGCCGTGCAGACTCCATCATAGCTATGAGCTCCCTTGCCGTGGAGAAGTTCTCCAGTGTAGAAGGGAGAGCAAGCTCAACCACAGCATGAGCCGGGGAGCTGTCAGGCACCGGACTCAACGGCCCTTGCGGGACCGGAATCAACGGTGCCATGCTCAGCAGTGCCACAGTCAGCGGTGCCGCGGCAGAAGAAGGTGCCAGGCAATCCGTCTTCAATGAGCGCTTCTTCTGTGGAGCTGAAGCAGCTGGAGCCATATGCTGCTTCCTGGGACCCGGGGACAGGGAGCAGTGCCGAGCAGATGTCGGTGCCAGTAAGGGTCGGTGCCGGGGCTCCTTCTCAGTACCGGACCGGTCCAGAACCGAAGGGGCGCTCCTTACAGATGCAGCCTGTTGAGCGCTCGGTACTGAGGGTGCAGGACTAAGTGCCAACTCCATGAGGAGCTGTTTCAATCGAAAGTCCCACTCCTCTTTCGTCCTTGGTTTAAATGATTTGCAGATCGGCACTTATCAGGAAGGTAGGATTCCCCTAGGCACTTGAGGCAGGAGTCGTGGGAGTCCCCTATTGGCATCGGCTTTTGGCACACCGAGCACAGTTTGAATCCCGGTGACTTGGTCATGAGCCCGCATTGGGGTGGAGGAAAGGGGCTGATCCCCAATCCCCCCTTAAACTATATATACTCACTATATATACACAACAACTAATACTAACTATAAGTATAAGAACTCGAAGTATAAACACAATTAGCAGCAAAGAACTACGAGTAAGCTAGGGACATGGAGATCAGCAAAGCCGCGCTCCACAGTTCAAACAATCATCACGGGCGGTAAGAAGGAACTGAGGGGTCGTTGGGTCAGCAGGGGTATATATTCGGCACCATAACGGCGCCACTCCAGGGGGCGACCCAGCCGACCCACCGAGTGTTGCTAGAGTAAAAATCTTCCGACGAACGTGCACGCAGCGCGCGCACACCTAATTGGAATCAATATGAGCAAGCACTCGAAGAAGAACGAACACCTCTTACACTCCAGATGTGCATGCTACATGGGCTGGATCCCCAGGTGTGCCATCTTGGTGAGTTTAAGATTAAGGAGCAGCACAGACAGCTTTATACTATCTTTCTGCCCCTCAAACCCTGGTAGCTGCCATGGAGTCAAACCAACTTGACACAAGTTAGTGCAGCCTCAGTTGCTCTAACTTTCACCAGAGGATAATGGCTCTCAGTAAGTCACTCTACTAGCCAACAATATATTGCACTCCAGCCCTACCTCCAACATTTCCCCCTTGCCACTATCGCAGCTCTGTGCTAGCTCAGAATTCCATTAAGCTGGAGAAGGAAGAAGTTACTCACTGTGTGCGGTAACTATGGTTCTTTGAGATGTGTTCCCCTATCGGTTCGCCATAGTAGGTGTGTCTGTGCCCCTGCACTGTTGATTGAAGAACACTAGTAGCAGTCTGTCCCACATGCGCATGCACTGCTTCTCATCTTCCATGAGGCTAGCGAGCATGCACGAGCATTCCCTCCTCAGTTCCTTCTCTAGCACGGAGTAAGCTACTAGAACTCCCAAGTAGAGAGGAGGAGGGTGGGTCATGGAGCACACATAGGGACACACATCTCAAAGAACGATTGCGACTACACAAGGGAATAACTACTACTTCTTCAACTAGTGTCCCTATGGGTGCTCCACTGCAGGTGATTCCCAAGCAGTACCAACCACTTGGGCCTGGGACTTCAGAGTCTAATCCATATGGCTGATCGTATTGTGGCACTGAATTTGGCATCTGCAGCCAAATCCCCCAGGATGGCATAGTGCTCTGAAAACGTATGCACAGATTTCCAGGTAACTGCTCTGCAGATTTCTTATATAAGGATACCCTTGGAGGTGGTGACGGATGAGGAGACCAACCTCACAGAATGTGTGCATTCCGAAGATGGGGGTGCTGTATTACGCAATTGATAACAGAATTTAATACAGACAGAGACCCATTTGGAGAGTCTCTGAGCTGATATCACTGTACCTTTTGACCTATCTGCAATGGAGAGGAAAAATCTTGGAGATTTCCTTGAAGACCTTGTCCTGTCCAAATAGGAAGCCACGGCTCTTCTCATGTCGAGCATATGGAGGATTGTTTCACTGTTATCCCCATGAGGTTTGGGATAAAAGGCCGGAAGCTGGTTCATGTGAAATGCAGAAGTCATCTTGGGAGTAAACTTTAGATGTGGTCTAAGTGTGATGTTGTCAGGAAAGAACACACGAAAGGGAGATGCCAAAGTTATCTCCCTTATCCTTCTGGCAGAAGTGATGGCAATGAGGAACACTGTCTTCATGGAAAGGTGAGTTAGTAAACAAGTGGCATGGGTTCAAACGGGGGTCTAGTTAGTCCTTTAACACTAGGCTGAGATCTCATTGAGGAGCGGGGAGCCTGGGTTGTGGGAAGAGGTTTGCTATGCCCTTGAGAAAGCACTTTGTAGGTCAGTTGGGAGAAGATTGAGTATTAGTGACAAAAACTATTATATCCTATATTTGAATATGAATAATTCCATTTTCAACAACCAAACCAGACTTGGGGGGGAAGGGTGAATTTCAAACAATGAGCTCTCCTACATACTGATAGTTTGTTGTTTCTAGAGGATTCAGCAAAGCTGTACTCTTAATTATTGTATTGTGACAGTTCTTGAAGTGAGAAACTGAAATGGATATCACTTGGTATTTATAACTTCAAAAGTGTTTTTTTGCTTTTACACTACACTACTACACATCTTGTTGTTAGTAAAACCAGGAACTAAAACAGATACAACCAGCAGCCTGCAGCCCAGATGCAATCTGCAAGACATGAAAGACTCATCTGCAGGCTTTCCACATACCCATCCATGCAAAAGTGCATGAATAGGTCTTGAGAGAATCTACTGAGAATCTACTTCAATGCCATATATGCCACCAATAGCTATTTGAGGTGAGTGATCTACAACAGCTGGTCAGAAAATGGATTTTTGGGGGCAGAAAAATTTGACTTTTCAACCTTTAGGTTTTTTTTTAAATGTGTCTGGTTCCAAAAAACATTTTGATTTTCATATTTTCCAAGGAAAAAAATCAGAAATTTTAAATGAAAAGAAACTGTGTGAAAATCTTTGTTTCATCGAAAACCCACTTTTTCATTCCTGATTACGAAGAGTTTTAAACATATGACTAGAAAGGACCTCCTGGGTCACCGAGTTCAGTCCTCTACTATCATGGCACCCTTGCCATATAATGTCATTTATAATAATACCAAGCTCCATCTTAAAAATAGTTAGGCTGTTTGCCCCCAGTACACATTCATAAATTGTTCCAGAACCTGTTCTGATTATTAGAAATCTTCTTCCAATATCCTATCTACATTTATTCATGGCCAGTTTATACCTACTCATTTTTGTGCCAATATTTTCCCAGGGAGGGAGGAAGATCTTTTTAAAGTAAAGATTTACCAGATGATTTATACTCAGAAGCCATCTCTCTCAGCCTTCATTTTCCTAGACTAAAGAAGCCAGCTTCTTTTAGTCACCTCTTGTAAGATAGGTTCTCCATCCTCCTGATCATCCTACTAGCTGATCTCTGCACCTGTTCCTGTTTGAATTAATCTTTCTTGAACATGGATAACAAAAACAGTACACAGTATTATAGATATGATCTTACCAGTGAAGTCTTTCACAGTGGTATTAACACTTCCCTTTCTGTACTGGAAATAGTTCATTTGATACATTCTCGGATGGTATTTGCCTTTTACCCCTTCCCTAGTGTATCTACTCCCCATATAAGTGGGGCAATTAACCCAACACAAACGTATCTTTTCCTTTCTCAAACTGCTATGTCCAACAAGTTTTTCAAACAATTATACATATAATAAAAGGTAGCATCTTGTTTCATATTGGAGTAAAGTGCAGAATAAGGTAAAAATCAAACTACAGAATCATACATTCTCTATCTCACACATACACACACACACACACACACCTTTCTTGTCCATTTGTGACAGTGATTGATTAGAAGAGCAAGTTTATGCTCATAATCTCCTCCCCCACACTGCCAAATATATACATTCAAATATTTCACTTACAAGAAATATGTTTAAAGAACACACATACATCCCAAGACAGTATCTCAAGACAGCTATGGCACAAAACAACTACTACAATTTATGAATTTTGAACTACTTCCACAGCTCCTGGTTTCATCTCCTCTCTTAAGGAAATGATTTGACCATCTATAACTTTGGTTCTTAAACTGGGGGCTGTGACCCAGTTATGTGGGGGGTCACGAGCCCTGACCCCGGCACGTGGCTGCGAGCTCTAACCCCTGTGCTGGGCTGCGAGCCCCGACAGTGATGCGTGGCTGCAAGCCCCGACCACCGTCTGGGGCTGTGAGCCCCAACCTCTTTGTGGAGCTGCCAGGCTGTGAGCCCCGACCCCTGTGTGGAGCTGCGGGGCTGCAAGCTCTGACCCCAACCCTGTCCAAAAGCGGGGCTGCAAGCCACAAGTCTCAACCCTTGTGCTGAGCTGCAACCATGAGCCCTGACCCCATCCCTGGCCAGGAGCAGGCCTGTAAGCTCCAGCCAGGCACAGGGCTGCAAGCCCTGACTCCGACTCCCATGTGGGACTGCGAGTCCCAACCCCAACACCTCCTTGTGGGACTGCAGAGCTGCAAGCCGTGACCCCAACCCTGGCCAGGAGCAGGGATGGCAAGCTCCAACTCCGACCCCCACATGGGGCTGCAAGCTCCGACTCCGACATCCACATGGGGCTGTGAACCCCAACCCCAACCCTGGCCAGGAGCGGGGCTGCGAGTTCCAGCCAGGCATGGGGCTGCAAGCCTGACCCCGGCCAGGTGCAGTGTTGTGATCCCTGACCCCAACCAGAAAAGGGGCTGTGAGGCTTGAGCTGGGGCATCCAGGACGCTGTGAGCCCTGACCCTGGTATTGGGATTGTCAGGCTGAGCCCAGCCATGCTGAGGGTTATCAGCCAGGAGCTCTAATTGACACAAGGTTGGTAACCGCGAGCCCTGCCACACACAGGGTTGTCAGCCCCGAGGTCTGCCACCTGCTGTGAGCCACCATCACCAGCATGTTCAGATCTCAGAGTCCCAAACTCCTCCAGCCCAGCTCCATCCGCAACTCCGCTCCACCTCCAAAGAAAGAGCGCCAAGTAGAAGTTTGCCCAGGGCACCATTTTTCCTATGGCTGACCTGGTACTGAGACAACATTAGAGGGCTTGATTCGCAGCTGAACGAGTACTTTATTAATTAACAGTCAGACCCACAAGTTCAAACTTTCTCCTGAAAATAGTGGCCACCTGTACTGCCAAAACCACCAAAAAATGGAAGTATCTTCAGTCTTACATTAAACTTCGTTTTACCAGTATCATCACTTCTGGTATTGAAAAACCACAATGCGTCATTTGCTGTGAAGTTTTGTCTGCTGAATCAATGAAACCATGCAAACTGCAGTGACATCTTGAAACTAAATATCCTGAGCATAAAAATCAAAACATGGATTTTTTCAAACACAGAAGCAACAAAGTAGGCTAGGCTTGACGCTGATGGAAATTTCTGACAGAAAACCTCCTCAGCTGTGGATGCTTCTTATATTGTGTCACTACGAACTGCCTGTACCAAAACGTCATATACAGTAGGTGAGGAGCTTATTCTGCCAGCATGCAAAGATACCATGGCACTTATGGTTGGCAACGATACTGACAAAAAACTGAATATGCTTTCCAAGTCTAATGATACTGTGAAATGAGGAATATATGTGAGATGTCTAAAGATATCAAAAAACAAGTTGTGCACAAAATTAAACGTTCTCCTTTCAGTATGTTCAGCATGCAACTTGAAGAAACTACTGATGTTACTTACTGCACACAGTTGATAGCATTCGTACGATATGGTAATGCCAGAGACATTAAGGATGAGTACTTATTCTGTGAACAACTTAAACCACCACAAGAGCACAGGCCATTTTCAATAGAGTGACTGTCTTTTTTGAAAGCAATGGCACTGACTGGAAAAACCTTTGTGGTATCTGTACCGATGGTGCTCCAGCAATGATGGGTGCACGGTCTGGCTTTCAGCAGGTAAAGTGTGTCTCGCCTAATATGATCGTCACTCGTGGAATCCATCTTCAAGTCCTAGCTGCAAAGACATTGCCAATGTGCCTTAATGCTGTGGTGAATGTTGTTATACGACTGTCATAACCTAGTCCCAGATTTGGACCTTAGCGTCCAAAATATGGGGTTTAGCATGAAAACCTCCAAGCTTAGTTACCAGCTTGGACCTGGTAAAGCTGCCACCACCCAAAAAATTAGAGTGTTTTGGGGCAGTCTGGTCCCCCCAAAAACCTTCCCTGGGGACCCCAAGACCCAAATCCCTTGAGTCTCACAACAAAGGGAAATAAACCTTTTCCCTTCCCCCCTCCAGGTGTTCCTGGAGAGATACACAGAAGCAAGCTCCGTGAATCTAAACAGAGGGATTCCACCCTCTCTATTTTCAGTCCTGGAAACAGAAGTACTTCCCTCTTCACCCAGAAGGTATGCAAAGTCCGGCTAGTAAATCTAACACACACAGATTTCCCCCTGACTTCTTCCTCCCACCAATTCCCTGGTGAGCACAGACTCAATTCCCTGGAGTTCCCCACTAAAGAAAAACTCCAACAGGTCTTAAAAAGAAAGCTTTATGTAAAAAGAAAAAAAAATACATAAAAATGGTCTCTCTGTATTAAGGTGACAAATACAGGGTCATTTGCTTAAAAGAAATATGAATAAACAGCCTTATTCAAAAAGAATACAATTCAAAACATTCCAGCAACTATACACATGTAAATAAAAAAAAACATATAAATCACCATCTTACAACTGGGAAACAGAAGATTAGAAAGCAGGAAACAGAAATCCTCTCATAGCCGAGAGAGAGACGGGCAGAAGACAAAGAACTCAGACACAAACTTCCCTCCACCCAGATTTGAAAAAGTCTTGTTTCCTGATTGGTCCTCTGGTCAGGTGTTTCAGGTTACTTCTTTCCAGGTGAAAGAGACATTAACCCTTAGCTATCTGTTTATGACACGAGCAGCGAACTACATTAAAGCTCATGCTCTCAATAGTCGTCTCTTTCGAGAGTTATGCAGTGAAATGGATGGTGAATATGAAGTTCTACTTTCCCACACTCAAGTCCGATGGCTTTCTAGGGGATGCACATTAAAGCACATTTTTATATTTCAAGAAGAGATGGCAGAGTTTTTCCTGCAAAAACAGAAACAAGAGCTGAACAAAATGTTCAGTGACAAGAAATGGCTTCTCTGCTTGGCATACCTAGTTAATATTTTTGGTATCCTTAATGATCTCAATCTGTCACTTCATGGAAAACGTCCAATATTAATAGACCTGACTAATAAAATCAAAGCCTTCAGATCAAGTTGGATCTGTGGTCCAGGAAGCCGGACACAGAAAGATACAGCATGTTTCCGACACTTTCCCTGTTCAGCGAGGAGGAGGAAGTTAACATTGACAGTGCTCTCAAGTCAGCAATCAGTGAACATTTGAGAGCCCTTCATGAAGAGTTCTCCCACTACTTCCCAGCACTACCAGAAGCACTTCATTCCCTGAAGAACTCTTTCAGTGTGACAGCTGAGCAGTTACCTACTGACGATATTCACACACAGGAACAGTTTGTCGACATGATCAATGATGATCAAGTGAAAGCAAACTTCACACAGCTAGCTGCCTCCAAACCTGTTCTGGTGCTCAGTTGCAAGTGAATACCCACTGGTGTCTGAAATGGCCTTGAGCATTCTTCTGCCATTTCCCACTACCTATGAATGCAAGAGTGGATTCTCCAGCCTTCTCACAATAAAAACGAAATCTCGAAAACAACATCAAGAATAAAACTTCTTGTGTCAAATAAACAGCACCATCGAACTCACTGATTTTTGGCTGCTTCGGGTCAATGGCTGTCAAGTATTAAAATAAAATTCTACTTAAAAATAACTTTTCCACTTATATTTAATTCAATAAAAATGTGTTTTAGTCTTAATTTAAAAGCAGCGAGAAAAGGTAAATTCATTTTAAGCAATAGGGTTTAAATTTAGTATTTAACATAGCGTTATATATAAAAAAATGTTTTTAATTTCGGGGTGGGGGGAGCACACTCAGAGGCTTGGTGTTCGAAAGGGGTCACCAGTACAAGAAGTTTGGTAACCACTGATCTAAAAGATAATCATTTCAGGAAACCAAAATACTAAGGATTTCATAGGATCAAATATTCCGTTTTTCAATTTTGCAGCTCTGCTTTACCAAATAATCTAATAAAACACACTGATATAGACCCCCAAGAGAGATTGAAACATTATTATTCTCTCTATACCTCCTCAGTGGTATACTTTCCAATTTTTGCACAATAATCTTGTCTAGTTTACTTTAAATGTAGCAAAAATGTATGCATTACTGCCAAAGTGATCTGTAAGTCCATATTTCCCCATAAGACATACATGATAGTCTATTGCTTAGATCAGTAGCCCCCAAACATTTTAGGATCAGCCCCCCTCCCCCTTATTTCTGTCCACACCCTCCTCCCCATCCAGAGCTGGGGCCGGGAGCAGGGCTATGGCTCTGTGAGGAGGGAGATGTGGACGGGGCAAAGGGGCCAAGGCTGAGGCCACAGCTTGGGACAGGGCTGGGAGCAGAGCAGAGCCCCGGCCAAGGCTGGCAGCTGGGGCCCCAGACACAGGTTCAGCAGCCAGGGCCAGGAGCAGAGCTGGATGGTGCTCCCTCCCTGCCCCCCCATGGGGGTTGGCCCAAAGCCCCAGCTGCACAACCCCCAAAATGGTTCTCCACGCCCCCTTAGGGGGACACACCCCACATTCTGGGGACCTCTGGCTTAGATGTTACATCTCCTATGTGTGCAAGGAAAATCATTAACAGCTTACAGATTAGACATAATGATACATTGACTATGTCACATTAACACGCCAATTTTCATGAAGAATTATATGAAAAGAAGTGCTTTCAAAACACTTATGTTGGTCATAGTCTACGTATTTCATAGTTCAGGAGGCTGATCATTAAGATGATGAAGGAAATTACTATTGTGACCATCCTCAAGAATTATTTTTACTAGACTTCTTTCCTCAGACGCCTTTTATGAGCAAGTAACAGAATGTATCTATCAGCTGTCAAGAATACCTCAGTTACAACATGAAGGTGTAATACGTCAAAAAACAAACCAGACAGTGTGGTCCAGTGGATAAGGCTGGGAATCAAAAGACCAGATCTCTATGCCCAGTTGTGCTTCTGATGGGTTGTGTGACCACAAGCAAATGACTGCATTTCTGCATCTCAATTTCCCAAGGTCCTGAAAGACCACAGGAATTGGTGCAGATATTAGCTAGACTATTCTAGGTTATGCACAGTAACCTTCTATTAATCAGAAAAGTAATTTTACATTTTCCTTAGCCTCCACATCAGTAAAGATGCTAAGACATAAAAGAGGCAATATCTCTGGACTACAATGGTCTCAAAATTCCAGTGACTCTGTAATGGGTCCTGATGGCTCTAGAAGATTATGGTGATATCAATGAGGTGGAGATGTTGTCACTAAGGCCTGGTCTACATTATGAGTTTATATCGAATTTATCATTGTTAAACTGAATTAACCCTGCACCCGTCCACACAACGAAGCCCTTTTTATCAATATAAAGGGCTCTTAATACCACTATCTGTAATCCTCCCCGATGAGGGTAGTAGTGCTGAAATCGGTATTGCCATGTCGGATTACGGTTAGTGTGGCCGCAATTGGACAGTACTGGCCTCCGGGCGTTATCCTACAATGCACCATTGTGACCGCTCTGGACAGCAATCTGAACTCGGATGCACTGGCCATGTAGACAGGAAAAGCCCCATGAACTTTTGAATTTCATTTCCTGTTTGCCCAGCATGGAGCGCCGATCAGCACAAGTGACCATGCAGTCCCAGAATCCAAAAAGAGCTCCAGCATGGACCGTACAGGAGATACTGGATCTGATCACTGTATGGGGAGACAAATCTGTTCTATCAGAACTCCGTTCCAAAAGACAAAATGGCAAAGCATTTGAAAAAATCTCCAAGGCTATGATAGACAGAGGTAACAGCAGGGACTCAGCACAGTGCTCTGTGACAAGCATAACAGAAAGCCAAAAAATCAAATGGACGCTGATAGAGGGAGGGAGGGGGGACTGAGGACTCGAGCTATCCCACAGTTCCCGCAGTCTCCGAAACGTATTTGCATTCTTGGCTGAGCTCCCAATGCCTGAAGGGTGAAAAACACTGTCGTGGGTGGTTCAGGGTATATGTCATCAATTTACCCCCCCTCCCGCCCCATGAAAGAAAAGGGAAAAAAATAGTTTCTCGCCTTTCTTCAATGTCACTGTATGTGTACTGGATACTGCTGGTAGACGCGGTGCTGCAACGCTAAACAGCAGCATCCTCTCCTCTCCTCTCCCTGATGGCAGACGGTGCAGTAGGACTGATAACCATCATCATCATCCCATGAGTACGCCTGGCTGGCCTCGGTGAGGTTGGCCGGGGGTGCCTGGGCAAAAATGGGAATGACTCCTGCTCATTCACTTCTTTAAGCTTTGTCTCCTGGAGATTCAGTCCTGCCTGGAATATCATAGCAGCTGGAAACTGTGCTCCTCTCCCTCCACCCCCACTTTAATGACTAATGGAGATTCAGTCCTGCCTGGAATATCATAGCAGCTGGAGGCTGCCTCCCCTTCATTTTATCTCAATAAAGTCAGAGTTTCTTATGCATGCATTTTTTATTACTTCTTCACACAAATGGGGGGATAACTGTCATAGTAGCCCAGGAGGGGTGGGGGAGGAGGGAAGCAACGGTTGGAGTTGTTGCAGAGGCACCCCCTAGAATGGCACGCAGCTCATCATTTCTGCGGGATGTCTGGGGCTCTGACCTAGAGCGGCTGTCCTCTCTGGTTCTTTAGTAGGCTTGCCCCATATTCTAGGCAGGACCGACTCTACTTTTAAACAAAATGTAAAGAAAGTAATGACCTGGGGAGTTATTCCCATTTTTGTCCATGCACCCCTGGCTGACCTCAGCAAGGCCAGCCAGGAGCACCCATGACAGCAGCGGACGGTGCAATAGGGCTGGTAACTGTCTCTGCAACCCTGCAAATGCAAGTGAATGCTGCCATGTAGCACTGCAGTACTGCGTCTGTCAGCACCATCCAGTACACAAATAGTGAGAGTGAAAAAAGGCTAAATGGGATCCATGGTTGCTATGCTAGGGCATCTGCCAGGGCAATCCAGGGAAAAGGGTGCGAAATGATTGTCTGCCGTTGCTTTCATGAAGGGAGTATTGACTGACTAAATTTACCCAGACTCACCTGCGACATTGTTTTTGTCCCATCATGCCCTGGGATCTCAACATAGAATTCCAATGGGTGGGGGAGACTGCGGGAACTATGGGATAACTACCCACAGTGCAATGCTCCTGAAATCGACGTTAGCCTCGGTACATGGACGCACACCGCCGAATTAATGTGCTTAGTGTGGCCACGTGCACTCGACTTTATACAGTCTGTTCCCAAATACCGGTTTCTGTAAAATCAGAATAATCCCGTAGTGTATACATACCCTCTGAGATACTAAGGATGCCTCAATAGCATCCCGACCTTTAGGAAAAGGGTGGTCCCAGTCACCCACTAAATCCTATTCCTCAGGGTCAAAAAAAGCCATCAGGAATGCTAGCTAAAGGTGGTGTAAAGGGAAAACAAACACTGTTGAAGGAGAGGGCATGAAAACTGTACCCTGAATCTCCTAGCAACTTAACAGAGCAGAGGTACCTAAGTCTGCAGATAACCTTGAAAAGAAACTGAGAAGACTCCAACAGCATGGTAATTTTCTAATCTTGGTTCCAAACATTCAGTGCTGTGACAGGGCATTCATGTGGGTTCAATGAGCACTTCTTTCTTGAGAATGCCAAAGCTCACAGGCACTGGAGCTGGATCTACATGGGTACAGGCACAGGCAATATGTGAATAAGAAGTAAATCTTTAAAATGTAATAAACATCGTACAAGTAACAGTTTCATTCAAATACAAAGACAAGAACACCCCCAGTCCAAGCTCCAGCTTCAACCTCATTCCCACCCGCATATTGAGAGCAATCAGTACTTCACAATTATCAAATCTTCTGATTAACCCTCAGATCCCGCTTTTACTGAGTTAAAGATTTCAAATAAAATTTCCCCATGGTATTACAGCATACCAATTCCAAGTCAGCCACAATGTGAGGAAAGTGATGCTAATTTTCTAGTGTTACAATGATTAAATATTTGAAAATGCATTTTAAAAATTGATACAAACATTGATCAGTCATAGAGTGTCTATTTATCTCTTCGAAACATCTGAAATATAGTCAACAACTTCCAAATTAGGAAGAGTGATCTCAAACAAGCTCTATCAGTATTTAGATTTTTTTTTTAATTAAAGTGTTAATTTTAATACTAATGCCATCTTACATTATTAAAAGTGATTTCAGCATCAAATTTATGTTCATCATTTATACGGTTTACTTTTTCATTTTATTCATTTTTATTATATATTTTACAATAGCACTCAGAGACCCCACTCACAATCAAGGCTCTGTTACATCTGTATTATGCATAGACATAGTTCTGCCTCAAAGATCGTTAAGATACATTTTAATATTTGAAAAACAGCAGTTCCAATATTTGTTTGAGAGAGAGAGAGAGAGAGAGAGAGAGAGAGAGAGAGAGAGAGAGAGAGAGTTCCTATTCAATTTTCATGCAGTAAGAGATTTCTGCAATATTTAGATTGTAAACATTGCAAATACATTTTTAAAACTCAACACAAAACTGTTTTAATTGGAATGGGGAAAAACAAACCTAAAACCATAAAATATTTCTATTCCTAGTACCGAGGCAGGCACTTGCTGGATGTCTTATATGAACTGTACTAGCTATAAAACGTCAGAGAAATATTCTGCTCTTTGACAATTCAGTAAGTGAAACAAAGATGCTCCTAAAGTGAGAAGCAAATTAATATTCCATTAATCTTTGCTTTTGGTGATCAGACATCACCCAGAAAGGTGGTTGCCTTTTGAAAATTACAACTGTATTAACAACAGCTAGGATTAATGTCTTATTAACGGATTTCCCAACCACTAAAAGTGGATCAAAATAACTTTTTGAACTGAGCAAATAACTTATGATATTCCAATATATCCCAAATGCTGATTAGGAAAGTGACATTACGCACAGAAAGGATGATGAAATTAAACCGGTTCCAACTTCAGACATACAATTGTGGTTGTGTATTACCAATAACACAGTGAAGCACGCACTGCTGACATGGTTTACACCTGCACACAATACAGCAGGGAGAAATGTGCATAGTCCATAAAGCAGTCAAGGTACACTGGGGCTAACTAAGACACTGATCCTGGAGTCAAATCCTGGGAGGTGCTGAGGATAATCAAAACTGTCCCAATAGCCACTAAAACCTTCCAGAATTGAGCCACTGGAGAACTGGAGAAAAATGCTGGGATTCAAGCAGGGCTGGCTCCAGGCACCAGCCCAGCAAGCAGCTGCTTGGGGCAGCCAACAGTGAGGGGCGGCACGTCTGAGTATTCAGCAGCAATTCGGCGGCGGGTCCCTCAGTCCCTCTCGGAGCGAAGGACCAGCCGCCGAATTACTGCCAAAGATTGAAACAGCGGCGGTAAAGCTGCAGATTGCAATTGCAGCCCCCCTTTTCTTTTTTTTCCCCCTCTCCTTTCTTTCTTTTTGCTGCTTGGGGCAGCAAAAACCCTGGAGCCAGCCCTGGATTCAAGAGATGAGAACTGAAGACTCTCAATGCCTTGAATGAGGCACTTCTCACAGGAGTTGGCCCTTAAAGAGAAACAGCTTACTGATGTCAGGCACAGGACTTCACGCTATGGTAAGGTGACCATATAGCTTAAAAAATATGACGTAATTAAGTACTTTCTTACATGCTTATCACATTCTCAGCCTGGTTATGATTTTATTATTAACTTTCATTTTACTTCAATAGTATTCCCTGCACAAATGTTTTATTTTCTTTAAGATCATTGGAATTATTGACTTTGGAAACACTGTTGTGCACCTTCAGAGACAAAGAGCCCGACTCTTTGACCACAAGTGAAGTGGAAAGAAGAGTGTGATCAGTCTATGAACATAGTAAAAGTCCTTTCGCAAGATGTTGTTACACGGGCACTGGTTATAGTCAAATAAATAGAGGATTTACTTAAAAGCCCAGCAGACTATTAGACCTGACTATAATTAACTACAATTAAAGATCCTGACTATGCAGGCTTACACAAATGCTTACATTTAAGCACCGTATCCCCATCGAATTCAATGGATCATTCACAGTGCATAAAGTTAAACAGGATCTTTGCAGGATTGAGGCCAAATTTTGTAAAACAATCATTTTAACTAGAGCTCAAATACTAACAGTGTTTCTCTGAATTGTGAAACTGGGGAATCCAATCCCTGCTTTGTGATATAGCAAAATTCACATAAACCAAGCATAAATGCAGTCATATAGACACAGCCCAACATAGTCAAACCTAGCTTAAAGTTAAATTCTAACTCTGTAGTTAGACTCCTAAAGAGAAGAGCTCTTATTTTCAAAGATGCTGAGCATCTAGAGCTCCTATTAAAGTCACACTACATTTAATTAAGAGCCTCAACTTAAGCTTCTAAGAGAAAAGCAAACTTTTTTGCTGAATTTTGAACTGAAGGAGAACTAGAATGTTACGATGTTTGCAGACTACATAAGAGAGACTGAAAAGGAACACAGTCGGGGAGAAAAATTCTGGAATAATTCAGTATACATATACTGCACTACTAATTTAATATATACATTACTCAATGCATAATGTACTTTTCTTATGTTTTAAGTGTGGTCACATACAGCTGTACCACAGTAAAAAGAAATATCAAAACAACCCAATAAAAAATAAACCAGACAAAGCAACAGCATAGGGAACAATCTTGTACTGGCTCACACGCAACGGACAAAATGAACTAAACAGGTCTTTTCTATTTCTTAATTTCTGTTATCCAATCCATTACACAATCTGAACAGATGTACTCTTATCAGAGTTTCACAATACCTAAGCTGTGGAGCACAACATGCTGATAATGTTGTACAAATGGCAGACTACAGCGAAGGAGGGTACAAATAGCCAGTGTATGTCTAGTGAAATGGAGTGGAAAAGAAGTTCAAACTGAACACTAGCTGAGCCAATAATTAGATGCAGTGGGGAGGGGAAAGGAAGAAGATAGTAGCTATAGCTGCTGACAAGTAAAGCACGGACTGAATTCACAACAGTCCAATATTAAGAGTAATTTTGTACCTTAGATGGAAAGGTAGCATACTAATTACCATTTGAAAATTAAACTGAAGTGCTTCTCATCAATGGAATTGATACGGCAAATATTTAGCATGTTGTAGCAAGGCAAAGTGATCAGATAAAATAACTGAGTTCATTACCATTGGGAAGAAAGTTAATGTACTGAATACTAAATATATACATTATACATTTAGAAAGATTAGCATTAGCAGTATTTTTTAATCACGTTATTATACTTACTGATGGTTTCTTTAAAAGATATTTGGAATTTAGTCTACAGAGAGGTAACCACAATCCAACAAGTTCACGATCTACCCTTATAAAAAGGTAAAGTGTCTTTAGAGTTCTCTCTGTCTTTAAGGCAACTCGTTTTGTCTGGTTGAAGACATATGGTATAAGAATATAAAATAGCATATATATGGATATGACTAAATTAAATATTTAACTCAATATTCCATATTACTCTTGCAATAATTTGCTAGAATGTAATAGGACTCCTTTCTCATTTTATGGGTACTTCATACATGCTTGGGCAAATCCTAAGGACCCTCTTTACATCAAGGATCACAAGAGCCAATGATCCTGATTCCTTCCACTAGCTCCCCCTCTTCCACCAAATCACATTCAAGTTTCTTGTCTTAACATTCAAGGCCCTTCAGGTGAGAGAACCAATAGTCATGGCACAGTTCTCTAATCAGTAAGGGCTACAAATCTGGTCTATAAAAATGGGAAGAATATTTGACAATCAGGGTGAAGAAAACCATTTAATTTTTATGCAGTTTCTATGTAAGAATCAATACAGGCAGATGCAAGAGCTAGTGTCTCGATTGGTTCAGATGCTACTAACTATAAATATGTCTTGTGTAATGTGTACAGCCCTGGACACAAAATTTCTTAAAGCAACCTGAAACAATATTAAATTTTTTATTACATGGGGGGGGGAAGTTGCAATGTTATTTGGAGATGGTTCAAAGTATTAGGCTTACAGCAAACATATATTATTTTGTATATCTGCTTCTGATTAACCTCCAGCCAAGCACTACCTTCCTGTATTTGTGTTAAAGTAGTGGGAATCAAACTCAATTCCACCACTGGTCAAATTTAAATTTGACACTTGACATGAGAGTTAGAATAAGCGAGACCAGTGATGATTAGTGAGGCCTCACCAGCTGATTAATTCCTGACAGATTTATGTGGAGATACAGTAAAACTCACCATGAATTTTCTGTTCTCAAGGTTTCTTTTGAAAGCTAAGAGAGAATTTGAGTGGCTAGCAATGCTACTATCATTAATGAGTCTCTTTGCCCACAATCTGACCAAAGTCTTTCCATTTCTCCACAAACTCTTGCAATTGTACACCAAATTTACTGATGTTCTGAGCCTAGTATGCAAAACTACAAACTTTTAAAATCAGAAGTGTTAAGCACGTAGAAATGGAAGTCATCTTTTACAATGGGAGACAAAGGAACATGTCCAAAATATACCTAAACTCTAATATAGAACATGCTGGGCTGTACAAGAGCAAGCTTATTATCTCTGATTCTTCTAAACAACTAGTGGTTTCAAGTAAAGATGAGTTTTCCCAGTTCAGAAAACTTTTTATACTTCCAGGGATAATCAGAAGGACACATATAGGTCAGATATTTAAGACAACTTCTGAACATAACATTCCATTTAAAATGAGAAGTAGGTCACATCTCAGAGAGAACTCTATGATTTTTAGAAAATGGTGCCAAGTTATTTGCATGACTCAGACTGCTCACTAGCTTTACGCATACTGAATGTTTCATCACTTTTATGTTGATCTAACCCTTTTTTCGAAGGATATGGTCACATATTTAAAGAAAATTCCCTTCGCTATGTCGTTAAAAGCAATAGATTATTGAAACAAATAATTTTTTCAATGAACGTTTATTATTCTGTTTCCTCTTGCATTTCATTCAGTTCGCAAAAGAAAAAACATTGTATCTGCAGTTTCATTTTGTTTATAGGAAGTAATTAATTAGTTTCCTTCTCTAGTTCTCCTGTACTAGAACTGAAACATTGTTTGTAAACTCTTCTGATGAAATATTCAACTCCAAATGAAACTGTTTTAATTTAATTTAAAAACAAATAATAAAATGTATCTTTTTATAAAGAACAAAAAAAATGGGTCTAAACTACCTGTTAGTGTACAATTTTTATCTTAGTGTAGAGGAGATATATTCCCTGACAATCTATTAATTTATTACTTGGAATGAATATACTGTGACCAGAGAGTTTACCATCAGCTGAACACCTCCAAGTTTTCACAAAGCTGTTATGTTGACTCAGTCATGAGTCAGATTTCTCAGGTGAGTAGGCATTGCATTTTATTAGCTGAATGAGTGCTGAGTGTCTTTTCATTCATTCAAAGTTGATGGCTCCCTCATTTATAGTCTTATCTGGGTTGTCCCATGCCTCTCCCTGGCAGGTCCATGTCTGGAATGGACTGGCCTGGCCTTTCAACAGAGAATACAAAATGGCAGTTAGTACACAAAATGCAGGGCAATATAAAACAGAGTTCACAATTTGATACAGACCTGTAACTATGACAGAATGTGACATGTCCCTTCCATTGAACGAGACTCACAACCAGACAAACATGGAAGTAGGCTCAGAGTCTACCTGAACAATGATTGTAGGACAACCTGTCTGAAATTGGCACCATCCCTGGATTGATGGGAAATGGAATAATGACAAGCAAAAGTGTGGACAGATGACCAAGCTGCCTGAGCTCTAGTAGAATGTGCCAATACTATAACGAGAGGGGTTATATTATATATAGCCAATTGGAATTGGAAAAGGTTAGAAAAGGGCAACAAAAATGAGTAGGGATATGGAACACTTCCGCATAAGGAGAGATGAGTAAGACTGGGACGATTCAGCTTGGAAAAGAGACAACTAAGGGGCGGGATATGATAGAGGTATATAAAATCATGACAGGTGTGGAGAAAGTAAATAAGGCAGTGTTATTTACTCCTCCTCCTAACACAAGAACCAGGAATCACCAAATGAAATTAATAGAAGGCAGATTTAAAACAAAAAATAGGAAGTAGTGCTTCATGCAATGCACACTCAACCTGTGGAACTGTTTCCCAGAGGATGTTGTGAAGGCCAAGACTACAACACGGTTCAAAAAAGAACTAGATAAATTCATGGAGGATAGGTCCATCAATGGCTATATTAGCCAGGATGGGCAGTGATGGTGTCCCTAGCCTCAATTTGCCAGAAGCTGGGAATAAGCGACAGGGAATGGATCACTTGATGATTACCTGTTCTGTTCATTATCTCTGGAGCACCTGGCATTAGCCACTGTTGGAATACAGGATACTGGGCTAGATGGATCTTTGGTCTGACCTAGTATGGCCATTCTTATGTTATATGTGTTCAATTGGTAACAAACAAATGCATGAAGAGATCCAGGATGAGATTCTCTCAGTGGGAACTGGTTGGCTCTTAGCTCGGTCCTCAATTGCAACAAAAAACTGCATGGAGAATCTAAGAGAGTACACTCCAGAAAGAAATCTAAAGTCCTGCTCACATATGACTGAAGTGTGTCCTCATCTCTATGTGCATGGGGTTTCAGAAAGAACATCGGCAAATAGATTGCTTGTTTAACATGAAAATTAGAGACTACCTTCGTGAAAAATTTTGGGTGAGGATGGAGTTAAACTTTATTCTTATAGCAAATTATATAAGGAGGCTCTGACACTAGAGTTCTCAACTCACCCACCTTTCTGGCTAAGGTAAAACCCTACCTTCACACAGAGGTGGAGCAGACAGCAAGTTGCAAGGGGTTCAAATGGCAGTCCTATCAACTTTGCTATGATCAAGTTCAGATCCCAAGGAGGGATAGGATCTTGCACATGTACCATCTCCCACAGCATTCTTGCCAGCAAGTTAAAGTAGTATGGGCTGGATGATTGGACTATAAGGTGGATAGAAAGCTGGCTAGATCGTCGGGCTCAACGGGTAGTGATCAACGGCTCCGTGTCTAGTTGGCAGCCAGTTTCAAGTGGAGTGCCCCAAGGGTCGGTCTTGGGGACGGTTTTGTTCAATATCTTAATTAATGATCTGGAGGATGGCGTAGACTGCACTCTCAGCAAGTCTGCAGATGACACTGAACTGGGAGGAGTGGTAGATACGCTGGAGGGTAGGGACAGGATACAGGGAGACCTAGACAAATTAGAGGATTGGGCCAAAAGAAACCTGATGAGATTCAACAAGGACAAGTGCAGAGTACTGCACTTAGGATGGAAGAATCCCATTCACTGTTATAGACTAGGGACCGAATGGCTAGGAAGTAGTTCTGCAGAATAGGACCTAGGGGTTACAGTGGACAAGAAGCTGGATATGAGTCAACAGTGTGCCCTTGTTGCCAAGAAGACTAACGGCATTTTGGGCTGTATAAGTAGGGGTATTGCAAGCAAATCGAGGGATGTGATCATTCCCCTCTAGTCGACATTGGTGAGGCCTCATCTAGAGTACTGTGTCCAGTTTTGGCCCCACACTACAAGAAGGATGTGGAAAAATTGGAAAGAGACCAGCAGAGGGCAACAAAAATGATTAGGGGGCTGGAGCACATGACTTATGAGGAGAGGCTGAGGGAACTTGGATTGTTCAGTCTGCAGAAGAGAAGAATGAGGGGGGATTTTGATAGCTGCTTTCAATTACCTGAAAGGGGGTTCCAAAGAGGATGGATCTAGACTGTTCTCAGTGGTACCAGATGACAGAACAAGGAGTAATGGTCTCAAGTTGCAGTGGGGGAGGTTTAGGTTGGATATTAGGAAAAACTTTTTCACTCAGAGAGTGGTGAAGCACTGGAATGGGTTACCTAGGGAGGTGGTGGAATCTCCTTCCTTAGAGGTTTTTAAAGTCAGGCTTGACAAAGCCCTGGCTGGGATGATTTAGTTGGGAATTGGTCCTGCTTTGAGCAGAGGGTTGGACTAGATGACCTTCTGAGGTCCCTTCCAACCCTGATATTCTATGATAATTTGACCAACCCCTTTGGGAATCTGGTAATGACGGAGTTAAAGAAAAGAGATCTACTCTACACCGAAGAATGGACTTTT
Source organism: Gopherus flavomarginatus (assembly GCF_025201925.1). Lineage (NCBI taxonomy): Eukaryota > Metazoa > Chordata > Testudines > Testudinidae > Gopherus > Gopherus flavomarginatus. The sequence goes on from NC_066618.1 coordinate 291,491,516, forward strand.
GTAGAGCTAATTGCCAAACTTTGTTGTTTTAAAGTATAGAAGATAGTTCAGTTCAAAGTTCAAGGGTGCATTTGGAATATGCCCTTCTGATGGGACAAAATGGAGAAACTTCAATTTAGCCAGCTAAGTGCCTCTAGTTGAGGGTTTTCATAGAATTGCAGGATTGGAAAGGACGTTGAGAGGTCTAGTCAGTCCAGCCTTGAGTGCAGATGACTGAAGTATTATCTAGACCATCCCTGACAAGTGTTTGTCTAACCTGCTCTTAAAACTCTTCAGTGACAGAGATTCCACAACCTCCTTAAGCAATGTATTCCAGTGCTTAACCATCCTGACAGGAAGATTTTCCTGATGTCCACCCTAAACTGTCCTTGCTGCAATTTAAGCCCATTTTTTCTTGTCCTTCTTGTCTATTATTCAGAAGCTGTGATGTTATCTGATTAAAATATGACCACATGGACCATTGTTGCAACCACTGTTATATATTTGCAACAAATCTTGTACAAAGATTGTCAGGGGAGATGTCTATGAAAAGGTTATGATTTGCTGGTTATGATTATGCTATCTGTATGCATGTATCATTTTTGTATTTGAAGTTATGAGTATTGGCACTATACCTGTATTTCAAATGTTTGCTCCTGGGGTAATGCCCACAAGGTAGTTAGCCTGCACACCTTTGCAAGACTATTCAAATTAAGTGGCTCATCAAGAAACACTTAACTGACAATAGACCATGAGACATGCCTATCTACACTGTATGGACTGTCCTGCAAACCTGCTTTTTGGGGCATAGGTAAAGATTTCCTGCAATGACTTGGTGAAATGCATGGAAATGTGACTTGTCGATGTGATTCCAAACCCCATCTTGTTACTGTACTTTTCCAAGGTATGAACAATGGGATTCCCTCTACATGGCAGAAGATATAAAAAGCCCTGGAAACGCCTCCATTGTGCCTATTTTCTGCTCTAGCCTCTTTCTTACCCAAACCTCCGGACTACAGATTATAATAATGGGAGCATTTTAGCCAATGGACTGAGGTCCTTCCACTGATTCGGAAGTAACCAGAGACTTGACTTAAACCTAGCAGTTTATTCAGTCACTGCAACAAGCCTGAACCAAGAACTTTGCATTTACTGTATTATTTGACTCCTTTAATCAATTTTAACTCTCACCTTTCTTTCTTTCTTTCTTTCTTTCTATGAATAAACCTTCCAGTTTTAGCTACTCATGGATTGGGATCAGCGTGATTTTGGGGTAAAATCTGAGTTATATATTGACCTACGTGTGTGGCTGGTCCTTTGGGATCACAAGAACCTTTTATTTGATAAGACTGGTTGTAAAGAACCACTCATCTTTAAATCCAGTGCTGTGGGGCAGGGGAATACAAGGATCAGAATACAGAAGGAAACTGCTTTTATGACTTCTTGTTAGCCAGTGTGGTGAAACGGGAATTTACTTTGTTCCTGGTTTGGTCTATCCTATGGAGGATTAGCCATCAGCCTTGGGGTTTATCTGCCCTATTTTGCAGCAGTTTGTCCTTAATTTGGCACTCTCAATTGTGACATCCAGAAGGCACGGTTACAGAAGCACTTTCTGAACATCCTTAGAACAAGGTGTCGCCAAAGGCATTAACCATGAAGCACTCATGCCATCAGACCTAGGATTGCAGACCGGGATGCAGTAGGCACCTGTGGTCCTGAGAAAACATGTCTGGATCCAGTGGGACAGTTGAAGCTTGACTGATAAAGTTAGTAGCAGTGACTTTGACATCAGTGTTAGAAGGATGACATGAGCATGGTCTGTAACTATGAACAGGAATCTGGGCAGCAGGGGAATCAGAGGGAAGGCAAAGAGGAGTGGGTCCTTCAGGGTAGCAGCATATATAAATAAGCCTGGGCTGGGACCTCTCTGGGAACAAAACCAATGGCATTTTCTGTTGGACTTTATTGCAAACAGATCCACTTAGATATTCCCTCTGAGCTGAAAAATCAATCTGGCCATGTCTGGGCATGACTATCACTCATGGTGTTCAGAGAAGATCCTGCTCAGTTGATCTGCCTATGTGTTGTGCTTCCCTGGAAGGTAAGCAGACGGGAAATTAATTGAATTGTTACACAAAAGTCTCAGAGATAAATTGCCTTGTGGGATAGCTGGGTCGATCACATTCCTCCCTGTTTACATAAAACACAGTTGCAGAGTTGTCTGTTAGAATTAACAAGTTCCTTCCTACTTTATGTGGGAGGAAAACTGAACAGGCTAGTCATACCTCCTCTTGCTTTGGGGTTAAGTAATTAGTGGGAACAGAAGCCTTCCCCCGGAGCCTAACGGGCCCTGCCAGAAGAAGCAACTGGACCTTGTACTGAAGGATGATCTCATGAGAGTAGTCCCTGAGGAAGGACAGGGAAGGGGAGTGAGAAGGAGTAGAAGAAATGAACTGGAGGGCACGTCCCAGTTCCACTGTGCTTAAGACCCACTGATCTGATACAACTCAGGCCCAAGCACTTAGGAAGTGGAATAAGAGATTTGTAAACAAAAGGTGGGAAAGAGATGAAACTACAGGAACTGATCCATTACCCTGGATCAGTGCATCAGAATGTCTGGACAAGACGGTTGGACTGGATGAGCCCACTAATACAGGAGGATGTTGTGTCCTATCACCTCTGCCCTTTCTCCTCAGCAGATCTTGAGACTGGGGAGCAAAACCCTGATGTCTGTATGGCAGATGAGGAAAGAATTGTTTCCTCTGCTTCTGGAGTACAGATTCCAAGAGGTTTTAATGTCACAGTAGAATCTTTTAGGCTATGGACCCCATTTGTCCATCATATCTGAAAACAAAGAGGGACCGTCAAAAGGGAGGTCCTGGATGGTCCGCTGGACTTCTGTGGAAACCCAGGTGATTGCAACCACGAACACCTTTTCATAGAAATGGCTGATGCCCTGGTTCAAGCTGTCCTGTGAGAGCCATCTGAAATGTCCTGGAAAGCAGTTCTGGCAACTAGCTTGCCCTCATCCACTATTACTGCAAATTCCTGCCTACAGTACTCTGGTAACTTGTCTTTAAATTAGGGGTGTCGATTAATCACAGTTAACTAACGGGATTAACTAAAAAAAAAAAATCACGATTAATTGCACTGTTAAATAGAATACCAATTAAAATTTATTAAATAGTTTTAGATGTTTTTCTACATTTTCAAATATATTCATTTCAATTACAACACAGAATACAAAGTTTACAGTGCTCACTTTATATTATTTTTATTACAAATATTTGCACTATGAAATTGATAAAAATAGTATTTTTCAAGTCACCTCATACAAATACTGTAGTGCAATCTCTTTATCATGAAAGTGCAACTTACAAAATGTAGGCTTTTTTGTTACATAACAGCACTCAAAAACAAAACAATGTAGAACTGTGGAGCCCACAAGTCCACTCAGTCCTACTTCTTGTTCAGCCAACCGCTAAGACAATCATTATCACGATTAATTGTGATTTGTTTGTTTACATTTACAGGACATAATGCTGCCCACTTCTTAATCAGAATGTTACCTGAAAGTGAGATCAGGCATTCGCATAGCACTGTTGTAGCTGGCATCACAAGATATTTACATGCCAGATGCGCTAAAGATTCGTATGTCCCTTCATGCTTCAACCACCATTCCAGAGGACATGCTTCCATGCTGATGATGCTCATTAAAAAAAATAATGCATTAATTAAATTTGTGACTGAACTCCTTGGGGGAGAATTGTATGTCTGCTGGTCTGTTTTTTTACCCTCATTCTGCCATATATTTCATGCTATAGCAGTCTCGGATGATGACCTAAAACACGTTCGTTTTAAGAACACTTTCACTGCAAATTTGATGAAATGCAAAGAAGTTATCAATGTAAGTTTTCTAAAGACAGCTACAGCACTTGACCCAAGATTTAAGAATCTGAAGTGCCTTCCAAAATCTGAGAGGAACAAGATGTGGAACATGCTTTCAGAAGTCTTAAAAGAGCAACACTCTGATGCAGAAACTTCAGACCCCAAACCACCAAAAAAAAAAAAAAATCAACCTTCTGTTGGTGGCATCTGACTCAGATGATGAAAATGAACATGCGTCGGTCAGCACTGCTTTGGACAGTTATTGAACAGAACCTGTCATCAGCATGGATGCATGTACTCTGGAATGATGGCTGAAGTATCAAGGGACATATGAATCTTTAGCACATCTGGCATGTAAATATCTTGCAGCACCGGCTACAACAATGCCATTCAAATGCTTGTTCTCACTTTCAGGTGACACTGTAAACAAGAAACAGGCAGCATTATCTTCTGCAAATGTAAACAAACTTGTTTGTCTGAGCGATTGGCTGAACAAGAAGGAGGACTGATTGGACTTCTAGGTTCTGAAGTTTTACATTGTTTTGTCTTTGAGTGTATTTTTTTGTACATAATTCTACATTTGTAAGTTCAACTTTCATGATAAAGAGACTGCACTACAGTACTCATATTAGGTGAATTGAAAAATACTATTTCTTTTGATCTTTACAGTACAAATATTTGTAATCTAAATAAATATAAAGTGAGCACTGTACACTTTGTATTCTGTGTTGTAACTGAAATCAATATATTTGAAAATGTAGAAAATATCCAAAAATATTTAAATAAATGGTGGTCTTACTGTTTTAACAGCGCGATTAATCGCGATTAATTACTATTTTTTTTAATCACTTGACAGCCCTACTTTAAATTTTATAACTTTCTCCTGGAGAATGAAGTCCTAGAAGCTCAGGCGTGCCTGTTGGTTTGGAATCCTGAGTTGCAGATTCCCTATACAATAAAATTTCTTTCCAAACCAGTCCAGCCTTCTCAAATCTTTGCCCTTCAGTGTCAATGCTTGGTGTCCTTGTATCTCCCATTCACTAGGAGCTACGACCACCAAGAAACCTGGGGGAGGGCTAGAGTAAATATTTTCATAACCCTCAGAGGGTATGTAGTACCTCATTTCAGCTCACTTTGCTGGGGAGGGGAAGGAGAATGATGTCTGCCACTGCCCTTAACTGTCTCTGTAATGGCTTCATTAATCAGCAGAACCACCTAAGAGGGGCCATCGATACCAGAGTGTTGACCAATTCACACGAGCTTTTACACACCTCCTCTAACTGACTGTCAACAGCCTTGTCTGGCAACAAGGAAGAGTATGCCACAGTATTCACAGGTGATGCCTGTTCCGTAACTTGTGGTAGGGAAGGCACCGAAGTGACTTTTGGCTGCTCAGTACCAGGTACTAGAGAATGATACTCTTGGTGCCAATGCCCCCAGAACAATCTTGATGACTGTAGGGAGGTTTAAGTGGGAAGTGGTACACCTCATGGTGTCTATAAAAGCCACTGATATGGGCCTGGGATCCACCCCCAAGGGGGCCAAAGCCCCTTAGAAGGAGGCCAGTGCTTTGATTATCACATGACGCATGGTCCAGAACGCTCTGATGAAGGTTATGTCCTCTGTCTTGGATAGGACACAGACTAATGCCTCTAACGCTTTTCTTAGAATGGGACCAAGGAGCTGCAGATATCTCCAGTGTGCTCCGTACTAGCATCAATATACTTGGGGTGCTCCGTGAGTAAACATTTGAGCCTCACCACTCTTTCTTTGAGTGGAGCTTAAATCCCTTACAACTGTGACATTTGTCACTTATGGGGGGGGATTCTCCCAAACATTTCAAGCAGGCCAGGTGAGGGGTCACTGACTGGCATAGGCTTAGCACAAGTCCAGCAGGACTGAACAAATGGTGGGCATGGCATCGTTCCAGTACCAATCCCAGTACTGAAAGATGAAAAACTGGTCCAAAAAGACCTAAGACTGAAATCTATCATTTAAACAAGCTAAAAACAAACAAACTTCACTAACTAATTCCTAACAATAACAGGAGATTATAAAGAAGCGAGGGAAGCACTTATGACAAGTCTGAGATTGCTCTGACAACCATCACATGCAGTAAGCAGGAACTGAGGGAGGTCAGAGGTGGCTCCACACTCTTAACTGTTATCCAGCATACAGTGGCATGTGGTGACAGAAAGCACTTGCACTGCCCCGATGGATACCACAGAGAAAAAGTTCTCCAACAGCTGTGCATGAGGTGCACACACATACTTACAGTGGGATGGACATGTGCAAGCACTTGAAGAATTGCAGAGTATATCCCAGTTCCACTGTCCTCAGACCCCACCAGTCTGATGTAATGTGGGTACAAGCATGTAGGAAGTGGGACAACATGCTGCCAAAGGGAGATCTCTAAGGAATGGTTTGCTGCGCTGCACCAAGGAATCAAAAAGACTGCTTGGAAGCTGAAAATAATCTTGAGGTAAGAGAAGTGAAGTAGGTGGAGGTTTTGGTCTCCTCTTTTGATACCTGTGACACTTTTTTGAGCTGATGGGCTATCCCACTGGGTAGTACAGATACTTCTTTTGGACCTCAGGCTGAAACTGTTTCCTTTTAATAGCAGAGATATAAAATACCCTACAATTTCAGGGTCACCTGGAATATTTTAGAGTGCTGAGCCTCATCCATTTTTCCTAAAAATAATTTTGGGGCTTAAAAGAGCAAGTCACTGTTGTGCAGTGCATTTCAGCTGGTATACGTGATGGTTCCAGGCATGAAGCACAAGGCACAATGGCTTTTGCCATCCTGTAGGGAGGAGCAAGCAAGCAACTGATTCTCACTTATAAAGGCTTTAAATTCCTCTTTCACATCTGGTAATTTGTTCTGAAATTCAGACACTACATCCCAGTTTGAATAGTCATAGCTGGCAAGCAGCGCCTGGTGAGTCACAATTCTAAATTAGAGCAACAAGGCGGCTGAGGCAATATCTTTTATTGAATCAACTTCTGTTGGTGAGAGATAAGCTTTCAAGCTTACAGAGAGCTTCTCTGTCTCACCAACTGAAGTTGGTCCAATATAAGATATTACTTCACCCACCTTGTTTCTGGGACCAACTCAACTATAACAACATTGTATATAACAACTCTAAATTGTAAACTGGAAGAAGAATAAACCTTTCTCCCAAATAAATCAAGGTTTTTTAATTTTTCATCCCTGGGAGCTGAATTAACCCAACCTTGCCTTGATTTTTCATCACTCTTTAGAAGCTCTTGCCTTGTAGTCATTGGTGACTGGAGAAGACAACTCTAAGACAGCAGCATCAACAGGAAACTATGAGGAGATGTTACGCATAAATATTAAAGTTTCTGTTTGGTCAGGTGGAATAATCATCTCCCTATTATCCAGCCTCAAGGAGAAGTGGCCCTCAAATCTGGGCAACTCCCAATGGGTTCCAGAAGGGCCTTTGCTGCACCTAGATAGGACTGAGGCTACTTAGGAAATTAATAAGGGATGACTATTATAACAGATTTTCCCGTTAGGGGATCAACAGAGAGAATGATTGTGGGCTAAGAAGGACTCACTGAGAGATACTATCTTGAAGAATTGCTAGCTCTCAGCTGTAAATAATCATGCCTTCAAACATAAATTACGTAAACTGAGCACGTATAGACATCACAAAATGTGTTTCTTGGAGAATGTTCTTGGCAATGAGGTTTCCTTTGTCTAAAACCCTATATAATGCTACTAGTATGGGAATTTCGTTGGGGGATAAAAACGGCGCATCCCTTCCAGATGCAAAAGAGTCATATCCAGTTCTTAATCTGAAAACAAAGGGTGGTAATGTAGCTATTACTTTCTGTATTCTGTATAGTGCTGTACTAATCTGATTGATAATCTTAGATTAAATAATTCCAATTAAGTCTATTTTGACAACCTTGAGTCATTAATTCAGATATGCAACAACTGCACAAATTGATTTAGAGTAAAATAAATGCTGAGCACTATCTATGCCCTTCCTATTAACTGAAGATTTAAGTCACTTCCCTCTGTTCCCCCTACTAGTATAGCTTGTACTGCTCTTATTTTGGCTCTCTTGTTTATGAAGTTAACTTCCTTCAGATTAAGTCTCGTTTTACCAAAATTCTAGGTATATTTAATGTTGGATAGTATAATCACACTTAGATTCACAGAATCACAGAAGATTAGTGTTGGAAGAGACCTCAGGAGGTCATCCAGTACAATCCCCTGCTCAAAGCAGGAGTAACACAAACTGAGGGCTTGGTTACACTGGAGAGTTGCAGCGCTGGTGGTGGGTTTATAGCGCTGCAACTTATTCACCATCCACACTTGCAAGGCACATACAGCGCTGCATCTCCCTGGCTGCAGCGCTGGCTGTACTCTGCTCTGCCTGGGGTATAACGATTGCAGCGCTGGTGATGCAGCGCTGCTGGGCCAGTGGGGCCACCAAAAGCGCTGTAATTGGCCTCCAGAGTATTCGGAGGTATCCCAGAATGCCTGTTCAGCCACTCTGCTCATCAGTTCGCACTCTACTTCCCTGGCCTCAGGTGATCCGCCCTTTAAATGCCCCGGGAATTTTAAAAATCCCCTTCCTGTTTGCTCAGCCAGGTGTGGGGTGCAATTAGAATCTTTCCAGGTGACCATGCCTCCATGCACCAAACGAGCCCCAGCATGGAGCAATGGCGAGTTGCTGGACCTCATCAGTGTTTGGGGTGAGGAAGCTGTACAGTCACAGCTGCGCTCCAGCCATAGGAATTACGATACCTATGGGCAGATCTCAAGGGCCATGCTGGAAAGGGGCCATGACTGGGACGCGGTGCAGTGCAGGCTTAAAGTAAAGGAGCTGCGGAGTGTCTATTGCAAAGCCCATGAGGGAAACCACCGCTCCGGTGCTGCCTCCACGACCTGACGTTTTTACAAGGAGCTGGACGCGATACTTGGGGGTGACCCCATTGCCAATCTGACGACCATGATGGACACTTCTGAGGGGGGGAGGAAACCGAGACTGAGGGTACTGGGGTGAAGGGAGACACCTCGGAGTCCCAGGAGGCATGCAGCAGGAGCTCTTCTCAAGCCAGGAGGAAGGTAGCCAGTCGCAGGAGCCAGTACTTGGTGAAGGACAAGCAGAGGAGCGGGTTCCCGGTAAGTGGCTTTTATTTTCAGGATGGAAATATTTCAGGAGGGGGGGGGTGGGTTAAGGCTGCATGTATGCATGCCTAGATTTGGAATAGCCCACTGATATGGTCTATCACGTCGCGGTAATCGGCCTCAGTAATCTCTTCAAAAGTTTCAGCCAGAGCGTGGGCAATGCGCTTGCGCAAGTTTATAGGGAGAGCCACTGTGGTCCTTGTCCCAGTCAGGCTAACGCGTCCGCACCACTGTGCCGCGAGGGGTGGGGGGACCATTGCTGCACACAGGCAAGCTGCATAGGGGCCAGACCAGAATCCGCATTGTTGTAGAAGACCCTCCCGCTCTTCCCAGGTGACCCGCAGCAGCGAGATATCTTCCAGGATTAACTCCTGTTGAAAATGTTGGGAGTGTGTTCAGTGTAGGTGCCCCCTGCAGTAGTTTGTTTTCCCCAATGCACAGAAACCCCTGCATATCCCTGAAGCAATCATTCCCCCTTTCCAGGTGACCCGCCGCAGCGAGATAGCATCCAGGATTAACTCCTGTGGAAAATGTTGGGAGAGTGTTCGGTGTAGGTGCCCCCTGCAATAGTTTGCTTTCCCCAATGCACAGAAACCCCTGCACATCCCTGAAGCAATCAGTCCCCCTTACTCACCATTTCCTGCCTCCTGTGGGTTATGTGAGCTCTGTTTGGTATGGGAAAAGTATCCTAAAGTGAAGACTGTAAACTCCTTCACTGTGTGGGAATAACTGTATGGGTGAGATTATAAACAATGCAGCCTATGTTAACTGCTGCCACTTTTGCCTTTCGAAAAGTGTCCTTGAGCCCGTATCATCCACTGCTCAGAGGCTACAAAACCTCAGGAAGAAGCCGCGAAATAGCAAAGAAGACATGCTGAAAGCAGTTATGGATCACTCTGCCAGAGAGAGTAAAAACTGCAGGACTGGAGGGAAAGGGAAAGCAGGCTCCGCCAGAGAAACACAGCAGCTAAGAAGAAAAGCTCAAAGCAGCTGATAAGCATCCTGGCGCGCCAAGTGGACTCTATCCAGTCACTCGTAGCCATGCAGGCAGAGCACTACCGTGCCAGCCCCCCCGCCGTTCCAAAGCTCTTTCCCTTGTGCCCCAATGTCAGCTCCAAACCCCCTTCCCCAGCATCCAGGTTCTTAGCACCACCAGCTACCCCCAACACCTGTACGTTCACCAGCCAGACCTGAGAACTACGACCCTTACTCTCTGCACTCAACCCCCATCACCACGCAGTATTTTCATCCTGAAGTGCAGCAGTCATTGCACAGCACTCCAGACAGGACATATTCAAACCTGTGATATACAGTTCACCACCCCACCACCCTGCCCCTTTTAGGTTCCCAAAATGTTGTGTGTCTGTCAAGAAAGTTATTTTCTTTTCAATAAATGAATTCTTGGCTTTGAAAACAGTCTTTATTATTGCAGAAAGTGAAAGATACCTTAGCCCAGGAAAGAAACAGGCACTGCAAATCATTTTAGGAAAAACAGATTCCTACTAACATTGTAACCACTGCACTTCACTCCCGTGCAAGGCATCAAACATTACTGTTGGTTTTTAGCCTCAAATTCCTCCCTCAAGGCATACCTAATCCTTGTAGCCCTGTGCTGGGCCTCTCTAGTAGCCCTGCTTTCTGGCTGTGCAAATTCAGCCTCCAGGCGTTGAACCTCGGAGGTCCATTCCTGACTGAATGTTTCACTCTTCCCTTCACAAATATTATGGAGGGTACAGCACGCGGATATAACTGCAGGGATGCAGCTTTCTCTGAAGTCTAGCTTCCCATACAGAGATCTCCAGCGCCCTTTTAAACGGCCAAAAACACACTCCACAGTCATTTGGCACCGGCTCAGCCTGTAGTTGAACCGGTCCTTGCTCCTGTCAAGCTTCGCTGTATATAGTTTCATGAGCCAAGGCATTAACGGGTAAGCGGGGTCTCCAAGGATCACAATGGGCATTTCGACGTCCCTTACTGTGATCTTCTGCTCTAGGAAAGAAGTCCCAGCCTGCATCTTCCTGAACAGGCCACTGTTCTGAAAGATGCTTGCATCATGCACCTTTCCAGGCCAGCCTGTGTTAATGTCAATGAAATGCCCACAGTGATCCACAAGCGCCTGGAGAACCATAGAGAAATACCTTTTCTGATTAATGTACTCGGATGCTAGGTGGGGTGGTGCCAGAAGAGGAACATGCGTCCCATCTATCGCGCCTCCACAGTTAGGGAAACCCATTTGTGGAAAGCCATCCAGAATGTCCTGCACATTCCCCAGAGTCACGGTTCTTCTTAGCAGAATGCGATTAATGGCCCTGCAAACTTGCATCAACACGATTCCAACGGTCGACTTTCCCTCTCCAAACTGGTTCCCGACCGATCGGTAGCTGTCTGGAGTTGCCAGCTTCCAGACTGCAATAGCCACCCGCTTCTCCACCGGCAGGGGAGCTCTCAATCTCATGTCCTTGTACCACAGGGTGGGGGCGAGCTCCTCACACAGTCCCATGAAAGTGGCTTTTCTCATCCGAAAGTTCTGCAGCCACTGCTCGTCATCCCAGACTTCCACGACTATGTGATCCCACCACTCAGTGCTTGTTTCCTGAGCCCAAAAGCAGCGTTCCACGGTGCTGAGCATTTCCGTGAATGCCACAAGCAATTTAGTGTCATATGCGTCAGGCAACTCGATAACATCGTCGGACTCCTCACTGTCACTTTGGAGCTGAAGGAATAGCTCAACTGCCAAACGTGATGTGCTGGCGACACTCATCTGCAAAGTCCTCAGCAGCTCAGGCTCCATTTCCCACAGAAATCACGCTGCACAGAAACCGTTGGGACACTCGCAATGGCGCCAAACATGGACGAAAAAACAGCGACTGCTGGGATGTGAAGCGATGCACCACGGGGCATTGGGACAGGAAGCGGAATGACCCGCACCCTTCCGTCCCCTTCCCACACCACCAAAATGGGATGAGGTGCTCTGTGGGATAGCTGCCCACAATGCACCACTCCCAACAGCGCAGCAACTGCTGCAAATGTGGCCACACTGCAGCACTGGTAGCTGTCAGTGTGGCCACACTGCAGCACTTTCCCTACACAGCTGTACGAAGACAGCTGTAACTCCCAGCGCTGTACAGCTGTAACTGTAGCCATACCCTAAATCATCCCAGCCAAGGGTTTGTCAAGCCGAGCCTTAAAAACCTCTAAGGATGGAGATTTCACTACCTTCCCAGGTAACCCATTACAGTGCTTCACCACCCTCCTAGTGAAATAGTGTTTCCTCATAACCAACCTAGACCTCCCCTGCTGCAGCTTGAGACCATTACTCCTTGTTCTGTCATCTGCCACCACTGAGAACAGCTGAGCTCCATCCTCTTTGGAACCCCTCTTTAGGTAGTTGAATGCTACTATCAAATACCCCCTCACTTCTCTCTTCTGCAGACTAAACAGTTCCCTTAGCCTCTCCTCATAAGTCATTTGCCCCAGCCCCCTAATCATTTCTGTTGCTTTCCGCTGGACTCTCTCCAATTTGTCCACATCCTTTCTGTAATGGGGGACTCAAAACTGGATGTACTACTCCAGATGTGGCCTCATCAGTGCCAAATAGAGGAGAATAATCACTTCTCTCGATCTGCTGGCAATGCTCCTACTAATGTAGCCCAACATGCTGTTAGCCTGCTTGGCAACAAGGGCACACAGCTGACTCGTATCCAGCTTCTCGTCCACTGTAATAGCTAGGTCGTTTTCTGCAGAACTGCTGCTTAGCCAGGCGGTCCCCAGCCTGTAGCACTGCACGGGATTCTTCCTTCCTAAGTGTAGGACTCTGCACTTGTCCTTGTTGAACCTCATCTGATTTTTTTGGCCCAATCCTCCAATTTGTCTTAGTCACTCTGGACCTTATCCTTACCCTCCAGCATATCTACCTCTTCTCCCAGCTTATTGTCATCTGTGAACTTGCTGAGGGTGCAATCCATTCCATCATCCAGATCATTAATAAAGATGTTGAACAAAACCAGCCCCAGAATCGACTCCTAGGGCACTCTGCTTGATACCGGCTGCCAACTAGACATCAAGCCATTGATTACTACCCGTTGAGCCCGACAATCTAGCCAGCTTTCTAGCCACCTTATAGTCGATTCATCCAATCCATACTTGTTTAACTTGCTGGCAAGAATACTGTGGGCGACGGTATCAAAAGCTTTGCTAAAGTCAAGATATATCACTTCACCATAAAGTCCTTCTACTGTAACAAAGATGATAAACTTAGCCCCTCTCTATTTTTCACTTCACTTACAGCTTTACTTTCATGCTGCCCCCTAGCCATGTAATGTGCTTCCTGAGCTGGTATACAAAGCTACGCTCTTCCTGCTTATCTAGGGCAAGATCCTGAAAGGTGAATACCCTCAGGTCTCATCAACACCAATGAGATTTGAGGGCACTCAAGACCCCCTAGAACTGTTCAAGAATGGTCCCTTCAATCCCTACTGAAAATCATAGAATATTAGGTTTGGAAGGGACCTCAAGAGGTCATCTAGTCCAACCTCTCTGCTCAAAGCAGGACTAATTCCCAGACAGATTTTTGCCCCAGTTCCCTAAATGGCTCCCTCAAGGACTGAACTCTCAACCCTGGGTTTAGCAGGCCAATCCTCAAACCACTGAGCTATCCCTCTCCCCACTTTTTCCATGACACCTAGAAGGAACTAGCTGATAAAGTCTTCAAGGTATTTATTTTTAAAAGAACGTTTTGCTTTAACATGCTGTGCACTAGCCTTCACTGAGTAACTACAATCTTAGTGATGTTGCATCTGTCCTGCCTTTCCCAGCCCTTCTTGTTTTGTTCCTCACACTTCTCATTATGTCACGCCTTTCAGCTCCTCTGGACAGGGACAATTCTTTTTAATATATAAAAAAATTCTTAAGTATTACAAAAAGGATAGCACAGGAATTTTAGCTCATACAATTTATAACTTACATTATTCTTGCCAACCATAGAACAAAAATGTTGATCTTAGTTTCCAAACAATTAGTTCTATCCTTGAAAGTGTTTTCTCATCTACAACCATTCTGCCAATACATCCACATATAACTTAAAAAAGGGGGTTAAAAATAGTAAGATATACAAAATCCCAATTAGTAGCAGTTGCCACAATAACCTTTGTCAGGATAAATCTTAGGTGTAAGGCTCAGAGATAGTTACTATGGCAACAGCAGACACTTGCAAGGTACGATTAATGAGAAATGCAGTATCTGCCACAGAAGAAGCCAGATGCTGTGGTAACCTGTCTATTTAAAGAAACAATATTTTCATCCCCTGCCCTTCTATTTCAAGTAGCATCTGGAAAATAAGCTGCTATACAAGTATCTTTAAAATACATGTTGTTTTTATTCTGCGTTCTCACCACCTTCTTTCCTCAGAACTTTGTAGTTCCATTGTTAAAAGCTTAAACTAAGCTTTAAAGCGTATACAGATGAGACCTCCCACACACCACCACATTTTACATACTTTCTCCAAAATAGGATTTAGCTCAAAACACAAGAACAGTAAAGCAGGTAAGAGAGGCAGTGTTTCAGGAATGTATGCAGACATGTATAGTACCAGAACAAAAAGGTACAAATCAATAAGGATTTTCATTTTGAGAAATGATATTATGAAACTAAGATGAATATTTTTATGAGTTTTCAATAATGAACTCCTTTCTCTTATTATACAAGTGTTTCAGCATTTCCACAGAACATAAATTACTAATACGTAATATTTTTACCACCAACTTATGTATATTTTGAAAAGTATTATAAGCCAACCTTCAGCGTGAAACAAAAATTGTAAAAATTTGATGCACCTCTCATTTTTCTTTTTAATTCCTGCAATTATAAAAGACAAATCTGGACCATCACTGCCACCAAGAGCACTTTTCTCTAATGACAAAAATTGCATGAATTCAGTATTGCACCTGTGGAATGACAGAGCCTATGTCAAGACTCTAAATAATTCACTGTGTGATGTTTCACAGCTCCACTGAAAAATTAGAAGATCATAGAATATCAGGGTTGGAAGGGACCTCAAGAGATCATCTAGTCCAACCCCCTGCTCAAAGCAGGATCAATCCCCATATCCCTAAATGGCCCCCCCTCAAGGACTGAACTCACAATCCTGGGTTTAGCAGGCCAATGCTCAAACCACAGATGTTTATTACTGTACCTTCTCCTCATTGTGCTGCCTCTAAATGAAAAGCATAAGCAATTGACTGTGAGTATACCTTAGTATCCTCAAACTGCACCCAACTGAGAGTTTGTGCTGCCTTGGCAACTTGCCACAAGCCCAGGGATGTGCCTGGTTTGCACAAACTGAAGTACATTGTTCCTGCCCTCTTCATTAATATACAGTCCACAAAAACACTCTCTCTCAGCACTTGATCCAAGTTGCCTTTTGCTCAGGTTAAGATAAAGAGTTGCACACAGTGAGTGGTAACCTTCCTTAAAAAAGAGAAGAGGTTGGTGGCTATAGGCCAGATGGCAGAACTTGTTTGCAAACTGTCACATACACATATGGCCTTGTATAAATTATAGACTGCATTTGATCACCCTAGTCAACCCAAACAGAGCAGTTTTGTGTTAAAAGATCAGTTATGACAGGGGTTGTCAACCTTTTACTTTTTGAGGCTGTCATAAACAGATGGTTAAAGGTTAATGCCTCATTTATCTGTAAAGGGTTAAAAAGTTCACCTAGCCTAGCTAACACCTGACCAGAGGAACCAATGCGGGAACAAGATGTTTGAAAAGGAAGGAGGGAAGTTTTTCCTTTGTTTAGAGTTTCAGTTTCAGCTGGAGTGAAAAAGATCAAGGAACTAGCCTCTTATCAGATTAGTAAGTTTTAGAAAGGAATAAATACGTTTATGTTTATTTCTTTGTAACCTGTCTTATGCAAATAGAAGTAGAATCAAATTGGGTATTTGGGTATTATTTTTTTTATGTGTAACTAAAATTGTGCCTGGGGAACATCCTCTGTGTTTGTAATCTGTTGTCTGTGAGAGTAGCTGGTATGCTAATCTCTCCCAGAGGGTTTTCTTTTACCTTTCTTTTCTTTAATTAAAAGCCTTTTTTCTTAATACCTGATTGATTTTTCCTTGTTTTCAGATCCAAAGGGATTGGATCTGGACTCACCAAGGAATTGGTGAGGGTCTCAAGGCTACCCAGGGAGGGGAAGCTTTTGCGGGGACAGGGAGCGATCCAGACACAAATTCTGGATAGTGGCAGTGGTACCAGATCTAAGCTAGTAATTAAGCTTAGAAGTGTTCATGCAGGTCCCCACATCTGTACCCTAAAGTTCAGAGTGGGGAAGGAACCTTGACAGAGGCCCCCCTCAACAGGCTATAAAAAGTCCAGGACTCAGGAGTAGGGGTGGGGGGTGGACTCGGGGCTCTGGGCCAGGGCTGGGCCATCAGGTATAGGCATAGTTTGATTTCTATTTTTGGGGGCAGGGGCCAGCGGCGCTTGGGCCAACTCCACACAGCAGGATCCAGGAAGGCAGGGCCACCTCTATCCCCTAACTCACCTCAGCGGGACACCCAGCCTGTCTGGGTTGTGTGTGGTGGGGGTTCAGCTCAAAAAGTTTGAGAAGTGCTCAGGGTACGGGGAGGGGGGGCTAGGTAGGGGCTGTGTGCGGGCGGGGGGGGGTAGCTCAGGATGCAGTGATGGGGTAGCTAGGGGCTACGTGCAGGTGGGGAGTAGCTCAGGGTGCAGTGACGGGATAGCTAAGGGCTGTGTGCCAGGAGGGCTCCCCTGTGGTTACTGCTCCCCAAGGGCTCTGCCGGCCACAAAGCAGGGTCCCCCTGCCTGGGCAGCTCTTATTGGCTGCATGAGCTAAGGAGCAGCTGCAACTCCGGACACCAACAGCAGAGGGGGGAATGCCGTGGCCACCTGCTCCATGACACCAGTCAAAGCAGCAGTTGCCCGCACTGCCCCACTCCAACTTCCTGCCCCTGACCTGCCCAGAGGGTGGGGCCTCAGGGGCAGGGAGAGGAGAAAAGGGAGGTGGGGAGCTGCCCTGGGACTGCCCCACTCTGGCACTGCATTGGGGGGGGCGGAGTGGCGGCGGGGCTCAGAGTTTCAGCCTTGTGGCGAGGGACACAGAGGCTCAGGATTTTAGCAGTGGGGGGGGGGTACTGGGGTTTCAGCCCCTTGGCTGTGAGTGCCAGGGCTCGGGCTCTCTGGGTTTCGGACACAGACTCCCAGGTGAGAACCACTGAGTTATGAAATACAGTCTCTTTTCCTAAAATCAAAGTCAGTTTAACAGAGAACATAGTTCACAGTTAAAACAATTGGCAGCTTCTGATACAAAGGGGATGCAACAGGGTTATGCATATGGTTCCTTGTAACTGGGTGGCTATGCTCTTCTGCACATTGTTGGCACGTGTGACTCCCCCTATTACCAGGTGCTAGAATTCAAATGGGATATCTGATTAGGATATAATTTCTTACATAATTACTTAATTTGTAAATTCAGCATGATTAACTCTCCTTGCTCCTGGAATCACATACATTGTGCTTTATCAAACTGAGTTTGTGCAGACTATGCGAAGTACCATCCATGGGCCGAATTTAGCCCATGGAGTTCGACAATGTGGCCTGCAGCTGTCCCGATAGGCAAAGTCCTGGCTTCATCAAAGCTCAAGACCAAGGTGGTATATCATTTGCTGAGATTGTATAAAATTCTTGTGGGCTGTTCCAAACTTTTCCATTTCTAGAAAATTAGATGCAGCCTTCTGCTGGGGATATTATGGATATACACGCATTAGTATTTTACACGGAAAAGAATAGACATATTAACACCAAAGGGATGATTCTCTTACAGTGAATACCAATTGAATTACTAATATTCTGACACTTATTCTGCAGTGTTGACATATATTTCAATTTGTAGCTAAATGAAAACAAACAAAAAACAGTGTTATGCAGGAGAAAGACTAAGTCATTCAGGAAGAAAACAGATGACCTGGCAAACTGTACCTGCTGCAGTAATTTAAGAATTACAGGTTTCCCTCAAGGGAGCAATGACCCAATAGCTTTTTTCCAAAACGAGTTTTCTTTCACTCAGCTGTCAGTTCAGAGTCTGTACAAAATCTTTTTCAGTTTCAGAAAGCTCACACAACCCTAGGTGCAAATAAGACAGAGACAGTATGTCCGCAAGCAGTTGACAATTACTGAAATTGTGGAATCAGAAGGTGTTTGTGGAGTTGTTTCATATTTAGAACACTAACATCTGAGATCACTAGCCTTTCACCTATGGAGATTTAGGTTCAAAGAGCTTATACAAAGTGAGTTTAGATATCTACAAGGCACACCGTCACACTAAAGGCCATAGATGAAATTCTGTACTCTCTTGTGTAGGCCAGGTCTACACTACCGCTGCCAGTTGATCTAAGCTACACAATTTGAGTTATGTTAGTAGCATAACTCAAGGGGATGTAGCTTAGATCACACTATGCTATGTTGATGGGAGATACTCTCCTGCTGACATTGCTTCCGCCTCTCGTAGAGGTGGAGTACAGAAATCGATGGGAGAGTGCTCTCCCACTGATTGAGCAGGTCTTCACTAGACCAGCTAAATCGATGTCACTGCATCTATTGCAGCAGCACTGATTTAGTTCTGTAGTGAAGACAAGTCCTCAGAAACAACAGAATTATTCTGGTGTAACAAAGAACCTGAGCTAGAGAAATCAGCTCCATGGGTGACAGAGTCGGCCATGACGACTTCACTTTATTTTTGTTTTTGAAATTCTCTTTCCCTGAGTCTCTCCTCTTTACTTTTCATGAAAACTTACTTAAAAGCACTAACAATAATGCCCTTTGAATTTTTCCATATATCCTCTCAATCGGTTATGGCTCTCTTTTTCAACATCATCAATTCCAGACATTGTAACATCAAAAGAGTCAACTGTTCTGCAGGACCCAATGAAAGAATTTTAGTAAATCTAACATCTTGAATGTCACAAAGAAAAATCATAAATTACAACAGAGATTCCATCAGCAAGGGAATGAGATTACTTAACTTGTCTCTTTTCTGTGCAGTCTTAAGAAAGTGAGCTCCAAGGAGCAATGAACCAGCAAGTACCCTAAAATGAAACACATCAAGTGCCCTGAGACAATACACCACCGGTACAACACACCTGTGCTGGTGATGTCCAGATTCATGCTTTCAATCAGTATTTTAACTACAGTTGATAATTGCTAACTTGTAATTACAATCACTTAGAAAGAGTACATAAATGTACCTTTATTGAGCAGATATCCCTTTTCTCTGTGTTTTTCCTTATAAACAAATAAAAAAAAAAGAGTATAAGTGCCAAATTCTGTCTCCCATCTTATACCAGCAGCAATATATTTTACAAGCCATTATATTTTGACTTACAGCCCAGGGCTAGATCAACTGACGCACATTGTTAGGTTCTAAATTAACTGTAACCACTCAGAAAAATGACCTGAGTGTAATTATGGAACATTCAAAGAAAACATCTGTTCAATTTGAAGTGACAGTCAAAAAGGCAAACAAAAATGTTAGAATGCATAAAAAATGGAACAGAAAATAATAATGAAAATATTACGTCATTATAAAGTCAATATTATCTCATATATGGTGCATTCCATCTCAGAAGAGATATAGGTGAAAAACAAGGGGTCCTGAGGGATCCCAGCTGACAGAGACAAGAGAAAACTCTTCCTTTGGAGAAAGAAATACATATTGGGACAGTTTGATGTTGTCAAATAAACAGATAGTTAAGGGTTAATAGAACAGAAGTACTTCATGCCTGTAAAGGGTTAACAATATCAGTGAGCCTGGCTGTCACCTGAACAAAGGACCAATCAGGGGGCAGGATATTTTCAAATCTTGAGGGAGAGAAGTCTGTGTGTGTGCTGTTAGTGTTTGGTTGTTGTTCACTCTGGGGGCTCAGAGGGACCAGACGTGCAACCAGGTTTCTCTCCAATCTCTTTGATATAGGCTCTTATATGTCCAGAATAGTTAGTACTAGGTAGATAAGGTGAGTTAGGCTTACGTTTGTTTTCTTTATTTGTAGATGTGTATTTGGCTGGAAGGAGTTCAAATTTGTATTTTGCTGAAAGGATTTTTATTTGTACTTGTACACTTAGGCTGGGAGGGTATTCCCAGTGTCTATAGCTGAAAGACCCTGTAACATATTCCATCTTAAATTTACAAAGATAATTTTTACTGTTTTTCCCTCTTTAATTTAAAGCTTTTCTTGTTTAAGAACCTGATTGCTTTTTTATTCTGGTGAGATCCCAGGGGACTGGGTCTGGATTCACCAGGGAATTGGTGGGGAGAAAGGAGGGAAGGGGGAGAAAAAGGTTATTTTGTCTGTGTTAGGAATACTTTCTCTCTCAGGGAGAGTCTGGGAGGGGGAGAGAGAAAGAGGAGGGGAAGGTGGATTTTCCTCTCTGTTTCAAGATTCAAGGAGTTTGAATCACAGTGATCTTCCAGGGTAACCCAGGGAGGGGAAGCCTGGGAGAGGCAATGGTGAGGGAAAGGGTTTACTTTCCTTGTGTTAAGATCCAAAGGGTCTGGGTCTTGGGGGTCCCCGGGCAAGGTTTTGGGGGGACCAGAGTGTACCAGGTACTGGAATTGCTGGTTGGTGGCAGCGCTACAAGTACTAAGCTGGTAATTGAGCTTAGAGGAATTCATGCTAGTACCCCATCTTTTGGACGCTAAGGTTCAGAGTGGGGAATTATACCATGACAGATATAGAGAGCAGAAAAATAGGAGGGGGCATGATGCAAGTATAAAGAATAATGTATGGTACAGAGATAGTTGATCAGGTGCCTTATATACACCGCTACCCCAATATAACATGATCCAATATAACAAGAATTCGGATATAATGCCATAAAGCAGCGCTCCAGGGGGGACAGGGCTGTGCACTCTAGTGGATCAAAGCAAGTTTGATATAACACTGTTTCACTTATAATGCGGTAAGATTTTTTGGCTCCCGAGGACAGCGGTGTACTTTCTTTCATAATACAATACATTAACTCCTCAATTAACGTCATCTCAGTTAATGCTGTTACGTTGTTGGCCAATTAGAGAACATGCTCATTTAAAGTTGTGCAATGCTCCCTTCTAACATTGTTTGGCAGCTGCTGTCTTTGTCCACTGATTGGAGAAAGAGCAGCCCGTTGGAGCTAGCTGGTGGGGGCTTGGAACCAGGGTGGATCGGCAGCCCTGCATCAGCTCAGGCTATCAATTGCCCGGCAGTTCAGCTGTCCCTCCCCCAACTACCCTTTGCTGCTCCTGCCCTCTGCCTCGGTGCTGCTCCCAGGAGCCTCTTGCTTGCTGTGCAGGGGGCAGGGATGGAAAGATGGGTGCTAATGTCAGGGGTGTCTCCCTCCCCCTGCTCCTGCACCCCATCTCACCAGAGCGGGGGTTGGGTGAACAGGACAGTGCTAAGGACAGAGGGAGCTTGCTGGCACCAGCTGCTGTCTCAACTTGCTGATCTACTTAAAAAGGCAGTGTACTTAGAGTGGAGTTAGCACACTTAAAGGAGAAATGCGCCTCTCTCTCCCCCACACACTGTCCCTCACACTCTCTCTCTCACACACACACACACACACACACACACACACACACACACACACACACACACACACAGTGTGTCTCTGTCTCTCTCTGCCATACTGTGTCTCCTCCCTCCATTCTTGCTGCCTTGCAGAGTGTGAGGGTACATTAACAACGTGTTAACCCTTGAGGGCTCAGCTGAGTGCTAGTTCATCATTTAGCAGTAAGGCATTCCCTGGGAAATATCCCACTCTTCCACCCTCTTGACTCCACCACCTCAACCAAGCTTCACAATCATCGTTATGTACAGTATTAAATTGTTTGTTTAAAACTTATACTGTGTATACATTTGTTAGACTGTGTGTGTGTGTGTGTATATATATATATATATATATATATATATATATATATATATATATATATATATATAAAATAGAATCATAGAATATTAGGGTTAGAAGAGGCCTCAGGAAGTCATCTAGTCCGATTCCCTGCTCAAAGCAGGACCAACACCAACTAAATCATCCCAGCCAGGGCTTTGTCTAGACAAGCCTTACATATAGTCTTTTGTCTGGTGAAAAAAATTTCCCTGGAACCTAAGCCCCCCGCAATTTACATTAATTCTTATGGAGAAATTGGATTCACTTAATATTGTTTCGCTTAAAGTAACGTTTTTCAAGAACATAACTACAGCATTAAGCGAGGAGTTACTGTACTTAGAGCACAACAGAATTGACAAGTATCACATTTAAAGAGAGAAAAAGAAACTTTTTATACAGCACATAATTTACCTGGAGAATTCATTACCACAAGTCACCTTCTTTTTTAAACAATCATTGATTAAATACTTCATTTTCACAATACCTGGTAGAACCTTTTCTCCACCTCCAAAAACAATTTTGACAGTGAAAGAGTCTCATAAAAATGTCCATTACTTGGCAGTGTTTCATTAACTGCTGTGCTTTCTTACAGGTGTCCAGAAAGGATTTATTAGGAATTCATGAGGGAAGCTTCAATGAGGCTAACAGGGTAATCTTAGAGCTCAGTTATTACAGAGTTTGGGGCCTTCTGCAACTTACGGCACGTTGTGAGAAAGGGATTGATTTTAAAAATACAATAATTGGTCTGGAGATCTTAAAGACACATAGGTCACTAGGCTACAATCAGAATACTATGGTTCAAGAAATGAGAGATTGATTCCTCCCTGAATTCCACATCCTCTTGCTTTCTCTCAGTGCTTGGGAAATACTGCTTGTCCTGCTCAATGGACAAGATGGGAGCTCACATGGGGACTAGCATCCCATGCTGCTGTAGTTACTCAGAGACTTAAAGTAATAATAATTCTGAGGACTGAAGGACTGAGCCATTCCAATGTACTTCACTTGCAGCAATGTCCATAGTTCTGTAAAAACCTGAACTCAGTTTAGACTCCATTTTTATTGCATTTACCAGTGAAAAAAGATAGGAAAACTGTATTAGTTGGGAAGCAACATGTTCTGTGATTTCAATGATCAATGCTGCTATATCACAGGATGCATAAAGCCAACAAAGAAACAACCTTTATGTGCTTGCTGGAATCACTCCACCGAACATTAGGAGAGCAGTCATAAGCAGACTGGAATTATTAAGACATGTCAAAGATACCAGCCATTCACCATGTAGCTACACCACAGCAGTTAGCAGCCTGATATCACAGAAATGCTTCCAAGCTGCAATGGAACTCCTAAAGAATATCACTGACAGCTATACAACTGAAAATGTGGTGCCCACAGCTTGAAATATTCAACATGAAAATGCACATCGACATTGCCAAAGGCCTTCCCATAGGTGCAGAAAAGGATTGATCAACCTTGAGATCTTTAAGTCGGCTCTGAACAGGAGTTGGCTGGTTAGAAGTCTGTATGCGGCAATGGGTCTATTCCAACAACCCAGAGACACATGACTATGGTGAAACACAAATTATTGAACATCTGTCAGTCTGCAGGACCAGGAAGGCACTATGGAAGATCTCACCAGGGCTACAGACTGGGCCATACCATGTGCCCAACATTGGAAAAACCTCTGATTGTGATGGAGGGACCTGAGAAGAAGTAATTATTGATCATATTTGACAACAGTGCCCCAAAGCCTATTCACCTATGCAGGGGATTCCACATCATTAAAGCAGCGGTTTGTGCCAGAGAGCTATCGACAGAGCAGATGCAGAGAGGAAGGGCTAGGAACTCCCTTGTAACACTGCAAGAGTCCCTACCGTGCCCCCCAATACACTGTCCCCCAACTAGTGGCAAAGGAAGGTAGTACTAGGGACAGACTGGAGCAGAAGCCACCACAGATAACTGAACTGAATGGCCCTGATACTCATAGCAAATGGCTCAGAAATGTTCAAAGTTAATGAATCAAGATCAGTAACAACAACAACAAAAATCTGACTTCTGCATCATGCAAGGATGAATAAGTTGTTCTTCCCCTATTCATGCTCCTTTCCTTTAATTTATTTTGCCCTACGATGTGGTGGTGGGTTTTCTGCAATTTCCTATTACACTTCTCTAGTTTAAACAAAAAGTTCACTCCAATTAGATTAGTGCACAGACTACTGTATTTATTTCTGTTGAATTTAGGACTCAAATCATTACAGTATACTAAAGAGGGCTTTGGCTGTATGAGTAGAACTCTAGTGTTACTATAGTGACACCAGGAGATGTCATAAGAGAATGAAGACAACATTTCAAACATATTTCTAAACATATGGGAATAAGACAATGGAAATTCTGTAATAAAGCAGGCTTTCTACAGTACTGCTGTGTATACAGTATCTTTCACTATTATCCTTCAGATCAAAAGACTTGAACTATACAGTACCATGGTAGCTATTACCCTGTTCAATTAATAGAGAAAGAGGAAAATGCATTGTAATATTAAAGAATGGATTCAGAGTGCTGGAGCAGTGATCTTAAATGACTGTCCTCCTTAGAAGAAAAAGTCATACAGTTATTAATACTAAAGCTATTTAAATTACTTTTTTAATCACTCTGTAAAATAATGATTTGGATATTTTTGTCTGTAGTTACAGAAAATCTACAATATAACATTATCTTTTTACAATGATAGTATTTAAGAATGAAGTGAAATGGGTGTGGTGTGGAAGTGTTAGCCTTAATAACCCTCTGTGCATTCCCTTGGTAGTCCATCGATCCGATGATGACAAATCTGTGCAGATCATCTGTTGTTGGTCTCATGGTGTGCCCTCTGATGACTGTACAAGCCAATTCTAGAGGTGCACATTTAGCTGCAGACAGTGCACGGGAAGTTTGCGGTTAGTGGATTGCGCGCTGCTGATGCTCTGTGACGTCGTTCGCGTGCCTCCTGTAGACGCCGGCAGCAGTCTTCCTCAAAGGCGATGCAGGTATTTCTAACTGTTGCACGCCACTGTGTTCTGTCGCTGCCGGCGTCCTCAAGGTCCCTAGGTTTGATACTGCTGTACTGCAGATTGGCTTTGATGGTGTCCTTGTAACATTTCCGTGGACGACCTATATGCCGAATGCCCTGGGAGAGCTCACCATACAGAAGCTGGTGGAGGATTCTGTTGGCATCCATGCGGCTGACATGACCAGTCCAAAGTAGCTTTGACTTCATGATCATCATCATTTCGATGCTTGTCATCTGGGCTCTCGAGGACCTCGAGATTGGGCACTTTGTCTTGCCAGCGGATCTTCATGATGTTGTGGAGGCAGCAGATGCGGAATGCTTCAAGCTGCTTGATGTGACACCTATATAGTGTCCATGTTTCGCACCCGTAAAAAAGAGATGAAAGAATAGCAGCTCTGTACACAAGCAGTTTTGTTGACATCTGGATGTTGTGGTGGTTTAAAACTTTGACACGCAGACAGCCAAGTGCCTGGCTTGCTTTGGATATTCATGCGTTGATCTCATTATCCAGTGATCCATCACTGGATATGACACTTCCCAGGTATTTAAAGTTCTCCACTACTTTAAGATGAGTGCCGTCAATGGAGATACTCGGGACAGAAGCATTTGATCGAGGTGCAGGTTGATGAAGAATTTGTCTTTCCGAGGCTGATAGTCTGAAGAGTTGCGAGGCCTCAGCAAACTTGTTGACAATGTGCTGAAGATCATTTTCAGTGTGAGCCATGAGGGCACAGTTGTCAGCAAAGAGTACTTCAAGAAGAAGTTTCTGCACTGTCTTAGTCTTTGCATTCAGGCGATGGAGGTCAAAAAGTGAACCATTGGGCCAGTATTTCAAGTATATACCTCGGTCCAGATCTTTCATTGCATGGTTAAGGACGCATGCAAAGAACAGGTTAAATAGGACAGGAGGGAGAACACATCCTTGTTTTGCGCCATTGGTGATGTTGAAAGGGACGTGGCTCCATCAGACAATACTTCGCCTGTCATGCTGTCATGAAAAAGGCATATAATCTGGACAAATTTTCTTGGGCAGCCAAGTCGTGTTAGAATGGTCCAAAGGGCTTCCCTGTTGATGGTATCGAACACCTTCGTAAGATCTATGAAGACGGCATACAGATGCCTATTCTGTTCAATGCACTTCTCTTGTATTTGTCTGACAGTAAACACCATGTCGACTGTGCTCCGGCCAGGTCGGAAACCACATTGACTTTCAGGTAGATTTGCCTCGGACATAGTGGCTATTAGGCGGTTCAAGATGATGCGGGCAATGATCTTCCCACCAACAGAGAGGAGGGATATGCCTCTATAGTTTCCACATTCTGCTTTGCTGCCTTTGTTCTTGAAAAGAGAGACAACAGTAGCGTCGCAGAGGTCCTGTGGTATGTTTTCATCCTCCCAGATGCTGATGATCACGCTGTGGAACGCTGCTAGTGCTGCTGGATCTGCTGCTTTGTATCTCTCTGCTGGTATCCCATCTTTTCCAAGAGCTTTTCCTGAACTCATCTAGCTAACAGATTTCTTAATCTCATCTATAGTGGGCGGAAAGTCAAGATCTGTCAGAGCAGGTTGTTGTGGAATTTCATTGAGGACATTATTATTCATGCTTGGTCTATTGAGAAGGTTGCTAAAAAAAGTGTCCTCACCATCTTTCGTTGATGCCTTCTTTATCTTTAATCAGCCTTATGTTGTCTGATGAGAGCAGTGGGGTGGTCCTTGGTTTAGAAGGTCCATAGACAGTCTTAATAGCACTGAAGAACATCTTTGAGTTGTGGGTCTCAGCACAGTGCTCAATTTCTTTGGCTTTGCTCTCCCACCAGTTGTCTTGTATCTGACGGAGGTCTTTCTGTGTTCTGCTCTAAAGGTACTTGAAATGGTCCCGTTTACAGACTGAGGAGGGGTCATTCTGCCATTCAATAAAGGCTTTTC
This sequence comes from Gopherus flavomarginatus, assembly GCF_025201925.1. NCBI lineage: Eukaryota > Metazoa > Chordata > Testudines > Testudinidae > Gopherus > Gopherus flavomarginatus. The sequence goes on from NC_066618.1 coordinate 291,518,457, forward strand.
TCTTTACTTCCAGTGCTGAGGATATTTCTTCTTGGTTCTCATCAAACCAATCCTGATGTGTTCTTTTCTTTGGTCCAAGAGATGTTATTGCTGTGTCAGTCACTATCTGCTTGAACTGGTCCCACTTTTCGGTTACAGTACCGATCAATTGTCCTTGGGATATCAGTTTGTCATCAAGACTCCTCTGGAAATTGTTGAAACACTGAGCATCCTTCAGTTTGCTATGCTGAAAGCAGGTCGCACATGCTTAGGGCGTTTGTGCCGAGAGGGAGCGATGTAAAGTTGAAGAGACTTCCTGACTAATCTGTGATCTGTCCAGCACTCTGCACCTCACATTACTCTGGTGATCATTACGTCTTGGATATCTTGCCTTCTGACAATGGCATAATCTATCAGATGCCACTGTTTGGACCTAGGGTGCATCCACGTTGTTTTGTATTTGTCCGCTTGTAGGAACAGAGTGTTGGTAATAGTCAGGTCATTTTCAGAACAAAGGCTCAAAAGGAGTAGTTCACTGCTGTTCATTTTGCCTACACCATGTGGCCCGGTTACTCCTTTCCAGTTCTCGCTGTCAGCCCTGACTTGGGCATTGAAATCTCCAAGTAGGGGTAGTTTGTCTGTTACAGGTGTGGCCTTGATCAATCTGTCGAGATCTTCATGGTATTGTTCCTTTGAGTTGTCAGAGCATGTTAGAGTGGCTGCATATGCATTGACGATGGTGGCATGATGTTTGGCATTTAGTGGGAAGCGTAGTTTCAGCAATCTTTCATTGATACCCACTGAAAGGTCTGGGAGTTGATGCATCAATGAGGTTTTTATTGCCAGACCAACTCCATGTATTCTGTCCTCTGTCTCAGACTTACCCTTCCAGAAGAAGGTGTAACCACTTCCTGGTTTGCTCAAGGAACCTTCCCCAGGCAATCTTGTTTCACTTAATGCCGCTATATCGATGTTGTAGCGGGCCAGTTCTCGAGCAATGACAACTGGCCTTCTCTCAGGTCTTGCAATAGCTTCTCGATCCATGAGGGTACGAACATTCCATACATCACGGTAAGTTTCCTCAAATTTTTCTTTTGGTTTCGGCCGCAGTTTGGGTTAAACTGCCAGCCGTGGCTTGCTGGCCAGTTGTTGTAGGGCAGGCTATTTTTAGGCCACCTTTTCTAGGCCCCTCCCTTACTAAGGTGAGCAGTGCTGTCCGGAAGAGGGCTGCTCAGATGCCTGGGATGCAGCTGGGCAACTCTGCTGCCCCAGGAACAAAGCTGGATGACCACCTATCCACAGGCCGCCTAAGTGCAGGATTGGGACTACAGCTCCCAGTGGTAACCTCCACTTGTCTCTTTGCCCCTCCCCCATCGTCGCAGGACTTGGGTGATATGATGATGATGTTTGATGATTTGCACAGGACCTGTGCGTGAAAACTTTTTAAGCGGTAGAGCCGTTGCACGGGAGCAATCCCGCTCTCTCGACCTTAGAAGCCAGACACCAATGGTACGAAAAATCGTCACGACTGGTATCTTCTTTGGTTGCAGTAGATGGCCCGACGTCTTTCGTGCCTTGTCAAGCCCTTCGCTGTCCACAAAGCATTGCAGAACCGCCTTCTTGGCCATTGGATCTTAGGGATCTCTTTCACCCAGTCTGCCGGAGCTGACGTTGCATGCAGGGTAGGCATATTCCTAATTCACTGAGGGTTTGAGTCCCATCAGTTACACTCACCTGGTTTAGCCGGCCTGTCGAAGCCGTTGCCCAGGGTGTGGCCACTGCGCATGCTGAAGCTACTTGAAGCCACAAGTGAGAGCTGAGTGACAGGTGGGGACCAAAGTGGATGGACCACCCTGAAGGGGTACGACAAGTCCCCCCATCAGAGATACTACCTCTCCCTGGGCACCCCATACACCCCTCTGTGCATTAAACCAGACATAAATTGCATCAACTCAAGACAATCATCTTTCTTTCCATTAAATAGCTACAGTGCTTCCACACCAGCAACATAGTGTGAGCATCCCTAAGTACAGATAGCTCTAGAGCAGGGGTCGGCAACCGATGGGACACGTGCCAAAGACGGCACGCAAGCTGATTTTTAATGGCATGCTGTTGCCTGCTGGAGCAGCGTGCCATTAAAAATCCTGCCCAGCCCACTCTTCTCTGCCCTCCACCCCCCCTCCCACAGGGGCGGAGCATAGGCATCCAAATGGGGTGTGCCAGGTGTGCCCAGGAACACCCTAATGCAGGGGTGGGAAAATATCTCCACTCTCCCAACGCAGCAAGCCATGGGGTCTGCGCTCCCGGGCCAGAGCACCTGACCAAGCACAGCAAGCCGCCAGCCCTCCCCTGCCTTCCCCCTTCCCCTGAAGCTGCATGCAGCACTCTGACAGGCAGGGCTGCCCGCTCCTGTGGGTCAGCGTGTCTGGCTCTGCACGGAGCAGAAAATGTTGCTAGGAGCCTCATGGTAAGTGGTCCGGGTCTGAGGTCAGAGGGGGCTAGATAAGCAGGGGGCAGTCAGGGGGGCAGGATAGGCGGTGGGATCCTGGGCAGGGTGGGTGGGTGGGGTCTCTGGAGGGGGCATGGATCCAGGAAGGGGTTGGAGGGGGCATGGGAGTCCCAGGGTCTGCAGAGAAGGAGGAGGGCAGGGCCTTGAGGGAAGGGGGGCATATCCCCTCCAGCCCCTTGACCTGACCCCCCCTCACACACACCCAGACCTCTGCTTGACTCCTTAACTCCCCGCACAACCCCACCTTGACTCTGGCACCCCCACACATACCCAGCCCCCTCTGCCCTGACTCTTGAACCCCCCCACATACCAGCCCTCCCAGACCCCATGCACCCCCCACATCCCCACCCCCACCCTGAGCACCAAACAGGAGCTCCTGCACACACCCCCACACACATTCCCACCTGCAACCCTCGCACCAAATGGATGCTGTCCAGGTAAGTGCTCCACACCCAAACCTCCTGCCTCAACCCTGAGCCCCCTCCCTCATTCTAGCTCCTGGCCAGACCCTTCACCGCCCACCCGCAGCTCAGTGCGCTCCCACCCACAGCTCAGTGCAGAGAGAGGAAAAGAATGGGCCAGAACCAGGGAGAAGGTAGGTACCCACTGTACGTGGGCAGGGCCGGAACCCCAGACTGGCAGCGGGCTGAGCAGACCCGGCAGCCAGGATCCCGGCTGACAGGAGCCAGCGGAGGAACCCCTGAGCAGCAGTGGGCTGAGTGGCTCAGCCCGCTGCCAGTCTGGGATTCTGGTCCCTTGCCAGCCAGGGTCCCGGCCACAGGCCCCGCTCAGCCCGCTGCCAGCCTAGATGAACAGAACCCCAGACCAGTGAGCTGAGAGGGCCAGCAGCATAAGATCAACATTTTAATTTAATTTTAAATGAAACTTCTTAAACATTTTGAAAACCTTGTTTATTTTACAATACAACACTATATAGCCTATATGGAAGGCGGCTCTATATGGAAGGCAGCTCAATACTTATCTTAGATGGGAGGCTGGGAGTCAGGAGCACTATGCTGAAACTGCCATTGATAGACAAGTAGGCCGGAGTGGGTGTCACAGTTCACAGAGGGGGACGGGAAGATAGAGATTCTTAGAGCACATAGGAGAATGCTTTAGATAGGAGGGGAGTTAAATCAAGTTAAATTATGTGGATGGATATGGAGAAGGAAACAGAAGGTGTCTGGCTTTGGGAAGACTGGATGAGCCTGGCAGAGAGGTGGAGTAATTCATGCAAAGAAAGACAGATTTCTACTAACAGAGATCCACAGCTGCAGCACAGTAGCAGATTCTTAGTACCTATCCCTGTCCATCCCCACTTTTTTTAAATAATGAATCTGTCTTCCTCAATAATATCAAGCCTCTTAATAAGCAGAACATCCTCAGTGAAGAGCTGGTAATGTGAGATCTTGACTTCCTTCTCAATGTTTATAATTTACCAAAGGCAGGATTTCATGATTCTGAACACAGAATGCCTTACTCTAGCATATATATGGATTTAAAGAGACTGCATTTTAGTTTCAACAATGGCTTTTTTCAAGGAATGACTCAGCTGTGGTACAACCCAACTACAGAAAAAAATTGTTTCATTTACCTCTCTTCTTCCCTTTTTTTTCCCCTCTCTCACCTAATGTCCAACAGAGAAAAAGAAATAAAACAGCAAACATCTAAAAGGACTGGAACTTTGCCCAGTATATCATTTTTGTTTGTACTTTATTTGTCAATTTAGACCAGGGATCGGCAACCTTTCAGAAGTGGTGTGCCGAATCTTCATTTATTCACTCTAATTAAAGGTTTTGCGTGCCAGTAATACATTTTAACTTTTTTAGAAGGTCTCTTTCTATAAGTCTATAATATATAACTAAACTATTGTATGTAAAGTGAAAAATGCTTTTAAAATGTTTAAGAAGCTTCATTTAAAATTAAATTAAAATGCAGAGCCCCCCAGACTGGTGGCCAGGACCCGGGCAGTGTCAGTGCCACTGAAAGTCAACTCGCGTGCCGCCTTCGGCACCCGTGCCATAGGTTGCCTACCCCTGATTTAGACTGTTAGTTTCTTGGGACAAGGACCTGTTTTCCTCCAGGTTTGTCCAGCATCAAAATCATTGACAGCACTCAATAAAAAGTAGTAAACCATCTTTCCCAAGTGTTCTGAGAGGAAAGAAGGGACCGTATGGGCCTTTTTCATAGAAAGCTTTTTATCATCACTAACTATGGGTTCTGATAATGTCAAAATGCAAATACTGATCTTTGAGCCCTGAACAGCCTGCAGCCATTGTGTACTCTATGATTTAGGGCAACTATAAATATGATGATGAATCTCAGATTTTATTGAAGCCAAAAAAATGTTTCTAATCATTTACAAAACCAATGTAAACTAACCTGGAGTTGAAAGAAAAATATCTGAGTTCCAGTTTTGACGGAGAACAGATAAATGTCCTAACAGAAAAGCGCAAGATGGGGTACAGTTGGTGACTGTTACAGACCATCAAATCATACTAGGGAACAGGATTACTGGCTCTTTAAGCAGCTATCTATAATATATAAGGAAAAAAAAGTTGTGAGATCATGGGGGACTTCAATCAGAGTAACATATGCCGGCAGCCTCATACTGCTAGCTAGTACTAAAATATATCATTGGAATTTCAAAATATTATAGATAACAATTTCCTAACTCAAAGTTTTGAATCAAACAGAGGAATTCTATATTAGACCTTATCTGAACAGATAATCAGGAACTGATCATAAAACTAAAAAAAATTAGTAGTGGCTTAGGTACAAGTATGAAAATTATATTTCTTTTGTGCAAACAGATTAAAGCCCAAACAAGTTTTTTATATATATATATATATATATATATATATATATATTTGGTGCTTTAAAAGGGCCAATTTCACAAAACTGAAAACAAATGAGTCATATCATTTGTGAGAAAAATTAATTGGAAAAACGTGAATGATGGTTGGGAATGGTTTAGGAATAATTAATTAGATGCCAAAAAACCCACAATCCCACCACTGAGAAAGAAGGCCACACTGCTTAAAAGGCCAATCTGGTTTAAACAAGATGTAAAGGTAGCTATAATTAAAAATATATATATGTAACAACTGGAAGAAAGGGATAGTAATGAATATAAATCAGAACCTAGGAACTGCAAAAAATTGATAAGGGAAACAAAAGGACAAAGGGAGAACTCTACAGCCAGCAGATTTAAGGATACTAACAAGGATTATTTTAAAGTTATATCAGGAACAAAGTGATCCTAATAATAGTATTGGTCCATTACTGGATGGAAATAGTGGAATAGTCAATAATAATGAAGAACAAGCAGACATATTCAGTAAATATTACTGTTTTATATTTGGGGAAACCCTGATGTAGTCATATCACATGATAAGACTTTTCCATACCAACAGTACCTTGGATGGATGTTAATAAGTAGCTACTGAAGCTAGACATTTTTAAATCAGCCATTCCAGATAACTTGCATTTGAGAGTTTTAAATGAGCTGACCAAACTCACTGGATCCTTACTGATGATTTTCAATAAATCCTGGAACATTGGGGAAGTTCCAGAGGACTGGAAGAAAGCTAATCTTGTGCCAATATTTAAAAAGGGTAAACATGATGACCTAGTTAATTAGAGGCCTGTCAGCCTGACATCAATCATGAGGAAAGTAATAGAACAGCTGATGCAGGAGTCAATTAATAAAGAATTAATAGAGGGTAATTGGCATTAATTCTATCAGTTCTTGGCCATACACTATTTAACATTTTTATTAATGACCTGAAAGAAAACAAAATCATTACTGATAAAATTTGCAATGACACAAGGATTGGGAGAGTAGAAAATAATTAAGAGGACAGGTCAATGATACAGAGCAATCTTGGTTGCCTGGTAAACTGGGCATAAGCAAACAATAGGCATTTTAATAAGCCCCAAAATGTAAACCTATACATCTAGGAACAAAGAATTATAGGCCATATTTACAAGATATTACTTAAAAGACTCTCTCAGGATGAAGTGACTTTGAAAAAGATTTGAGGCTCATGGGGAACAATCAACTGAACATAAGCGGCCAAAAGGGCTAATACAATCTTGGATGCATAAACAGGGGAATCTAGAGTAGAAGTAGACAAGGTATATTACCTCTGAATTTGGTACTGGTGCAATTGCTACTGGAATACTGTGTCCATTTCTGGGGTCCACTATTCAGAAAGGCTGTTAATAAACTGGAGAGGGTTCAGAGAATAGCCACAAGAATGACTAAAGAATTAGAAAACATGCTATATAGTGACAGACTCAAAGAGCTCAATCTATTTATCATAACAAACAGAAGGTTAAAGAATAATGTAATCACAGTGTATAAGCACTTACATGGGGAATAAATATTTGATAATGGAATCTTCAGTCTATCAGACAAAAAGGTGTAACAAGATCCAATGGCTGGAAGTTAAAGCCAGATAAATTCAGACAGGAAATAAGGTGCAAGTTTTAATAATGAATCTAATCAACCACTGACCCCACTTACCAAGCATTGTGGTGGATTCTCCATCACTGGCAATTTTTACATCAAAAACAGATGTTTTCTAAAAGATATGTTCTAATTCAAACAAAAATTAGTTCACTGTGTTACACAGGTTGGATTAGATGATCAGTGATGTCTTCCAACCTTAGAATCTGTGTGGGAAGGATAAGGAGAACAGAGGAATTTATCATAACATCTAGTCCAGCATCTTATTCCTGACAGTGGTCAGCAACAGAACCTTCTGAAGAAGGCAAAAGAAACCCTGCAGCAGACATCTATAAGAAAAACTGCTCCTAGTGAAAGTCTTTCCCCAAACCCATTAATTAGAACAGTATTTCTCAACAACCAGTCTGTGGACTGGTGTCGGTCCCCGAGATCTCCCCAACACAGTTTAGAAAGGAAGCAAGCCGATCCCTGGTATTCAAAAGGTTGAGAAACAATGAATTAGAGGATTGCTTATGCCCTGAAGCACCAAGTTTTATATGTCTTCTAAAATATTTATACTTAATTTTTCCTTTTTCTTTTTTTAATCTTGCAATTGTAACTTTGGATGTTCTTGCTAGCCATATACTTTTAAGCAGTTTACCTCAATAATCCTCAAAAGATCCTCTCCTATATATACTCTTGTTATTTAAGGGTCACTTAACTTTTGGTGTACCCAAATGATCATCTCTCCAACTCCTCTCAAAAATCTTAGGCTGTCTATGTGCACAGAAAGAGGACAAGATATAGTTACAATTTTGGGCACAGGGGGAGCAAAAATGTTTCACATACCCACCCAAAATTGCTAAGGCCAGCTCTGCAAATTCAAGTCACTGTGCTACCTTCTTTCCTGAATGAAACTAGAAGCAGATTGGAACAGACACTGCAATACATATGATCAATACCCCTGAAAAGAAATTATATAACAGCTCTAATCAAAGATTTGGCAAAGTAATACTACAAGTGCTCCTACCAAAGATGGAGAACTTTCTTCTGTTTTATGCCCTTTATGGTGAAGGGGAACTTTACACTTTTATACCTTTAACTAAAAATGAAAAATCAAATGTCTTTGTAAGATACATATGAAAAAATTGTATGTGAATAGCCATCTGTTTCTTTCCTCTCACTACAGTATGGTGTTATTGTTCAGAATAAATAGTGAAAATGAATTTCTAAGGTTGTTTTGAAAGATTTTTTTTAAAAGTTGCTGGATCCTAGGTGTTTTAAGCCTCCAAATTCTAAACAAAGTCCCGTATGCCTCATAAGAACATAAAAATGACCATACTGAGTTTGGAAGGCAAGCAATAACTGTGAGCTGCCCAGTGAGGATGTTGGAGGAAAACGGTTGGTGAAAATGGATCAAAGTTGGGAACCCCAACAAGTGGAAGGCTCACACAGGCCCCTAGAAAAAGTGTAAGATCTATGTTGATATGGGGAAGCCAAGCCCTGGAGGAAGATGGTTGCTGTGACAGGGTGCATTCCCTGAAAAGGGACAGGAGTGACTGGCTGCGAGACCTACAACAGGAGAAGCCCTCAGGGCAAAGACCTGAATGAAGGGCAGCAGAAAGGCCAGTCACACTTAGGCAGTAAGGTCTGGAGAGTAGGGCCCTGAAACAGGGGCCAAAGTCACTGAGAACACAGTCCTGCTTTTGAGTTTCAGGTGGCTGACTTGCTGATATCATCTCTGGAAAGGGATGTGGGAGACACCTGCCGTATGTTTATTGTGTAAATTGAAAAATAGTTTTCTAAAAGGTTTGGGGGAAGTATTGCACTGGCGTATGTGAATAAATTATGCCCAGAGCTGGGCTTTATATTAGACAATGGGAGACTATGTTCCTTTCATGGGCAGAAGGAGGGAAATTGAGGCAGGCATTCCTGTCTTGCTGGAGCCTGCTGCTGGAGGGCATTTCAGATGGGGCCACCCTATAACATGTCATAAATTTTATTCTATCTTCATCTCAGCTTTCACCCCTTGTATTCTGAAAATAAGGGTGGTTCTTTGTACCCTGACAACTTCTTTAGGAGAGAAGCAGACAATTCACATAAAGGTGAAATCTCTAACAGTTTAAGTAGATTCAGATTTTCACATTTTTTACACTTGGAAAGACATTCTTTCATAGGAAGATGTCACTTGGTCAGCAACAGTGTATGGATCTCCTCGTTGCCAGTCATTTAATCAATCAAACAATTCTTAGCATCTGCAAGTATTATGACATCTGCAGCTATTGACTGTGAAATCTTTGTTTATCTCATATGCATGAAAGACTTTCGTAACTCAGTTATGGTGCACCACAAAGACAGATGACAGGGTTGAGCTACTGAGATCATCACTATGATAAATATCTTTCCACTGATTATGTTATTTGAGTTTCTTCAATGCCAGACATGCTGTGCACAGAATGTAAATTCAAAGGCAATGCATGATATGCTGTACAAAACTAGATATCTTGAGGCATGTAATGAGATAACATCTATTACCATAAATTACAAAGTGATTTACGCGTAAACGAGGGTTGTCATGAAATTTAATTTTAATGGCTTGATAATCAAGTAAGAAACACAATAATTACCAGAACTAAGTTTTTCAATAAATTAAAATCACTGCGCTGGCAATACATTATTTTTGTTAACATGCATAATACAGCTGCTTTCAAGAGTTCTGTCTGATATATTCTGCTATTTTAATTTTGTAGTAACCACCAAACCACTATGACAAATAAGTTACTACCGATTACATTTATCACATTTCAACGTTCTTACAAAAAAGAGTCCCTCAGTAGTCTCCTGTAGAGTTGAGCAGCAGCATCTCCTACATTAAACAAAACTAATGTAACAGTTAAACAGCATCAGGGGAGGCAGAAAGACTACAAAATGATACTACTAATGTTATAGCCAAGTGTGGAATTTTCCTACAGACACAGTGTCATGCACTTTAAATGCTAAAGTTAGAATCTAATGTACAAGTGATTTTCTCAAAAAACTTTGCAAATGAGGGGCTCCGGTAACACAGAATAAGACAAATTTGCCCAAAACCATATATAATAAAGCTCATATCTCTCATTATCATGAGCTGTGTATTCAACTGTAGGTTAGCAAAATAAACACACATTATTCTAGTACAACAGACATATTTTAATTAACTGAGGCTACTATACACATTACTCAATCTACCCAGAAGGTCACCAGCATCAATTACAACTCCCTCACACCAGCCACCAATGACGTAAACAATAACTTCCAATGTATATATTAGAGCCGGAGGAAACTCAGCTATTAAAGTTTGATGAGCTGCAAAATGTGTTTTGTGTTCTTTTGCACCACTTGAGAGTATCTTTCGAATGAATCCAAAACATTATCAACTGAAATTGTAAGCCAACACACTCTCCTCTGCCGAAGATCCCAACACTTTCATCTATTGCATGGTTTGGTGGCCAGCAATCCAGGCCCCCTCAACTCATATTTTCTGAAGGGGTCAGCAAGCACAGAACTCTTCAGTAAAACAGTATATTCCAAATGCACCAGGCCTGCAAATGGATGAAGTGGTCATCATAGTAGCAGGACCCACAGAAGCATTTTGAATCCCACAGCTACTGAAAAGGGAAATATGAAGTGCACACCCATGAAGATATCCTGGAGATTTGGGCAAAGGATAAAAGCATATCCCTGCCATCTTCGCAAACACAAACATGAACAATAAGAACATAAGAATGGCCACAGTAGCTCAGACTAATTGTCCACCTAGCCCAGAGTCCTGTCTTCCGAGAGTGGCCAGTACCAGAAGCTTCAAATGAACAGGGTGCTTTATCGAGTGATCCACCCTGTCATCCAATCCCAGCCTGTAGTAGTCAGAGGTTTAGGGAAACCCAAATCATGGAGCTGTGTCCCTGACCAACTTGGCTACTAGTCACTGATGGACCTATCCTCCACAAACTTATCTAATTCTTTTTTGAACCCAGTTACACTTTTGGCCTTCACAATATCCCCTGGCAACATGTTCACCAGGTTGACTGTGTGTTGCATGAAGTAATACTTCGTTATGTTTGTTTTAAATCTGCTGCCTATTAATTTCATTGCGTGAACCCTGGTTCACGTGTTATGTGAAGGGGTAAATAACACTTCCTTCATGCCATTCATGATTTTATAAACTTCCATCATATCCCCCTTATTATCACTTTTCCAAGCTGAATAGTCCCTGTCTTTTTAATTTCTCCTTGTATGGAAGCTGTTCCAGATCCCTAATCATTTTTGTTGCTCTTCTCTATACCTCTTCCAATTTTTATATACCTTTTTATTTTATTTTATTTTATTTTTGGAGATAAGGCAACCAGAACTGCATGCAGTATACAAAGTGTGGGCATGCCATGGATTTATATACTGGTATTATGATATTTTCTGTCTTACCTATCCCTTTCCTAAAGGTTCCTAACACTGTTAGCTTTTATAACTGCTGCTGCACACTGAGCTGATGTTTTCAGGAACTATCTACGATGACTCCAAGATCTCTTTCTTGAACAGTAACAGCTAATTTAGATCCCATCATTTTGTATGTATAGTTGGGATTATGTTTTCCAGTGTGCATTACTTTGCACTTTGAATTTCATCTGACATTTTCTTGCTCAATCACCCAGTTTTGTGAGATCCCCTTAGTAATTCTTCACACTCTGCTTTGGACTTAACTATCTTGACTAATTTTGTATGGTCTACAAACTTTGACGCTTCACTGTTTATGCCCTTTTCCAGCTCATTTATGAATATGTTGAACAGCACAGGTCACAGTACAGATCCTTAGGGGATCCTGCTATTTTCTTTTCTCCACTGTGAAAACTGACCATTTATTCCAACCCTCTGTTTCCTATCTTTTAACCAGTTACTGATCCATGAGAGGACCTTTCCTCTTATCCCATAACTGCTTACTTGCTTATAAGCCTTTGCTGTGGGACCTTGTCAAAGGCTTTCTGAAAGTTCAAGTACATTATATCTACTAGATCACACTTGTCCACATGCTTGTTGTCACCTTCAAAGAATCTGAATAGATTGGTAAGGTATAATTTCCCATTACAAAAGCTCTGTTGGCTCTTCCCCAACATGTTTTCTTCATCTACGAGTCTGATAATTGTGTTCTTTACTATAGCTTCAACCAATTTGCCAAGTAATGGCCTATAATTACCAGGATCGCTTCTGGAACATTTTTTAAAAATCAGTATTACATTAGTTACACACCAGTCATATAGTACAGAGGCTGATTTAAGCGACAGGTTATATACCACAATTAGTAGTTCTACAATTTCATATTTGAGTTCCTTCAGAACTCCTTGGTGAATACCCTCTGGTCTCGCTGATTTACTACTGTTAAATTTATCACTTTGTTCCAAACCCTCTTCTAGTGAAACCTCAATCTGGGACCATTCCTCAGATTTTGTCATCTAAAAAGAATGGTTCAGGTGTGAGAATCTCTCACATCCTCTGCATTGAAGACCAATGGAAAGAATTCATTTAGATTTTCCGCAACGGCCTTGTCTTCTCTGAGTGCTCCTTCTGCGTCTTGACCATCCAGTGGCTGCACTGTTTGGCAGGTTTTCTGCTTCTCATGTACTTACACAAAAATGAACAGCAATTTTTTTTTCTTTTACTAGTTGCTCTTCTAATTCTTTTTGGCCTGCCTAGTTTACTCCTATGGCTATCTAGGCCGGAGGAGAGGGGACACTGCTGGGCTCTGGGGGCTAGGTGGTGCGTGTATCTAAGACGGGGGGGGGGCCCAGTGGCTGGGCTCGGGGGGGAGGGGTTGTGGGTGTCTGGCCCCCTAGCTGGGCTCGGGGGGGGGGGGGAAGGAGGGGGAGGAACAGGAACTGGGTTGTCATAGGGATTCTTTTAACTCTACTCCTGGGGAAATTTTTTGTGTGTGCCTGTATTATTACAGACATATTTGCTGACAAGTATTTTTAAATAAATCACCAAAATAATTGAAACTGGCATGATTATGTACTGTTATTTTGACAAAAAAATTTGGAGAAAGGACAGTTACCTGTTCTGTAACTGGCGCTCTTTGAGATGTGTTGCTCATGTCTATTCCCAGTAAGTGTGCGTGCATTATGTTGCAGGATAAGACGATTGTTGCAGTCAGTGTTTTAATGTATTACAGCGGTGGTTGGGAAGGGAGGGAACTGCACACTTTTCTTAAAACACCAGATAAATAAAGCTTTACTATGTATGAATGGAATGATACAAGGAGTGCTTATGCTTTCCACAGCCTATTTCAAACAGCAGTATGTCACAGTGCAAAACAGAACTTTTAGTGCATTATAACAGGGTCCACATGACCAGTTAGTGTGGAAGGCTAGTACACTGTAGATTTATACCCTGGCTGGCCATGCAATATGTCTCTATATAGACAAGCCCTGAAGGAGGGACTGGAGAGTGAGGAGAATGGGTAGGGATAAAACAAGAGAAATGAGGGAAATACTAATGATGAGTGACAAAGGAAATAATGGAGATACTGGGGATGAAGAAAGAACAAGGAATTAAAAACTGACTGGAGGTGAACAAGTTAAACACCTAATCAGATATTAACAAAGGGTAGTCCAGAAGATAGGAAAAAGGGGGCAAGTGAGAATCCAGTGGCAAGGCTCTGTTGGGAAGATCAATGTGCCCCAATCCCGAACAGCAAGGAAGATTGAAAAAGGTTAATTTCTGCATTTTTCATATTGACCTCTGGGTAGTTAAATCAGTCTTCTCACTGAAGGGATTTGGTAATCTTCTCAGGGCCTTCTTAAATGCAACTTAAGTTTGACTAGATGTTCAATTATACTAACTGTAGAACTATGCAGGCAAAGTAGAAGCTATGCAGTAATGCTTACATTAAAAGTACTTATAACTATGAAACAAAAGATAAATTAATACAAAATACACATAGTAAAGTGCAATTTATAACTCACATTACAACATTCAAATATTTTATGCTGGAACTAAAATCACACTATTGTGGTAGGAGCTCATAATATAAAAATGTAAATATGAAACAAGTTCTTCCTTGATAAATATCCCTACTGGAGGAGTAAAGTACTTGGAAATTTTACATTTGTTATGATATTGGCATTTCAGACTATTTAAATTAAAGTTACTAAACCTGAATACAAATAAAAGGAGCTACTTATTCAAATTTATCGACCCAAAAAAGGGTCACTGTGTTATAGGCCTATTTTTAAAAGGTGTTTATAGTATTTTAGTTAATAGTATTCACAGTCAAGCAGGAAGGGGATATCAAAGGGGGGGCATAAGGATCAGTTCTGTTCAATATCTTCATAAATGATTTACATAATAGCATAGAGAGTGCACTTGTAAAGTTTGTGGACGATACTAAGTTGGCAGAGGCTGCAAGTGCTTCGGAGGGTAAAATTAAAATTAAAAATGATCTGGACCATTCAGAAATTGTCTGAAGTAAATAGGATGAAATTCAAAAAGGACAAATGCAAAGTATTCCTCTTAGGAAGTAACAATCAGTTACACACATACAAAATGAGAAATGACTGCCTAGGAAGGAGTACTGCAGAAAGAGATCTGGGGATCGAAGTGGATCACAGGCAAATAGGAGTCAACAGAGTCACATTGTTGCAAAAAAGATGGGGGGGGGGGAAGAGGAGAGACACATTAGACCTCAACTGGAATATTGTGACCGTTCTGGGCACCGCATTTCAGGAAAGATATGGACAAAACTGGAGAAAGTCCAGAGAAGAGCAACAAAGACTTAAAAGTCTAGAAAACATGACCTATGAGGAAAGATTACAAAAATTGGCTTTGTTTAGTCTGGAGAAGAGAAGACAGAAAGGACATGATTACAATTTTAAAGTACATAACAGATTCTTAGAAAGAGAAGGGGAAAAAATATTTTCTTAACCTCTGAGGACAGGAGAAGAAGCAATGACCTTAAACTGCAGCAAGGGAGGTTTAGGTTGGACATTAGGAAAAACTCCATAACTGTAAGCGTGGTTAAGCACCGGAATAAAGTGCCTAGGGAGGCTGTGGAATCTCCATCTCCAGAGATTTCTAAGAACAGGTTAGACAAACACCTGTCAGGGATGGTCTAGATAATACTTAGTCTTTCCGTGAGTGCAGGGGATTGGACTAGATGACCTCTCAAGGTCCCTTCCAGTCCTATGATTCTATTACTACTATTTGTTATTTTGTACCACCCAAATCTGTGCTGGCTCTTCACAAAAGATATACTCCTTACTCCAAAGAGCTTACAGGTTTTTTTAAAATATGACTGAGATTCAGAAATGGTATGGAAAGGATGTGACACAGAAGGGCAAGGGACACAGCAGCACAATCACATATTTACTATGGTTAGGCATGGCACATCTTGGTGAGTTAAAGTTTTTCTTTTTAATTAAACGTAAGGAACACAAGACTTCATATTATTGTCTTACTGAATGCAGAGATCATGGAAGAGGTGAATTCTATAATAAAACAAATGGCAAAAGTGCAGCTTCAATTTGAGACAATGGATTTCCTGAATGCTGTGGCTCTGGAGTCACTAAGGCTGACAGTGTCCAGTAATTTAAACACTGGCGTAAGATGATGATTCTTCATATTCAATTCAGGATTTTGTGGCCAACATGAGGGTTACAGGACTGTCCCAGGTAGCTGCAGACTCAGTTTTGGATCTAGTGTTTGGGTTAGAATTAGATGGCTGGATAAAGTACTCCTCTCATGGAAAATCATTGGCTCCAATGGCTTGAAAATGCAGTACTATTCTCCTGGAGTAGTGAGGAATTTGTTTTGATGATCTGCCACTATTAATGGTACTGGAGTGTTTCCCCTTTCACGGTTTCATCCTCACAAGTAACCTTGGTTTAACGATGATTTGAGAGAGAAGCAGCAAGGTGTAGGACAGCTAAAGAGCTAATGGCAGAAATCCTGGGCCAAAGATGACTTATTGGGACAAACATTTCCTAAGGTCTTGAGGTAGTTGTGTGCCTCTCGAGAAGAACCATCATTCCATATGGTAGAGAAACTGTTTAATGAAGTTTTCCTTCTCGTGGAGGCTGATTTGACTACCCCTTCAGAGAAAATTTCTGGTTATTTTGTAGAGAAAATTACTTGGATTAAGTCTAAGTTGTCCACATCAATGATAGTAAAGCAGGATATTGAGAAGCTGAAAGCCAAAATTCATCTGGGTTTAGAACTATGGTGTTCACTGAGGTTCTGGATGTGATCAGAAAATTCTATTCCACACACTGTTTGGACATAAGGCCTTCTTGGCTGATGAAAGCTTAAAGGGAAGTGCTGGTTCATTTGGAGGCAGACTATCAATCCCACCTTTAAAAAAGAGCAGAACACTGAGAGCTCTTAAGGAAGTAAGTGTATATCTTAACTGAAAAATACATCACTTGATGCTGAGATGCTGGTTGATAACTGACAAGTGTCATCTTCAATTTTTGTTTCAGAGTATGGAGAAGATGGCAATGAAAACCTTTCAGAGAGAGCGAAGGAGCCAGATTCCCCTACCATCAACCCAGGAAACCTTTTTCTGCCTAAATTCCTGAAGTACTCTGTGTAGACTCATTCCTCCAACTCACACCAACTCACCTATCCCCACAACCTGGGACGAGGAAGGGGGGAAAATAATATGTAAATTGATGGCTGTTTTGCTAAAGGGACAGTTTGGTGGGGGCTGGATATTTTACCCAGAGAATATAATGTTTAGTTGTATGTGAGGCATAAACTCGTTGAGGAAGCCTCTTGTTAATTTTTTGGCATCAAAACACTGATTTTCACCCAATGATGAAATAAATTCACTTCTTATAAATACCACAGAAGAAGTGGGGTCTAAGGAAGGATTTGATTGATAGGGTAATGGTCTCAACGTTATCTATTAATTGTTTAGGACTGTGTCCACTATGTTCCATGCAGTTTCCAGATATTAAAGAAGGATGGTACCTGCCCATAGGAACAGTCTAATAACTGTGAAGTGGACAGGTTAGGAAAGGGGATGGAAATAGCTCTAAGAGCTTCTGCCTAGATAAGTACCCAAGGAGATGAATGAAGGGAACAGACTACAGAGCTAACCTAATGTAATTGCTCCTGTTTCCTTTTTCTCGGTTTCCATTTTCTTTTGTCTATTTCTCCTTTTCACAGAATGGTTGTCATGGCAGAAGTGAACTGAATGAAGAAAGGTCTATTCTGTGCAAAGATAATATATATATGTGAATTCAATCTATTTCAATGAATAAAAACTGAGGTTTCAACATCAAAATACACTCTCTTTAAAGTGCATCAAGAGCCAATGTATTATAAAAGTTTTAGAAAAACATAGTCAGTCAATCCAACAGTCCATGTCATTTGTACAATGCTGAACCCATTCTTTCACTCCACAAGTAATAATCACCTTGTGCTCTGCAATTAATTTTACTGGAAGAAAACTGCAGACAAAATAAATTACATCAAGAAATTCTTAGCACTCAAAGGTGTATCTTCAGAGAAACAAAAATAGACTACAGTCTCTGAAACTGTACGATTTAAAAAAATGAATAACTCACAAAAGTTGAGAGAATAAAGCTCTAGCAGTATCTTTTTAATGCCAAAAGCACTTACCGCTGACATTCCCCTCCATGCAGAACTAAGTCTTCATTGTTTTTAGCACTAACAGTCAGCTCATGTTCAGTTGAATTGAAGACATCAAGGAGTAGATGGCATTGTCGGGTGCTGTTCGGAAACGAAAAAAATTAGTACTGTAGCTTTAGTAACACAGAGTATTTTAATTACATATATTATGGAATCTAAAATTATATTTACTCTCATCTATTCCAATTATAGTATCTTAATTTTTTTCTCTAAAACTAACTGATTAAACCGTGTTGAAATTTAAAAAGAGCATGCATAGTTGAACAAGAGCAGAATTTAATTATACTTATGATCTGCACATGTCTGCATCACCTATCAGGTGGGATCACTTCTAAGTATCCTCAAAAGTACCAAGTACAATCCAGCACCACCTTTATTAGCAGACTGCTGCCATTAAATAATGGATTTTTTTGTCAATTCTTTGAATGCTCATTTAAGACAGTTTTAATATATACAACTTTGTTGACAAAGTCCTTTTAAGACCCAAACTACTAAGATCAGTGTTGTTTCAGAGAAAATGAAGCAAGACAGCAGAATCAGCTGGAAACAAGGAGGAAAGCCAACAGCATGTTATAAACCCACCCAATTTTCTACAAACCACTAGCAAACACTTCATAAACAACTGATTCGGAGACCAAACTGGGAACCATTTATCTAGAACATACCCTGCAGCATTGTTCATTATTATACATTTACTAGAATTTTGTTCAACTGAGTTCTTAAAAATCTTAAGAAATAGAGCTTCAACATTTAACTTTTGATCTTCACTGAAAAAATCAGTCCCTGCAGGCTGCAAACTATTTTTGTTGCTCTTTTCTCTGAAGCCCCCCGCAAGTTGTTTCTGTGTCTAGTAAGTAGAGGTCCAGAACTGCACTGTTTGTAGACGCTTTAGTTATTTTCATTTTTAAAACTGTCACTTCCAAGTATTTACATGAACATAATATGAAATTTCTTCATAACAGAAACATTAGGCTCCAATTTCAATCTGTAAATGAAAAACTTAACTGATTGAGAAAGGCAGAAGGGAAGTAATGAAAACACTAGGTCTACACTACAACCTTATACGGTATAACTACATCACTCAGGGGTATGGATTTTCCAAGCCTGAACGATGTAGTTATATCAACGAAATCTCCATAGCGACCACCTCTCACGGAGGTAGATTAACTACACTAACAGAAACAGCTCTGCCCCCGCTGGCATAGTGGCATCTTCACTTAAGTGCTATGGTGGCACAGATGCACTGGTGCAGCTTTTTAAATGTAGACAGCCCTAAGAGTCTTGTTATGTCTACTATGACTAATGAGAGAAAAATTATTATATACTTGTTCAGAATCCTAAGGATGAAAGGAAATGGATGGAGTTGTGACATTACCGAGAGTCAATCTGGACTGATGGACAGCTGTGGTCCCCTCAATTCCCCAACTTGGGGTGCCGTTTACACTGTTTCACTGTGAGAGCAACCATTCCTGGTCTACTCTCACACAGCCACCAGCATGTAAATCACTCCCAGCTATACTGTACGAGTGCTATAGCCAGCCACTATTGAATTACACTGCAGGGCAACATCAGCCAACTCCCAATTCCAGACATTCCTGCAGAAATATCTGTCTTGTACCACCCAGAAACCTCCTGTGCAGTACAAGCTCATATAAAGTCCATCATTTCATTAATAGAAAAGGATATGCATAAATCTTGTTACCCCAAATGGAGTTTCCTAAACACTTCAATCCAAACAAATTGGTTTAGAATAAACAACAAAACAAGTTTATTAATGACAAAAAGATTTTAAGGTGACAACAAATACTGAGGCATATAAGTCAGAATTGGTTACAAGGAAATAAAAGGTGAAAGGCAACCAACACCTCACTTAACAAGCTAACTGAATACAAAGCAAAAGGTCTCTCTCGCCACATGTTCCAACAGTCTTACTGCCTGAACCTCTTTCATTCAGGATCTCCCCCCCCACCCTTCTCCAGTGCAATGCTGCTTCCTCTGTTCTTCAGGGGTTGATGCTGCCACGGGTGGAAAGCAAGGGTGAGATGATTTGGGACACATGTCCATTCCTCTTATAGCCCTTTCTTTTGTGCAAGAATCATGTCCAGCTGATGTTCAGGAGACAGAAAAATTGCATGGTCAGGACCATTAAGCTACTTTGTCAAAATGTAGATCTTTTGCCCATACCCTCTCTGCTGCTGAAGAGTGGCCACTTAATCAGACGATGGTGCATTTGATCTTGTTGACACCTGGCTGAGGCATTAAGTAGCCCTTTGTCTCTGAGGATCTTGTTTGTCACTGCCCTTCAGAACATGTCCTGGTAATATCATACAGTGGAATCCTGTCTCTTTGCATACAATGTTGCCACACATTTTACCAGGACAACAATGATCAGCAAATCATGAGTTTTTAAAAGGATACCATACACAGTATACTTTACACAAAATTTAGCATAAACTTGTAAAAGGGGTGAACATGGGGAACAGACTGTCACAGGAGTCATTGGCGATTGAAGGGAATGGCTAGTGAGTAAAATTGACCTTCACTGGTCCTTGAAAAGATAAGAGTTGGTGGAACTGTCAAGGGGGAATGGGATTGGTTGACAGAAATTTCTGGAAGGCGGGTGGGGCATCTAACATGAGTCTATATAAATAAGGCCCTACCAAATTCACAGCCATGAAAAAAGCATTACAGACCATAAATATGGTCTTCCCCCATGAAATCTGGTCTTGTGTACTTTTACCCTATACTATACTGAGGGAGACCAGCCTCTCTCAAATTGGGGGTCCTGACCCAAAAGGGAGTTGGGGGGGGTCGCAAAGTTATTTTAGGGGGATCGCAGCATTGCTACCCTTACCATACTATGCAATCTGCTGCCTTCAGAGCTGGATGGTCAGAGAGCGGCAGCTGCTGATTGAGAGCCAAGGTCTGCAGGCAGCAGTGCAGAACTAAGGGTGCCAATACCATACCATGTCATCCTTACTTCTGCGCTGCTGCTGGCAGCGGCTTTGACATCAGAGCTGGGCTCCTGGCCAGCCACCACGGCTCTCCAGCTGCCCAGCTCTGAAGGCAGCATTGCTGCCAGCAGCGGCACAGAAGTAAGGGTGGCAGTACCACAACCCCCCCTCACCCTTTACAATAATCTTGTGACCACTGCACAACTCCTTTTTGGGTTAGGAGTCCTACAATTACAACAGGGAACAAAGGGTAGGAATTAATGGTAAATTCTCAGAATGGAGAGGGGTAACTAGTGGTGTTCCCCAAAAGGTTAGTCTTAGGACCAATCCTATTCAATTTATTCATAAATTATCTGGAGAAAGGGGTAAACAGTGAGGTGTCAAAGTTTGCAAATGATACTAAACTGCTCAAGATAGTTAAGACCAAAGCAGACTGTGAAGAACTTCAAAAAGATCGCACAAAACTAAGTGATTGGGCAACAAAATGGCAAAAGAAATTTAATGTGGATAAATGTAAAGTAATGCACATTGGAAAAAATAACCCCAACTATACATACAATATGATGGGGGCTAATTTTGCTACAACTAATCAGGAAAAAGATCTTGGAGTCATCGTGGACAGTTCTCTGAAGATGTCCATGCAGTGTGCAGAGGCGGTCAAAAAAGCAAACAGGATGTTAGGAATCATTAAAAAGGGCATAGAGAAGAAGACTGAACATATATTATTGCTCTTGGTACGCTTGCATCTCGAATACTGCATACAGATGTGGTCTCCTCACCTCAAAAAAAGATATACTGGCACTAGAAAAGGTTCAGAAAAGGGCAACTAAAATGTTTAGAGGTTTGGAGAGGGTCCCATATGAGGAAAGATTGAAGAGACTAGGACTCTTCAGCTTGGAAAAGAGGAGACTAAGGGGGGATATGATAGAGGTATATAAAATCATGAGCGATATGGAGAATGTGGATAAGGAAAAGTTATTTACTTATTCCCATAATATAAGAACTAGGGGTCACCAAATGAAATTAATAGGCAGCAGGTTTAAAACAAATAAAAGGAAGTTCTTCTTCACACAGCGCACAGTCAATGTGTAGAACTCTTTACCTGAGAAGGTTGTGAAGGCTAGGACTATAACAGGGTTTAAAAGAGAACTGAATAAATTCATGGTGGTTAAGTCCATAAATGGCTACTAGCCAGGATGGGTAAGGAATGGTGTCCCTAGCCTTTATTTGTCAGAAGATGGAGATGGATGGCAGGAGAGAGATCACTTGATCATTGCCTGTTACGTTCACCCCCCCCGGGGCACCTGGCATTGGCCACTGTTGGCAGACAGATACTGGGCCAGATGGACTGGGCTAGATGGCCGTTCTTATGTTCTTCTGTAACACCGCAAAATTAAAGATTTAAATAGCGGAAATAATGAAATTTACTATTTTAAAAATCCTATGACTGTCAGATTGAACAAAATGCACCGTGAATTTGGTAGGGCCCTATATATAAACTAGTTAGCTCATCACATTTTTAAGTCATCACAGTGTTGAATTCACTAGGTGGTTATTTCTCATTCTAACTGTAGTGAATGTGAAAGCTGCTAAACAATTCCATTGTCACAGTTTCAGTGGAAACCTAGTTTGAAATAATTGAAGAACTGGAGCCACACAAGAACAAAATCAAAAATGACTCAACGAAACTCCTGAACTTTTCCATTATTTAGCCAAAAACACTCTAAAGAAGAGGCTGAAATGTCGCTGATGGAAAATAAACATCAGTTTATTCCCTCTCTTCTATATTTTAAAACTTATTGTTCAGATTTTTCAACCCAAATCTTTATTTGCAAAGGAGGCTGTGTCACAGTTTGTCACAGTGAAATAGCGGGAAATTGTGTAAGTACAATGGAGCAGAAAACCATTAGAATTTTGAACTGTGACATTTTACAAAGATCAGAAGTCCCATCCAGCAAACTCAATATCAATCAAGGTTGTTTAACATATTCAGATTGGTTCAACAACATTTTAATAGGACGTAAAAAGTATAAATTTTGTAAAAGTTTATCATTAGCCAATATAAGATACTACACAGTGGTAGGCCTAATTAGTTAGTAGACTGGATTTCCAATTATTATCCCTTGATGTTTCACCTACAGAACTGTTGACTTTTCATTTTGGACAGTACACCTATCTCCAGGCCACACTGCAGGAACAGCTGGATTGGCACCTTGTCCTATCTGGGCAAGGAAGGAAAGGAGGGTACCAGCTGGGCAGCAGCCACAAAAGGCCCCTTTGGTAAGTATTAACCTTTTATGCTGTGTAATATATAAAATTGTAAAAAAGACTTTGGTTATCTATAAACTTAATCCCCTGTACCTAGGAAGCAGAAAAGTTCTGCCCTTAAACTGAATGTAGGTCTGGTCTACACTTGAGGGGTGGGGGGAGGGGAATCGATTTAAGTGAATAATGTAGCTGAAGTCAACGTACTTAGATCTACTCACCGTGGTGTCTTCATTGTGGTGAGTCGACTGCTGATGCTCCCCCATCGACTCCGCCTGCGCCTCTCGCTCCAGTGGAGTACCGGAGTCAATGGGAGAGTGCTCGGCAGTCCATTTATTGCGTCTTCACTAGACATGATAAAAATCAACCCCCAATGGATCAATTGCTGCCCATCAATCCAGCGGGTAATATAGACACGCCCTTAGTGTGTGATCAATGCTCAGGAATTTAGGTAACTAACGCTGTAAATCAATCTAAGTTAGGCAACTTCATTCATGTAAATTATGTAACTGAAGTCAATGTAACTTAGATTGAATTACAGCGGTGTCTACTTCTGCCTCTTGGGGAGATGGAGTACAGATGTCGACAGGAAAGTGCTCTCCCATTGACTTAGCTTGTTCACCAGATCTGCTAAATCAACACAGCTGCATCGATGACAGCAGTGTCGATTTAGTTGAGAGTGTACACATGGCCTAAATATTGGGCTGTACCTTTATTCTTAGAGTCTCTCAGTTTGCTGAAGTCCAGATCATCAGGAAGATATTCCTCACAACTAATGAAGGGACTCTACAGAAATACGTTATAAAACAGTGGGTAATTAATGACAGATGCCTATGATCCACTTACGTTCTGCAATTGATACATAGTTATTGCACTTATTTTTTGAAATGAATGAAATAATGACTCATTGAAAGATGTTTCAGCTCATTATGAATTGCCTGTTGCCACAGCTGTCAGCAATAATGACTGGATTAAAAATCCCTTTATAGTTTATCAGCTAAACTGAGATACCACAAAAGAAATTCCTTAAGTAATGTGGTAAACTGAAATACCAAAAACAGTATACATTGTGGGAAAGTAATTTTTTACCTCCAAAAGGAAATGTTATAGGGTCTCGCACCCTATACCAGGAAAGAGGTTTTGGAAGTTAGAGTGGAATGAACACTGTTAGCATTCCACCACTTACAGATGAAGGAAACAGGGTCAGCTTTTTACTCTTCACAAAAAGTAGTTCAGTATACTTTCTTTATGTATTCTGTACAGTGCTGTATTAACCACTGACTGATCATCTTTGATTAAATAATTCCATTTGAGCTTGTTACTTTGACTTCTCACATTGTTATTATTGTTATTAAATTCAAACATGCAACACCTCCAGACAGCTGGTGGGGGAACGGGGTTCAGTCAAGTCAATCACTTGTTCCCCCAGTGGCCAGTGCAGCTAAAGGCTAAAACGGCCAGCTCCCAGAGATAAGTGAGACTAACTGTGATACCTGAACAAATTGTTAAATAATTTGTATGCACCTAAAGGATAACAGTGTGATAAGCAATAAGCAACGTGGATTTGTCAAAAACAAATCATGCCAAGCCAACATATTTTCCTTCTTTGAGTGGAAACTGGCTACTCTGCTAGGAGCAGGCAGGATGAAGCCCGTGTGACTCGTTGCCCTGAACAGAACATGGTCACATGGAAAAGCTGAACCAATGGAATGAGACACAAGGAGGAATGGAGTCACAGATGCCATTAACAATTCTTTCAGACATCTGCAGTGACAAATTACAGCTGCAATATCTTTACTGGTAGAACAGTGTACAAGCACATCAGAGTGATCATCCCATCAGGGATGCAATGTAGGGATGCAGAGCTGGGCGCTCTGCGAGACACCACTGACCTGTTGTGCCATTCAATGGGAGCCCCTGTCAGGGGGGACTAGTCCTCCCCACCAGCACAAGAGAGACAGGCAGGCAAAAATTAAGAGCTGCTCCTAAGCACTCTGTTTCCCAAGGCCTTTGGGCTTCAAGCATGTTGCCTATGTGTTGGGCGCTCTTGCTGTAAGTCAATCAATTCTATAATAGGGACTGTTCCCGGTTTCAGTTAGTTGGTCCAGTTACTCTCACACTAATGTACTCATCTCTTGCTTTTTTATGGGCTGATGCCAACCACTTTAACCCTCTGTCACTTTTACAGTCACTATCACCAGTTTTATTTTAGCTACTGCAATCTGTACTCTTGATGAGCAGAACTGTGGGATAACATGAAAGGTGCTTTATGAAATAAAATTAGTACTTTTGATATTATAACTGCACTGATCAAAACCCTTTTACTTTATTACTCATTCTTGCAAAATATAGGATTTTCAGTTCTGTGTGTTGTCCTAGTAAACTATAGGAGGCACAATTTTTTTTCTTAACTTAGGGAGGCTCACTATGACAAAGTTTGAGAAACCCTGGGTTAGGCAAATACCTGTCTTGGATGGTCTAGACATACAAATGAGGGGCTGGATTAGATGACTTCTTAAGATACCTTCCAGCACTACATTTCTAAGATTAAATATGGACTCAAGCTTGTGAAAGAATAGTAGATATAAACTGATGCATTTTAATTAGCCTTGTCAATGTAATGTACAGGATGTGTTAGCACATACATATGAAAGAGAGAGTAAGAGTAGACAGTAAGCTCACATTTTAGTTGGCTATTTGAACCCTCAAATTAAATCTGGTGGAAATATTATCACTATCTTACACAGTGTTGCTGTAGCCCTGTCGGTCCCAGGATGCTAGAGAGACAAGGTGGGTGAGGTAATATCTTTCATTATACCAACTGCTGGTGAGAGAGAAGTTGGTCCAATTAAAGATCTCATGTATCTTGCATCATTATCTTAAGTATTCCTAAGGCACCAACCACCTTGGTATCTAAGACATCATACAGGAAAGATCATTTCCCAAATTTAAGTTTATTTGAAACACAAGGGAACTGAGGAAAAAGTCTGTATGGCATTTTTCCAGTTGATCACTTGGGTAGCATTGTTCTCTCATAAGAACATAAGAATGACCATACTGGGTCAGACCAAAGGTCCATCTAGCCCAGTATCCTGTCTTCTGACAGTGGCCAATGCCAGGTGCCCCAGAGGGAAAGAACAGAACAGGTAATCATCAAGTGATCCATTCCATCGCCCATTCCCAGCTTCTGGCAAACGGAGGCTAGGGACACCATCCCTGCCCATCCTGGCTAATAGCCACTGATGGACCTATCTTCCATGAATTTATCTAGTTCTTTTTTGAACCGTGTTATAGTCTTGGCCTTCACAAATCCTCTGGCAAGGAGTTCCACATGTAGACTGTGCATTGTGTGAAAAAAATACTTCCTTTTGTTTGTTTTAAATCTGCTGCCTATAATTTAGTGACCTATAGTTCTTGTGTTATGAGAAGGAGTAAATAACACTTCCTTATTTACTTTCTCCAAACCAGTCATGATTTTATATACCTCTATCATATCCTCCCTTACTCGCCTCTTTTCCAAGCTGAAAAATCCCAATCTTATTAATCTCTCCTCATATGGCAGCCGTTCCATACCCCTAATAATTTTTCTTGCCTTTTTTCTGAACTTTTTCCAATTACAATATATCTTTTTTGAGATGGGGCGATCACATCTGCATGAAGTATTCAAGATGCGGGCGTACCATGCATTTATATAGAGGAAATATGATATTTTCTGTCTTATTACCTATCCCTTTCTTAATGATTCCCAACATTCTGTTCACTTTGACTGCCGCTGCACATTCAGAGAACGATCCACAATGCCTCCAAAATCTCTTTGTCGAGTGATAACAGCCAATTTAGACCCCATCGTTTTATATGTATAGTTCGAATGTTTTCCAATGTGCATTACTTTGCATTTATCAACACTGAATTTCATCTGCCATTTTATTGATCAGTCACCCAGTTTTGAGAGATCCTTTTGTAGCTCTTCACAATCTGCCTGGGACTTGTCTATCTTGAAAAATTTTGTAACAACAACTCTCTCATCAACAACTAAAGGTAACTGATAAGTAAGTGGGGAACATTATCTCTTAGTAAATTTAAAAAAATATTGTGGGGTTTCAATGTATAGGTCACATTGTTAGCTTTAATAAGAAGATGCATTTCCCAGCTGCATTCAATGTCCCCAGGAATATTTCGATGGCATATTTTTGGAACTCAGGGAAACTAGACCAAATAGTATTTTATGTTGTGAACTGCCAACTGAAAATCTGAAGCTACAAAAGCATAGCCTGTCTCATAAAAACTAAATAAAAGCAGTTTAACATCTCATATAAAACCTAAGCAACAAAATCTGATACAAGTTCAAGGCAAATTAATTTAAAAAAAGTTAAATAAGGAGAGAAAGTGTAAGTGCAAACTTTGACTTGTAATTTACAGCATCTAAGTATTTGGATTCGGCAGCGAAAAGATCAATACATCAAGAAAGTGTGTTTTACTTAATGAGAATCATTTATTCACAGGTGTTTTCAAAATGATAAATTTCTACTATTTTTCTTCACTTTAAAATGTAATATAGTATGATAAACGACGTTGGTTGGTGCTGGGAAATCAATATTACGAAGCACAAGAAGAAACAGCTATGTTGATCACCAAAACCATTAGCATAGAATAAATACAGAGACATGATGAGCACATGAAAATAAAGTGCATTTATGAACATGCAGTCAACTCACGTATGTAAAAATAAAGGGATAATAAGAACCTTTCAGAAGCGGCTGCAGGAAAAAAGTTGCACAGAAAGATTTAAATATGTATATTATTTTTGGCCCTTTTTGAGCAAAGCACTTATGCATCAGCTTAGTTACTACAGTCCATGCTGACGTACATCCCTGTTCAGCAATCACTTGAGTACATGCTTAGCGTCGATTGACTTTACATGCAGATGTGCATGCAGAACACATATGGACTAAAGCTAATGAATATAGTTAAGCATATGCTGAAGTGCTTTGCTGAATTGGAACTATCCAGCACCTGCTACTATGCAGAGAAAGTATACATAAGAATATAATTGGACTCCATGGAAGCCTTAACTACAAATCAAGTCAGCAGTATAATAAAAGGGGTTTTTTTAGGGTAAAATATTTGCTATATGCAGTAAAACACTGGCAACAGAATGACAATTAAGGAATAGGAAAGTCTTATTTTAGGATAAGGAAAATAGTCATTAGCTAACACAAAGAACAATAAATTTGTGAGTTTCTCAATACTACATTGTTAAACACAATAATCACCTAGAGGTCAGAAAATAAAGAACTAACTTTAGATTCTAATGAGTGTTGGGAAAGTGGTTATGGTACCTAGCATTTAGAGCAGGTGACCTGTAGTTGGCTGAGTTCCTATCTTTGCCTCAGACTCGCTTCATGACTGTGGGTCAGTTATTTCAAAGAACTTTAATTCCATGGAATTTTTGTAAAACAGTGTCGATGTTTTGCTGAGTATTTACAGAGTCCCCAAAGTAAACATCCCCACAACTGGATTACAAAATCCTCGAAGTATATACCCATACGATTTGCTTATATTTACCATATTTTTCAGTTAGAACCATGTAAGAACTAAGCACAACTGAAAAAGAATAAAATTATCCCCATTGTTTTACACATCAATTTTAAACACAGAATTCAGTAAATCAGCCTAGCACTAAAATTGTATGATTTGACTATGTAAATGTACAAGACATGTATGTACAAAATTAAACCTTAATCACAAAAAGTTAAATCTGTGGTTTATTTCACTCCTGAACATGTTTGCATCTCATAGGATGAGAGGGACATATTCCAGAAAATAAACACAAATAAGAAACTTCTAAAGGTAAATTATAAACTTTAAACCTGCAATCTTTATTGAAGTTTAGAAAGTATTAATGAAGTTATTACATCTCTCAAGTAAGTTATCATCATCAAATGCATAAAGGACTGATAAAAACAAAGATTAGATTTTTAATCATAGGAGATCACAATTACAGGCAACTATCTTTTAGCTTGTATTAACTGTTAATATTAATGACTGTTCAAGAACTAGGTAAGTGCAAAGAAAAAGTAATGCTGTTGATTAATTGCAGTTAACTTGCACAATTAAAAAAATTAATCACCATTAAAAATTAATCGTAGTTTTAATTGCACTGTTAAGCAACAAATACCAATTGAAACATATTAGATAGTTTTGGATATTTTTCTACATTTTCAAATGTATTGATTTCATTTACACCACACAATACAAAGTGTATAGTGATCACTATCATTTTTACAGTGTCAATATTTGTAATAAAAATAGTAATATAAACAAAAGAAATAGTATTTCAATTCACCTCATACACATACCGTACTGCAAACGCCTTACCATGAAAGTGCAACTTACAAATGTAGATTTTTTTTTCCCTAGATAACTGCACTCAGAAACAAAACAATGAAAAATTTTAGAGCCTACAAGTCCCCTTAGTCCTACTTCTTGTTCAGTCAATCACTTGGACAAACAAGTTTGTTTACGTTCTCGAGAGATACTGCTGCTCACTCCTTATTTACAGCATCATGTGAAAGTGAGAACAGGTATTCACATGACACTGTTGAAGCTGGCGTCACAAGATATTTATTTACAAGATGCACCAAAGATTCATATGCTTCTTCATACTTTGGCCATCATTCCATTGGACATGAATTTAAAGCACAGATTTCTTGCAAGCCAGCAAATGGCTTAAAACTCAGAGACTGAGGCATACTCTGGCACTGTGAATAAGAGGGAACCCTTGTTCCAAGAAAAAACAACAAAGAAGAGCTACACTAATCTTAACACTAGCAAAGGCCACAAACTTACCTATGTACAGAAAGGAAGATAATTTCCCTCTAAAAATAAGCTTGCAGAAGCAAAGCAATGCACTCTATCGATCATGGGTGGTAAGGAGGAATTGAGCATGGTCTGGGGCAGCGCTGCCTTTTATACCATCATGCAGCAATCAGTAGAAGAACTACTTTAACATGCAAAATTAATTTTCATAAAATAGCTGTTGGCTCAAGAAATACCTCAGATAAAAAGATGATAATGAAAATGACTATACAGAATTGAGGTTTTTCTATTAATCAGGTAATTATAATAGCAGCAAATATAATTACTAGAAAAACTTTCAGTTCAGTATTGTTGATTAACTTTAGACACCCCAAGTTTGAAAATTTTGACCTTTGACTATATTCTATACACGATCCTTGGACGAAAGCCACTATAAATAGAAAACTTTATTTTATCACCTGTGAGAAACAGGTAAAAATCCACTTAGGAAAGAATGACCAAAACTTACTTTTCACTGGTATCCAGTAGCATGCAGAACACAGTCTAAAACAGCAGACAGCAACACTAAAACCTTAACAATTTCAGTCAAGATACACGGAAGAAGGTACCCATTTTATAAAAGGAAATGTTTTATTTTCAAGCTATAGCAAGGTGAAAATGTGAAAAGACGGTTACTCACATTTGTAACTGTTCTTTGAGATGCATTGCTCATATCTATTCCAATTAGGTGTGCGCGTGCCGCATGCACATTCATCGGAAGATTTTTACCATAGCAACACTCGATGGGTGGGCTGGGTCGCCCCCTAGAGTGGTGCTGGATATATGCCCCTGCCGACCCAACGGCCCTTCAGTTCATTCTTGCTGGCTACTCCGACAGAGGGGAAGGAGGGCGGGTTTGGAATGGATATGAGCAACACATCTCGAAGAACAACAGTTACAAAGGTGAGGAACCGTCTTTTCTTCTTCGAGTGCTTGCTCATATCGATTCCAATTAGGTGACTCCCAAGCCTTACCTAGGCAGTGGGGTCGGAGTGAGATGTCGCAGAATGTACAACTGCTGATCCAAATGCCGCGTCATCTCTGGACTGTGGAACCAGAGAGTAATGTGAGGCAAAGGTGTGGACCGAGGACCAAGTAGCTGCGCGACTTATCTCCTGGATGGGTACATGAGCCAGGAAGGCGGCAGATGAAGCCTGAGCCCTGGTAGAATGTGCGGTGAGGTGGCTCAAGGGAACATGAGCCAAGTCATAACAAGTACGGACGCATACCGTCACCCACGATGAGATCCTTCGGGAGGAGACAGGTAGGCCCTTCATTCGGGCTGCCACCGCGATGAAGAGTTGGGGCGTTTTACAAAAGGGTTTTGTCCACTCGATATAAAATGCGAGCGCTCTACGGATGTATAGGTAGTGCATTTGTGGTTCCCGTCGTAATGAGCGTGGTTTCGGGAAGAAGACCAGAAGGAAGATATCCTGGTTGATATGAAAGGCCGATATCACTTTAGGGAGGAAAGCCAGGTGTGGTCGCAACTGCTCCTTGTCCTTGTGAAACACAGTATACAGTGTGTCCACCATGTCAGCCCTAAGCTCGGAAACTCATCTGGCCGATGTAATGGCTAGGAGGAAAGCTGTCTTCCAGGACAGGTATAGTAGCGAGCAGGTTCCTAACGGCTCGAAAGGGGCAGACATAAGTCTGGTTAGAACCAGGTTGAGGTCCCAGGTTGGGGCGGGACAGCATAATTGGGGGTATAGGAGGTCCAAGCCCTTGAGGAACCTAGAAACCATAGGGCGTGAGAACACGGAGCGGCCACTTTCCGCTAGGTGGAAGGTAGAGATGGCTGCCAAGTGCACCCTCAATGATGATACCACTAGGCCCTGTTTGAGAGACCAGAGGTAGTCCAAGATGGTGGGGATCGAGACCTTGGTGGGAGTAACATTATGCATTTCGCACCAGCAGGAGAAACGCTTCCACTTGGCCAGATACGTTGACCGAGTGGAAGGTTTCCTGCTACCCAGGAGTACTTGTTGTACTGAGGCAGAGCAACGTAACTCGGACTGGCTTAACCACGCAGCAGCCATGCCGTAAGGTGAAGGGACTGCAGGTCTGGGTGGTGAAGTCTGCCGTGGTCCTGAGTTATGAGGTCTGGGCGAAGAGGCAGGGTAATTGGGTGGCTATTGACAGGTCGAGCAGCATGATGTACCAGTGCTGCCCGGGCCACGCTGGAGCGATTATGATCAAGCGAGCTCTGTCCCTGCGGAGCCTTATCAGGACCCTGTGAATGAGCGGGAATGGTGGCTCGTCCACGGCATCAGGAAAGCGTCCAAGATCAAGCCCGGGGAGAGGTCTTGGAAGGAGCAGAACATCTGGCATTTCCTGTTCTCGCGGGAAGCGAAAAGGTCTATATGGGGAAAGCCCACTTCCGGAAAACAGAATGAATAAAGTCCGGACGAATCGACCACTCGTGAGACAGGAAGGATCTGCTGAGTCGATCCGCCAGAGTGTTCCGAACCCCTGGTCTATCGAGTGGGCTATACAGAAGTCCCAGAACTGGATGGCTTCCTGACAAAGGAGGGGAGAACCGTGTCCCTCCCCGTTTGTTTATGTAATACATGGCCGTTGTATTGTCTGTGAATACTGAGACACAACGGCCTTGCAAATGCTGTTGAAACGCCTGGCACGCAAGGCGGACTGCTCTCAGCTCTCAGACATTGATGTGCAAGGCCAGCTCCTGAGATGACCAAAGGCCTTGAGTGCGAAGATGGCCGAGGTGAGCACCCCAGCCGAGAGATGATGCATCCGTCGTCAGGGACATAGAAGGCTGAGGCAGGTGGAACGGCATCCCTGCACACACCAGGGAGGGAGTCAACCAGCAGTCAAGGGAGCCTAGGATGCTCAGGGGAATCGTGACTATCATGTCTATGGTGTCTCTTCCCGCGTGGTATACCGAGGTGAGCCAAGATTGGAGGGGACGGAGGCGTAGCCTGGCGTGTTTGGTCACGAATGCGCAGGCCGCCATGTGACCCAGGAGACCAAGACAAGTGCGAGGCAAAGTTGTCGTGAAGTTCTGTAGGCCTCGGATAATTATTACCATTGCCTGAAACCGAGGCTGTTGTAAGCAGGCTCTGGCAAGATTGGAGTCCAGGATGGCCCCAGTGAAGTCTATCCTCTGTGTGGGAACCAGAGTGGATTTCTCTGTATTGATCATCAGGCCTAGACTCATGAATAGGTCTTGATGATGTCCACATGATGAGTGACTTGTGCCTCGGAGGTCCCTCGAATGAGCCAACAGTCGAGATACAGAAAAACGTGTATCCGACGGTGGCAGAAGGAGGCGGCGACTACAGCCATGCACTTTGTGAATACTCTTGGGGCTGTAGAGAGGCCGAACAGAAGGACCGTAAACTAGAAATGTTGACAGTTGGCTACAAACCGGAGGTACCGTCTGCGTGGAGGATAAATGGTGATGTGAAAATATGCGTCTTTCATATCGAGGGCAGCATACCAGTCTCTGGGATCCAAGGATGAGATGATGGTCACCAGGGATATCATGCGGAACTTCACCTTTATCATGACCTTGTTGAGTTCTCGCAGGTCTAGGATAGGTCCAAGACCTCCTTTCGCCTTGGGGATTAGGAAATAGCGGGAGTAGAACCCCTTGCTCCTTTCGTCCTTTGGTACCTCCTCTATGGCTCCAATGGCAAGGAGCGTCCGCACCTCTTGTAAGAGGAGTTGCTCGTGAGAGGGGTTCCTGAAGAGGGACGAGGATGGGGGATCGAAAGAGGGGGCGCAAAATATACTGGAGGTGGTACCCAAGTTCCATCGTGCATAGGACCCAATGATTCGAAGTTAGCTGGGACCATGCAGGGAGGAAAAAGGAGAGGCGGTTGTAAAAGGGAGGGAAAGAATCCTGGAAAGTAACTGGTATGCCGTCCTCGGGCACACCTTCAAATGTTTGGCTTTGGCCCTGTAGGTGGCTTGGAGGGACCCTGATTTTGGCCCCCTTGGGGTCCTGACTGCCATCTACGACCGGCTCGGCCACGCCTTCTGCCAAAGTCCTGCCTCTGTCTAGGCAGAGGGTAAGGGCGGTGAGGCTGGGGGTGGAAAGGCCGGCGCTGAGTCACCAGCGTGTGCATGCTGAGAGAGCGCATAACGACCCGGTTGGCCTTCAGGCTTTGCAGCCTAGGGTCAGTCCTTTCAGAAAAGAGGCCTCGAACGTCAAAGGGCAAGTCCTGTATGGTATGCTGTAGTTCCGGCGGGAGGTCCGACACTTCAAGTCATGAAATGCGTCTCATGGCAACTCCTGAGGCCAGAGTCCTGGCTGCGGAGTGTGTTGCATCCAGCGAGGCCTGGAGGGACGTCCTTGCCACTTTCCTTCCCTCCTCCAAGACGGCAGCCAACTCTTGACAGAAGTCTTGAGGGACTAACTCCATGAACTTGCCCACCACCGCCCAGGTATTGTAGTTGTAGCGACTAAGCAGGCTTGCTGGCTTGCCACCCAGAGTTGGAGGGCCCCTGCAGAGTATACCTTACAGCCCAGTAAGTCCATACGCCTAGCCTCCTTCGATTTTGGAGCCGGAGTTTGCTGGCCATGGCGTTCCCTCTCATTGACACTGTACGACAAGGGAGCAGGGAGGAGGATGGACATACAGGTACTCGTACCCCTTAGAGGGCACCATGTACTTGCACTCAACTCCCCTGGCAACGGGTGGAATAGAGGCTGGAGACTGCCAGATGGTATCAGCATGGGCCCGGATCGTCCAGATGAATAGTAAGGCCACTCTTCTGGGGGCATCAGCCGACAGAATATCCACCACCGGGTCCTCTATCTCCAGTACCTCCTCCACGTGGAGATTCATATTCAGTGCCACACATCTCAGGAGGCTCTGATGGGCCCTCCAGTCAACTGGAGGAGGGCCCATGGAGGATGCCACCGCCATCACCTCATCAAGAGAGGAGGAAGAGGAGAGGCCAGGGACAAGCGGGTCCTGTGTGGACTCTTGCTCTTGGATGACCTCCGGCTCCAGTGGAATCTGGGAGTCTGGTGGCTGAACAGGCGCTTCCTCCATACCGGTAGGAGGGGGACGGCTGATAGTTGTCTCCAGCACCCGATGCTCCGATGGAGCAGAGCGAGATGGGACTGGAGGTACACCTTGGGCCTGGTGATACGCCCAAGGTGTCCAGAATGACCACTGATGGGGGTCTTGATCTTGGGCCTGGGTCTCCTGGGCACATCGGAGTCACGGTCCTGTGCTTAGGAACTGTCCGCATGAGAGGACACCGATGCATGTCGGGATCGCCAAGGAGGGGCTGAAAACCCCTCAGAAGAGTCTCCCTCTATGATTGATCACGCTCTGTGCAGCACTGGGGATTGGTACCAGGAGCCATACCGGTACTGGGAATGAGATCGGGACCTACGACCGGAGCGGTGATGGGAGGTTGACCAGGATCTTGAAGCTCGGCATCTGAAGTGGCTGGAAGAGTCATGGTGCCTGGAGCGGTGCCGGGAGCTGGATCAGTGCCGAGAATACCGGGCCAGCAAACAGGACGCTGATCGGTGCCGCGAGTGCGACCGGTACCGAGAAGGGTATCGGTGCTGGGACTGGGATCGTGAGCGGTTCCACTCTGCGGTGCTGACAGAGGGTGGTCTCATCAAGGCCGGCTTGCCTACAGATTGTATGACCCGCACCAGCGGCGCTGGGTGTTGAGGCAGGGCAGACTCTGTCATTGCGATCAGCTTCCTCGCCGTGGAAAACATCTCTGGTGTGGTGGGAATAGTGAGCTCAACCACGGCTCTCGCCGGGGAGCTTTCAGGTACCGGACTCGAGAGCCCTTGCGAGACCAGAATCGACGGTGCCAATGTTGTTGGTGCCACGGCAGCTGTAGGTGCCAGGCGGTCCGATCTAGCTGGGTGCTCTGGTTGCGATGCAGGTGGTACGGAAGCAGCGGGAGTCTTGTGTCTCTTCACCCGTGGGGAAAGAGAACGGTGCTGAGCAGATACCGGTGCCGGCGATGGTCGGTGCCAACAGGCCTTAGCAGTACCGGTGCGATCCGGTGCCAAAGAAGCGCTTCTGCCAGTGGATTGTCCAGCGCTCAGTGCTGAGGACGGAGGAGGAAGAGCTGCCTCCATCAGGAGCTCTTTGAGACGAAAGTCCTGCTCCTTTTTCGTCCTCGGCTTGAAGGCCTTGCAGATCCGGCACTTATCGGCGAGGTGGGATTCCCTGAGGCACTTAAGGCAGGAGTTGTGGGGATCTCCTGTTGGCATTGGCTTGTGACAGGCCAAGCACGGTTTGAAACCTGGTGAACCGGGCATAGGCCCCGGCACCGGGTGTGGGGAAGGGGCTAATCCCCGAACCCCTCTTAACTATATACACTAACAATGTCATAAAAACCAATAAGAATTAACTGCTACTATAGAAATTTCAACTATATACACAAGAATAACGAGAGAACTACGAGTAGCTAGGGAAGTGGAGATCAGCTAAGCTGCGCTCCACTGTTCCAACGACCAACACGGGCGGTAAGAAGGAACTGAAGGGCCGTTGGGTCGGCAGGGGTATATATCCGGCGCCATGGCAGCGCCACTCTAGGGGGCGATCCAGCTGACCCACCGAGTGTTGCTAGGGTAAAAATCTTCCGACAAACGTGCACGCAGCGCGCGCTCACCTAATTGGAATCGATATGAGCAAGCACTCGAAGAGGAACTATAGAAATTTTCCAATGCACATGGACTGTTTATCCATAAAGTCAGGTTTCTTAAGTAAAAGGTAAGTTACAGTTGGTATCTTATAAAACATCCAGCAGTTCCACACATCTCTCCATACATCTTATTAATTCCATTCAGCAGCTTTTGTCTGCATGTTACTGTGAATATCTTGGGTTGCAAGGATGACTGGAAGACTCACCTTGTTGCAGGAAGGGTACTGACATGCGTAAAGAAGACAGATGGCTCCACTTCCACATGAAGGCCCAGGGAGAGGTTCCTGTAATAGCCATCAGCATGTCCTGGTCCCCCAGAGTATTTGAAAATCAGAATGGCTTCCAGTGTCTGGAAAAATAATGGTAAATGAGTTATTAACTACAGCTCATTTCTGTGCATCATAACTGCTCAATAAAATTAGGTCATGGAAAATGTACATCAGTGGTGAAATTTCTAAACCAGTCTTAATAGAAGTTATTATAGACACATGAAAATTGATTTGTAACATGTCAAAAAAATTCTGGTAGCTTTTCAAGCAAAGTTGTCATGCATACATTACACACAAAAATCTCTTCCTTTCTTAAAGTCCGTTTTACAGTAGCATCTTACTGGTTAACAGATATTACAATGGTGAGTATATCTATGATATTAGTTCCCAGCCACTAATATATTGCTTTTATTGGTGCTAATTCAGAATTTCGTGAGTGCTACACTAGACTCCCCACTTTTTCCTTAATGACCTGCCTCTACCACTTCCCATCACAATATTTCCCATTCCACTGTGTGCCCTCCAACTTACAATGGAGCTCTGGTGGCTCCAAATCCAGGCACTGGCGGTTGCGATAGAGGTCTTAGAACAGAAAACCAGCTGTTGCCAAAAAAAAGTTTAGAAGCACAGGCATATGGTATAACTTCAACCACCAACACAAAAAAGAATAAAAAAGCAGCATCACACCAGCTAGATGCCATTATTTTTCAGAGGGTTCCACTTCAAACTCCACAAAGCATTTTACAAGATCTGCAAGTATTTGGTGCTATTGCTTACTCAGAAACCACTCAGGAACAATCAGAGACTGGAAGTAACTTAAAATGTCCTAGTTATGAAGGAACTTCATATTGTGAAGTGTTCTGATACTATTTTATTTTCAGGTCATATTGAGGGAATGGAAACTATTGATGTTAAGAAAAAAAATTCCCTGAGGATTTATGTTAGTTAGCAATTCACTGTTCTCCAATAAGTGTGTCTGGGTACCACATTAACCCATCCACAATTCATCCAGAAAAGTGCAACTTAATATATCCCAAAATCAGAATGTACAATATCAACAGAAGCAACTACTGGGCACTCTAGGCAGTTACTTCTACCGCTTTTACAACAATTTCTCATTGAAAGTTAATGAAGCTAAGCATGTGTCACTTCAGGAGTTGATCAATAGCAAGTACAAAAATAAAAAATGCAGACCCACTATCAACAAACAATTTTATGCTGCTTTTCCAGATGGCTTAATTAACAAACAACAGAGCTGGAATCATCAAGTCCAGAAAGATGGCACTGCTTAAGACTAAGTCGTAACTTGAGACAGAAACTCAGTATTTAATTATGAATTCTGCAATGAAAAGCATGGATCTCTATGATTTATTTTATTGCTGTAATATTCATGGCATGCTGTCACAAAGTTGATGGGATAAGGTTTTCATTGTCCTCTATAATCAGACAGATATTACAAGCATTTATATATGAAAACCCCTCAGTATATTCAAATACTTACAACAGGAAAAACCTGAGCTCTCTAGAAGGCTCTCTTTACTGAGAATGGAAAATAGGAGTAATTTTTTAAAATGTACTTTTTATTCATCATATGAACCAAAAGAGCCCTCAAAGTTAAAAATTAAAAGTGCAATTCAACTCTGAATAGCAACAGTGTTAAAATGGCTCCTTCAAAGCTGAACTGCTTGTTGGGTGCATTCAAGTAAAATCTATTCAGTTTCATGGTAAAAATTCACAAACAAAAACTTAATTTAACATTAAGTAAGGCTGCTCTCATCCATAAAGAAAACCATAAAAAGTTAGGAAATATGTTAAGGATTAAAAGGTTAGAGAGTCACGCATTCTCAAGTTCGGTGTTAAACTGTCAAATTTGTAGGGCGGGGCCTACAGTTCTCTTAAAGTGGCTATGAAAATGTAATTATTTCCACTATTGTTTCCTCTGAGACCCTGTGGAGCAACATCTGAATGATGATTTGATGACACTGGTTGTGCCTTAGCATGTAACAGAGCACACCATGAGAAGTTTGTCATCACCAGCCTCACTCTCAAATTAGGAAATTCAAGCATGAACATTGCCCATGCACCCTTACCTCAGTCCCTTGTGCATATGCATTATGATAGAGCCTTTAATTACATTGAGAAATGACTGTGAAAAGTTTGGTGTAACTTGCCCAGTTTCATGTAAGAACTCTATGGAAGAGGCAAAGATAGAATCCAGGTCTCCAGATGAGTGACATTCAACTTTCCTAGCCATAAGACCATCCTTTCTCTTCCCACAGTCCACTATCTCATTCACTACAAAACTTCCAACTTCTGCAACAAATGAGGCAGGAATCCTACAGACAACAGACTCCTTCCCTATACATCCCTATTAATCCCCAGATCAGATCCATCCTGTGCATGAAATAAACAAGGAATCCTGTGTAAAAAACAATATGCAATCATGTAACTGAAAACTTTGTATTGCCTAAATTTTATTTTGTTTATTCCTGAGAAAAAGCTTAACATTAAACTTTTGTGTGTGTGAATTACCTTAGTTTTTAATCCAAAATGTTTTTTTCATACATATGCTATTTAAATAATAAAGCATTTACACAATTGTCATCTTCACTGTATATTTAATTGCTACTGTTATCTCTGTGGAGCTCCATGTTTCACCACTCAGTGCCATGTTGATCAACATATTGGAAATAATTTAACTAAACTGTATTCAAACAAAACATGTTTTTGTTTTTTTTGCAACCTTTAAATTACTTCTTTTTAAATTGTGTAATAGAAAACTGAGTAGGGATTCAGATCTATAATTCCCTGCTTTTTGAAAAAGGTAAATATTCAGAAAGCCACAGATTTGTAAGTATATAAAAATATACAAGGAGCTTTAATTTTATATCTTATTTTCATGTAACCCTTTTTGAGGAAAGTAACAATTACCCTTTGAAAAGAAACAGTGTAACTTACACAGCACAAACCCCAAGGAGCACAGCAGGAGTTCCTTAAAACTCATTACAATTTTTCCTGTGACCCTTCATTATAATGTTATGATAGTCTGTGGTAAACCAGTTTTCAAAGGCAGCCATTGCAATGACTACCAGGTAAGCAATCAGTGCTCTCCCAAGGATGTAAACAAAATGGAGGACATGAGAAAGGAGTGGCTGATTATTTCTGATGTCACAATGTTACTGCTCAGGGAGCAGCAGAAGCCTTTAAATCTGCAGTGCTGTGTGGAAAAGACATCAGGCTTTTCCAGTGTTTCAGTTTCCCCAAATTTCCTTTAAAACCAACACCACAGAAACACTCAAACTCATACGAGTTTATTCCACATGCACATTAATTAGTGGCTGAAATTTGGTACAAGTTCCCTGTAGCATGTTTCAGATTTAAAATATGAGACCCACCCTGTAAAACAGAAAATTCCGATGCAAAACTTAGTATGGTCTTACTACTGCAAGAGCATAAT
Organism: Gopherus flavomarginatus; assembly: GCF_025201925.1. NCBI lineage: Eukaryota > Metazoa > Chordata > Testudines > Testudinidae > Gopherus > Gopherus flavomarginatus. The sequence continues at coordinate 291,558,535 of NC_066618.1, forward strand.
AAGCACTGTCAGCTATTTACAACGGTTAGCCCTGCGAAAACAACAACTAAACAAGACTGAGGTGCAAATTCTATTCATCTTGAGATCAATAGAATCACTTACCAAGCATCTATTAATTTAATCATTCCAAGCCTACAGTAAGCGATGAGGTTGCACAAGCGTCACCGAGATGATAATTTTGCCTGCAGAATCCTTACCACTGATGATAAACAAGTGGGAAAGAAATTAACTTGAGTTCTAGAGCCCATTATTAAATATTTATTCCTTATGTAGGTACTTAACTACTGTAATCAAGTCACCCCTTAACCTTCTCTTTGTTAAGCTAAATAGACTGAGCCATTGACTCTATCACTCTAAGGCATGTTTTCCAACCCTTTAATAATTCTTGTGGCTCTTCTGTGAACCATCTCTAATTTATCAAAGTCCTTCTTGAACTGTTGACACCAGAATTGGACATAGTAATCCAATAGCAGCCGCACTAATGACAAATACAGAAGTAAACTAACCTCTTTACTCCTCCTTGAGATTCCCTGTTTATTCATCCAATTAGCCTTTTGGCCACAGAGTCACATGGGTGAGGGCATGTTCAGCTGACTATCCACAATGACCCCAAAATCTTTAACAGAGTCACTGCTTCCAATGATAGAGTCCCCCATCCTGTAAGTATGGCCTACATTCTTTATTCCTACATGGATACATTTACGTTTAGCCATATTAAAACATATATTGTTTACTTGCACACAGTTTACCAAGCAATCCAGACCACTCTATCATTGACCTGTCCTCTTCATTATTTATCACTCTCCCAATTTGTAGGTCATCTGCAAACTTTATCAGATGTTTTCTTCCAAGTCATTAATAAAAATGTTAAATAGCATATGGCCAAGAACTGATCTCTGCAGAACTCTGCTGGAAACACATCCATTGTTTAATGATGCTTCCTCATTTACAATTACATTTTGAGACCTATCAATTAGCCAGCCTTTAATAAAATTAACATGGCACACATTAAATAAATTAGAGAGATAGACGGATGAGGTAATATTTTGTATTGGACCAACTTCTGTTGGTGAGAGAGAACACCAACGGAAGCTGATCAATAAAAGATATTACCTTACCAATCTTGTCTCTGATATACTGGGACAGACATGACTACACCACCACATTCAATTTTTTTAATCAAAATGTTATGTTAATACTAAGTCAAACAACTAACGGAAGTCTAATTATATTACATCAACCTTATTGCCTTTATCATTCAAACTGGTAATCTCATAAAAAAAGATATCATGGTAGTTTGACAGACTTTCCATAAACCCAGGCTGACTGGCATTAATTATATTACCTTCCTTTAATTCCATATTACTCAAGTACCATATGAACCACTCCATTATCTTGCATGGGACTGTTATTGCTATACCAGTTCAATAGTGTAGGAGCTTCTTTTTCAATGGGACATGTACACCAGCTACCACCAGATTATGTGTAAATCAACTTAGAATCTTTTAATTTAGTTTTCTGTGAATTTACAGAAATGAGTGATCATGAAGAAATACCTTATAACATATATGTATAGCTTATTTGTTTTTTTCCTGGCAGATCAAAAAAGCTACTTACCCAGATTCTGCACCTTAGGTCACAATTTTAATTCATTTTATTTAAGTATTTGAAATGTATTGATCTAAAATAAATTCAGATTCCTGAAGCTCTTCAAAGTAATGACAGTAAGCAGTATTTGTATAGTTCTTTTAATCCATGAAGAACTTCGCTAACATTAACTAAGCTTCACAATACCCCTCTAAGTGGTGAGATAAGTTATAGTATCCCCTGTGTACAGATGGCGAAATTTGAGTGAAATTACTCAGAATTTACACTGATGTACCTGACATCAGAATTTGAAATAGGGCACATATGCAATTTTCTCAAGTCACAGAAGAAATTAGTGTCAGAACCAGGTTTGGAACTTAGTCCTGCGAGCTTTATAAGATGCAACATGCACACTCAGATTTAAGTGAGAAATTGTCCTCACCCACAACTATTTCACATTTGAGGACAAAATATACCTTCAAGTCAGTGGCACTGCTATGGATACCGGCATGGTCCCACAGTATGCCAGCATTTTTATGGCTGACCTAGAACAACTCTTCCTTAGCTGTTGTCCCCTAACGCCCCTACTCTACTTGCACTACATTGATTACTTCATCTGGACCTATGGAAAAGAAGCCCTTGAGGAATTTCACCATGATTTCAATAATTTCCATCCCACCAACCACCTCAGCCTGGACCAATCCACACAAGCGGTCTATTTCCTTGACACCACTGTGCTAATAAGGATGGTCACATAAACACCACCCTATACTGGAAACCTACTGACTGCTATACTTACCTACATGCCTCCACCTTCCCTCCAGGACACACCACAATCCATTGTCTACAGCCAAGCTCTAAGATACAACCGTATTTGCTCCAATCCCTCAGGCAGAGACAAACACCTATAAGATCTCTATCAAGCATTCTTAAAAACTACAATACTCACCTGCTGAAGTGAAAAAACAGATTGACACAGCCAGAAGAGTACCAAGAAGTCACCTACTACAGGACAGGCCCAACGAAGAAAATAACACAACACCACTAGCCGTCCGTCATCTTCAGCCCCCAGCTAAAACCTCTCCAGCGCATCATCAACGATCTACTGTCTATCCTGAAAGACAATCCCTCACTCTCACAAATCTTGGGACACAGATCACTCCTCGCTTACAGACAGCCCTCCAACCTGATGCAAATACTCACCAGCAAATACACAATAAAAACACTAACCCAAGAACCTATCCCTGCAACAAAGCCCGATGCCAGCTCTGTCCACATATCTATTCAAGTCACACCCTCATACGACCTAATCACATCAGCCACGCCATCAGGGGCTCATTCACCTGCACATCTACCAATGTGATATATGCCAGCAATGCCCCTCTGCCATGTACATTGGCCAAACCGGACAGTCTCTACGCAAAAAAATAAATGGACACAAAACTGACATCAGGAATCACAACATTCAAAAACCAGTAGGAGAACACTTCCACCTCTCTGGTCACTCAGTAACAGACTTAAAGGTGACAATTTTGCAACAGAAAAGCTTCAAAAACAGACTCCAGTGAGAAACTGCTGAACTAGAATTAATTTGCAAACTAGATATTATTAACTTGGGCTTGAATAGAGACTGGCAGTGGATGGGTCATTACACAAATTGAATATTTCCCCATGTTAAGTATTCTCACACCTTCTTGTCAACTGTCTGAAATGGGCCATATTGATTATCACTACAAAAGTTTTTTTTTCTCCTGCTGATAATAGCTCATCTTAATTAATTTGCCTCTTAGAGTCATTATGACAACTTTCACCTTTTTATGTTCTCTGTATGTATATCTATCTTCTTACTATATGTTCCATGTTCTATGCATCTGATGAAGTGGGCTGTAGCCCACGAAAGCTTAAGCTCAAATATATGTGTTAGTTTCTAAGGTGCCACAAGTACTCCAATTCTTTTTACCTGGGAGTGGGAACTATTCGGTATTTTTTCACCAAAGGGAAAGAGGAGAGAAATGTTTTAGGATGACATTTTAAAAGCTCATACATTTGTATCACCGTCCTGTGGCAACCACATTAAAAATACAACTGCCTCACATGTACTACAGGGAAGATTAGGTAAGACAAGAAGTTAACTCACCTTGTGCAATAACCATGGTTCTTCAAGATGTGTCTCTCTATGGGTGCTCTACTATGGGTGTGTCTGCATCTCTGTAGTGCTATTCAGAGAACTTTGGGAGCAGTCCATCCAGCCCATGCATGCACTGCTCCTCACCTGCCATGAGGCTAGCCAGCACACGTGAGCAATCCCTCCTCAGTTCCTTCTCTACTCCAGTCAACTATTAGAACTCCTAAGTGGGGAGGGACATGGGGGGGGTCCATGAAGCACCCATAGGAATAAACATCTTGAAGAACCAAGGCTCTCCTCACATTGAATGTATGGAAGATGACTTCCCTATTATCCTTTGGAATAAATGGCTGGAAGCTGAATACACTGATTTATATAGAACACGGAAGTCACTTTGGGAGTGAACTTTGGACGTGGTCTAAGCATGACTTTGTCAAGGAAGAACATAGTAAAAGGGGGATGCACCATCAAAGCTGCTATTTCCCCACTCTTCATTGCAGAGTTGATGGCAATGAGGAATGCCATCTTCATGGAAAGATGAGTTATGAACAAGTGGGCCTGGGTTCAAATGGTGTTCTAGTCAGACCTTTTAATACTAGGCTGAGACCCCATTGAAGAGTGGGAGGTCTGGGTTGTAGAAAGAGATTTTGCTATGCCTTTGAGAAACTTCTTTGTAGTCGAATGGAAGAAGATTGAGTATCCTCCTACCTGCTGATGGAAGGCTCCAACTGCTGCTAGATGAACCTTCAGCGAACTGATAGAGTGTCACAACTTTTTAAGAGTCAATAAGTAGTCTAGAATCACAGGTAAGGTGGATGTAGTAGGTATCCCACCAGATCTGGAATCTCTTCCATTTCTGTAGATAGGTATGGCAAGTAGCTCCATTCCTACTATGCAATAACACCTTCTGGACCTCCTCAGAGTAAGATGTCTCTCTGTGCTGGAACTATGAAGGAGCCAGGCTCTGAGCTGCAGAATCCATAGGCTGGGATGGAGAGTGTCTCTCATTCTGTGACAGAAGGTAAGGAGTGATTGGAATAGTGATCAGTGGTCATAGTGCCAGCTATGATAGGTAAGGGCCTGTCTGGGCCAGGTGGGAGCAATCTGTATGACGTTTGCTCCTTCAGCTTTCAACAGGACCTTTAGTAACAGAGGCAATAGGGGAAAGGCTTAAAGAAGGCCCTTGTCCCATGGAAGGAGGAAAGCCTCTTTCATGGAATGTCATCCAATCCCTTCTCTGAAGCAGTACTAAAGGACATTTCCTGTTCTAGTAATTAGCAAATAGGTCTATTATCGGTGTCCCCCATTGTTGAAATATGTTGTGGAGTACTACCAAATCTATCTCCCATTAGTAGTTGTGTTAGAATTTGCGGCTAAGACTGTTCATTGTGTTGTATATTACTTGTAAGTAGGCCGCTGATATTAAGGTATTCTTGGAGATGCAATAGTTCCATAATTTTAGTGCTTCTACATACAGGGAATGAGATCTGGAACCTCTCTGATGGTTTATATAGTACGTCCAGGCCACATTGTCTACCTATGATCCTTACATGTGTGTCTTTGATAAGCATTTCTGACAGCTCTGAGTTCAAGCAGGTTGATGTGGAGTTATGTCTCTGCTGAAGACCATAAGTCTTGTATTGTGCCACAACTGAAATGTGTACCCCATCCTATGAGGAATGCAAGGGTGGTCAGGAGTAGAGATGGAGAAGACTGAATAAACAAGAGTTCCCCAACAGACATTTATTGAGTCTTTTCATCAGTCCCAGGATTGCTTGACCCTGGTACACATCAACAGTACTTTGTTTATACTCTCTCTGTTCAACCTCTAAACCAAACCACACCATGCTTGGAGGCATCTCATCTGTAGTCTGGCTTGAGCAACCACCGATGCACCTATGGCCATATTCCCCAGGAGCTGGAGGTAATGTTTGGCCGAAATTTGGGGCTGGATTGTCCTGTCTATTAGCAAGAGGAGACTGAGAAATCTGTGATGGGGGAGGAGCACCTTTGCCTGAATGGAGTTAGCTCCTATGAATTCTAGCCTCTGTACCAGTGTTAATGTCAATTTTTGTTTGTTGATCTATAGGACCAAATTCTGAAACAGATCCAGTGTAGTTTAAGTGACTCGCTGGGCCTCTGCGAAGGCCCTTGCCCCAAGAAGGCAGTTGTCCATAATGCCTTGCGATTGTAAGTGGGCTGCCACTACTGTGAGGACCTTGGAGAATACTCTGGGAGCCAATGAGAGGCCAAAATGGAGTACTCTGAATTGATAGTGGTCCTGACCTAGCATAAACCTGAGATGACGTCTGTGGCTCAGTACGATCATGATGTGAAAATATGCATCATGGAAGTTGAGGACCTTGGAGAATACTCTGGGAGCCAATGAGAGGCCAAAATGGAGTACTCTGAATTGATAGTGGTCTTGACCTAGCATAAACCTGAGATGACGTCTGGCTCAGTACGATCATGATGTGAAAATATGCATCATGGAAGTCGAGGGCCAAGAGTCAGTCTCTTTTTTCCAACTCTGGATTGATCATTGATAAATGCGATCATCTTGAACTTCTGAGCTTCGATAAACTTGTTTAGTGCTCTGAAGTCTAGTATGAATCTCTAACCTCCTTTTTTCTTTGGTGTCAGGAAGTAACGAGAGCAGAAGCCTTTGCTGATGAGATGTGGGGGCACTGGCTCTATGGTTTCTACGCTGAGGTCATGGTTTATCTCCTGACAGTAGCAGGCTCTCACGAAACAGGGCCCTGAAGAGGGACAGGGAAGGGCGTTTGGGAGGGAAGAGAGAGGAGAAATGGATGGAGTAGTCAACTTGGATGATCTTGAGCACTCATTTGTTGGAGGTTACCCATTCTGAGCAGAGTCCGGTGCATCAGTGACCAAAAGATCCATTGTGCACCAGAAATCTGGCGGTACAGAAGGCGTTGGTACCAGTAGAGACTGTCGGTGATACTGACCAAGCCAGTGAGTTTCCAGCTCAATTGGGGCTCACTATGGGGACTCAAGGACCTTTTCTTAGAGGCCTTACATGAGTGGCTCGCAGGCGTTTCTCTGAGCTCACCTCACTTTGAAGTGGAGGATTGCGGTGAGAGCTCCTGCCAGGACTCCAATGGCTGAAGGGCTGACTCCATGACTATGAGTTTGAGGCTCAGTTCTCTGTCCTTCCTGGATCTAGGCTTCAGTTGTTGAAACAAGCTACAGTTCTATGGAATGTGTTTCTCTGCCAAGCAGTGAACGCACTGCAAGTGTCCATCAGTCACTGGGATAGATTCCTTGCAACTGAGGCACTTTTTGAAGCCACAGGGGGTCAATAGAAGACCGACTTTTTCTTTTCTTCTTTTCCTATATTTTTTTTAGGCAATAGACAAAATGAAATGTAAACGAAGTAACGACAGGAAAAAACTTCAAAAGAAGCTAAAATAAGCAATTTTAACAGTTAACGTTCCATGAGTGGACAGCTCTAGCTCTGTCTCTAGCCGGGGTGGTTGAGAAGGAACTGAGGAGGGTTGCCATAGGGACACTACTCAAAGAAGAATATAAGTGATTCATTAAAGAGAGAGGACAACACAAAGAATGGGGATCCTCTTGGAGGGAGCAATAGAATAAAATTTTCTATACTTCTAGCATTCTACCTACACATTTGCATTCTATCACCTTCCCCAAAAAGACACATTTACTGGAAGAGTTGGAGTTCAGAAGGTATTGATTAAATCAAATTTCTTTCCTTGGCAATTGTACAAAGCCCTTAATATCAAGCATTGGATTTTAGATGATTTCCAGATTAATCCCAAATTAAACAATCAGCATGTAAAACTAGAGATGGTAGAGGTGGTTCATATCTCAATGAAAACCAAAAAATATCAACTTATCTAAAATATAGGAGATCCATACTCAGAGCATGAAAATTTAGATTTCAGGTCTTAAATAATCCTAGCAGCTATTCATTTTCCATGGAATCAAACAGAACCAGTTCGAAATCTGCAATAAGATAAATGTCTGGTTCTCCTATACTTTACACCAAGGAACCACACAGCTTGGTGGGTGAATTTACTCTGAAAATATCAGTCAATCAGTGAAATTCAATCACTATTGAGTGTTCCCTCCATGGCTTTTCCTCCTAACTAACCAATCCAAAAAATAAATAAAGCAAACCAATGCCCTAATTTGAAATTGTCATCTGACCACTTGACACTCGAAATATCAAGACTTCATTACATGGGGCAGAAATGTTTTAGTGATAAACCACAGAACACGAAAGAAAATCATATTTATCACAGTAATTCTCTTGAAATGTTTTGTTCACCAGGACAGCTTCCACAGAAAGTGGAACTTAATTCTTTAACACAATTATTTTCTCTCTGCCTGTTTCTGGAAATCCTTATCATTACATATCTCAGGTTATAATATGTTGCAGAGAAATCAAAGTATAATTATCAAAAGAACAAACTGTCACTCAAGCCACAGAATTTATAAAATTACTTTTAATATTTGGCAATAAAAACTTCCAGTTAACAATAACAGGTGGAATTATCAAAAGTGCTTACCCTGATTTAGCCTTATTTCTAACACTCCTTAAAACAATTGTGTTAGACAAGGAAAACAGATGGCTAGAATGTTCAAGAGCAAGTCTTTTCATATTTTTTTCATTAGTATTTCAATCAATCACTTGTAATCAGGTAATTATATACAGTAACAAAGGGTCTGCCTTGTTTTATATACTATATTCAGGAGTAAGCAGGGAATGTACACCAGCTAAGGAGGTGTATCCATATTAATTTACGGGGTATTATTATTATTTTTATAGATCCTGTAGTCTGCTAGGGTCACTGCAGAAGGATTAGATCAGGATTCTACCCTTAACAGCTGACAATGCAAGAGAACGTATAAAAGGAGAGATAAAAGGCAGTGTCATTGTGTTGGGAAGCTAAGCGTGTGTCTTGTGGTTCAACAATTTTTGTATTCTAGTTAATTAGTTCCACTTTAAACAAAACAGAGACACCACTAAGTCCAATACAAGTTTTAAATGTTTAAAAACATTTTCAAGCAAACTAGCAAAAGAGTCTACAGAAAGGACTGGTCTACCTGAAAATGTTTAGTTTTAAAGCTCACCTCTGTGTATGTATAAAGTTTGAGCAACTATTTTTAGACATTTATTATAAGAAAAATTTAAGATAACACAGTTTCAGGCTGTGACCAAACTTCTTTGCTTACAGAAATATTAGAACATACAGACTTTGGGTTTATAAGGAAATATCACTTGCTACTAAACACCTCCTAATAATATAATTAGAGTCAGTGATAAGAAAAATCAAAACATAAAAGTCTGAAGCTTTTCTTTAGTAATTCAGAACATCTTTAATTGCCCAGCACCATCAAATGTGTTCTGTATAAAACCATGTCACATTGAGAGTGATATTTAGTGATATTCAGTCACCAGCTGAACTGTATTTAGGATGATACACTGTTAAGGCAAACAATTAATAAAATGTCCACTGACTCCCACTTGGTAATGAAGAATGCTCTATACGTGCATTAAGCAGCACTTTAACTGTTGCTTATGGAAAATGGCAAAGACAAACACATTAAACAACATGAAGACCAGCAGGTTCTGGTCTTAATTAAATGTATTTTTCCATTCTTATAAAATCTGTGATGTGTAATTAAAGCTCTACTAAATAAAAGATACTAATGCACTGTCAAATATGAGGCTGGCATGAAGCAGAGTAATCAAAGGAAATAACGTATTAAAACAAATCAAAGTTTCCATTAAGAGACGCAACATTTCCAATCGAAAAGCTAACTAATATTGAATGACCATATATTTTGTACTTATTTATACAGAACCTTACCATCTGAGGTTACTTTGCATTTAATAAGCCATTACTTTGCAAAGAATTAGCAAACGGTAAACATCCTTCTGAAATACGTAAGTGCTTTTAAATCTATTTTACCAATGGATAGACTGAGGCAGATATTAGTGCAGAGACATTTCCAAGAACACACTACAAGTTAATGGCAGACTCAGGAAGATAATTCAGCAAGCCCTATTCCCAGGGCCCTGCTATTACCATTAGTAATATTTGATCTGTCCCTACATACAACCTGCAACAAGGAGACCCTCCTGAGAAAGAAGCACCAGACACCTCCATTGTGTTATTCTCCCCTTGCCAGGACCCTACAGAGCTCTCCATAGAGTTAAGATATCTGTGACAAGAAAGGGCAAAGAATGACTGTGGAGGACTGGGAAATGCACAACATCCAGTTCTGTGCCAAGCAGATTTTCCCCAGCCTGGGACTGTATCAGCTCTCGCACTGAGAACCTTACACAATGGGGATACATCTTCAAGGGATGTTCCTGGGTCAGTTGCAGCCCAGCGAGTCCCTTGTAACATAGCTCCATTGGTACTTGCCACCAGGCATTGAGGAGGAAAGAGACCTGCTTGGGGTTTGGCCTGCAAAGGGGCCAGCGTCCTGTGGATCTTCTAGGTTTGGAGGCTGGGCAGATGGATTAATTTTGTAGCAGGACTAACCCAGAACTAGAGTGTAATGATCAGGAAAGAACAGCAGAGACAGTGATGAATAATATTAATACACTCTGTGTGCATCTGTACATTTATTTTGCTAGGTTATACTCGTGAAGTAAGAAAGTATTGGTATTTTAATTATTTATATGTAAAGTCTCTACAATCAACAGTAATCAAAAGGAAAAATGGCACCCAGTACCACAAGGCAACTTTGGCAGTTTATGAACAAAATCTTGAAATTGCCTGATGTGTTCTCTCTCTCTCAAGATGTATGCATTGCCAAAAATAACACCTGCTATAACACAATATACCAGAGTGGGACTAAAGTAAGAATCTTGGAGCTCAAATGCATGGTACAAGTGTATGGGGAAACCTACTAGTGGTACTATTGATAGAGGAAGAGAAAAAAGCAAGTACACAAGCAGGAACATAAGCACGTAAAGATACTATGAAGTACCACCACCAAGCCAGAACTAAACAGACCTCTACTTCACTCTAGTAGTAGTTGTAAACATATTATTTACTATTACTTACAGAATTCAACCTCATATTTGATAACAATGTATTCCGTTTCACAGTGACATTCACTTACAAGAATTCCCAAGCTTATGTAGCAAACAGACTTAAACGGCCTTCTCATCTTATACCCACACAGACCTCCACACAAACACTCCATAACTTTGGGGAAATTTCGATCTAAACTTTAAAGCTGCCTCCTTCCTCCAGCTCTATAACAGACCAAATCAAAATTCTAACTCCAAATATTTACAAATTTGGGGAAAATTTGAATCTGGATTCCAACCTTCAGGCCAGGGTTAACTTCTAACAACTAGGATGAAATAATTAGGACAAACTGGAGGTAATGTCATAAAATAAAAAGGCAATGGCAGGAGGAAGACCATAAACTGAGTCCTCAACCCCTGGAGTGCAGTAAAGGAGGAGGAGCCAGGCCCAACACAGAAGAGTCAGCAGTGGGACTCCAATCCTGGACTGCAATGGGGAGTGCCAGCCCAACTGGTGAGAACAGAAGAACCTGCTCTTTCAGCACCAGAGGATGAAAAGAATACTGCCAGCCCATAACCTGGCTCAGAAAAGAAGGTATTCTGAGACCACCCCCACACCCCGAAGTTTTGAAGAGGATGCACATCAGCATCGGTCAGTTGCAAAAGAAAACGACATAGGAAGAAAATACCTGCGCAAATATTTTTTCTTGTATTAATTTACCAATGTAAAAACAGAATGCTATGCTCCATACAATTACATTAAAACAGTCTAAAATATATTGAGCATTACAGTAATGATTACCTGCACTAAGCTAAAATTGCATTGACATGTATATGATCTAGCTGTGCAATGTCCACTACCCTTAATATGGCCATGTAGAAAAAAAATAAATTCACTGTACTGAAAATATACTCAAGCATAATATACATCATATCTATAGAAATGAGATTCATTTTATGATAGGCAGAAGCTCCCCTCAGTGCATGCTCAGAACTTCCACAAGTTAATGAAAACTCAGAAGATTTTGCTCTTTGGTAAATCATATTAACCAGAATTTTTTCCACTTCTTTCATTACAAATTAAGCACTGCCTCCATCACCTCTAGTTCCTGCTTTCTCCCAGACTCCTCACCCACCACCCCATCACTCATGGGCCCTGCTGCCTCCCCATCTTCCTCGGCCCCAATTTTCCCAAACACTCTTCTGGAGCCTCGCACTCCAGGCCTGATCCACTCTTCGCCTCTTGTCTCTGGTGCTCCCCGCACCATGGCAAAAGTGGGCGGTTGTCCACATCACACACCCATAAGGCCCTGTTCAGTCCTGGTTAAATCCACACCACCCTGCTCTCCAAATATAGAAGTCAAAACACTCCTACGCACCAGACCAGAGCACCCCAACAATCAGTGGGATGTAAAGTTTTAAAGTTGCCTTGTAAACACCATAAATTATAATGCAGACTCATTCCCTTCTAAATATTGCTACAGTGCAGGCAGAGCTGAATTACGTAGATGTGGTTTCCTTTCAAATCACAACACATTCACACTGTGTTTTTACATCTCCCACTACTGTAGCTCCATAAGCAGCTATTGGTCAACCTCATCGTCAGCAAGATCACTGTGTGGTGTTTGAGTAGGCTGAGATTGTTTGTGATAGAAGGCAAAAGAGTTAAAGACACAAATGGATATCAGAAAGTATTTCAAATAATCAGTGCCAGACAGCACCCTGAATGTGATACAGAGATGGTCCCACAGGAGCCACCTCCTGCTAATAAAAGAAAGTAAAGCAAACATTTCAAGATCGGTGGGAAATGCACTTGCTTGTGTTTCTGAAGCCATCTGATTCTGTTTCTGAGCAAGTTGCAGTGTGCGCTCTTTGTAAAAAAGAGAAATTCATCAATTCAAAATTTATGCAAAGCAACATCACTATAGCACTAACGCAAGGGTACTTGACCAGAATTACCACAGTGAGTTTCAGAGGTGCAAGCTGTTACATGATGCAAAAACAGAGTTTGAAAGACAACATCAGCGGCAGCTCAAAGATTTTTTGAATAAAGTGGATCAGATTCAAGTGGCTACTTTTAAAGTTGCACTACATTTGGGGCAAGCAAGGAAACGATTCAGCGATGGAGAACTCCGGAAAAAAATTGTTCTGGCTGTAGAACCAGAAAGTAAGCTTTTCAGAGAGCTATCACTCAGCAATGATACATTACAGAGGACCACAAGAGATCTGGTGAATTTTCTACAAAATGAAATAGCTGGAAGTCACAGCAAGCCCTTTCTACAGCCTGTGCTTGGATGACAGCCTCGACGTCACGAGGAATCCCAAGATAATCGTATGTGTTTGCTTTTTGGACTGTGATCGCCATTGTTTTTCTGAAGGTGTTTTATGTCAGGTGAGCCTCATTGTATGTCTACCCTGCGAAGCTGTCGATAAAACTTGTGTCTCCCCAACCCTGCAAAAGACAAAAGTTTTGCAGAGACAAGTGGCAGTGTGAACACGGCTTTGTCGTCAAGAGCACTCTCCTGCTGACAAAGCTAAAGTCGCTCGCGGGGCTGGAAGTATTTTGTGCCGACAAAGTACCAACAAAGAGCATTTACATACGCCGACTTCTAGCTACAAGGCTGTGTCGACAGCCTTGTTTCTAAAAGCTGTGTGGTGTAGACAAGCCTCCGAGACAGCCCTAATGGCAAACACATACATTTTTGAATGTGTTCAAGTAAGAATGCAGGAGTGCCGTGTTAGCTTTGACCATCTCTGTGATTTGACAGTTGTTGGGGCAGCAGCTATCCAAAGTGCACGAGTAGGGTGCTGAACAGCTTCCGAGAAAGGGGAACTCAAACTTTTGTTGTTTCACTGTTTTGCCCTACAAGAAGTACTTGCCAGCAGAGCTTCAATGAAAAAGTATGAACGAGATTGAATCCATAGTGGAAAAAATGCATCAGTGCTGTCAACACCAGCAGTGTCAATAAAGGGAGATTTGCAACTCTGTGTGAAATGGGCTGAGAGAGAAAAAAGGTGCTGCTGAATTACAACCCAATCCACTGGTTTAGTTTTAATGACAGTGTACAGAGGCTGTTCGAGCTCTGGGAAGAGCTTGTTGAGGTTCTGAACAAAGTTTCACCGGAACTGTCCCAAAAACTATAAGATACAGCAATATATGGCTGCCTGGTCTTTTTGAAGGAGATTTTACCAAAGCTTTCTTCCTTGAACCTGGAGCTTCAGAAACCTCAGCTAACAATATTTGATAGCATTGAAATAATGAATACATTTAGAATGGCAATCACTGACATAGTCTAGCCCTTACAAGAGGAGCAGTCAGTTTCTCAGCTGCCAGGATTAGAAAGTGCAGCAAAAACTTGGCTCAGCTGTAACCCAATACCTGAGTATCCTCTTGGAGGATCTTGAAAATTGTTTCAATGAGGGGACCTTTTTCCATCAGTACACCTTTGTGACTGACCCATTCAAAAATTCTGGTTCAGCTTTGTTAGCTGCAAACAAACTAACGGCCTTGCAAAACATATTAGCTTCCTTTAATTCTTTGGATTTAAGGAAGTTCCTCATGCTGAAAATGTGCAATGATTCAAGAATGAAAACATACTTCTGTCAGCCTGCTGTTACAATACAGCAGTTCTGGAGTAACGTGTATCTCTTTGAGGACACCTACAAAAGCCTAACTCAAATTGCTTTGCTTTTCTTGTCCCTGTTTTCTACTACTGTGCTGTGAGACAGGGCATTCAGTGCACTTCATTTCCTGAAAAACAAGTACCAAAACCGCCTCACTGATGCCAACCTGGAAGCTTCTCTTCTAATTTCACAGGAGACCCGAGATCCTGCAGACTTTCCTTTCAAAGAGCTGCTGAGATTTTGCAAGTAATCTGATCCACACAGTGGATGTGGTAAACCCCAGAACTTATCACACTCTATTTCTAACATACAAAATAGGATTATGTTTGTTGTTATTACTGGCTTGGATTGATTTTGTTTTGTCTGTTTCTGAAATAAAAAAATTGAAACAATTTGCAGATATGATTTTCATTATTATTTGGACTTCTATTATGTCAAAGCATTTTTAAATGTATTTCAGAATTGTTGTACTGACAACCACTTTTACCAAAAAAGCAAAAGAAACAAAGATAAAAAAGACAAGAACGTTCAAAGCACCTTACTGGTGTTTCTATTCTATTAGGTCATAAAGAACATAAAAATAGCTATAATGGGTCAGATGAAAGGTCCATCTAGCCCAGTATCCTAATCTTTCAACAGGGGCCAATGCCAGGTTCCCCAGAGAGAATGAACAGAACAGGTAATCAAGTGATCCATCCCATCACCCATTCCAAGCTTCTGGCAAACAGAGGCTACAGAAACCATCCCTGCCCATCCTGGCTAATAGCCATTGATGGACCTATCCTCCATGAATTTATTTAGTTCTTTTTTGAACCCTGTTACAGTCCTGGCCTTCACAACATCCTCTGGAAGGGGTTCCACAGGTTGACTCTGCGTTGTATGAAAAAATAATTCCTTTTTTGTGTGTTTTAAACCTTCTGCCTATTAATTTCATTTGATGGCCCATAGTTCTTTTGTTATGAGAAGGAGTAAATAACACTTCTTTATTTACCTTCTCCACACCAGTCATGATTTTATGGACCTCTATCATAGCCCCCTCTTACTCGTCTCTTTTCCAAGCTGAAAAGTTCCAGTCTTATTAATCTCTCCTCATATTGCAGCTGTTCCATACCTCCAATAATTTTTGTTGCCCTTTTCTGAACCTTTTCTAAGTCCAGTATGTGGGGCGACCACATCTGCACACAGGTCCAGTAAAGAATAGAGATAACTGCATATTATTTTTATTATTGAGTCCCCAAAAGAACCCCAAAACCTTACATAAATAAATTACAATGATTTGGATGTATATATGTCCATATTACTTTATTAACTTCAGGAAAAATAAATAATTTTAGGAAAAAAGTGTCAGTACGGCCACCAGCAAGAGTTGGTGGCCGCACTCTGACAAGAGTCTTCTACTAAGAAGGTGCTCTGACCACCTGACTACAGGTTCCTCAAGCTCCCTTCTGATAAATCTGTACTGAGAGATAGCCTATAGTGCTCACCTTTGAGCAAGTAACAAAGACTAGTTGTGGGGTTTAAGTAGCAGGGGTTTCTCCTTTCTCTATATGCTACTTTGTCATCAAATTAGTCTAAGCCAGGGATTGGAAACCTTTCAGCAGTGGTGTGCAGAGTCTTCATTTATTCACTTGAACTTAAGGTTTCACGTGCTGGTAATACATTTGAATGTTGTTTAAAAGGTCTCTCTCTATAAGTCTCTATATTATATAACTAAACTACTGCTGTATGTAAAGTAAACAAGATTTTCAAAATGTTTAAGAAACTTCATTTAAAATTAAATTAAAATGTGATCTTATGCTGCGGGCCTGCTCAGCCCACTGGCGGCCTGGGATTCTATTCACCTAGGCCATCAGCGGGCTGAATGGGGCCTGTGGCCGAGACCCCGGCTGGCCAACCCTAGGCTGGCATTGGGCTGAGCGGGTCACTGGCTGGGACCCCAGCTGGCAAGGGGCCAGCAGCCAGAACCCTAGACCGGCAGCAGGCTGAGTGGGGCCAGGGGCCGGAACCCCAGGCCAGCAGCAGGCCGAGCGGCTCAGCTCGCTGCCGGTCTGGGGTTCCATCCACTGGCTCCTGCCAGCCAGGGTCCCAGCTGCCAACCCCGCTCAGCCCACTGCTGGTCGTGGGTCCCAGCCCTGCCCACATAAGAGTTCTCCCTGCTTCTGGCCCATTCTCTTCCTCTCTCTCTGCACTGAGCTGACAGTGCAGAGAGAGAGGAAGAGGTGGGGTGCACTGAGCACAGCGCTGGGGGTGAAGGAGCAGGCTGGGGGTTGGGGTGCAGGGTCCAGCCAGGAGCTAGAATGAGGGAGGGGGCTCAGGGTTGAGGCAGGAGGTTTGGGTGTGGAGCACCTACCTGGGCAGCTCCCATTTGGTGCTCAGGGTGGGGGGTGGGGATGTGGGGAGTGCAAGAGTCAGCACAGGGTGACTGTGAGGAGGGTGCAAGAGTCAGGGGAGAGGGCTGGGGGCATGTGAGGAGGGGTGCAGGAGTCAGGGCATGGGTTGTGGGGGGAATGGGTATGTGTGGGGGGTGCCAGAGTCAGGGCTGGAGTCGTGGGGGGGAAGGGATTGCAGGGGTCAGGGCAGAGGGCTGGGATCAGGGGGGTGCTCCCAGCCCCCTGCCCTGAGCGGCTCGTGGCAGGGGGCTGGAGGGATACCCCTTGATTCCACAGCCCTTCCCCAAGGCCCCGCTCCTGCCTCTTCCTCGTCTCCTTTCCAGTCTGAGCAGCAAGGGCGCTGGGGCTCCTCTTCTCCCCTCTCTCACAAGGGTCATCAACGGCAGGGAGGGAGAAGAAGCATGGAACAACACAGGACACTGGGGGAAGAGGCAGGGGAGGGGGAAGCCTGGCTGCCAGCAGAGCCTGCCCTACAGCAGCAGCCAGCAGAACCAAGCTTCCTTCTGCCCTCTCCCCTTTGCCAAAGAGAAAGCGGTAGGTGGAGGGCAGAGAAGAGCGGGCTGGGCCATGCAGGATTTTTAATGGCATGCTGCTGCCTGCCAGGGTCCTGGCCGCTGGCCCCACTCAGCCTGCTGCCGGGGTTTGGCAATGGGCTGAGTGGGGCCAGCGGCAGCCACAGTGTGCCATTAAAAATCGGCTTCTGCGCCGTCTTTGGCATGCATGCCGTAGGTTGCTGACCCCTGGTATAAGCCCTAGTATCTACAAAATGGGGATGATACCTCCTTTGTAAAGTGCTTTGAGATTTACTAACGAAAACTGTATATAAAAAGCTAGATATTATTACAGTGATATATTGCAGGTTCCCTAACGCATACATTCTGTAAATAATATGCAAGTTATCCTTTTTATAATTTCCATTTATAGTGTATATGGGAAGAAAGAAAAAACAACCCACTGATGGGGAAATAAACATAGCAGCAATTCATTTCTACAGCACAGTTAACTGCATGTTAGTTGCAAAATGCATATTTTAGGGAACTTGCAATATACCAATGCAATAATAATAATTGCCCAATTAGGTAATAATTTGCCAATGTATTTAATTTGGAACCAACAAAACAACTTTAACATGTGAAAAGCAGAAACCAAATTCCAATGGAATTTTCAGTTTTCACTGCTAAACATGGCTCTCACAGTCTATTTAAAGCAACTTGACCTTTTATGAGACTTGGTGCCTCTGTGAATTAGGTGAAATTATAAGGCAGCTACAGCATGGATCCAAACAGTCTATGAAACAAAGTCAGAAATATCTCTGTACAACGTTCAAGTTCTATCCTAGACTTTCTCAAGTCTGTGCACTGTGTGCATTTTGAATTTCAGTAGAAACGTGCAGAGTACACCAAACATTTATCTAGCTCATCCATCCATATTTATGTCTTGCCAAGCCACTGAGCAATGAAATTGCAGCATCCCTTCGTAAAATACAATGGCAGTGACAAGTAGCTGAAGATAAATATAGCTTCTGCAGATACAGTTGGGGAATTGAATAATGCAGTGATTCCCGCACCCTCTCCCCCAAATCAGTCCACTCAGCAAGTAATCCACCCCACACTTAGAAGGCATATTTTTAATCTGAACTGGCTAAAAATATCCTGTTTATAATGAGTGTGGAAACTCAAGCAGAATAATATTCAGTTTAAAGGGGATAGCTGTCATGCTGTACTGCTCGCACATTAACTAATGGGGTGAATCAAGGGTCACATTTATAGACGAATATACAGGTTGACAGATGCAAATAGAATACACGGCAGCTTCTTATGGGACAGAGTTCAATTCAATATAAGAGTTTACTTACTAATTAGCTATTGGAGCTATATATTCCTAAATTATTGAACACAAGTTGGTGTCTCCAAAACATAAGGGTGAGGAGAAGAAAAAGAGGATACTAACACTATACCCATAGAGTTATTTCTCCACCAGTTGAACTGTTCTCAAAAAAATAGTCACAGAAAAGAAAGTAAAGTAATTTTTCTGGCAATGTATTTGTAGTAGCCTGTTTAAATAATTGAAAACAAATTATGTACAGTCTGTTGGTATGACAGTAATGCAGCACAATGCCAAGATGACAAATCCAGTTTCATACATGCCTCAAGGCTTATCCCTGTAACCATGGAAGCACTTGTTATAGACCTCAGCCATCAAAGAATCTCATACTGGACTAAGATTCATAGGAGGCACTAAAAAGAGAAGTTACTTACCAGTAACTACTGTTCTGCAAGAGTACCACCTCTACATATTCCCCCTTGTGGGACTGGTACCACTTGGCATTGAGCAGCAGAATCTTCTTGAGAGTAGTGTCTGGTGTGGCCATTCACTCTCCCCGCCCCCCATCATGGACGATTCTAAAGGTTTAAAAGTGGAAGCGGCCCCATTTGCCCCTCAGTCCTGTCCCTAATTCCAGAATCCTTGACCCCAGATGGTGGAAGTTAGCACAGAAGTGTAAATATGCAGAGGTGACACTCTTGAACAACAGTTAATGGTAAGTAACCTACATTTCTTCTTCAGGTGGTCTCTACACAAGAAAAGGGCAATCTACCAACAACATGGGGTCTTGTTTGACCCTGAAGCAGAACTAGATACAGTGGCTTCTCCTCTTGGTGACAAAGAGACTTAGTTAGGACTTATTCCCCCTTGGATAAAACATAATGCTTGAATGAGACCTAAAACAGACATTTGTGCTATTGTATGAAAATTCTGTTCAAATAATCTTCCCAGACATAGGTTTTTTCCCCTGTTACCCAGCAGATGAGAGTCTTTGGTCTCGAACAAAAGAAGAAAGACGTAGAAGATAGACAAAGAGTTCTCAATTCCACAACACTGATGTGGAGCTTGCATCTCCTACAGAGTTCAAAAACCTTAAAAAGACTGAAGAAAAAGGTAAGCATCCCAATCCACCACCCAGAAATATTAAAGGAGATGAGAAAGGAATACCCAGATGAGCATGTGTTACCATCTCCTTTTACATCTTGAGTGACCTGAGACATAAGTGGCTCAGCCGTAAGTAGTGACAAAGTGGTTGTATCTTGGCAATCAATCATATGGAGGACACATACGTAGCATAGATAGAGGTGTCACCCAGTACACTGTTAAGGACCGTGTCTGTGGATCAAAGCCTACATAAATACATGAATGCCCTGACATCTCATACAGATGAGGTCAGAATAGTAGGATTCTGAAGGATCCAGGAACCTCTGTTGAGTGCTGAGATTACTAGTACTAAATTAGGCTGAAGTGGAGGGATTGGGAGCTTTAGTGGCAAATTAGGCATAAATGGAGAGGTCCAGGGGCCAGAGTGCCACTTCAGTAGTGCTGGAACCACAGCACTGAATTAGATTTGAATAAGCCTGGGGACCTTTACACCACATAGATGGTAGTATGAGCTTGGCTCAGCCAGATAAAACCAGGGACCTGGACTCCAATAAGCCAAGTAGAGGGCTACTTAGGCTAGCGGATCTTCAAAGTCAATCCCAGACTTATATGTTGCTAGACTTAAGCCACCTGGGCCTGAGAGGGCTCCCCTATCAGTAGAGAAATGAGATATGACCTTCCCCACTCCTTTGGATGAACATCATAATTTAGTTTAAGAAAAGGCAGGGAATCTGAGGTTCAACTGGCACATCTTTAAAAAGTCACTAGAATGCTTCTGTTCTTTCTTAACTTCACAGCAGTTGACTTCTGCTGTATTTACAAAATTATTAGACAATACCTTAGGCACTTCAAAACTACTTGCAAAGAAGTAATAAAAACTGGAAGAAAACAACCATTTATTTATATTAACCCATAAAAGCTATGTTAAAATAATGTTATGGTTGCATGGTTAAGCACCCAAAAGTCAGAAAATGCCACAGTTCAGGTGGTGAGGATGATGCATCAAAAAAGATCACAGAAAACATACATCACCACATTATTTGGGAAGCAATGTATGATCACATACTAAAAACTGTACGGTAATGTATATGTGCTAGAAGATAAAGTTAAACTTACATGTGCAGTCTCAGCCTTGCTATTTCTGACTTGAGAATTTAACCATGTATCTTTAATATCCTTTTAATATTTGTTTTTAAACGGCATTTCAGACATATTTTAGTTTCTTTGTTTCAAGAGAAAAACACAAAAATGCCTAGACAGGACTGCAATATCCTATCCCATACACATCTTCTGAGAGCCACTGGAGGTTGTGTTCTCTACTTTGCATCTTAGTAGATGCACAGTTTTTATAATATAAGATGTGCAGAAATTGTAGCAAGAGATCTAGAATCTACAGTTCCTTTGCACCTAAAATGCACACACTAAATAAGGAATGGACTCCTGAAGAACACAGCTTCATTCTCATGCACAGCCCACACCGGTCAAAGCAAAGTACTAAAAAAAGAAAACAGACTGTGGAATTAACAATATACTGGTATACATTCATAGACTTAAGGTCAGAAGGGACCATTACGATCATCTAGTCTGACCTCCTGCACAATGCGGGCCACAGAATTTGGGAAATCAAAACTAATGTTGACTAAAACTAATTGAGACTGTTCCCCTGCCAAATTTCAACTATCTACCATGAGATTATTCTACACCAAGTCCGCTTGTATTCAAACACAGCTTAGCTTTTCTAGCTCGAATTTTCCAGACATATTAACCCTCAGGCAGCAATCAGCCCAATTAGTGAAACTTTCAAAAATATCAACTACTGAAAGAAGGATCTTAGTTCAAGTTGTCTAAGCATTTCCACTCTATAATTGCTCTAGCAATCTAGCCACAATAAATATATTTTTAGTCCTTCAGCATAGCAGTTAACATACTGAAACAGAATGCTCAACATTTCAGATCCTTGAGCTGTTAATTGGATTGAGAATACAAACTCTGGTATCACACAGAAGACTCAAAGCATTACCAAAACATACTGAGCTACATTCAAATTCACTCCTCATGTAACTTCACTGATTTAACCAGGGATAAAGATGGAATTCCATATTGGATCAATCTGGCATATTGTCTTTTAAGGTCTGTACTTAAAAAAAACAAAAAAACAAAAAAAAACAAAAATACAACCATCTAGTGTGATGTGAAAAACTGAAAAAGGCTCATGAAATACCTAAATCAATGGTTTTCAGGGATTCTGTGCCCTAGAAATCAATTGTATATTATAGTGTAGCCCAGCAGTTCTCAAACTGTGGGTGCCACTTTGAATGGGGTCACCAGGGCTGGCTTAGACTTGCTGGGACCTGGGACAGAAGCCCAAGCCCCACTGCCCAGGGCTGAAGCCAAAGACTGAGGACTTCAGCCCTGAGTGGTGGGGATCAGGTTGCAGACCCTCTGCCCGGGGCTCAAGTCCTTGAACTTCAGCTTTGGCCCCCTGCCCAGTGCAGTGGGACTCAGGCTTTGGCACCCCCCGAACCTGGGGCACTGGGGCTCAGGTGAGCTTCGATGCCTCCTCCAGGGGTCGTGAAGCAATTTCTGTTATCAGAAGGGGTCATGGTGCAATGCAGTTTGAGAACCCCTGTAGCCAGATATACGATCAAAATAGAGTCACAGAACAACAGTGCTTTAAACTATTCTAATGCAACTTCTTATGTTAACAAGCAAAGTGTAACTCATGATTTCCTTGAATATTTTTGTTATCAAAAACTTACACTTAGCCTCTCTGTCAGCACAAAGAGATAATTGTAGATCCAAACTGAGGCAATGACGACACTAAAATTCATTTCCTCCCTTCACTGTTCTCTTTTTCCTATAAAATCAACCAACTAAAACAGGGCTTGTCACAATGAGATCCAGTATTGTCTCTGTAGCCAATCCCAAATGCACCAACTATGCTTGCAGGCTGAGAATAAGCTACAAACTGTGAAAAAGGTATTGGGACTAAAGTAGAAAAATATAATTCTTAAAGTAGATTAAATCCATCAGAAAATGTTTTCTCGTGGGGAAGTCAACAATTTGCACACTGGACGTCAGATCATTCTACCACGAGGAGATTTGGTTTGCATTATGTCTGCCACTGATTTCTGAACATGATCTCAGTTCAACAAATAACACCAAATTAGAAATTAATTATTAATAATAATTATTATTATTATTACTTATAAACAGCAGCTTGGCTTCTCTCTCAAAATCCTCCATAAAGACCAGCTGTGTTCTTAAAATTCCAGGATATACCATAGATACAAGTGCTCAAAGTAAAATGATGCCGTTTTGTGCTCCTCACCCCCAATCACCATAGTATCTGAAGAGTTAACCAGAACTCCTCAGCTGGATCCAATAGCCCATCGTTAATGAGGGGGGTGAGTTTCCTTTTTCCCTTAGATGTTAGGATATTGAACTGAAGAAGTATCCAGCTGAAGTATCCATTTTCAGAGAATTTATCATATATCCTAGCAATACACTTATCAGAGAATGAAATTCTCAGGTGATAAAGCAAACAGACTTGACAACATCCTCAGAACAGGATAAAGCAGAAAAATCTCCTCTTGGTGAGTACTGAGAAGAAGCTTATTGTCAAGTCTCATATCCCTTTCTTCTTCCTCTGAGACAGAGAGAGAGAGAGAGAGAGAGAGAGAGAGAGAGAGAGAGAGAGAGAGAGAGAGAGAGAATGAATCATAGAATATCAGGGTTAGACAGGACCTCAGAAGTTCATCTAGTCCAACCCCCTGCTCAAAGCAGGACTAACACCAACTAAATCATCCCAGCCAGGGCTTTGTCAAGCCTGACCTTAAAAACCACTAATGATGGAGATTCTGCCACCTCCCTAGGTAACCTATTCCAGTGCTTCACCACCCTCCTCGTGAAAAAGTTTTTCCTAATATCCAACCTAAACCTCCCTCAGCGCAACTTGAGACCATAACTCCTTGTTCTGTCATCTGCTACCACTGAGAACAGTCTAGATCCATCTTCTGTGGAACCCCCTTTCAGGTAGTTGAAAGCAGCTATCAAATCCCACTTCGTTCTTCTCTTCTGCAGACTAAACAAGTCTAGTAAGATTAGTTTAAAGGAATACTGCTGAACAAAGGATCAATTTGTATTATATTTGGAGGTGGACAGAGTGGCAATGAAGATAACACTTTTGCTGTCCTGGGAGGCGAGAAAAGATGAGTAGCAACAGTAGGTTTTTAGCTGGCCTCTTTCACTCTCCAAAAATGACTGCCAGTAAATCCACATCATCCCAGAGTTAAAAAGTAGGCAAGGGAAAGGGGACAACAAACATGGTGAAAAGCTCCACAGAAGGTCCAAAGGAGAACTGTAGCTCTGGATGCTGAAGCATCTATGGTTCTAAGAGCTTTTCCACTGGCAACCATGAAAGCACAGAGGCCAATCAGGACAACTTATGCAACTGAGGTCCTAGCTGAGACTCATCTCCAGTATCCAGGGGCCTACCTCACAGAAGACCTTGCACAATGAAACTAGTAGTAGAAAGGAAGGTACTGAGACACCTGGGATCTTATGGAGCTTTTAGAAACTTGGCTTTGAGCACTCAGTGTCACAAAAGAGCCCTATGTTAGCCACAACAGGCACTGCCTTTCAGAAGGTTCCTGAAGCTCTCTACAGAAAAGGATAAATGGAACAAATCAGATATTAGGAATAGCAATATACAAAAATCTGTAGGAGAACACTTCAACATCCCTGGACACACTATAGCAGATCTTAAGGTGGCCATCTTGCAGCAAAAAAACTTCAGGACCAGACTTCAAAGAGAAACTGCTGAGCTTCAGTTCATCTGCAAATTTGACACCATCAGCTCAGGATTAAACAAAGACTGGGAATAGCTTGCCAACTACAAAACCAGTTTCTCCTCCCTTGGTTTTCACACCTCAGCTGCTAGAACAGGGCCTCATCCTCCCTGATTGAACTAACCTCGTTAACTCTAGCCTGCTTCTGGCTTGCGTGTATATACACACACACATATATACACACACACACACACACACACACACACATCTCTGCCCCTGGAAATTTCCACTACATGCATCCGACAAAGTGGGTATTCACCCATGAAAGCTCATGCTCCCAACCATCTGTTAGTCTATAAGGTGCCACAGGACTCTTTGCTGCTTTTACTGAAGCTCAGCAGTGGTGGAGGCAGATATTCCATAAATAGGTGTACGCAGAGATCAATTTTAAAAAATAAACAAATTATATTGTACTTGCCAATAAAAAAATTACTTGCCTCAGGCAAGTGAATAAAGAAAAGGTTTGCAGAAGTGCTTTTAGCTTAAAGGGTGTCATATGCTTTGCCACAAAAAAAAAGTAAGATCTCTTGGAAAGACAGACTGATGGTTAAAATATTGACTGGGAAATCCGAGTTCTGCTCTGCTACCGACTTTGTTTGTGATCTGGGGTAAATCTATCAGGCCTATCAAACTGACATCAGTTGTGGGCAAAAAAAATGGAACTGATGCAGGACTTGAAAAATTAAAGGAGGTAATTAATGCCTATCGACATAGCTTTAGGAAACAGAGTTGGTCTGTCTAATTTTTTTTTTTTTTTTTTTTTTTTTTTTGAGATTACAAATCTGGTCAAGGTTGATGTAATATATTTAGCCCTCAGAAAAGCAATAGATTTGGTGCTGCCTGATACTTTAACAAACTAGAACAAGGTTTTTTCTAGTAGGGTCCTACAGGCATTGGTTCTTAGCTCTATGCTATTTAACATTTTTATCAATGACCTAGAAGAAAAGAAAATCACCACCGATAAAGTTTGCAGATAACAGAAAAATTGGAGAAATGGTAAATAATGAAGAGGACAAGTCACTGATACAGAGCAATCAGGATAACTTGGTAAGCTGAATACTAGCATATAATGTGTATTTTCATACAATCAAATGCAAAGTCATACATCCAGAAACAAAAAAGGTAGGCCACAAAAGCAGCCTAAGAACCTGTCAATGATAACTGGCAAAAGGTTCACTGTTCTGTAACACCAACTCCTAACAGACCTGACAACCTAGCACACGGCTTTCAAAGCCTTCCTCCATAAAAAAATATCATGCGAAGTCTTCAATAAAGGCCTGGTTCGTATGTAAATTAAGCAGTGTAAGCTAACACCATGGAAGCCTCATTTGCATATGAAGTCAACAACAGAATGGAGAGGGGAAACTAGTGGTGTTCGCCACGGGTCAGTCCTAGGACCAATCCTATTCAATTTATTCATAAATTATCTGGAGAAAGGGGTAAACAGTGAGGTGGCAAAGTTTGCAGATGAGACTAAACTGCTCAAGATAGTTAAGAACAAAGCAGACTGTGAAGAACTTCAAAAAGATCGCACAAAACTAAGTGATTGGGCAACAAAATGGCAAATGAAATTTAATGTGCATAAATGTAAAGTAATGCACGTTGGAAAAAATAACCCTTACTATACATACAATATGATGGGAGCTAATTTAGCTACAAGTCAGGAAAAAGATCTTGGAGTCATCATGGTTAGTTCTCTGAAGATGTCCACGCAGTGTGCCCAGGCAATCAAAAAAGCAAACAGAATGTTAGGAATCATTAAAAAGGGGATAGAGAACAAAACTGAGAATATATTATTGCCTTTATATAAATCGATAGTACGCCCACATCTCGAATACTGCGTACAGATGTGGTCTCTTCATCTCAAAGAAGATATACTGGCACTAGAAAAGGTTCAGAAAAGGGCAACTTAAATGATTAGGGGTTTGGAGAGGGTCCCATATGAGGAAAGATTAAAGAGGCTAGGACTCTTCAGCTTGGAAAAGAGGAGACTAAGAGGGGATATGATAGAGGTATATAAAATCATGACCCATGTGGAGAAAGTGGATAAGGAAAAGTTATTTACTTATTCTCATAATACAAGAACTAGGGGTCACCAAATCAAATTAATAGGCAGCAGGTTTAAAACAAATAAAAGGAAGTTCATCTTCACGCAGCGCACAGTCAACTTGTGGAACTCCTTACCTGAGGAGGTTGTGAAGGCTAGGACTAAAACAGCATTTAAAAGGGAACTGGATAAAATCATGGTAGTTAAGTCCATAAATGGCTATTAGCCAGGATGGGTAAGGAATGGTGTCCCTAGCCTCTGTTTGTCAGAGGATGGAGATGGATGGCAGGAGAGAGATCACTTGATCATTGCATGTTAGGTTCACTCCCTCTGGGGTACCTGGCATTGGCCACTGGACTAGATGGACCTTTGGTCTGACCCGGTACAGCCGTTCTTATGTTACGTTCCTATGTGTGAAGTCATCACACCAGGGAATAAACCATGGGGTCATCTTGACTCTCGAGAAATACAATGACTTTGGTAAATATAAAGTGAATGCAAGGAGACACCCATTTATCCTGCAGCTGAGGGAGTAATCAAGTAGTGTGCATTCAGGAACTGATTTGGGGAAGTCATATGGCCTGTCTTATTCAGGAGATCAGATAAGATCAGAGATCAGCAACCTTCGGCACGCGGCCTGCCAGGGTAAGCATCCTGGTGGGCAGGGCTGGTTTGTTTACATGCCGCGTCTGCAAGTTCGGCCAATCGCAGCTCCAATGGGGGTGGCAGGAAGCAGCGACCAGCACATCCCTTGGCCCATGCTGTTTCCTGCAGCCCCCATTGGTATGGGATGGCGAGCCGTGGCCAGTGGGAGCCACCATCAGCTGAACCTGAGGACATGGCTGTTAAACAAACTGGCCCGGCCCGCTAGGGGGCTTACCCTGGCGAGCCGCATGCCAAATGTTGCCGATCTCTGGACTAGATGATCACAGTGGTCCATTACGGCTTTATAATCTATGAAAATATGGGAAGAAGGATTTGAATATTTTATATACTGTTTCTGTAAACTGGTGTAGCTAAACACGTGAAGAAAGTGATCATGCAGCTTTATAAATACATAGATGTCAGGAAGGAAGGAAGGAAAACTAAAATATAATACATTTTATATTTATATACCACCTTTTACTCAGAAAGATTCCAAGGCACCTCACTCACAATACACCAAAACAGTCCCCTCTGGGATAAAGGGTATCAGCCAGGAAGGCAATAAGGTCATAAATAAATGTACGTGTGTGTGGGAGGGTGATTTTTTTTCACCAAGGATACCAAAGCAAATCGCTACCTTTTTAATATCTATGTAGAACAGAAAAGACTTCGGTTTTAAGATGTGATTCAAGAGATGTCCGTACAATAATCTAAAGGGAGCTCATTTGATCAATCTCAGAAGGATCAACAGCTGAGCTGACTCCACTGAAATGTAAACCCCTGATTCCAAGGGAAGGGGAGGACATTAAAAGTGTATGATGCAAAGATTTGTTTTTCAAATTACCAGCTATCTAATGTAGTCAGACTAAAACCCATCTGCAGGGACTGCTCCATTCCCATAGCAATCTTTCACTGGAGTACAGAGTCCCCACAGAGGAAGAAGAGTTGGTTATCAACATCAGCAACCAGTTGCAGGAAACTGCACCCTAGAAACCTCCTTCATCAAGGACTAGGAAGAATCAGAGGGGATGCAATAGGGTAAGTGGCAGTCATTTAACTCACAATGCAGCATTTCACAGTTTACTGTGGGGAATGTACATACATCCTTAAAATCTGGAGCAGTCTGTACTGATAGGAGGTACCAGTTAGGAAGTCCATGGAACTCAAGTAATGCTCCCATGCATTGACAGTGTGACTTCCATTTGTCTTCACCACAATTTAATTCAACTATCAAAGAAGTCATGGAGTAATAATTTAGATGGAATATAGAGGCCCAAAGATGTTAACATAACCCAGTTACTGTTTGATATTTAACACTGTTTAACAATATCTGGCGCCTGGTATACAGAGACCTCCGCCTGCTTAGTCCCATGACGAACAACATTAAAAATCCTTTTAACCTTTAATTAAAAAGAAAGAAAAGGAAAAACAGTTAAAGTATTTGAAATGCAAAGTATTAAATAAAGCTTCATTTTAACAACACCCCTTGTTCCCTTTAGCTGAAGCATTTTTAGAAGGAAAAAAACCCTTGTCTGACTCTCGTATTATATGGTAAAAAGTGTCATTTTGGGGGCAAAAGAGAAGTTAGGTGAGATGGGCTTCAGCTTTTATTGCTAAAATGTAATCCTGTTTCACCCCAGGTGGTGTTTAGGATTCAGCTGGAGCCAGTAGAGGTTATGTCGTCATCTGGGTCCCTCTCTCTGGCCCAGTCTGGTCAGACGAAGGCTCGGGGTCCCAGCCATGATGATGCAGCTCACTCCAGTAGCCATTTTTTTCTCCCCAAAGTCTCTTTTTTTTTTAAGGTCCCAGAAAGGGAATGGTGAGTGGAATTGCATATCCTCTCATTATTTTGTCCACCAGTTAGGCCTAAATTCCTACACACCAGTTTTGGTTCACTGATTTCTGCTTCCCCAGTTTTCTTGTTTATCAGGCATAATCTTAACATGATCCCTGAGTTATATCAGTAGGTCCTTTTGTTGGGACTCATTCAGACTATCTCCCTTTCATAACTTCTCCCATGAAAATCTGTCATAAGTTATTGTGACTTCTTAACAACTTACAATTGCTTTTTACAGCTGAATTCACAATTAAGGTAAATTTGTAGGCCCAATTATCACAAAAATCACTAAGAGTAAGTTCAATATGAGCCTTAACTTTATTTCCTCTATAGAAAAATCTATTTCAAAATAGTTTTTTGTCTTCATACTTTTTCAATACATTATGATATTCAGTCTGAATTAGATAAAGATTCTGGATATTAAAAATTAACCCAAACAAAGGATCCCAAATCAAAATTTTAGTTACTGGGATATAAAAGTATACCCTTTTCAAATAAACAAGGAGCAGAATTATGACTGTTTCTAGAATAAGCAATGTGATATTTTTTTATTTGTACTCTTAGTTAAAATTTGTAAATCTAGCTGAATATTTATCTACCTTCCCTCACCTGATCATTTTTATTCCCCCCCTCTTTTTTGGGGGGGGAGGGAGAGTCTCTCTTTAAAAGTTCCTTGATAATTATGTCAAATTTTTAATACTAAACTAACCTTAACTTAAATGAAAATGTTTTCTGTTAGAGGGGAAAATAGAGGGAATGACTGACTATTTTTTCCTTTTTTATCAACAATTCAGTTAGTCGACAGTCCAAGTTGAAACAGATAATTGGACTATCAAGTGAAATTTTAAAAGATTAGAGCAGTACACTGAGTGTTTTCAAGACACTGCTTACATATATTTTAAAATTTGATTAACATTAAGATTCTAGCAGACAAGTAGGACTCAAGAAATTAAAATTCAAAGATTGAAACTTCAACATGACTTTGTCCATTAAATTATATGTTTGAATTTCCTGGCCTTTGCATTGTATAGCATTACCATTGTTTAAACATGGCTTTTTTAATTTGATGTTCTTGTGAAAACAAAGCTTCTGTGAAATGTATAAATTATCCATTGTATTCCTTTTTACCCAAGAAACTAGAGTAATTCTCACAGAAATTATTCACTGAAGCAGGGTTGTTTTTAAAAAAAACAAAACAAACATTATGTACCCACTAGAACCCAATGCCTAACCTATTCATCATATGAACATTTATCATTTGAATGTATTTAATAACTTAATGTAAGTCTATTTACATGAGTTGGATAATACACTTAAACATACTTTAATAACAAGCATCCTTATGAAACAATTTATTGCACATTTATATGCATCTGATTTACTTAAAAAAACGTATATTTGACACCTTAGTTCAGGCACTCGTCTCAATATACTAGCAACAATTAAATAGTACTGTTTCAACCCATTTCAATTTCAGACACCTTCGAAGAATATTCATACACAGGACTCTGGAGGGCAATGAGAAAGTGCCAGCCAACATGGAAGATACCAGATTATTTCAATTTATTTCAGTGGGCATCCATTCCACTTGCAGTGAAACTTCACACAGAGCAGCAGAGGGACTAAGATAAACAGGTACAAAGATTCAGCTATACACTTCCTAATAATACCAATGAATACTGTGTTTGATGTGCTTGTACACCACACAAAAAAATTATACCAGAGAATCCCGTCCTGAGACTTAACTCTAAACCACAAACTGCACTGCTTTAAACAGGTAATGGAAAAATATATTGCAGTTCCTGACTGCTGATGTTCATACAGTGCTAACACATTAATAATAAAGGCATTCTTCAACACAGTAGCAGTACAGAATCAAGGTGATCCTTTGAATGAAAACTCTTTAAAAATACGTGAAATAATTAATAGTTAAAAGATTGGCTTGAACTAGCAAAATGTATGTGATTAAAGATGACAGAAAAAACTGTGGTTAAAAAAAAGTTAAGAAACCTTAGAAGTCAACTTCAAAACAGTTCTGATCAGTAGCCCAGCCTTATAAGATCAAGTTACAAAATAAGTGAAAATGAATGAATAATATATTTTTCTATACTAAGAACATAAAAACGGCCACGCTGGGGCAAGAACCATGGTTCATCTAGCTCAGTATTCTGTCTAACAGTGGCCAATGCCAGATGCTTCAAAGGGAATGAACAGAACAGGGCAATTATCAAGTGATCCATACTCTGCCAACCACTCCCAGCTTCTGGCACATAGAGGCTTAGGACACCCAGAGAACGGGGTTGCATCCCTGACCATCTTCGCTAATAGCCATTGATGGTCCTATCTTAATGAGCTTATCTAATTCTATATTGAGCCCAGTTATACTTTGGGCCTTCACAACATCCCCTGGCAATGAGTTCCACGGGTAGACTATGCATTGTCTTCAGTAGCACTTCCTTTTGTTTGTTTTAAATCTGATGCATATTAAATTTTATTGGGTGACTCCTGGTTCTTGTGTTACGTGAAGGGGTAAATACCACTTCCTTGTTCACTTTCTCCACACCATTCATGATTTTATACACCTCTATCATATCCCCCTTAGTTGTCACTTTTCCAAGCTGAACACTCCCTGTCTTATTAATCTCTCCTCATATGGAAACTGTTCCATCCCCCTAATCATTGTTGGTGCCCTTCCCTGTACCTTTTCCAAATCTAATATATATCTTTTTTGAGATGGGGAGACCAGAACTGCACACAGCATTCAAGGTGTGGGCATACCATGGAATTATTTAGTGGCATTATGATATTTTTTGTTTCATTAGCTACCCCTTTCCTAATGGTTCCTAACACTGTTAGCTTTTCTGACTGCCACTACACACTAACATTCTTGAAAATGATATGGACAAAATTTCCATGTATTACTCCTAAAAGAAAACTCAAAGAAAATCAATTCTTCTATGTAAGAAGGTATCTCTTTTTTAGGTTCAATGGGTGGGGATGGGGAAGAGAGGCAAAAAGACCCAAAATTCACTCTCTCTGGTAATGCTGGGGCAACATAACTACACCAAGAAATTATCTTACTTTCACATGCATAGCTACTTCCTGAATAATTTTAAGAATTTTCCATCCCCACAGTACCAGATCATGGTGCAGTTAATAGTATCACTCTGATAAACACAAAAAAACATATATACCAGTAATATCAGTATACATCTTTCCTCTCTGTTATCCAGATGTTAATTATGTGAGAAGACAACGCAAGATGTGTATGCACCCCAGCTCATGTGGCCCTGATCTTGATCCTTTTGGCACCACCATAATACAAATATTAATATCCAATATTAATGTGTCACACATAAGAATCTATGATCCTCGTATACATAAATTCCTATTAATGACCATAAGACTTTCATTTCAGAGATCACAATCCTCAAGCTTTGATCCTGCATTGTGACTTCAATGGGGTTCTCAACAGACTGAGCAACCAAAGTGAGTAACTAATAAATCATTCCTGAAGGTCTTATATAGCAATTCTGTTTTTCCCTTCTTTTGTATATAGAGAGGTAAAAAAACCCACCAGTTTAGATTTACCTACTCTTTCAACAAACTATGATCAAACAGTTGGTTGGGTGTTTGAGATTCCACATACTCTGGAGTTTGCTTGGAGTTTCATGTCTATGCAAACCTGAAACCTTAAAGCAAATCTAATTCAAAACTTTTTTTAAAAAAAATTGCATAATAGCCTGTGGTCTGAGGCTGGAGTAGTGGTGCTAATCTGCCAGAATACTCATCAAAGCTTGAAATCAGGCAATATTCACCTGGCTTCAAATTTTGATGTGAACCGTTTGCACAACCCTAATTACTTGTTCACTATCAAACACAATATCCATAGCATGCTGACAATATCTGTGTGTCTGTTTGGATAGATCAAAAATATGTGGTTTATGTTTATTAAAATGCTTTGATATTTACAAAGATATAGAATCTGTCCCAAAATATTGGCTATTGGTCAGAAATTCTAACTTGTGATTTTTATTTAGACTTTTAACTAAAGATTATTTTGGCATAGTACAGTATAGGAAGGAAAAAATAGCTATACTTTGACCAGGTTTATTGTATACTTAAATCTGAAGCAAAGAAAACCTTAATTTACCTTCCCGAGCCTTTAAATACAAGGACTCGTTATTAATAGTTGAACATAAGTGAGTTAGTGGATTGTATTTGTGAATATCCTCTCAAGAGCCTAACTCGCTAAATTAATATTGCATCGACCTTCTCCATGTTGGATGATAGTACAGCAAATGAAATAATTAGACCAAAGCCCTTCCAACATTACTATGCTGTTAAAATTTTGTTTATTAGTTGCAATCCTAATAAGGCTAGAATAATTCAAGCTTTCATCTCTATCAAGTCAACAATCATAGAATATCAGGGTTGGAAGGGAACTCACAAGCTCATCTAGTCCAACCCCCAGCTTTGAAACAGGACCAATCCCCAGGCTTTTTTGTTTTTGGGGTTTTTTTTGTTAAACTCCAGTTCCCTAAATGGCCTCCTCAAGGGCTGAACTCACAACCCTGAGTTTAGCAGGCCAATGCTCAAACCACTGAGGGGCTGGAATACAAAGGCAGCTAACTTCACAAGGCTGTTTGTGAAAGAAAGAACTAGGTAGGCTTTTTGCACACACTTTCCTTTTTTTGCCTTCAGCTACAATTTAGACATACAGTAGAACCTCAGAGTTATGAACATCAGAATTATGACCTGACTGGTCAACCATATATCTCGTTTGGAACCAGAAGAACACAATGAGGCAGACAAAAAAAATGCAAATACAGTACAGTACTGTGTTAAATGTAAACTACTAAAAAATAAAAGGAACGTTTAAAAAAGATTTGACAAGGTAAGGAAACTTTCTGTGCTTGTTTCATTTAAACTAAGATGGTTAAAAGCAGCATTTTTCTTCTGCGTAGTAAAATTTCAAAGCCATGTAAGTCGAAGTTCAGTTGTTAACTTTTGAAAGACCCACCATAACGTTTTGTTCAGAGTTACAAACATTTTAGAGTTATGAACAACCTCCATTCCCAAGGTGTTCATAACTGAGGTTCTACTGTACATCAATGGCCTCACGAATTGTAAGATACAAGACGACAAGAGACAGAAATGGAAAAAGAAAATCCTTAAGGTGAACAGGGATCTAGCAACACAAATGATGCACATAGTTATCCATGATTGCTCTCTGTTGGAAGTCTTCTTAAGGTGAACTATGGTTCAAGCAGCTGAAGGAAAGTAGTGGGAAAGGGGACAACACACAGAGGACCTATAAGCTAAGATGTGGCCTTTGTTCCATATCTACATAAAGATCCAAGGGAATGTAGATCCTTCTGGAAAATAATCTCATATTTGATCCTTTTCTTACACCAGGAGACAGCATTCAGATCACTTTCGTACCAATACCCACTAAAAACAGAGTTCCCTTTGACAACCACATCACAACTTAAAAATGATCTCTGTATGTACTTGGCCAGGGGTAGGCAACCTATGGCACGGGTGCCGAAGGCATCACACGAGCTGATTTTCAGTGGCACTCACACTGCCCCAGGTCCTGGCCACCAGTCTGGGAGGCTCTGCATTTTAATTTAATTTTAAATGAAGCTTTTTAAACACTTTGAAAACCTTATTTACTTTACATACAACAATAGTTTAGTTATATATTATAGACTTAGAGAAAGAGACTTCTAAAAATGTTAAAATGTATTACTGGCACATGAAACCTTAAATCAGAGTGAATAAATGAAGACTCGGCACATTGCTGCTGAAAGGTTGCCGACCCCCTTACTTGGCTATGACAATGGCCTATGAGCTTTCCCTTGAACAAAAGAGCTTGGGGGTTTCTACTTTTTAGTAGAAAAAACATGGATATCTTTGGAAATAGACCATGGAGTTTCCTAAGAAAAACCTGATTTAATGAATCCTAAGAAGGTGATTCTCTTGGCAGGCTCATAATGTTCTTGCTCCAGTAACTGTGTCAATGTTCTCACCTTTTGCTAAGTAGGCAAATGATATATTCAGAAGATTAACAGACTGCTTCTTTCTTCATTAACCACCTGACACGATTCCACTGGTGGTCAAATAAGGTGAAGTCAATGGAGAAGAGGCTAATGGAAAAAATGGGGCCAGAAATATATGTTTGCATTCAAAAACTGTCACATATGCACAGCGCTCAAAAAACATTTTCACACACAGCCCTCTGGACATCATAAGACCAAAATTCAAGGCCCCCCTAAAATTTTCAATATTCTGCAGAATTTTGTATTGAAAACACATAAATGTCACAGTGACGTTGTAGTTATGGGAATTTAAGAGACCAGGGTGGCCCACTGGGGACTAAAAGATACGCACATTAACTTATTTCTACTAAAATAATGAGCAGTGAAATTGTTAATGTCATCTAAATCACTTTAATTGGATTTAAGAGTGAACAACTACACTGATGTGGAATTAAGATAGCTCACACCTCTCAGGGATGTCTTCACTGCAGAATTAACCTGAGTTAACTGCCTGAATCTTTTTTGTTACGTGAGCAGGATGGAAGGAATTATTTATAATGCAGCAATATCTTTCCTCCCTTCCACAAAACGTCCCAAAAACACATCCATTGCAGGGTACGAGGCTTTCCTCTAATATATTTATAATACTCTAATATGCAGTTGTGTAAAGAGGATTGAGGTATTTAGTGCCCAATTTTCATCCCCAATCTATGTATGAGAAAAAAAATATATAACTTTTCAAACTCATTGATTTACAGCAAAAAATTTTGGAAACATACTAAAGTTTCATAAATAATGCTACAACATAGGCCTATAGATACTTTACTTTGTTCAGAATAGATAAGTTTATAGAGAAAACAGATAATACCTTCAAAAATATTTATAACTTTGATCATGCTTATGAAAGAATGTTGACATTTGCAGTAAATCACCCAGCACACACTATCAAAAGTGAGTTTAATAAGATATTTGCTGAGGCAAATTGAACCACCACTACCAGGAGTATGACTTCTTAGATTTCACAAACTATTCAGTCTTCTCTTTTCAGGAATGAAACTACTAATTTTACAGAGCTGTATCTCCAGCAATAAGCCAATTTCCATCCCTCCCCAAAACAACAACAAAACTAGTGCTCCATTTGGATTTATTTGGAATTTGTGACAGTGAAAGACTAAACCTTCTACTTTTATTCATATCTATCTATATGTATGGCCCTGCACACACATGCACACACACAATCTCCCTCTGTGTTATTAATTAATATTCCAGTGTATTTTGAAGCAGATATAAAGAGGTGAACAGCAGAATCATTTCCCACCTCTAATCTGTACTTTTAAAAAAATGTATTGCTTATGACTGGGTCAAATTAGGGACAACCGATTATAATCTGTGCCTATTCCCAGAAATTCAGAAACAAATATCTATGACTTCTGGGCCAGTAAGATTGGTATCACTATAAAATCATCTCCTATCACTTCCTAACATACAATTTAAGTAGGGGAAGGAGGAATAAAGGTTGAATATTGAATAGCATTGTTTACAACTAAGCTAAAACTTTTAATACTACTTTAATGAGCATGGGGTATTTTCTTGCTAGATGAAACAAGTTCAAATTACAGAAGAGGAATCATAGGACTGGAAGGGACCTTGAGATGTCATCAAGTCCAGTTCCCTGCACTCATGACAGAACTAAGTATTATCTAGACCACTCCAACAAGAGATTCTCTAACCTGCTCTTAAAAATCTTCAATAAGGAGATTCTACAACTTTCCTCGGCAATTTGTTCCAGCGCTTAACTACCCTAATAGTTAGGAAGCTTTTCTTAATGTCCAGCCTAAACCTTCCTCACTGCAGTTTAAGCGCACTGCTTCTTGTCCTACTCTCAGAAGTTAACGATTTTTCTCCCTCCTCCTTATAACAACCTTTCATGTACTTGAAAACTTATGCCCCTCGTCTTCTCTTCTCCAGACTAAACAAACCTAATCTCTAAAAGCTAATTTTATCTCAATAAGAAAGTTTTCCATGTGTTTTTCTTTTAACAGAACAAAAACAAAAAAAAAGAATTGTCATTACAAGATTCTATTGTTAAAAATCTTCATCTGAACTGATACCTCTAGAATAGTATGCTCACTTTCCACTCCGTGGGAGCCAGATATCTTTGAGTAGATGTCTACACTTCAAGCTGGGGGAATGATTCCCATCTTAAGACATTATGACGCTAAGTTTCATCAAGCTAGCATGTTAAAAATACAATGTGGCCACAGCGGTGCAAGCAGCAGAAGGGGCTAGCTTCCTTGAGACGATGCCCATTCAGAAAACTATATTCTCCTAACTGGCATATACTTGCAGTGGCTAGCCTCTCCAGCCACTCATAGAAACAACTTCACTCTATTTTGAGTGACCTAGCTTGATGAGAGATAGCATGGGTTGTCTCCTAAAACTGAAACTTATATCCCTAGCTCCAAGCGTAGACATATCCTTATTAACTAAGAATTTTATGATACAGTGAAACCCTGCTATAACGCGACCTTTGGGGTCCAAAAAATCCCATCGTGCTAAATGTGGGGTCGCGGTATAGCGGGTTTTCAAATGCTCCCCAAAGCTTAGTAACCCTGGTGCCTAGGTCCCAGCAGGGGAGAGGAGCTGTGGCTTCCCACCTGCCGGGGACAGAGAACTCCGGGGCTGCGGGCACCGGTGCTCTCTGTCCCTGGCAGGTGTGGGGCCACGGCTTTTTTTTTTTTTTTTTTTTTTTTTTTTAGACTCAGACTCTAGGACTGGAAGGGACCTCGAGAGGTCATCGAGTCCAGTCCCCTGCCCTCATGGCAGGACCAAATACTGTCTAGACCATCCCTAATAGACATTTATCTAACCTACTCTTAAATATCTCCAGAGATGGAGATTCCACAACTTCCCTAGGCAATCTATTCCAGTGTTCAACTACCCTGACAGTTAAGAACTTTTTCCTAGTGTCCAACCTAAATCTCCCTTGCTGCAGTTTAAGCCCATTGCTTCTTGTTCTATCATTGGAGAATAAGGTGAACAAGTTTTCTCCCTCCTCCTGATGACACCCTTTTAGATACCTGAAAACTGCTATCATGTCCCCTCTCAGTCTTCTCTTTTCCAAACTAAACAAACCCAATTCCTTCAGCCTTCCTTCATAGGTCATGTTCTCAAGACCTTTAATCATTCTCGTTGCTCTTCTCTGGACCCTCTCCAGTTTCCTCACATCTTTCTTGAAATGCGGTGCCCAGAACTGGACACAATACTTCTCTCCTGCTTCAAGAGGAGTCGCGGCTCCCCGCCTGCTGGAGACAGAGAACACCGGCACCAGCAGCCTCGGAATTCTCTGTCCTCAGCAGGTGAGTGGCTGCAGCTTCTCTCCCCTGTCATGGTGCTGGGGACCACTGGTACAGTACCATACTGTATTGTACTGTACCTTAAAAGGGAGCCAACCTGCGATCGCGTTATATGCAATTTCACGTTATGGCGGGGCACATTATGGCGGGGTTTGACTGTATTTTCAGACTTTTTGACATTGTGGGTGTCATTTGCACCAAGAACAAGAATTTACCTGTCAGATGCAGAGCAATTCACCTTTGTAGGAAGGTAAGAAGGCTCTCAGACAGAATTATGATGAAAAGTATCAGAGGGGTAGGCATGTCAGTCTGGATCTGTAAAAGCAGCAAAGACTCCTGTGGCACCTTATAGACTAACAGATAGATGATGATTTACAGGCATGATTTTAAAGGTAGCCATCCTGCAGCAAAAAAAAATTCAGGACCAGACTTCAAAGAGAAACTGCTGAGCTTCAGCTCATCTGCAAATTTGACACCATCAGCTCAGCATTAAACAAAGACTGAGTGGCTAGCCAACTACAAAAGCAGTTTCTCCTCCCTTGGTGTTCACACCTCAACTGCTAGAAGAGGACCTCATCCTCCCTGATTGAACTACCCTTGTTATCTCTAGCCTGATTCTTGCTTGCATATTTATACCTGCCTCTGGAAATTTCCACTACATGCATCCAACAAAGTGGGTATTCACCCATGAAAGCTCATGCTCCAATACATCTGTTAGTCTATAACAGTAGTTCCCAAACTGGGGTTCGCGAAATGTTACAGGGGGTTCTCGGGAAAAAATTCCCTAATGGCGGACAGAGCTCTCCCTAGGGACCCTGGGCAACACAGGGCCAGGAGCCTGAAGCCCCTGGACTTCCAAGAGCTAAGCAGATCAAAGCAAGCACAATCTATCACACTGAGGAGATTTAACTTCAAGACTCCTTATAAGAAATGGAAAGGGAGATGAATATATTTTGCTGTTTTTTAAAATTAAATAGGCAGCTAAGCTTTGTTGTAATGTGTGTTGTTTGCCTGGACTGCTCAAGACTTGAATGCTTGGGTAGGAGGAACTCTGAGTTGGCTTCTTAAATACCTTCATGCTGTTTTACACCTGATAGTCCTTGATGAAACATAAAAGCCTCGTCTTATAACAGCTTCATTCAAAGTGATACAAGCTACAAAAGTGAGATCTTGGAAGAGTGTTGCCATTTTCATAATGTAATACAAATATTGTAATGATAAATAATTAATAATAAAGTGTGTAATAAGCATGTCATAAAAACACGTTATATTTCCAAGTTCACTGCTTTTATAATTTATACTCAGGTAAAGGAAAAAATCCCTGTAAATATTCATTTTTAGGAGGGGGTTCGCGAGATGACATTTTAGTGAAAGGGGTTCACAGGTTCTTAAAGTTTGGGAACCACGGGTCTATAAGGTGCCACAGGACTCTCTGCTAATTATGATGAAAATCATCTTGCAATAATACTGACTCAGGAACAGTAATCCACAGCCTGAACATCTGAAATCACAATAATTTGTATTTTATTTCATTTCATTTGCAGTGAGGAGTCCAGGTTTTGAGGGTGAGGGGGAAATCAAACTTGACCTTACAAAAGGCCAAACACTGCAAACTTAAATATAGGTAAGCTAACAAGTCTCAATGACAAAGCTCTCAAAAATGACTAGGCAACTGGTATCCTGAATTTGTTATTATTTTATTCTGGCCCAGCATATTGTCCTCTTCTCCACCATTTGTTTGTTTTTTTCCATCTGTTTTCTCTATATATTTAGACTCTGAAGCTCTATTGGTCAGGGCCTATTTATTGTATACTTACATCACCAGCACAGTGGGACACTGATTGTAGCATCTAGATGCTACCACAATACAAATAAAGAATAATATAGAACACATGTAGAGACAGAACTTGTAACCTTTATCTTCTTGCTCCAATGCAACAGGTCTTACCACTTAAGCTAAAGAAAGATCACTGTTGAAAGGAACCTTCCTTCCTGTTAAACTTCAGCATGCTCACATAGGCCTGGTCTACACTACGAATTTAGCAGCGCTAAATCGAATTAACCCTGCACCCATCCACACAATGAAGCCATTTACTTTGACATGAAGGGCTCTTAAAATAGATTTCTGTACTCCTCCACAACAAGGGGAGTAGCGCTGAAATCAACATTGCTGGTTCGAATTAGGGTTAGTGTGGACGCAATTTGACAGTATTGGCCTCCGGGAGCTATCCCACAGTGCACCATTGTGACCGCTCTGGACAGCAATCTGAACTCTGATGCACTGGCCAGGTAGACAGGAAAAGCCCTGGGAACTTCTAATTTTCATTTCCCTGTTTTCCCAGCGTGCAGAGCTGATCAGCACAGGTGATCATGCAGAGCTCATCAACACAGATACCCATGCAGTCTGAAAATCGAAAAAGAGCTCCAGCATGGACTGTACGGGAGGTACTGGATCTGATCACTGTATAGGGAGAAGATTCCGTGCTAGCAGAACTACATTCCATAAGACAGAATGTCAAAACATTTGGAAAAAGTCTCCAAGGGCATGATGGAGAGAGGACACAATAGGGACTCACTACAGTGCCGCGTGAAAGTTAAGAAGCTCAGGCAAGTGTACCTGAAAACAAAGAAGCAAACGGACGGTCCAGTGCGAAGCCACAGACATGCCGCTTCTACGCAGAGCTGCATACAATTCTAGGGGGGGCCACCACCACTACCCCACCCCTGACAGTGGATTCCAAGGAGGGAGTACTCTCAGCCATGCCTGAGGATTTTGCGGACAGGGAAGATGAGGAGGAGGAGGAGGACAAGGACAAGCTTGCCGAGAGCACACAGCACACTGTTCTCCCCAACAGCCAGAATCTTTTTCTCAGCCTGACTGAAGTAGCCTCCCAACCCTCCCAAGGCGGTATCCTGGACCATGAAGCCACAGAAGGCACCTCCGGTGAGTGTACCTTTGTAAATATAAAACATGGTTTAAAAGCAAATGTGTTTTAATGATTAATTTGCTCTGAGGACTTGGGATGCATTCGCGGCCAGTACAACTACTAGAAGAGTCTGTTAACGTGTCTGAGGATGGAGCGGAAATCCTCCAGGGACATCTCCATGAAGCTCTCCTGGAGGTACTCCAAAAGCCTTTACAGAAAGTTTCTGGGCACGGCAGCCTTATTCCGTCCTCCATGGTAGGACACTTTACCACGCCATGCTAGTTGCAAGTAATCTGGTATCATTGCATGACAAAGCATGGCTGCATATGGTTCCAGTGTTTGCTAGCATTCAAGCAACATCCATTCTTCATCTCGCTGTATTATCCTCAGGAGAATGATAGCATTCATGGTAACCCGGTTGAAATACGGGAATTTAATTAAGGGGACAGAGGTGGCCCTTCCTACGGGGCTGTTTGCCTGTGGCTGGAAAAGAAATCCTTCCCTGCAGTTAGTCAAGCGGTGCGGGGGTGGGAGGGGCGAGAGAAGCATTGGCACTGACCTGTTCACATTTAGATAGCAGGCCTCTTCCCAGATTCCAGTCACACGGTGGGGGGAGGGGTAAAGTGATCATCCCAGATAACTGGAGGGGGAGGGGGTTAGTTTGGTTTCTGCTGCTGCACGTTAACACGAAAACCACAGCATTCAACGGGCTCTGCTTGGTATGTGTAGAAGTCCACAGTTGGGGTTCGTCCCACTCTGGGGCAGCTGGGAGCCAGGCCGCCTCACTACTTGGGGCAACAAATGACTGCTCAGGGCTCAGACCCTCAGGCAGGGGCGGAGCAACCAGTTCAGTAATGTAAGCCCAGGCCCTAGGTCAGGGCGGGGCAACAAACAATAGTTCAGGGCTCAGACCCTCAGGCAGGGGTTGGGCAAACAGTTCAGTCTATTAAGCCCAGGCCCCAGGTCAGGGCGGGGCAACAAACAGTGCAGGGGCTGAGCGAACAGTTCAGTAAGGTAAACCTAGGCTTCTGGGCCTGAGCGTCAGAGGGAAGGGGAGACTTCCACCCGAGAGTGCGGTGGCAGGGGGGACACAGGCCTCCCCACTCCTCTGCGTCCCAGCCCGGGGCCCTAACAGCGGCAGGCAGCCTGCTGCTGTGTCAGTGGGGACCCTGGCCGCAACACCCTGACATTGACTCTGGGTGTGCTGCAGGCAGACTAGGGTCGGCTGCCCCCTGGCTACTTCCAACCTCCCCCTCTACCAGTACCTCTGTCTCGGCGGCATCTTCCGCAGCATCCCACACCATGGGCTCCTCAGGATACTGAGCAAGGGGTAAACTGGGCAGCTCCTCGGGGTCCCTTTGCACAAGCCGGCCTAGGGGCTCTTCCAGCGCCTGGTCGGCGTCCAGGATCCACAGGTACGGCCAGTCCTCGGGTCTGTCGCAAGTGGCAGGAGTCTCCCCAGCGGGAGCTAGGGCACCAGTGTCTGGCCTCTCCGGCAGCCAGGCAGATTCTGAGCCCTGGGGCTGGGCTTTTATATTTCCTGCTCTGCACCTTGACCTCTGGGGGGCGGGCATAGGCTCCTGTGGCTCTGCCCACTTTGGCATTTGTAAGGGCTCGTCCCTCTCTGGGGCAGCTGGGAGCCAGGCTGCCTCACTACAGTATGGGAAAGGAGGGCACTGCTTTTATGAAGATTGCAGAAGCCGAAAGACAATGGCTTACCATGGCCGCATGCAAGCCGAATTCTTTTGCCCGGCCCTGCGTCTGTGATCTCTAACATCAAAGTTGCAGGCACTCACTCAATATTAAGATGCAAAATGCGACCTTGTACCAAAATCACACATACTATGTAATGTGAAGAGTGTTGTTCACTGTGAAAGAGTAAACACATTGTTCTGTAAAATGTATCTTTTAAAATTCTTCTCTCCCTTTTCATTCCCTCCTGCAGCTGCAAATTTTTCAAGCCTCCCTCCTCCATCCCAAAGGCTATCTCAGATAAGGCGGCGAAAAAAAACGCATGCAAGATGAAATGTTCTCTGAGATTATTCAGTCGACTCGCGGTGAAAGCGCTCATTTGAATGCGTGGAAGGACACAGTATCACAGTACAGGAAAGTGGCCAAAGAACGTGAGGACAGGAGGGAGGCTCAAGATGAGAGGTGGCAACAGGAAGATCAGAGGAGGCAGGATGCAACGCTGCAGCTACTGCGGGATCAAATGGACATACTCTGGCGTCTGGTGTAGCTTCAGAAACGGCAGCAGGATCATAGAGTGCCGCTGCAGCCTCTGTATAACCGCCTTCCTCCCTCTCCAGGTTCCCTAGCCTCCTCACCCGGACACCCAAGAACGCGGGGGTGGGAGAGGATCCATGCACCCTGCCACTCCACCCCAGCGGACTGCCGAAGCAAAAGGTTATCATTCAACAAGTTCTGAAGTGGCCTTTTCCTTCCTTCCCTCCTCCCCTCCCTCCCACAACCCACCTGGGCTACCTTGTCAGTTCTCCCCCTATTTTTATTATCAATTAATAAAGAATACATGGTTTTTAAACAATAGTGACTTTATTTCCTTTGAAAG
Source organism: Gopherus flavomarginatus (assembly GCF_025201925.1). NCBI lineage: Eukaryota > Metazoa > Chordata > Testudines > Testudinidae > Gopherus > Gopherus flavomarginatus. The sequence goes on from NC_066618.1 coordinate 291,602,503, forward strand.
CAAGCTGTGATCGAAGGGGGGAGGGTGGGTGGCTTACAGGGAATGAGTCAATCAAGGGGGCAGGTTTTCATCAAGGAGAAAAACAGAACTCTCACATCATAGCCTGGCCAGTCATGAAACTGGTTTTCAAAAGTTCTCTGATGTGCAGCGCTTCCTGGTGTGCTCTTCTAATTGCCCTGGTGTCTGGCTGCATGTAATCAACAGCGAGGCTATTTGCCTCAACCTCCCACCCTGCCAGAAATGTCTCCTCCTTACTCACACAGAGATTGTAGAGCACACAGCAAGCAGCAATAACAATGGGAATATTGGTTTGGCTGAGGCCTGAACGAGTCAGTAAAGTGCACCAGTGTCCCTTTAAACATCCAAATGCACATTCTATCACCATTCTGCACTTGCTCAGCCTATAGTTGAACAGCTCCTGACTACTGTCCAGGCTGCCTGCATATGGCTTCATAAGACACGGCATTAAGGAGTAGGCTGGGTCCCCAAGGATAACTATAGGCATTTTCAACATCCTCAATGGTTATCTTCTGGACGGGGAAGTAAATCTCTTGCTGCAGCCGTTTAAAGAAGATTAGTGTTCCTGAAGACACAAGCGTCGTGAACCCTTCCCGGCCATCCCACTTTGATGTTGGTGAAACGTCCCTTGTGATCCATCAGTGCTTGCAGCACCATGGAAAAGTACCGCTTGCGGTTTATGTACTGGCTGCCCTGGTGCTCCGGTGGCAAGATAGGGATATGGGTTTCATCTATCGCCCCACCATAGTTAGGGAATCCCATTGCAGCAAAGCCATCCAATGTGACCAGCACATGTCCCAGAGTCACTACCTTTGGTAGCAGCAGCTCAGTGATTGCTTTGGCTACTTACATCACCGCAGACCCCACCAGTAGATTTGCCCACTCCAAATTGATTCTCAACTGACCGGTAGCTGTCTGGCATTGCAAGCTTCCACAGGGCTATCGCCACTCGCTTCTCAATTGTGAGGGCTGTTCTCTTTCTGCTGTCTTTGCGCTTCAGGACAGGGCACAGCAAGTCATAAAGTTCCATGAAAGTGGCCCCATGCATAAGAAAGTTTCGCAGCCATTGGGAATCGTCCCACACCTGCAACACTATGCGGTCCCTCCATTCTGTGCTTGTTTCCCGGGCCCAGAATCAGCATACCACAGCATGAACCTGCCCCATTAACACCATGAACTCCAAAGCGCCAGGGCCCGCTGTTTGAGAGAATTCTGTGTCCATGTCCTCATCATTCTCATTGCCATGCTGCCACCTCCTCTTGGCCTGGTTTTGCAGGTTCTGGTTCAGCATAAACTGCACGATAATGTGCAAGGTGTTTACAATGTTCATGACTGCTGCATTGAGCTGAACTGGCTCCATGCTTGCTGTGGTATGGCGTCTGCACAGGTAATCCAGGAAAAAAGGCGCAAAACAGTTGTCTGCCATTGCTTTCATGGAGGGGGTAAGGGGGGCCTGACGACATGTACCCAGAACCACCCACAACAATGTTTTTTGCCCCATCAGGCACTGGGATCTCAACCCAGAATTCCAGTGGGCAGGGGAGACTGTGGGAACTATGGGATAGATACCCACAGTGCAACGCTCCAGAAATCGACGCTAGCCTCTGCACTATGGATGCACACCGCCGAATTAATGTGCTTAGTGTGGCCGCATGCACCCGACTTCAATCTGTTTCCAAAAATCAATTTATGTAAAATCGGAGTAATCCCATCATGTAGACATACCCATAGTAATGTAGTGCCCAATCCTACCACCACTGAAATCAACAGCAAAATACTCCAATTGTGAGATGAGCGGGAGCATGACTGGGCCATAAAATCATCCACAATAAAAATTGCTAATACTTCACTAAAGAGCAAATTATTCTGTTCCTGTACAGTCAGGGCCCACACTTACAAGGCGATTTAACTAAATGGACAGTCTGAAACTACATCAAGAAGTTTTTCAACTTGAGCGAGATAAACAAGTCAAAATTTCAATACAAAGTCATTGTAAATTACCCGTAACTCAAAACAATGTGACAAATTTTCATAAAACTTCACAAAAACATTCTCCTGACCTTCAGAGTAAATCTGCCAAAAATTGTATACAAGTAACTTTTTCAATTCAGACTTTCAAGTGAGCTGAAATGTGACTTTATAATGGAAGCTGGTTTCATCCTTAATTACTGAGATATCTCTAAACAACATTAAAATACATAAGTATCCATTAAAAGCTAACATTAACATCTACATACATATTTATTCAAATTATTAATATTCTGATGTTTAGATTTGTCACTGTCATAAATTTGAAATGTAGATTCCCATATGAGTTTAAGAACACAATGATTATTTGAGCTTGATGTGTAAACAAGGAAGAATTCGGACACTTTTTTAAACAAAAAATACAGTTTCAAAATGGTTTGTTTGAGTAAGAAAGTAAGTTAGAGGTCTGGTAAAGTCTAGTGAGAAACTGTAAAATGGTGGAATGGGAAAGCTCACATATTCTAGGTCTTTGGGAAAACCACTAGCTGAGGATCTCATTACATTAGCCATTACAATGAAAAAGAATTATGGACCATATTTCACTATGACGTTTGTTGTTTTAGCACAGTTCTTCAATAACAATTGTGAGTGATAACCAAAGACACTGAAAGCCTAAATGTGCCAGTACTAAAATCTTTATCAATTGTAGGATGTATGAATACTCAAAGCCAAAGGGAAGCATGTAGGATTTCTGAGGTTAGGGTTGCCAACTTTCTGATTGGGGGCAGGGGGTTGGGGTGCAGGAGGGGATGAGGGCTCCAGCTGGTGGTGCAGGCTCTGGTGCGGGAGGAGGGGTGAGGGGTTTGGGGTGCAGGAGAGGGGGCTCTCGGCTAGGACCGAGGGGTTTGGACTGCGGAAGGACATGCAGGCTCTGGGAGGGGCTCAGGTGCGGGCTCCAGGCAGTGCTTACCGCAGGTGGCTCCCGGAAGCAGCTGATATGTCCCTGAGGCCCCTAGGCAGAGAGGTGGTCAGGAGGCTCCATGCGCTGCTGTCACTTGCAGGTGTCGCCCCCACAACTCTCATTGGCTGCTGTTCCCAGCCAATGCCAATGGGAGCTGCAGAGCCAGCACTCGGCACAGGGGCAGCACGCAGAGCCTCTCTTGCCACTCCTGCACCTAAAGGCCACAGGGAGATGCAAGCCGCTTCCAGGAGCTGTGTGGAGCCAGGGCAGGGTGGGAGTCTGCCTTAGTCCTGCTGTGCCACTGACCGGACTTTTAATGGCCCAGTTGAAAACCAGATGCCTGGCAACCCTACCTGAGGTCGTACATGATATGATCATCAATTAGTTTTCCCTTCACAGCATGAATACAGCGAAAGAAACATGGTGTGAACTGTAATTACAGAATTGGATTATCAATGTTTTACTACTGTAGACAAAAGGGTTTCAGTATAAACCCTCTGTTTTGAAACAATTATAATTTTGGCAAAATTCTTCCCTTCATCCAGAAAATATCCTATCTGGGACTTAGTCTAAAAAAGATTGTTTTGGTCAATTTTGAAAAACTGTTTGAGTCTATGAAAAAATGGGATTTTTTTTCATCCTGTGAGACAGCATTCATAGAGGCAGAATAAAGGCCTTTATGAGAATTTGCTGGTTGTGTTTTAAAATCTCAGCCCAAATGCTGCATTCCACTAGATTCTTCTACACTGAAGCACTCCGCCCTCTTCTCTTATCTTGTGAATCACAAACTAATGAAGATGTATTCAATCCATTTCTCAGTCACTGACCACTATGACATTTAAAATAAAAACCTTTTCTCCCTCATCAAGCTCTTATTTAATCACTGTACTACTATCATCACAACTGCTAACAGTGTGTTATGCAAACCAACATTCTGAGTGGAATGACAGACTAATAGGAAGTGCAAGTGTATGAACAAGGTCAAGGAAGAAGTAATTTCCACTAGCTCACTGTGGTCCTGTTTCAGTCTACGAATATGCCAGGAAAAACATTCTTTGTTGGTAATTTCTGATATTTGAGAATCTCTGGGGAAATTTCTGGAGAATTATAAGAGTGCCACATCTGCGACAGATCTGTATCTACATCAAGAGTCAAAACTAAAGCTGTGCAGAAAAGGTGGGACTCAAAGTACCAACACTTGAAAATAGCATCTATTGGAGTTATACCCGCTGTCAAAAACTAGCAATGGTCTGGAACTTTTATTTGTCTATGAGCTGCCTGCTGACACTTTCAGTTATTTACTTTCTGGTACCTGGGTTGCTGAAAATTGAAGTAGCTATTTGTGCTATATTAAATGTTCAAACCTGGCTTAGTGGGCTAGGTCACCAGAGGCAAATGGCATGGTATTATGCAAAACAACAACTAGGTTCTGCTTCCCACTGCAGCACTGGTATGTAAAGTGAACCAATATCAGGGCCTATATTTTTGTAACTTGAGGAAACAACTATAATCCACTTAATCTCAAATTAATGTTATCTGAACTCTAAAAGAGAGAGAGGGGAATACTAATGCATTATAAGCAGGAGTCAGCTACCTTTGCTAAAGCTTTGATATGATCAACAACGCAAAATTAAAAATATTATAGAAAGTAACTGACCAAAGATACACAATTTCTCATTTCCTTAACATTGAAGTTACAAGTATCTCTCCTCATGGAGCATAAGTTATTTACAAAACATTAATTTGAGATTCAAAATATAAACTAGATTATTTACGTTCCCTAGAAATTGTATTATTTCATATTCTGGAAAGAACCAGATGCATTTGCTTTAGCCAACTTCTCAGAATGTACAAACAGCTTCATTACATACCTCTTTCAGTACCTCTTGAATATATATTCTCTAATGTATCTCCTAAATCTTTAAATTATTGACATTTCCTACAGAAAGACCAAACCAAATATCTGACTCACCATGTCCGTAAGGATGCGTAATACCAACTTGCACCCACACATTGAGAAAGAATAAGTACTCTTAGATGACAATGCCACTGAATCCTACAGCAAATTACAACAGTACATGAATTAACCAGTAGGCAATATCCATGAGCAGTGGATTTAAAAAAAAATTAATTTCTTTCTATTACTGCAAGAAACTACATTTTATTCAATGTAGGCTCTGATGTATTTTCATATTATCCTTCAAAATCATCTTGCATCACAACTCGCAGCAAAAAAAAAAGTCTCAACTATTCAGAATTGAGTCCTTTGTAAGTGATTAAGGCTCTGCATAATTTATTTTACGTATTGTGTACCCTTTGTTTTTCATAATAACCAAACTTAATTTTGAGCTTTGTGATGCTCTTAAAATATTTTTCAGAACCTTTGGATTTTGCAAAATTAGTTCTGATGTCTATGTTTTGCTTTGTTTTTCCAAGAGAGGTTAAAAAGTGCTTTTTAAATAGGAAGGTAATATTAAAAAATGAACACCATCCAAAAGCAAAGCTGGTGAAAGCGGATACTATGACTGGTCTTCAGTTCCAGTTCCACACCCACAAATCACAAAAGCTACTTAGAATCATAGAATATCAGGGTTGGAAGAGACCGCAGGAGGTCATCTAGTCCAAAGCCCTGCTCAAAGCAGGACCAACACCAACTAAATCATCCCAGTCAAGGCTTTGTCAAGCTGGGCCTTAAAAACCTTTAAGGATGGAGATCCCACCACCTTTTTAGGCAACCCATTCCAGTTTTTAACCACTCTCCAAGTGAAATAGTGTTTCCTAATATCCAACCTAGATCTCCCCAACTGCAACTTGAGACCATTACTTCTTGTTTGTGTCATCTGCCACCACTGAGAACAGCCTAGCTCCATCCTCTTTGGAACCCCCCTTCAAGTAGTTGAACGCTGCTATCAAATCCCCACCCCCCACTCTTCTCTTCTGCAGACTAAATAACTCTAGTTCCCTCAGCCTCTCCTCGTAAGTCATGTGCCTGCTCTATTTTTCTTCTGGGGATTGAGGTGAGGCTGACCAGTCTGTATTTTCCCTTATTCTCCTTCTTCCCTTGTTTAAAGATGGGCACTGTATTTGCCTTTTTCCAACAGTCCAGGACCTCGCCCGATTGCCACGAGTTTCAAAATTGTTCTTTGAGATATGTTCATGTCCATTCCATTTCTTGTGTGCACACGCACACATACATAGTTGTTGGAGATTTCTGCCTTAGTGGTATCTGTAGGGCTGGCTGTGGCACCCCTTGGAGTGGCACTGCTATGTGGCAGTATATCAGGTGCCACCAGGGCCTGAGCCCTCTCAGTTACTTCTTGCTGGCAACTTTGACAAAGGGGTAGGATGATAGGAAATAGAATGGACATGAGCAACACATCTCGAACAGTTATGAAAAGGTAGGTAACCGTTTTTTCTTCGTCGAGTGCTAGCTCATGTCAGTTCCATTTTAGGTGACTCAAAAGCAGTATCCAAGGAGGTGGGCTTGGAGTTCACAGCTTAGTGGCTTGCCGTACTGCCCTACTGAAGCCAGCATCGTCCTGAGCCTGCTGGGTCAATGCATAGTGGGATGTAAAAGTTTGGATAAATGACCAGGTGGCACTCTACAGATGTCCTGGATAGGAACATGTGCTAGATAGGCTGCCAAAGAGGCCTGCACCCTGGTAGAGTGGGTGTGACAATTGCCAGAGGTGGCAACTTCGCTTGGTCATAGCAGAAGCGAATGCAGGCAGTGATCTAAGAAGAAATTCTTTGTAGATACAAGTGACCTTTCATTTTGTTAGCCACAGCAACGAATAATTGCATTGACTTATGGAACAGCTTGATCCTGTCAATGTAGAATGCCAGAGCCCTTCCGATGTCCAGGGCATGTAGTCTGCACTTCTCCTCTGACCTATGGGGCATGAGGGGCAGCATGGGAAAAATCATGAAGGTGCTTGTTTGAAAATTTGACAAATAGGTGATGGAGGCTGGTGTCATGAATCAAATAGAGATAGGAATCACTTATAGAATCACAGAAATCTCTGGCTGGAAGGGACCTCAAGATGTCATGAAGTTCAGTTCCCTGCACTGAGCCAGGACCAAGTGAACTATACCATCCCTGACAGGTGTTTGTCCAACCTGTTCTTAAAAACCTCCAACAATGGGGATTCCATAACCACTCTTGAAGCCTTTTCCAATGCTTAACTATCCTTATAAAGTTTTTCCTAATATCTAACCTGAATCTCCCCTGCTGCAGATTAAATCAATTATTTCTTCTCCTACCCTCAGTGGGCATAGAGAACAATTGATCAGAAGAAATGGACATCTTCTTCCAGCTCTGGAAGGTTATCCAGACCACTCATAAAGACCGTTTTGGACTTTTATTTTGGAAGCACTCATCCTGGGCCCTGAGGCAAGTGGCTTTGATTTCTTATTACATCTGCTCCTTTCCTGAGGCGTCTCTGAAGGGGAAACACTGATTAGTTTCGTTCAGCTTTTCATTGCCCTGCCCTGTGCATAAGAATTAATTGATAAAGTTGAGGAGGGGAGGGGAGGGGAAGGACACTCATCTACAATGCTCAGGATGGCCCACCCTTTACATCCTTAAGATAAATCTATATATAGGGGGGAATTATAGGCCTCACAACATATCCTGAAGTTTGAAAGAATCAGACTGGCATGCCAAGTGGGAAGTGAATTCCTCCCCCTCAATGCACAAGTCTAGGGACTGTCAGCTTGAGAATCCCAGCTGATCTCAATCACGTGGATGGAGTACCAAAGGAATGGTGGTCACTAAAATACACAGGTTTGAAAGCACTGTAGTCCTTATGACCCTAAATAACTTATGGAAACAAGTGCTCTTGGACACCACTAACTGGACATCCTAAAAAAGCAGAGTATCCAATATGAACCTCAGATTGTATTACCTTATTAACAAGAGGTAATCATACACCCTAAAAGAAACAGATAAATCCTCAATCTTTTCTTGCGGTTTTCCTCTACTTGGATCATCTGTTCCATCCCCCATGATCTTCAACCAATTAGCTCTCAGCCAGAAACCAAGCAGCATAACCACTATCCCATCTGGGTTCCATGAAAAATACGTAAAACCAAATATCAGCAACACATTGATAGAACTGTAACCCAATCTGTCAATCTCCTCTTTGCAGACTCCTATAAAAGCAAGACTGGCAGGACAGACTACTGAAAAATTCCAAAAGCCACTCATGGTGGAGAAGAACTTCCCCAAACCACCCTTTGAGCCTCCTGAGCTAGAAAAGAATGCAGTCACTCAAACATAACTCCATCTACCATTATGAGGATGTGCAGATGTGTTAATAATTTATGGCCAGTGATACTGAAGGCACTCTTCTCATTTGACATTTGTCCATTATCAACACAAGATCGACCAAGAAAACCAGGATAGGTTCTGTATTATGTCCCTGCCAAAAAGTAAACTGAAAGGGATCAAGGCTATCTGAGAATTCCACAACTACTACTAAGGCTGTTTCTCCCTTACCTCTTCTTTCTTCCCCATAATAGTAAAGTTAGGAGTAGGGAGATAATTGGCAGAAGCTTTTGTGAGCATGAACCTAAGCATCACTCTCATCTTGGAAATAGTAAATCACTGAGGGCTTGTCTACATGAGACGTTCCTGCATAGCAAGTTATGGTGTGAATCTACAGTGCACTAACTAGCCGCGCAGTAATGTCCAACGTGAACATTGCTACAGAACACTGAAAGTCCTAAACTATGCTTTGATTTACTACACTGTACAAGTAGTAGTGGTCCAGATTCCCAGTTTGTATATGCAATTGTTCTAGCAGTTTAATTTTAGTTTCTGAGGGTAGCACAGTTATCTTTAAGTACTCTCTTTTGCTGAGATTACAGATACGGTATAATTTAGCCTCTAGAATATGATTTAGTGGAATGTAATTATTAGAGTTTGAAGAGACTAAACCAAAATTATTCTTCAGAAAATTATCTACCCCCAAACAAACATTTTAATGCAATGTCCTGGAAAAGTTTTGATTATTTTTGGAGATGGAGGACCTATAGAAAAAACTGATAAATCTATATTTTTAATTTGAAATGTATCTTGTTTTACCAGACTTAAAAATTTCTCTCTGCCTGTTTCTCCAAAATGACTTCCGGAATGTCATTACCTCCAACAACAAAAAGTCCAAAATCAAACTCTTTCTTCTGAACTCTCCCCCCTCCACTTATTGTTGTCTCCAACACCATTATATTTCCAGTTTTCCAAGTTTACAGCCTTATCTTTGATGCGACTTTCTCTTCTATTCACTGGATGTTCCGAGCCTTCACATCAATTCTTGCCACTTCCTACTGGACAATCTCAGCAGAATTCAACCTTTCTTCATAATTCTCTACAAGATTGCAATCTAGTTATCTCTCACTCTACAGACTCGCTTCTACATCAGTCTCTCTCCTTCTCTGTATAAAAGTCCAATTTATTTTTTTCATTTTGAAGGTATGTCACAACAGCGCCTGTCTACAGTTCCACCATCTTACCTTAAATCTCCTATTCCCTCCAATCAATTCAAGTCTGACTTTTGACAGCATCTTTCCCGATTTCATACCCTTTTTCTTTCTGCCCCAGGAACATAATTTAAGATAACATGTCATCCACCTGCATCTCATCTTTGAAAAAGCCCCTCACAAACAAAAACCACCAGTTCTGAGAAACATTCCAGGTACAGTGACCTAGTATGTCAATTTGGTACTGTATCTGCCTATACCTGTGTCATAAACAGATGGTTAAGGGTTAATGTCTCTTTTACCTGTAAAGGGTTAAGAAGCTCAGTGAACCTGGCTGACACCTGACCAGAGGACCAATAGGGGGACAAGATACTTTCAAATCTTGGTGGAGGGAAGTCTTTGTTTGTGCTTTTTGTGTCATTCATTGTTCGCTCTCGGGACTGAGAGGGACAAGACGTACACCCAGGATTTCCCAATCTTCCTGATCAGTCTTTCATGTTTCAAAATAGTAAGTAATAGCCAGGCAAGGCGGATTAGGCTTATGTTTGTTTTCTTAACTTGAAAATGTGTCTTTTTGCTGGAAGGATTTTTACCTCTGTTTGCTGTAACTTTGAATCTAAGGCTGGGGGACGGGGGTGGATCCCTCTAGCCTATATGAATCTGAGTACCCTGTAAAGCATTTTCCAGCCTGATTTTACAGAGATAATTTTTACCTTTTCTTTCTTTAATTAAAAGCTTTCTTTTTAAGAATCTGATTGATTTTTCCTTGTTTTAAAATCCAAGGGATTGAGTTTCAACTCACCAGGGATTGGTGGGGGGAAAGGAAGGGGGGATGGTTAATTCCTCTTTGGTTTAAGATCCAATGAGTTTGGATCTATATAAGCCTCTCAAGGCAACCCAGGGATTGGAGAGTCTGGGGGGGTAAAGGAGGGGGATGGTTAATTTCTCCTACTTTTAAGACCCAAGAGGTTTGGGTCTTGGGTTCCCCAGGGAAGGTTTTGGGGGAACAGAAGGCGTGCCAGACACAGACTTCTGGCTGGTGGTAGCGTACCAGATCTAAGCTAGAAATTAAGCTTAGAAGGGTCCATGAAGGCCCCCCACAGTTGTACTCTAAAGTTCAAAGTGGGGAAAAAACCTTGACAACCTGTCAGACCTTTTGGAGAATGGGTGGTAGTCTTTGACACAATCAACTTACTGCAACACTGTACATGCCTAGTGATATTCTATCTCAAAGATGTGATATATATTTAAGGTGTGCATCATATGACACCCCCCCACCCCTCTACCCCAATTAACTGCTTCTCTTCCCATGGCTGTGAAATTCCACTCTATTTATATTAATATGATGTTTCTGTTGCTGCTGCTTCCCTCAACTGAAGACAAGTCCAGAAATAGAATACGCCTTCCCCTGTGCATTATATGATCTATCTAATCTAGATTTTTACATCATGCTCATCTCCATAGAATTTGAGCACCTTACAAATGCTAAAACATATATACAAATTCTGAAGAATACACATTCTGCTTATCATGGCCCAAATTTTGAGTCCAGCTTTAATAGGGACTCTACTTTTCTACTTGCAGTTTTGAGAAAACTCGTGTGGACTCACAATTTTGGTTGCTTGGACAGCTACTTCATTTCTGGGCACAACTCATCACTAAGCTTTCCAAGTGATGTTCATTACTGGGGCAAATAATTTTGGGATCGGCTGTGGAACTCTGGATGTAAAAATGGAGGTCAGCCTCTGAAAATCTAAATCTTACAATTGTTCACACTCTCCCCATTTTTTGGTAGAATACAGATCTATGATCCACTCAAAGCACACTGAGTCAGCACAATATCCTATTTTGTTCATTCATCCAAGCTATGAACTGCTTATGAGTAGATGGTTAAAAAAATACTGAAAACCTTAAAATGAGAACAAGAGATTTTATCACTCTCTTCTCACTAACTACACAGAATAAATGAAAGCTACCGTAGTTGTTTTAGCTAACAAACTTATAAGGAAAACACTCTGAGGTGTTGGATTACTTGGGAACTTTTCCTTGTGTTGTCACTTGTTCTGTTGATTCTCCTTTGTGTTTCAGAATTGTACAGCTTAACAAATCAGTTGATTCTCCTTTGTGTTTCAGAATTGTACAGCTTAACAAATCAATATCAAATACTAAATACAGTCATTTGCAGAAGGTTCAAATATCCATTTTCTCACATTTTATTAATAAAATATTTTTATTACATTAGTTTTATTTTTCAGAAGGCTGTGATCCATAGTTGATATATAATCTGCAGAGGAAGACTGACACATTCAATGGCAAATAAGATGTATCAGACAATATACTGATCTTTCTGTGATGAGAGTAGCTATGTGAAAAACCCAAAACAGATTTTTTACTTTGTCTACTGAATTTAAAGGCAAGGTATAATTGGAATTAGCAGTTGAATTAGAATTCATCACCCAGAGAAGCTATTTTTTCCAAATCTATACCAAGAAGAAAGTGTATAACTCGACAGCATGCCAAGAGTTTATTGTTCTCAAGGACTATGATTCATTTTTAGATATGGCAGGAAAGTTGTCAAAATTCATGAGCACTGATCAGTAAGATAAGGGTTATTTTTGTCTTAGGTTGCTTCTTACAGGGAAAAGAGGCTCATGCAACAGATTTATATGATCATATTATACAGCATATGATATCTACATCTTACAGCCCATTCCTCAAAAGATTAGAATCCAGCTAGTCACATTGCTGATGGGTTTAAATTACAAAGGCTTCTGACTCCAAGCTCCTAAATCTAGCATAATTTAAATTAGCCCAGCATTTCTGACTATGTTGATATATGAATCTCTTCAGTACAGTAAGATTATGAACTCTTTGGGGAGGACATAGTCTTTATTCTCTCTGTAATGCTTCTTGCACTCCTATGATGCTATGTACAAATATATAATAGCAGTAATAATTATAGTCTTCTAGCCTGTACCCAAGTGAATACATATGGGCCAGTTTATATGAAGCAGTCAAAATAAGGCACTTAAGAATGTATACAGTTTTAAATTAAATTCAAGAAATAAATGCAGGAAAAATTACGTTTTATTACAGTTTCTCACACTCACAGACTCCAAGCTTCACCTGTGCCCAAAGGGTACAGAAACAGGGGGAGGGGAAGGTATTTGCTTAACTAACAAAAATGTACCAGCCAATTCTGATATAAAAGTAATCTTCAGTAATTATTATTTCTGTTAGCATCATGCCTTGCTTTGTGTGTCCACCATGATCTTTCCCACAGTGTAAAAATGTGTTAGTGTATTAAAATTTTACCAAGTGTATACAGATGTATAGCTTCTACTTGAGAGACCAGGGTAATGGTAACCATGGTACTTCTTCCAAGAATAGAATCATCATCTGTAACAGCATTCATGCTGTGGCAGCTGACAGAATGGTTATAAATATACCTATTAGCAGTCTGAATTGAATCTTTAAACAGCACTGTAGGGACAGCAGTTGGCTAAAAATAGCTTGACAATACTGCATCTGAATACTCGTCCTCAGAAACACTGTCACATATACAGAGTAAATTCCAATTTTTTCTTCCATGTAGCTGAAAATGAACACCTGTGAGACACACATGAGACTGACAATGTGACATTTTCTGACCTCCTTCCTCTCCTGTAACACAATAAAAACTTGAAAAGGCTGCTATAAAACATAGTGCACTCCCTAGAATTTAAAGTGTATGAAGCAAGGGCAGAATCAAAAACCATTTTACAAGAGAAATATTTACATGATGAACAGCATGCACATTGTACTGTCTAAATTAGTCATGTTTAGCTTCATTTTTATATAAGTTTTTGTAAGCAAACACAAAAATGAAAGTTGCATAGCCACGTCCTATACCAGCATCAGCTAATTTTTAATATTAACATCGGGAAAATGTACCTGGTAACAGTTTTCTTTATCTTGCAGTCAAAAATATACATTACACACACCCTACATGGTGTTTTCTTAGTCACATGTCAGAATGCTTTCAACCAACACACTCATTTTCTCTCATTTTTTGGGTGTGAAGCCCAATCCTTGTCCACTGCTGATCAGAGTAATAATAGTGCCACAACCCAACAATTGATTATTAAGCAAAAGGTTTTGTATTTTATATCAGGGAAGTATATACACAACAATCAGTATTTCTTTGTCCTAGATGCCACTCAAAATAGGAAAACGAGAAATTTATTAGTGAGGCTCCATCTGTTTCATTTTCAGAGTCTAAGAGCACCACTGCAGTGTTCTATAAGAAGATCAAATGGAAAACGCAGTTCTTCAAATGAGTTCCCTTCCCCAGTACATTTAAGAAAGAAAGATTTCTTAGTTACGATGAAAATGACACTTTGGGAAAGGATAAAGTTCTAATTTGTTTTCTGAAAAAATATTTAAGAATGACTTATAGTTGAAACAGCTATTATCTCCCTCATTTCATTTACTGCCAGAAACATCTTAAGACAGAGAAATCCCTGGTGGTGAAATCTCAGTGGTGAATAAGATAGCGAGAGCCAAATTAAGATTCAGGTGAGAAAATCCAGGTTCAATTTTTAGATGAATTTTGACAGCTTCTTTCAAACGTATGGACCAATGTACATTCTGCACCAATGATTTTTTCCCTCATAAGGCAAATAGAGCAAAATATAAGTTTTAGGCATAATGTGATCACAAGTCTCATTGTTTTTGTGATATTTTCTTCTTTTCTTTTACTATTGCAATCTGTTCTCATTCAATATTTTCAAGAATATTTTTCTCTTTTAATAGTTATTACAGATTCCAAATAAAGTACCTTATAATGGAATGAGTTTCTGTTGTTGAAATGATGACATGACCTAGAGAAGGAAGTAGTTGGAATAATGTATCTTTTATTCTTTCCTTGGGCTTAGGTTTTAAAGTCTGCTGTGCAAAGACAACACTGATGTTACACTTTGTTTTTTGAATTGTGCTGCAGCTACTATCATTATTTCAATAAAAACCCTGGCAATGTAACTAAACTGAAGGGTAATTCTGTTTACCAGTATTAAGTATTGTTTGTGATTATTATTTCTTTTTTAATCATCCCTATTAAGGTTTTGAATAAGGTATCCCTAGAAGGTTTTGAACAAAATTCAGACAGGTAGACAACTTGAGATAGAAAGATCTTCACACTACTGTGTTTCTTTCCTTCCTTCTCATCCAACATTTTTTTGTCTTCAGTTTGAAGTGAAAGGATGTGCCAATGGTTATTCTATTTTAGTCTTAATAAGAACTCACTCATCACTGCAGTATCTGTCTTCCAGTAGCGCCTTAAGCAACATGACTAACATCTGTCACATATTGTTTGGGGTCCCATCCTCTCACAAGGGAGAAAAGTGTGTGCAATGGAGGTGCTTTGTTTTGGTAGGGTTGTTTTATTTTATATATATATATATATATATATATATATATATATATATGTTTATGTTAGAGAAGGCACATCAAAGAAATGTGTCTTGCACTTGGAGCAAAAGATGGTAAGGTTTGTAACACTAAGGCTTAGTTCCAGTGCAAATTCATTCTACAGTCTCAGACTGGACCACAAAAAAGCCCTGTCTCCTGCACAAATTTTACTCTCATTGTAGAAAGTTCCATTGTGCCAGAGGAGTGGAGGTATCAAATCACGTTCTTCATACGAGTGCTTTAGGCAATATTATAGATATCCTGGGTCCAGGTCATTGAGTATCTGGAAGGTAAGGATCAAGACTCAGAAGTTGATTTAGTATTCCAAGGGAAGCCAGTACAGAGAGCGGAAGACGGGTATGATGCGCTCATGGTAGCCAGCGTTGCGGAGGAGACATACCATTGCATTCTGTACTAGCTGAATTTATCTAAGTGCTGAAGATTTCATGATCAGGTATTCCTGTATGACATTGCTATAATCCAGCTGACAGGTGATGAAAGCTTGTATAACTGGGCCATGTCATCGTCCACTAGGACGGGATGGAAACTCCTAGCCAACCAGAAATAGCAGAAAGCATTACACACATGGGTGAACTTAGTGTCAGCAAGGAATCTTAGAGTATTCCTAAACTATGCATGCAACTGGCTGATTGTTGGTGTGTGCCTGCATTCAGAGCAGACTGCATCATGGCTGCAAACTCTTGCAAATGCTTTCTTCTGCCCACCAACATAATCTCTGTCTTGTTCAAGTTCAGTTTCAACCAACCATTCTTCATCCATGAACTGATCTCATCCAATCACTGGGCCATCTTGGTGAAGTAGTGTGGTTATATGTGGTGAAAGATAAGGAGAGCTGAGTGTCACTTGCATGTTACTGGCACTTCAGTCCATGTCATCTGAGGACACTAGCCTGGGAATTGCAAGACCCATGTTTAATTCCTTGGTCTACCACAGACTTCCTGCATCATGACAATGAGCAAGTCATTTTGTGTCTTGGTTCCCCATCCATAAAATAGTGATAAAAGTACTTCCTGAACTCATGGGGATGTTGTATGGCTGAGCATGTGTTTATCCTCACATGCTTCTAACATCATTGCTACTACCATAAGCCCAAGTCTTAGGATACATCTACACTAACCGCTGGATCTATCAGGGATTGACTTGTCGCATCTAGTGTAGACACGATAAATTGATCCCCAATCACTCTGCTGTCGACTACTGTACTCCATCAAGGCAAGAGGCAGAAGCGGAGTCAACAGGAGAGTAGCGGCAGTCAACCCTGCGCCATGAGGACGCGACATAAGTCAACCTAAGATACGTCGACTTCAGCTACGCAGTTCTCGTAGCTGAAGTTGCATATCTTCGGTTGACCCCCCACACCACAGTGTAGACCAGGCCTTAGATATATTTCTGACAAGTAAATACATTCATAAAGAATAACTTGCAACCACTGAATACTGCTTTTATTTTAATACACATTTTTACAAGCATTTACTTCTGACAGCAGCAATTAGATCTCAACTCTATTTGCAGTGTGTTGAACAAAGCAGCACCTTTTTAGTGCATCCAGTTCTCAGCGTGGAATATACATACCTCTTCTCCTAAAAAAAAACTCAACTAAAGATGCAGTCCCTTTTCATGATCTATAACACTCTAAAATTAATGTTATGAAGTACCTCAGTCTTGCCTATAAAAGTGAATTCTTGATAGTGCTCAACTAGTCATAGAAAAAATAAACTGCTTACAGCAAGGGTGACTCAAGAGAAAAATCTCAAATGCCCAATTTTTAGGTTAGTTTCTTTAGAAACTGTTTCTCTGTGCACTGAAATATATTTAGCTAAACAATGCACTGAGTGCGGGCAGCATTCTGTGATGAAAAAGTAGTAATTCCCTAATCCTATTGACTTCCTTTACATATCACTCATCATTTCTGTTTATCTGGAAGTAGAATTATGTTGTGAATTATTCCATTTTTAGTCACAGTCTCTACAGTAGTCCACACTTCTATAATATTTATTAATGATCATCCTGTCATATTATTATAGTTATGCATTTGGAGATCTTTAGAAGGAAGACACTGTAGTAAATGCATTATTATTTATGAAACACCATCAAATGTAGTATACAATGTATAGAGTAGGAGAAAATCTCTTCTCTTTCTCAAAATCCACTTCAATTGCAGATACCTACTACAAGTGAAGAAACGCCCAATCCCCATCCCTTGCACAGACATGCACACAAGCTCCACAATCAAATATGCTGAATATAGATTCTCAGATTCATAGATTCTAGGACTGGAAGGGACCTTGGAATTTGTCCTACAAAACTTCTGACAAATGTTTTTTGACGAGATTATAAATCGTAACTCAGGAGTAAGATTGTTGCCTATCAGAGTGCTTTTGCTCGCTGTCAAGGGAATGTAGACCTGGCACGATGATTGCTTTGCTGAGCTACCAATGATTAAGACAGGCTTGCACAAGCCCAAGTGGGATAGAACCATCTCTGAGGTGAGGAGTCTGCCAATGATTAAACCCAGGAAGGGCAGAAGAATTTATGTTTCTTAGTGTTTATTTTGGACTCTGGGCACTTCAAAAGGCTTGGAATGTTTACATGACCTACCTGGAGGGCTAACGCACCTCAGTCTGGAAAGTGTTGGAGGCTGGGTGGATCAGCTGAAAACAAGGAGGGAAACAGAGGCAGAGCCATTGCTACATCATATCTTGCCATAAGCAGGTATGCCAGGAAGGCATGCAGCAAGGGTAAAATGTGGACGTAAAAAAGAGCTGATAAATGGAACTACTGTTGTGTGAAGCACGATGTGAATGAAAGAAACAATTTATATAGTGTAGTCAGTCTAAAGTACATGACAATGTAGAAGACAAACAAAAAAACTGGTCCCTACTATGCTGAGCTTACATTCTAATGAAGAGTGGGTAGGGTAGAGAAGAATAAAATACAGAACAAGCAATGAAAGGGGCAAGCAATGAATAGTTCATGGTCATTTACGCTAGAAAGCTTTCTAGAATAAAGTGTGCTTTTCTGGGGCCTTTTGAAGAAGGTGGATTGCTTTACAAACATTATTTGAGGGGCATTGTCAATTATGTATGTAGCAGCGTAAAAGAAAGGGCAAAGCAGAGTAAAAGTGAGTATGATATGATGGCTGTTAGAAAAGCCATGTAATCTGCAGTCTAGCTAACTGAGGAGTATACAGGTCACAGCAACACTATAGCATCAGATTTCAAGAGAAAAAAATCAAGTTAAAAAACCTAGCACAAGAAAAATGGAGAGTATGGAAAACAGATACCACCAAAAATGTCAGTGAAAGACAGCAGCATAAATACAGTTCAACCCGACAATTCAATAAAAATGCAAACAATAGAAAGAAGACAACACTTATTCTAAAATGGCTGAGATACCTGAACTACATCTAACAAGAAAAAGGAAGAACAAAGTTAGTAAGGAAATATATTTAGAAAACAGAATGCAAGTAGTCTATACAAATTAATTATAAGTGCCATGCATGCATTCAAATTATGTCAAGTGTCATGCATGCATGCTTCGCAGTGTAAATAATAATTGCAAAAACAATGTGTCCAGTGCACAAAGAAAACAAATACATCTGTCTTTCTTTATTCCTCATAATTTTTCTTAATAACTTACCCTAATAAATAGTACAATCTGTCAAGTTCCAAAATAATGAGCAGCCAGCCATTCAAGCTTTGAGTTTTATAAAGGCTAACATGAGAATCTAAATTAGTTTTGTATGGGAAAATAGTTCTTTGCTCAGAAATTCAAAAACATAAGTAATCTTGGAGGATAAAAATAAACCATACAATGATAGCATGAAGTTCTTAAACTGTCCCAGCTACTAGGAAAGCCAAAAGAGAAACTTTGCTATGCATTTCAATCTCATTTGTAACAGTACATTTGCAGGAAGAGTCAGTTTTCAAGCATGCAGAAGATTGTTTTGGGGATTCATCAGGTCGCTCCTCAGCAACTTCTCACTAACCAACGCTTCTACCATCTTCAAAGTGTCAAAAATCAATATTCTGTTTAACGACTATGAAATGGAGTGCTTCCTAAACCCAGGGTGCGGACAAGCACAATCCAGTTCCTAGGAGGATAAATTTATTAGGCATTTTATAAACTATGGAAGTTCTAAACTGCCAATTTCATCTACCTTTACTGTCAATCATTTGTCCCCAACAAGGTAGTGTTCAAAAACCCTTCCAATCAGTATGAGCAAGGAGCAAACAGGAGCACCAATGAGAATAGCTCTGGAAAGCAAAATTTTATCAAGACACTATTAATCACTAAAGTCATAATCAGTTAAAATGAATGCACTATGCTAGTACTGAAACAAGAACCATGAGACAAATTATGGTTTGCATTTAAAGAATGTTGTGTGTTTTAACTCCTCAACCAAAAAGATAAAATGTCATTTTGATGACTTGAGCGAGCAATGCATGAAGACTCCAGAAACACTTGACAGGTCTCTGATGGGTTTGAAGAGACCACCCAAAGAAATATCTTCCTCCATAATAATACTCCAGTGAGTCCGCAGGCCCTGCTGATCAACTTCTCCCCCTCTCTCTATCTCCTGGAGGCTACCTAAGCCAAATCAGGAGATTCTTGGTGCTAAAACTCAAACGGCACAGTGGGGCTAAGGCAGACTGCCTGCCCTAACTCTGCACTGCTCCCAGCACATCCCTGCGGCCCCTGGGAGGGGAGGGAGGCAGGGGGATCTCTGCATGCTGCCCCTGCCCCGAGCACCAACTCCACAGCTCCCATTGAACCAAAGAACCAGGTTAACCAAAGAAAAGATTAAGAACCATTTGATCAGTTCAACCAAGATTAACACTACATGGAGAGGCTCCGATCAAAATAATCCAACACAAAACACTTCACTACGGTGAATTTAAGATTTCAGACATCAGCAATTGGAGAAAATGTTATCTTTAAAGACAAAAGAAGAAAAAGAAAGAAAGAAGTGGGACTGCTAAACAGTGAGAATGGAGTGGAAGTTGAGGATAATTTAGGCATGGCCTAATATCTAACAAATCTTTTGCCTCAGTTAAATGAGGATAATGAGGAGCTTAGGGATAATGGTAGGATGACAAATGAGAATGAGGATACGGAGGTGGATATTATCACATCCAAGCTAGAAGCCAAACTCAAACAGCTTAATGGGATGAAATCAGAGGGCCCAGATAATCTTTATCCAAGAATATTAAAAGAACTGGCAAATGAAATTGCAAGCCCATTAGCAAGAATTTTTAATGAATCTGTAAAGTCTGTATGACTGGAGAATTGCTAACATAGTTCCTATTTTTAAGGAAGGAAAAAAGTGATTCATGTAACTACAAGCCTGTTAGTTTAACATCTGTAGTATGCAAGGTCTTGGGAAAAATTTTGAAGGAGAAAGTAGTTAAGGACATTGAGGTCACTGGTAAGTGGGACAAAATTCAATATGGTTTTACTAAAGGTAAATCATGCCACATCAACCTGATCTCCTTCTTTGAGAAGGAAACAGATTTTTTAGACAAAGGAAACGCAATGGATCTAATTTACCTCCATTTCAGTAAGGCATTTGATACGGTTTTACACAGGGAATTATTAGCTAAATTGGAAAATATGGAGATCAATATGAAAATTGAAAGATGGATAAGGAACTAGTTAAAGGGGAGACTACAACAGGTCATACTGAAAGGTGAACTCTCAGGCTGGAGGGAGATTCCTAGTGGAGTTCCTCAGGGATCGGTTTTGGGACCAATCTTATTTAATCTTTTTATTACTGACCTTGGCACAAAAAGTGGGTGGAAATGTGCTAATAAAGCTTGTGGACGACACGAAGCTGGAAGGTATTGACAATACAGAGAGGGACCAGGATATCCTACAGGAAGATCTGAATGACCTTGTAAACTGGAGTAATAGAAATAGGATGAAATTTAATAGTGAAAAGTGCAAGGTCATGTATTTAGGGATTAACAAGAATTTTTGTTATAAACTGGGATGCATCACTTGGAAGTAACAGAGGAGGAGGACCTTAGTGTATTGGTTGGTCATAGGATGACTGTGGAGCGGGCTGGACTAGATGACCTCCTGAGATCCCTTCCAGCCCTGATATTCTATGACGGTAGCAGGGTGGTCCCCTGCTCCTGCCCTGAAGGGCTTGGGCAAGAAGCCTGGGCTGATTGGTGGAAAGTAGGCTCAGCTGAGGCCATGCCCCAACCAGGCCCAGCTGGCCCCTATAAGAGGCTGTGAGCCAGAGGCCCAGAGAGAGTGTCTTTGCCTACAGAGAGAGACAGAGAGAAGGGCCTGGCTGCAGGGAGCTAGAGACAGGGTACTTGAGTGGAGCAGGGCTGAAGAAAGGCAGAGGAGCTGGGGAGCTCCAGCCTGGAAAGCCCCAGGCTGCGGCCTAGCACTAGGTCAACACGTACTGGGGGTTGCAGAGGGCAGCCTGGGGTAGGCCGAGGCAGCAGGTCCAAACCCTTCTTGCCAGTGATGAGTAGACTGATACTACAGTCTGCCCCAGGGCATGGGGCTAGATGATGACTGGCAGTAGCCTGACACTGAGGCGAGGTGGGGATAGTGAATGGGGGTTCCCCTGGGATGGGGAAACCCAAGGGTTTACTGCCAGGAGGCAGCACTCTAGGTAAAATGGCACCGGGTACATGGAGGGATGCAGGTGCCAGAGGATATGCGGATCACCGGCCTCCAGAGGGCGCTCCAGAGCTGGAAGAGCTAATGCCCAGAACAGACCAGCAGGAGGCGCCGCAGGGGTGAGTGTGCTCCTCTACAATGACTATGAGCCGCCAATCTGATATGGCTGTTAAAAAAAGGTAATGCGGTCTTGGGATGCATCAGGCAAGGTATTTCCAGTAGAGATAAGGAGATGTTAGCACCATTTTACAAGGCACTGGTGAGACCTCTTCTGCAATACTGTGTGCAGTTCTGGTCTCTCATGTTTAAGAAAGATGAATTCAAACTGGAACAGGTACAGATAAGGGCTACTAGGATGATCCGAGGAATGGAAAACCTGTCTTATGAAAGCAGACAAAGAGCTTGGCTTGTTTAGCATAACCAAAAGAAGGCTGAGGGGAAATATGATTGCCCTCTATAAATATATTAGAGGGATAAATACCAGGGAGGGAGAGGAATTATTTAAGCTCAGAACCAATGTGGACACAAAAGCAAATGGATATAAACTGGCCATCAGGATGTTTAGACTTGAAATTAGAAAAAGGTTTCTACCATCAGAGGAGTGAAGTTCTGGAACAGCCTTCCAAAGGGAGCAGTGGGGGAAAAAGACATCTGGCTTCAAGACTGAGCTTGATAAGTTTATGGAGGGGATGGTAAGATGGGATAGCCTAATTTTGGCAATTAATTGATCTTTGACTATTAGTAGTAAATATGCCCAATGGCCCGTGATGGGACACTAGATGGAGTGGGATCTGAGTTACTTCTGAGAATTCTTTCCTGGGTGTTTGGCTGGTGATTCTTGCCCACATGCTCAGAATTTAGCTGGCAGCCATATTTGGGATTGGGAAGGAATTTTTCTCCAGGGTAGATTGGCAGAGGCCCTGGGGGGTTTTCGCCTCTCTCTGCAGCATGCGGCATGGGTCACTTGCTGGAGGTTTCTCTGCACCTTGAAGATTTTAAATCACAAGTTGAGGACCTCAATAGCTCAGACATAGGTCAGGGATTTGTTACAGGAGTGGGTGAGATTCTGCGGCATGAGTTGTACAAAAGGTCAGACAAGAAGATCATAATGGTCCCTTCTGACCTTAAAGTCTATGAGTTAAGAGGCAAAAACTCCAAAGAAATATGGAGTTAAAGTTGTACTTCCCAAAAATACTGATGCAGATCTCAAAATCTGAAGAAGCATGATGCCTTTCTGTAGACCTTAGGACACCTGCAGGAAAAGGTAACAGTCTTCTCTCTTTCCTACGATCTGCAGAAGAGCCCTCTTGTGAGACTTGAGATGGGAAAAAAAATTCCTCCCAATGATAAGGCCCCCTTACAATCAATTTGTGCAGGGACAAGGGCTAGACATGTTTCACTAAGTTCACCAGACTGGATATTCTCTGGCATTGTTGCTAATAGCAATAATAACTTTTGATATATGAAATTACTGTTCAAAATTAAGGTTAAAAGATTCTGGATCTCATCTTCAGGAGCCTACTGAAATTGCTTCTCTCTCTCTACCCTTTTCTGGTATAAAGAGGGGAAAGTTTTTACTACTGTGAAACAAGGATCATCTGTTATATTTTAAGAGGTCCTAGTTCAAGAATCACTGTCTAATTAATTTCAAATTTAGCTTAAAAGTTCTACATTGGCCCCAGATATATCCTATGTAGCTTGTACCCTACACATTTTGAGGCAAGTATACAAGTTTTTTGTGGAGTTTAGACACGGACAAAAATCAGGCTTATGACAAATCTCAGGTGGGAGTGGCTGGAGTAGTGCTACTTGTGTTTTCCCTGGTTTCCCATCCTCTCCACACGGGCCATAGCATGTGTATGGGACAGGAGGAAGGTCCTGCTTCTTTTTCAATCATTCCTCTCCCACCTCTCTACTTCCCCATGCTGTTGGGTGAGGAGAAAAAAAAGTTCTCAGCCTCTGGGTACTCCAGCCTGTTCCAACCACTCCTGCTGCTATTGGACATTGCGGGACACAATGGGCTGGCTGATTAGTTCTCAACTGCCAGGGTTGCTTTTGCTTGCTGCTGGTGAATAACCATTTTTGGCTCTGTTCCAGTCCTAGCCTTCCCCATTCTTTAGTATGCTGGATCTTGTATGCTATCAGGGACTAAGCTGACTGACAAATTTTGATTGGGGTTTGGAAGGGATTTTTCCCATATGGCAAAATAGGCAAAGTGCTGTGCAGATTTTTCCACCTTGAATCTGGCATCCCAGAGACCCACTTTGGGGGATAAATTTACATTAGTCACAACTTTGATACGTTCCAGTGCAGATGGTAGATTAAAAAGGGTCCGATGTGGAGGCCCTTGTAATCCAGTGGGCTTCCTGGGCCTGAGCCCCGAGAACAGCATTGCAGGATGATGGAGTACGCCCCCATGTCTCATGCAGAGTGGGGCTCCCCCCTCATGTCTTCTCAACTACCTTCTTTGGGGAGGAGAGGGAATGGTTTAGGACTTCTGCTTCCAGATAGACCAGAGGTTTTAGAGGGGTAGTGCCCTCACACCCACCACCAACACTGTAGAATCCAGGGCCATTGCTGCCCAACTAAAATCCACTCTGGAACAGCCCTGTAATATAGTATGGGGAGTGATTTCCTGTTTGTTAATAGTTTTAATAAAATTGAAGCCTCTGCATATAACCATACTATGGCTAATATGTCTCAGTGTTCCCATATGTGCAATTAACTTTTACTGTGAGGAGATTCTGAAATGAATGATTCTCATAAAGATGGTACATGAACGACAGCTACCATTACAGTAACATTTGAACCCCTTTATTTACAGTAGTCTTGGCCAATTGAAATTGTTAAACCAGGTGGTTTTCAGTAAGTCTTGTACCACTGAAAAGCTCCAGAAGACCAGAAAAAAGCTACTGCTGTGCCAATTTTTTAAAATGGTAAATGGGATGACTTGGGTAATTATAGGCCTGTCAGCCTGACATTGATCACAGGCAAGGAAACAGAGAGGCTGATATTGGACTCAATCAATAAAGAACTGAAGGAGTGTAATGTAATTAATGCAAATTAGCCTGTTTTAAGGAAAACAGATTCTGTCAAACTAACGTTATGTCTTTTTTTTGGATGAGACTGAAAATTTGGTTGATAAAATGAGAGTTTTCATATAACATTCTAGATTTCTATAAGGCTTTGGACTTGGTACTGCACAACATTTTATTTAAAAAACTAGAATGACAAAATTAAATGTCATAAATTAGATGGATTAAAAACTGGCTAACTGATAGGTTTCCAAATGTAACCGTAAATGGGGAATCATCCTAGAGTTGGTGTTTTTCCACAGGAATCAGCTCTTGGCCCCACACTATTTAACATTTTTATCAATGACCTGGAAAAAACAAAATCACTGAAAGTTCACATGTGACTCAAAAATGCGGGGGCTGGGGAGGGTTAAATAATGAGTACAGGCCACTGATTTAGAAAGATCTGGATTACTTGGTAAAATGGACAGAAGGAAACAATATGCATTCTAATACAGCTAAATGTAAATGTATACAGTTGAAAACAAATGTAGGCCATACTTATAGAATGGGGGACTCTATTCTGGGAAGCAGTGACTCTGAAAAATATCGGGGGGGTGGGGCGTAATCAGCTGAACATGAGCTCCGAATCTCATGCATGGCCAAAAGAGTTAATGTGATCCTGGGGTGCATAAACAGAAATCTCAACTAGAAGTAGAGAGATTATTCAAGAAGGATGTCGATAAATTGGAGAGGGCTTGGAGAAGAGCCACGAGAATGATTAAGAAGTTAAAAAATAAGCCTTATAGTTAACGACCCAAGAAGCTTAATCTATTTAGCTCAACAAAAAGGAGGTTAAGGGCTAGACTTGATTAGAGTCGACAAGCACATATATCGGGAAAGAGTAAAGTATAACACGATCCAACGGTCGGAAGATGAAGCTAGACACATTCAAACTGGAAGTAAGATGTAAATGTTTAATGATAAGAGTAATTAATGATTGGAACAATTTACCAAGGGTAGTGGTGCAATCAGTGAATTTAAAATCAAGATTAGATGTTTCTCTGAAAGATCTGCTCTAGGAATTATTTTGGGGAAGTTCTCTTGCCTGTGTAATACAGGAGTTCTGACTAAATGATAACTGTCCATTCTGGCTTTAGAATCTATGAAGAACATAATTCCAGTTCTGTGCCTGCTAGACTATATGAAAACAAAAACCACTAATACTTAATATAATTTTGTAAATGAAGTGCAAAAATGGTTACAAGAACCTAAAAACATAATAAATAAATCCTGTGATTGAAACTCTCTATCACAAACAGTACCAGGATGGCAGCAATTTTTTTGTTCAACTGCGTATGAGAACACAAAAACTGGGATCCAAAAAGGACTGTGTGTTAACATGTGTATTTTACATAGAATGTCATCAGTAATGCAAACTTAAGTCTCAAGAAAATAATTAAAACCTTTATAAGTAAGGTACAGAAAGATTTCCCTGAAATGCAAATAAATAATAATGAAGAAACTGGTTTCACCTAACTAGACAAGGTTATTACCTGAATCATTACATCAGTCCCATTTGAGGTGTATTGTTTATTGAGAAAAACGCTGTTAGAAAGCTACCTTTCATGATTTGTTCTTTGTTATAATTTCTCCATCTCCTCTTTCATGAACACAAATTCAGAAGAAACAAGACCAAAAGCTTGATTCATGAGGACACACATTAATAAGTATCTCAATGGGAAGAAGATTTCTGTGAGTAGAGGGCTCTTTAATTTAGCAGAAAAAAATCATAACAAGTTTCATTGGTTGGAAGCTTAAGCAAGACATTTTTTCAAATATTACTAAACTAATAGTGGGGATAATTTATCACTTAAATAACTTCCATGGGGATGTGGTGGGTCCTCTGCCACTTGAAGTCTTTACATCATCAAGACTGAATGTCTTTCTAAAAGACATGTGCTAGATAAACCAAAAATTATGGACTTGTCATAACTTTCCTACTCAGATCTGAACCTTAGAGTTCAGAACATGAGAAGCTAGCAAGAAACCTCCAAACTTAATTACCAGCCTGGATCTGATATCGCTGCCACCAGCCAGAAAATTCCAGTGTCTGGCTCACTCTGATCTCCCCAAAACCTTCCCTGGGGGACCTCAAGACTCAGATGCCCTGAGTCTCACCACAAAGGGAAATAACCCACTTCCCTTCCCCCTCTTTACTTCCTCCCAGATTTCCCCGCCCTGGGTTCTCTAGGATATTCCCTGCGTCAAGTCCTTGAAACACAAGTACCGAGAGATCAATCTCTTTCTCCTCTCACCCAGAGAGTATGCAAACTCAGGCTTAGTAAATCTAACACAAAAAGAGATTTTCCCCCTCCCTTCGTTCCTTAGCCTTAACCAGTGAAAAAACTCAAACAGGTCTTAAAAAGAAAGCTTTATATAAAAAGAAAGAAAAAGACTAAAAATGGTCTCTGTATCAAGGTGACAATATACAGGGTCAATTGCTTAAAAGAAAAAATGAATAAACAGCCTTATCCAAAAAGAATACAATTTAAAACATTCCAGCAACTACATACATGTAAATACAAAAAAACAATATAAACCTATTGTCTTACTATCCTTGTACTTACAACTTGGAAACAGAAGATTAGAAAACCTGGAGATAGAGAGATCACTCTCAGAGCCGAGAGGGCCACCGAACCAAGACAAAGAACAAAGAACTCACACCCAAACTTCCCTCCACCCAGTTTTGAAAGTATTTTGTCTCCTGATTGGTCCTCTGGTCAGGTGTTTCAGGTCACTGTTTGTTAACCCTTTTATAGGTGAAAGAGACATTAACCCTTAGCTATCTGTTTATGACAGGGCTGTTCAGAGAATCACTAAGTAAATCCTATGGTTTGTGTTATTCAGGAGGTCAGATGAGAATCTGAAGAGTAATAAATCAAGGCCAGAAATCTATAATGTATTCAGTATTGAAGGTGTCATTGCATACAGTAGTTATTTTTTAAACAAAATATTGTGGTAACTGGCATGGTTTTTTATTTTTAACAGAGACTGATTCGCATACTGCTGGGTATTTATAGCTATACTTCTACTCTAATCATAATGTAATGAATTTATCATTTATAATCTTTAGCTTGTGGATGGACATGCTGAGGGATGGAGTTCAGAATGGGCAGCGGACTGTTTTGGTGTATATACAAAGTTAAAATTGCTTGCTTCACTTGTGCTCTGAAAATTCTTCAGTTAACATACCTAAGGGGAAAGTAAGTCAATTTTAAAATAAACATATACAGCAATTTTAAAGGGGCGGGAGGGAGAACAGAGAGACCATAACTCTAGCCACTAATCACAGTCCCTCCTGTCCACACATCCTGGCCCTCCGCTATGATCTTTCTCCCCAAAATAGAGGGAAAATGTATGGGTTTTGTCCATGCCCTGAAGATCAACAGATTCACACTATTTTGGACTGGTGGTGGAAGATGGACCTTAATTCCAGTCTCAAGCCTCTCTCAGGAGATGCACTGTCCCCTCTTAACTAATTTGAGGGAGCTTTGGCTTGAACGACTCCACTAACTGAAGCTGTGCAGATTTTTCCCTAGCAGTATCCATCTGGTCAGTCCAGACACCTCCTGAAGTGGCGACATCATGGTGCTCAATATAGGGCCCTACCAGCCCACCACCCCCTCAATTCCTTCTTGCCAGCTACTCCAACAGAGGGGTAGGTCAGTGGGTATTAGAATGGAAATGAACACCACATCTCGAAGAATAGTTACAAGAAGGTGAGTAACCTTTTTTCTTCGAGTACTTGTTCATGTCAATTCCAATCAGGTGATTCCCAAGCCTAAATTCAGCAGGCGGGGTCAGAGCTGTTCATTGACTGGAGCACTGCTCTACCGAAGGCCACATCGTCTTTGCTCTGCTGGGTAATCACATAATACACAGTTAAAGTATGTATGGAGGACCACGTTGCCTCTCTGCATATTTCCTGGGTCAGGACTTGCATCAGGAATGCTGCTGAAGAAGCTTGCGCCCTAGTGGAGTGCACTGTGAGCGGAGGTGCTGACACCTCTGCCAGGTTATAGCAGTCACAGATGCAGGATGTGATCATGAGGAAATTCGTTGGGAGGAGACTGGAAGACTTTTCATCCTCTCTGCCACAGCCACAAACAAACAGTTGACTGAACTTCCTAAACAGTTTTGTTCCTTCAACGTAAAAGGTTAGCACTCTGCTGATATCCAAAGAGTGAAGCCTCTGCTCTCTGCCACTCAAGTGTGACTTAGGATAGAACACTGGGAGGAAC
This sequence comes from Gopherus flavomarginatus, assembly GCF_025201925.1. Taxonomy (NCBI): domain Eukaryota; kingdom Metazoa; phylum Chordata; order Testudines; family Testudinidae; genus Gopherus; species Gopherus flavomarginatus. The sequence continues at coordinate 291,631,359 of NC_066618.1, forward strand.
ATCTCCTGGTTGATGTGAAACTGGGAGACAACCTTTGGGAAAAAAGCTGGATGTGGTCTGAGCTGAACTTTGTCCTTACAGAACACTGTGTAAGGGGGCTCCGATATTAGGGCCTTGAGCTCAGACACCCTACTGGCTGAGGTTAAACGCCACCTTGCATGACAGGTAAAGCAGAGAACACATCGCCGGCAGTTCAAAAGGATGGACCCATCAATTTAGAAAGAACCAGATTGAGGTCTCAGGTCAGGGTCAGTTGCTGGACATGCAGATATAGCCTGCTGAGACTTTTCAGGAAACGGCTGACCATAGGTTGGCAAACAATGATTGGTCCTCTATGCCTGCTGCTTGAGATGGAGAAAGTAGTCCAGTATGAGTGGTATAAAGGCGAGCATCGGGCATCAGTCTCAATCTGGTCGTTGCAGCATCAATCTCTTCCACTTGGCAAGGTAGGTAGCCCTGGTGGAGTGTTTTCTACTGCCAAGGAGGACTTGTCTAACCGGGTCCAAGCAGGAGAGCTCTGTGGGGTTCAGCCATGGAGCTTCCACGCCGTGAGGTGCAATGACTCGAGGTTCAGGTGCTGGAGATGGCTGTGATCCTGAGTTAAGACCGGGAGTAGAGGCAAGGTAACTGGGGCTTCCATGGACATTTCTAGGAGAGATGTATACCAGCGTTGGCAGGGTCAGGCTGGAGCTATCAATATCACTGAAGCATCTTCCCTCTGTATCTTGAGAAGCATCTTGTGAACAAGAAGGATGGGCAGGAATGCAAAGAGAAGATGGCCTCCCCATAGGAGGAGAAACACATCCACAATGGAACCTGGGCCGTGATTCAGGAAGGAGCACAACTGTTGGCACTTCTGCATGTCATGCGATGCAACAGGGTCTATCTGGGGAAAGCCCCACCGTTGGAAAATAGAGTTTGTGACGTCCAGGTGTAGGGACCACTTGTGGCTGTGAAAAGACCTGCTGAGATGGTCCGCCAACTCATTCTGTACTTCCGAGAGGTACGATGCTTGCAGGTGTATCAAATGAGCTACACAAAAGTCCCACAGTATGAGGGCTTCTCGATACAAGGGAGAGGAGAGTGCATCCCCGTTTGTTGACATACAGCTTCGCTGTGGTGTTGTCTGTTATGACTAGGGCGACCAGACAACAAGTGTGAAAAATCGGGACGGGATGGGGGGGTTATAGGAGCCCATATAAAAAAAGCCCCAAATATCAGGACATCTGGGGGAGGGATACTTCAGTGGTTTGAGCATTAGCCTGCTAAACCCAGGGTTGTGAGTTCAATCCTTGAGGGGGCCATTTAGGGATCTGGGGCAAAATCAGTACTTGGCCCTGCTAGTGAAAGCCGAGGGCTGGACTCAGTGACCTTTCAGGGTCCTTTCCAGCTCTATGAGATAGAGCTAGCTCCCTATTTATGAATGATACACATTTCCCTGTCAAGCGGACTCAAAGTCCGGCATGCCAAACGCACTGCTCTCAGCTCTCTGACAATGATGTGGAGAGTGAGTTCAGCCTGAGACCAAAGGCCTTGTGTCCTGAGGTCTCCCAGATGTGCTCCCCAGCCCAAGGCTGATGCTTCCGTCACTAGCAAGAGGGACAGCTGAGGACAGGTGGAGGAGACGCCTGCACACACTACCTGCAGGTCAAGACACCACTGGAGGAAGTCAAGGACTGGGCAGAGCAGAGTCACAACCCTGTTCAAACTGTCTGGAGTCAGCCAATACACCGAGGCTAGCCACAATTGGAGAGGCCAGAGTCTGAGCCTGGCGTGTTGCACCACATAGGTACAAGAGGCCATGTGTCCTAGAAGTTTCAGGCAATGCTGTGGTGGTGGGAAACTGCCCGAGACTTCAAATGATGTCACCAAAGGCCTGAAACCTCGCTTCTGGGAAGTATGCCCTGGTGTGTGTCGAGTTCAACACCACTCCTATGAACTCTATCTGCTGAACAGGGGACAGTCGATTCCCCCACATTCAAGATAAGGCCCAATTTGTCAGATGTCATTCTTATGAAGACAAACTTGTGCCTCCTTGTCCCATCTGCGTAGGAATGCAGTCACGACTGCCATGCACTTGGTTAACACATGAGGTGCCGCTAACAGGCCAAACAGGAGGACTGTGAACTGATAGTGTTTGTTGCTTGCAAACCTGGGGTACCTTTCGTGGGACTGTAATTGCTATATGAAAGTATGTGTCCTTCAAGTCAAGGGCAGTATACCAGTCCCCTGGATCAAAGTAAGGGATGGAGGCCAAAGAGACAATGCAGAACTTAAGTTTCCTCATAAACTTGTTGAGTTCTTGCAGGTCTAGAATGAGCCTGAGCCTGCCTTTGACTTTCAGTATTAGGAAAATACCAGGAATAGAAACCCTTGCCCTTCAGCTCCTGAGGAATCTCTTCCAATGCTTCTAGCAACAGGAGCAAGTGCACCTCCTATATGACGAGCTGCTTGTGAGAAGGATCCTTGAAGAAGGATAGGGAATGGGGATGGAAGGGCAGAGAATTGGAGGGAATATCCCCTCACTACTGTGTGGAGCACCCAGAAGTCCAATGTGATACGGGCCCACGCAGGGTAGAAAGGGGATAGTCGGGATGAGAAGGTAAAGTGGGTTGGATCCAGTCCAAGTTCTGATGCACCATCCTTGTTCGCACCTTCAAAAGGCCCGCTTCTGGCCAGATGAAGGTTTGGACAGGCCAGAGTCCTGGTCTAAAGACAGGTGCAGCCTCTTCCTGACACTCCTGTTTCTCCTCCGTGAGTCATCCTGCCGGTTCCACGGTTGCTAGAACCGCGGAGGAAGTTGCGACATAAAAGGCCTCCACTGCATGACGGGGATGGGGAGGCCCAGCGATTTGAGGGTGGTTCTTGAGTCTTTTCGGTTATGTATCCTTTTATCCGTCTTGTCGGAAAATAGAGTCTCACCCTCAAAGGGGAGATCCTGAATGGTCTCCTGGGACCTCGTATGGCAGACTTGATACCTGGAGCCAGGAACCCCTTCCTAATGCAATCCCGGTAAACATAACCTAAGTGGTCGCATCAGCCCCATCCAGAGCGGCCTACAGTGAAGTGTGTGAAATGAGCTTGCCCTCCTTCACCAAGGCCAAGAATTCAGCACGGGAGTCCTGCAGCAGCAGCTCTGCAAACTTTGCCATTGTCCTGCATGTATTGTAGAAGTACCTGCTGACAATGGCCTGCTGCTTAGAAATGTGGAGATGCAAGCCACCAGGGGAGTAGACCTTTCTACCCAAAAGGTGGAGTAGTTTTGCCTCCAGATTCTCTGGGGAGGGGCCTTGGTAGCCCTGGCATTCGCGTTGGTTAGCAGCATCCACAACCAAGGTATCTGGTGGAGGATGGGGATATAAATGCTCATAGCCCCTAGATATCATAAAATGGCATCTTTCATTGTGCTTTGCCATAGGAGGTAACAAAGCCAGGGCCTGTCATAAGGTTCTCTGTACAGGTTCCATGTTCTATGCATCTGACGAAGTGGGCTGAAGCCCATGAAAGTTTATGCTCAAATAAGTTTGTTAGTCTCTAAGGTGCCACAAGTACTCTTGTTCTTTTTACATTCTTATAGACATGATTCAGCAAATAAAAACAGTAGTGTCAAAATCACTATACATGCTGCAGTCACTTGACGAGTTTTGGATGACTAGTTGTGGAGCATTATTACTTCTAATGGGGATATCTGTATTATTGATATGTTGTATATTAGGCTCTCTGAGGTAAAGTCTTTATTTCCAGGATATTTATTCTGTTCATTTTTCATTTTGCTACAGTTGCCTAGGACTTCATAGATAAAATTTAATAAATGGAAAGACATAAAAACTAGCCACTGGCATGAAAAGCAACTACCTGAAAGGTCTACTAGCCCTGACGGTTGACTTTATACAAAGAAATGCATTTTAAAAGCTTTTTATGTCAATCTTTTCCTCTTGTTCAACCCTATTTAAACAAAATCAATAAGTATGCTGCTATAAGAGTCAAAGCTTGAAAAATAATTGCACTCTATACATACTTTAATTTCAAAAATACAGTTGCAGAGAATGTGTCGTCATCTATGATTTAACAGCTATGGATAGTTAAAACAAACATTCAGATTAGCTAGCATACTAATATTAATGTTAAATTAATTATCAAGCTGCAGATCTCTAACTCCAAGGAATGTGAAAAGATTCTAGACATATGTAACCTGTTCGAGTGGAAAAGGTTAACTTATTGTGCAGTATTTTTCTACTCTTTTGCCAGTGAATCACAAGATTCTAAGTCCAATTGAAAATCAATGTCCAAAAATCATTTCATTGTAATTTACAAGATCAGAAAATTAGTCTGAAATCAATTTATCAAACAAAATTTCATATCATATCAATCTTCATTATTTTCTCACCATACAAAAGAATAGCACTGAAAGAAAAACCCACTTTCAGCTCCCTCTACAATGTTTTCCATGTCATCTCTCTTCCTCCTCCTTGTGCTCTGTTCATTTCAGTAAATGTACAGCCCGTTATGCAAGAAAATGGCTCCACATTAAGTACTACCATAGACAAGTTGCTTCACACAGTGGTGTACAGCAGATAAGTGCATCATCAAAACATGAATCTCATTTCAGATAACATATTTGAACAAATTGTTAAATCTTTTTGATGTTTTAAAATCTCACTGTTTTTGTCTCTTTCAGTAACATTGGCATAGACAGCATTTTATTGATGTAAAGTGCTAAATATGAGGAAGCTATATGAATATAACCAGTACACACAAGACGTGGAATAGCAGTTACAGGAGAGGACAGTCAGAAGAAATGGTTTCTATCAGTTAAAAAGCCATGCTGGTTAAAAGAGGATTAAAAATAAACCATATAGAATAAATGGAAAAATGGATAAATTGATATCAATGAGTACAAATCAGCAGCTAGGAAAAGGAAGCGAAAGGTATCAGCAAACATCTCTGGACAGTAGGATTAGGCACAGTAAGAAGAAATTCTTTTAAAGTACCATGAATAAATGAAATCCTAATACAGATATATGTCCAACACTATATAAGGATAGTAAAACTGTTCATCACGATGCAGAAAAGAGAAATTCTAACTAAATATTTCTCTTCTGTATTTGCAAAAAAAGCAAGATGATATGTTCCTATAATATATGGTAAATACTGAGATACCGTTGTTGGGAAAAGGAGATGGAGCATGCCTGTACAGTTGATAAGATTAGTTTGTTGTGAGGTGGACATTAATGGAAGTGAAAGAGAGGCCGAAATGTCTCAACCACAGCAAGTAATCAAGAATCAGCGGTACTGAAAGCCGCATAAGGTCCAGGACTTGTTGGGTCGTTGACACAGAGACCCTACTACATGTCTTCCTGCTCTGCATCTGGTTGTCCTCAAACATGGTACTCAAACAGCCAACATTCAAGCTGTCAAGTGCAGGGACTTCAAGCCTGGATAGACTATCTATCCATATTCTTGAGAGATCTGGTCTGGGAAGTCTGTGAGCTGGACCAGTGGGCAAATGGACATGTGTAGCAAACCTGCCAGCCAAAACTGCCTCAGCCAGTACGGAGCTATGAAAATGATCATGGCTTTGTCCCTTTTGATTTTGAAAATCAGAAGAATAAGTGGAATGGTCTAATGGAAGCCTGGATTCCATTGCAAAAGGAAGGCACCAGGCGAACAGCCCAGGCTCAGGCCTTCTCTGGAACAGAAATTTTGATATTGTCCTTAGTGGCAAACAGATCTATCACAGGAACACCTCTTCCCCTCCAGTAATGAAATATCAGCTCTTTGGATCTTTGCAGGGACCACTCATGATAGATCATAGATTGTCTGCTCAGGAAGTTTGTCCAAATATTGCTGACTCTCAGGTAGTGAAGAGCCATCATGGTTATGGTGGCAGAATGTCTAGTCTGATCGCCTTCAGGAAGAGGTGCAATGAGCAGGAGCCTCCTTGTTCATTAATGTAGTGCATCACAAAGATGTTGTCCATCAGGATCTACAGTGTGGAATTTCAGATGAAAAGTAAGAACCCCTATCCAGGCTACCCCGAGGTCTCTGAGTTCCAGCATGTTTCTGTGAAGTCCCGTGCCTCCCAGGACCCTTGCCTTTGTAGATGATCTCCCCAACCTATCCTTGACACATCAGTGATTAAAGTCTTTGTCAGGGAGGGAGTTAAGAACAATACCCTCTCCATGCACTTTTAGGAGCTAGCTACCCTGCCAAATCTGTGAAGATTCATAGATTCATAGACTCTAGGACTGGAAGGGACCTCGAGAGGTCATCGAGTCCAGTCCCCTGCCCTCATGGCAGGACCAAATATTGTCTAGACCATCCCTAATAGACATTTATCTAACCTACTCTTAATTTTTGTCTTAAAGATGTGACATGGTATAGCAAAGACCTTCCTGTCCACCTGATGTTTCACAGGGGATTGGATGGACTCGAACCAGAGCTGTTGGGGGTCTCAGAAGTAGTAAAGCCTTACATGATGCTGCTTGGCAAACACACCAAGGTAAGTCTACTTTTGTAATTGGGTTTGATCTTGTCTCAAGTAGCAGCAATTGTAACAAGAACTCTTCATCAGGCAGGTATCTCTCTGACCCAGAGGTGATCCTATGAACCTTATCTGGGATAAGTAGGCCCATTTTTCATAGTTCACTAGTTCAGTGGAGTGTCTTCTTTTCATAAGGCCTTTTTATTTGGGGGGGGGGTGTTATTTTGCGGGGGCTTTTTTGCCTGCTTCAGGTTCTTGCCTCAGAACACAATTGCTCAAACACAAAAACTCAAATGAGTTCCGTACTTCCTTCAATCCCTTGCTGAGTCCTGTGACAGGCAGGCAGCCCTTAACCCTTCCCTGGAAGTTTTATCCTGTCACACACTTATAGTCCCATCTCTGAAAAACAGTTTGTCCCAACCATATCAAATTTGGGCCCCCAAAAAAATTTACTCTGCTGGCATCACACCACATATGCAAAATTTGATATCAAAATTATTCCTGAACACATTCCCACAAGAGAGGGGAGAGAGAGTAAATCTGACTTAAAATGGGAAGGTGAATTAAGATAAACCCTAAAGGGTAGATACATTCACCGAGATGGACTGTTCTCTTCAGAAAAAATTTTATGCCTATTTAAAATGAAACAACTATGGTCGTTAACCCAAAACTTCACCCTCCCCAGGGAGATGCTTAGTGAAAAATGGTTAAAGTTTTTCAGTCCCTCATTTGTTTTGCACTCTTATCACTACCATTGGTCTCATTTAGGATTGCCAACTTTCTAATTGCACAAAACTGAACATCCTTGCCCAACCTCCTGGCCAGGGGCCCCATCCTACCTCACCCCTCCTCCAAGGCTCCACCCTGCTCACTCTATCCCCCCCCCCTCTATTTTCACCAGGCTCAGGCAGGGGGTTAGAGTGTGGGCATCAGCTCGGGGTATGGTATCTGGGGTAAGGTTGGGGATCAGGGGTTTGGGTGCAGGAGGGGGCTCTGGGCTGGGGCCAACAGGTTTGGTGTGTGGGAGGGCGCTCTGGGGTGTGGGAGGGGGTATGAGCTCTGGGCTGGGAGTGCAGACTCCAGTGTGGGGCCAGAAATGAGAGGGTTCAGGGTGTGGGAGGGAGATCTGGGCTGGGGCAAGGGAGTGGGGTACAAGGGGGGGTGAGGACTCTGGGATGCAGGGGGGGGCTCCAGGCAGGGGCTGAGGGATTTGGAGTGTGGGAGAGGGAGTTCCAAGCTGGGGCAGGGGGTTGGAGCTCAGGAAGGTTTTTGGGGTGCAAGGTCCAGGAGGGAGTTTGGGTGTAGGAGGGGGCTCAAGGCTAGAGCAGGGGGTTAGGGTGCAGGAGGGGTTCTGGGTGCGGGCTCTGGGCAACACTCACCTCAGGCAGCTCCCCTTAAGTGGTGACATGTTCTTCTCAGAGGCAGAGGCGCACCCAGTCAGCTCTGTGCTCTGCCTCCGCCCGCAGGCGCTGCCCCCACAGCTCCCATTGGCCATGATTCCCAGCCAATGGAAGATGTGGAGCCGGCGCACAGGGCGGGGCTAGTACATGGAGCCCCCATGGCCGACCACCCACCTAGGAGCCAAGGGACTTGTCACTGCTTCCGAGGAACCTCGGGGAGCCAGGTAGGGAGCCTGCCAGCCCCATGCCAACCAGACTTTTAATGGCTCAGTCAGCAAGGATGACCAGTGCTTCCAGGGTCCCTTTTCAACCAGACATTCCAGTTGTAAACCGGACACCTGGCAACCCTAGTCTCATTATGTGATCTCAGACAAGTGAAAAACTTTGTGCTTCACTCTATCCATCTGAAAAATTCTTATTTTCTTTTCAAAAGACCTTGAGCTCACGAGCTGGAAAGTACTACATACGGTGCAAAATTTATTATAATACTTAAGTCTCCTTTCTGGTAAACATTTTTCAGTTGCGGACACTTTCATCGAGAATTATTATAGTTACAGGATTCTATCCGAGGTACTAATGCTGTGTATGCAATATAGAAAGTCATTTCAGATTAAAAATGGACATGAATAGTTGTCTTAAAGTGGAAACAAAGCATTCTGAGGTTAGTAAAAGTTAACTATTTTTACATCTTATGTATTTTGTCTGTCTCTCTGTGTGTCCCTTCAGAAACCTGAAAGGAGAAGACCTAGTTTTGCATATCTTGGAAATTTGAGTTGTTTAGCCAAACTCCGTCTCCTGCTGGAGACTCAGCCTTCACCATTCACAATTACAGGTACTTAAGTTAAAGTTTCAGTTTACGTTGATGGTTAAGTTACAGCATCTCTCAAACTTCTAACAAAGAGACACTATTTTTACAACTTCTTATATCGACAGCAGTGGGAAATAATCTTAAAGAAAACCAAAGTTCTCCCAATCAATAGGTCAGATCAGAATTTTAATCCATCTTGTTTTACTAAAAATGGCAAAGAAAAGTATGACATTTAAAACCTCTTCTGCCTCAAACAGCAAATGTGGAGCCTGCTGTGATTATCCAATGATTTCTCTAGATGAAATAAACTAGGTAAAAGGAGATTCCAGTGTACCCTTTCAGAAACGGTTTAGCATCAATTATAGATGTCACATTCTATGTTTCAAATTTCTTCAGCTGAGAACCACAGCACTTGACCTACTCTTCTGAAGTCCCCACAGTGATAAATTACTGAACCTCATTTGTCTTTCATACTCTTGGGTAAGAGTAAGAATGCTACGTTCGGCTAAATAAACAGAAGACAGGATATCTGAAGATCCTACCCATCTGTTAAGATGCACTTTAACTACTCTGACAAATTGCCCAGCAGGCAAAGCACACCTTTATGCATAACTATGACCTGTCTCTGTAACTGAGAAATTAAGAATATTCTGCCAAGAAAATGATTGGAAAAGTAATGATACAAGCTCCTGGTGAATTGTTTATTCACAAATATAGAACTGCATAATAAAGGATATGCCTAGTAAAGAAAAAGGACAAAGAATGAGCAAGTTCATATAATTCAAAGCTATCATCCTAAGAAAGCACTGTGTCTTATATATGGCTTTTCTGGAGGCTAAATCTGAAAATATCCTTGCTTGTCTATTTGCATATATTAAGCCTTATCACCTGATTACACAGAGAATCTATGGAATCCTAAGACAGTGACCAAACGAACTCTTTTTGTGAGACTATAAATTATTTTCTGTTCTCAGTGTTACAGCAGCAAAATTAATGCACATTGAAATATATTTCAACAGCAATTTCTAAATAACTATTTTTTGTTTTGGACAGCTACATGTTTTGACTACCAAGGGCCGAATTATAGCTGACCATGCCAAGATGCACTACAAAAGATGCACTCCCAGCAGCTCATATATTCAAGCAGGTGCAAGCCATAATTTGGCTGCAGACACTAGTCAAGAAGATGGGTAACTAGCTGGTATGCCAGAAGTAGTATGTCTAAGTAGGGGAGGATATCACCTCCACCCAGCTAAACACTGCAAGGGAAGCTTAATGATACATTTTAAAAGGTATAGCAAGAGCTACTTCCCTTTTTTTTCTTCAGCTGAAGTACCAGTGGAAGCATTACCTCTTTCAAAGATGTAATGCTTCCAGGCATGGTCATTCAGGGATCACACCTCAACCACCTCCCTAGCAGACCTCTCTCTGTCATAGGAGAGCTCATATTGCCCTAAGAAATCCTTTGTTAATTTGCTTATTTCTACACAATATTAATAATTTTTTAATTCAGGCCATCTTTATTTACTGCTTTTACGGAGGATCTGCTTTGCTTCAATATCTTGTTTACCAAATGTGCCACTAGCACAGGCCTGCACAATATGTAGCCTGCGTGGGCTCACTGTGCAGCCCACGGGGGATGAGTAGGTGGGCTCACTGTGGGGGGTGAGTAAACATGCGCTGGGTGAGGGAGGGGGGCTGAAGAGGTGGGTGGGCAGTGGCTGGGGCTGAGGAGGCAAGCGGGCAAGCAGTGGCGAGGAGAGCAGGTGAGCCAGCGGCGGGGGAAGGGGGCTGAGGAGGCAAGTGGGTGGGCAGGCACTGGTGGGGGCTGAGGAGGCCAGCGAGAAGTCAGTGGCTGACCTGTTCTACTGATCTGGTCTGGTTCCCATCCCCTCTCCAAGGGTTGTAGCTGTCTGGAGGTGCCTGTCTTCCACGTCTTCCTCATTCACACCTCATTCATTCAACAGAGCAATTGATTACAAAGCTGGGGGAAGATCTTATTCTACTTCTAGCAAAAAGACATTTTTCTTTTACCTTAATTATACTACCTTAGGGACCCGCTATAACATATTATCGAGGTTCAATACCGCTGTTTCGGTGGGGCAGTGCTGGGGAAGAAGGGTTTGTTTCCGCGGGGCAGGCGGTGCTGGAGGAGGAAGTATTTCAGGGGGGCTTGGTGGTGCTGGGGGTGTGTCCCCGCGGAGCCATGGGGGTTCAGCCCTCAGCTGTTTTCTTTGGAGTAATATGGCCCTCGCTGCTTTACGAGTTGTGCAGGCCTGCACTAGTACAAGAAGTTTTGCTAAGGCATTCTTAGCAACAATAAAAAACACTTTCCCCAAAATTGTCAGTTAGCAGCTGTCTGAAATTGTAACCTAGGAAGTATTTGAGAAGAGAATGAGGCGCAAGAAAGGAATGAAGGAGGAAAGAAGTTCAAACGCGGCAAAACATCAAAGATGTCTAAAGAACTACTGCAGCATAGAACTATGCTACAACAGATTCAACAGGATTAAAAACTGAAAGCCTGATCAATACTGAGGATGCAGTTATGAACCTCAAGGGCTTAAATGAAGCAACTCCAGACTATTAATTTAATAACTGGCATAGGCTGGGTTAAAATATAAGATCCCCTTTGTATCATATTAGGCACCAAAAGGATCTTGAAACAGAAGAGAGAAAAACCTATAGCATTAAAGAAAGAATTAAATCACTGAAATTTCACCTCATTCCTGCTTCAGGATTTTACTTTTCAGGCTGCTGAAATGAACAGATTAGTGCTGTAAAACGCCACATTTTTTAATTTATCTTTACATTTCCAGCTTCTCTACAATTATATGACATGAGGTACACATTAAGGGCCCAATTATTTCATTCTCACAGTAAGTAGTTGTAGTAGGAAGAGGGCCTGAAACACAAAACCTTGTATCAGAGGTCTGGTATGGGGCCTGAGGCCTGGGCTAAAGTAGTGGTCAAAACTTTGCTAATATAAAGCAAAATCAGGCTGTGGCCTAGAGGCAGGCCCTGTTCACAGAATCTGATACAAACAGGGCTGATATTGCAAAAACATACATTCCTATGGTGCGCTAGGCAGAGAGCACTCACACAAACACATTCCAGAAGGGTGGTACCAGAACACCTCAATACCAGTACATTCCCTAAAGGTAACAGGAACACACTGACTGCTCCTAAAGATAAGGTCAAGATGATAATGTGATGCATAAAAATGTACAAAGTGATGAGTGGTAAATGGCTACATCGGAGTGTGAACTATGTCAGAGGGACAGTACATAACTTGTTTGTATTGATATATAAAAAGATCTCAGAGGGAGTGACTTTGGCCTTCCTAGGAGGATAATGGAAAGTCCCATCATTAACTGAGCTAGTCCATTGCAATGGGCATACATGTGTTAGTGTACCCGTAACGACTGAGTGAGGATATTAGGACTGTGCTTCACTAACAATAAGACTGACCAAGTGCTTCGCTATATACCGAATCTGTGGGTTTATTGGGCAGTTTGATTGGAGCCTGCTGTACAGGCTATCTGGCCAGAGTCAGTACAGCATGCAGAAAGAACACACACACGCAGTCAAACATCTGACCACAGAAGCACCTTACTACAGGAATAATCCCAATGAAATGAATATAACTATTCTGGAGTTAGATACTTATCAAGCGCGTAATGCCTGGCTTACACTTACGATAGCGTATAGAGTACAGGCACTACATGTGTAGTTGGTCACTGCAGTGACAGTCGGCTGCATCCATCCTGTTCACCGTAGTGTGCAGCAACACACAGCAGCGAAAGGCTCACTGTGGTGAAGAAAGACTTTCGCAGGGGGAAGCAGCGCTGAAAGAAAGACTCCAGCAGTGGGGAGGTAGGAGGATACTACACTGTTAAATATAGCCGTGCAAGCATAGGAGTCATCGCTTTGCTGTACAGTGAGCTGAGTAGGGTATATACCTTAGAGTTCAGGTGTGTAGGGCACTCTACTCTACTAAGCTGTGTCTCACTGTCTACACTGTTATTTATACCGTTCTAGCTGGACATATACTCTACACACTGCCATATGTCTAAAGGTACTATAAGAGTGGCAGAATCTGGTCCTAAATGGGAAGAACACATAGCACTATTTGAAACACTCCTAAAGTAGTTCTATAGTTAGGCCATAGTAGACACCACCTGTTTTTCGTTATGCTAAAATATGCTGAATCAAAATTTCTGAGTTTTAATAGTTTGAAAATCTAAGAAGAATTACAATGGATTTCAAGTCTGTCCATTCAGACAGTATTTTTTTCTATATGAATTCCTGTTTTTTATGTTTTGTAAAACCAAATTTCATGCTGTTCATTTTAGAGATGATGTTGGCTCTGTATCTACCATCTTCTCTACATATCTTTTTTAAAATGGACCTCGCTCATTTTTTACATTTTTGTTTTACAACATTATTTTATTATATTTAAATAGAGTGAGATTTTTCAAAAGCACTTATTGTACTTCGTTTATACTGTTGCACAGCAGCCTGAATCTTTCAGTTGGTGAAGGGCCCCTACATAAATAAATTTTTAGTAAAGTAGACCTTTGAGATCTGTCATGAAAAATGCCATATAAATATTAAATATCATTGGGATTTTCAAAGGAACCAAAGAAAACTGAAAAAGGCAGCCTCCATTTTTAAAAGGATAATGGAGCTAGCTTATTTAATTACCATTACACCAAATATTGTAAATAAAAAGCACATTAACCAAACTTGTCAGGATTGTATCTAGAATGAAAAACTTAAGGAGGGAGGGGAAGTCAAAAATGTATTTGAGCCTAATTTTGAAAACACACTGAAGGGAAATGAATATAATGTCATCAAAAATGAACAAACAGACTGTTATATTTGGACCCAGCAGAGTAGGATATAGACAGACACATAGGGAGCTGATAGAAACACAGCTGCGGTCTATGGATGTAGCTGAGTTATTCTGGCAGCAAAACAAAACAGTGAGGCTATGCCTGAATGATCACAGAATGCCTAACCATTTAAAAGGATAGGACACCACATTCCTCCTTAAAAATACTTGCCAAATAGCCATTTAAATAATAATGTAGATCTAACTAAAAACACTATGTAACCTAACTAAAGTCATGGGTGGACTACAGCAGACTCCTAAATTGCAAGGGATTATTCTTCCCTAGAACAGCAACTAAACAATGGATAAATTTTTGCACTTGTTTGGGATAATGTGGTGATGGTAGTGCAGCAGTGTACTGAACAACAAGAACAGTCAGGAGTGAAGAATCAATTGGATCTTGTACAGAATCAACTGGATCTGGTACCAAAACATCCCCCAACAAACTGTTGAAATAAGGAGCTGTAACAGAGGGAGGTCCGATAGGAGGAAGACAAGTCCTAATGTAACATCTCCAGACTCCGATATTTGTCAAGGCTGCAACTGGTTCATATGCCATTTCCATAAAGTACCATCTGATAGGTACACCACAAAAAAAGGTCCCATGCACTCCACCAGTTGAACAAGTATCCATTTCACTCCACAACCATAGTTACAAGCCCATATTAAGTCTCCTGCTTGATAAGGAGTCTCACATTGTTGGTCGATGTGCAGACCTTGGGTTTTGGCAACATCAGGATGCAGCAGGCCCAACAGATACACAAAGATCACTTAAAGAAAAGAGTTGCAGGAGAAGCCTGGTTAGTAGCATGTGGAGTCTTCCCGTACACAAGCAAGAAATAGTCCAATTCCTACTGATGACTCAAGAATTGACTTGTTAGTGTTTAAGGCATGCTTAAGTGTTCGTACAAAGCAGTGCACGAGTGCATTTGTACCATAATAGTATAGAGAAACATGTCGCTGAACTTTGGGTAAAGCCAAGATTTTCTGAAATACTTCTCAACAGAGTTGAGGTTCATTATCACTCACCAACTGTAATGGTACATCAAATCAGCTAAACAAGGTACAAAGATGTCTAATGGGCTTGATAGCTGTAGCAGAAGTCATTCTGAAAACGTATGACCATTTCAAACGGACATTGACTATGACCAAAATCATATAATCTTCTAAAGATCTGGTGGAGTCCACAAATACATGTCCAAGGAATCTGAGGCCATGACCAACGATATAGATGAACTGGCAGGTTTCTTGCTAAATTTGCTGACATGTAGAATAGCAATTCACTGTCCCCTCAGTGTCTTTGTCAATTCCCGGCCACCACTGCTTAAATGCACACTTGCGTTCTTTAGTCCAGTTCCATTTTTTCTTTGCTTGTAAGAACTCATGTAAAGGAGACAATAACCTTAGTAGACAAGCAGTTCTAAGAATAAATGTAAGGCTACGTCTTCACTACACGCCTTATCAGCGGGTAGCAATCAAAAGCTTGGGGATCGATATATCGCATCTCATCTGGACGTGATATATCGATCCCCAAACATGCTTACATCGATTCTGGAACTCCACCAACACAAACGGAGTTGCGGAGTCGACATGGGGAGCCGCGGACATCGATCCCGTGCAGTGAGGACGGTGAGTAATTCAATCTTAGATACTTCGACTTCAGCTACGTTATTCACGTAGCTGAAGTTGTGTATCTGAGATCGATTTTCCCCCGTAGTGTAGACCAGCCCTTTCTGTGACAAGTTCTCTGGTGCTTCAAAAACTGCCTTCTCTTTCATTGGTGATTTCCATATGCCCCAGGCATGAATTACACATCCAAGGTATTCAACTGAAGGTTTGAAAAATTCATCTGTCTTGATGTACCCTCAAGTTAATGGTCTTCCTAACGTTGCACAACAGCACCCATATTCCAAAGATGATCCTCTTAATCCTTTCTTGTAACAAAGATGTTCTCCATATAGCATTGAACTCTGTTCAGTACCTTCAGCATCTTATCCATGGCTTTCTGGAACACTCCCCTTGAAAAGCTCTTCCAGAACTTCACTCCTCTAATGGTTAGAAACCTTTGTCTAATTTCAAGTCTAAACTTCCTGATGGTCAGTTTATAGCCATTTGTTCTTGTGTCCACATTGGTACTAAGCTTAAATAATTCCTCTCCCTCCATGATATTTATCCCTCTAATATATTTATAAAGAGCAATCATATCTTCCCTCAGCTTTCTTTTGGTCAGGCTAAGCAAGCCATGCTCTGAGTCTCCTTTCATAAGACAGGCTTTCCATTCCTCGGATCATCCTAGTAGCCCTTCTCTGTACCTGTTCCAGTTCGAATTCATCCTTCTTAAACATAGGAGACCAGAACTGCACACAGTATTCAAGATGAGGTCTCACCAGTGCCCTGTATAATGGTACTAACACCTCTTTATCTTTACTGGAAATACCTCGCCTGATGCATCCTAAAACTGCATTAGCTTTTTTAATGGTCACATCACATCAGCAGGTCATAGTTATCCTGTGACCAACCAATATTCCAAGGTCCTCCTCCTCTGTTACTTCTAACTGATGTGTCCCCAATTTATAACTAAAAGTCTTGTTATTAATCCCTAAATACAGGACCTTGCACTTTTCATTATTAAATTTCATCTTATTACTATTACTCCAGTTTACAAGGTTATCCAGATCTTCCTGCATGATATCCCGGTTCTTCTCTGAATTGGCAATACCTCCCAGCTTTGTGTCACCCACAAACTTTATTAGCACATTCCCACTCTTTGTGCCAAGGTCAGTGAAAAAGATTAAATAAGATTGGTCCCAAAACCGATCCCTGAGGAACTCCACTAGGAACCTCCCTCCAGCCTGACAGTTCACTTTCAGTGTGATCCGTTGTAGTCTCCCCTTTAACTAGTTCCTTATCCATCTTTCAATTTTCATACTGATCGCCATCTTTTCCAATTTAGCTAATAATTCCCAATGTGGAACTGTATCAAATGCCTTACTGAAATTGAGGTAAATTAGATCCACTGCGTTTCCTTTGTCTAAAAAATTTTTATTACCTTCTCAAAGAACAAGATCAGGTTGGTTTGGCACAATTTACCTTTAGTAAAACCATGTTGAATTTTGTCCCACTTACCGTTGACCTCAATGTCCTTAACTACTTTCTTCTTCAAAATTTTTCCCAAGACCTTGCATACTATAGATGTCAAACTAACAGGCCTGTAGTTACTCAGATTTCCCTCTCTTAAAAATAGGAACTATGTTAGCAATTCTCCAGTCGTACAGTACAACTCGCATTTACAGATTCATTAACAATTCTTGCTAATGGGCTTGCAATTTCATGTGCCAGTTCCCTTAATATTCTTGGATGAAGAGTATCTGGGTCCCCAGATTTCATCGCATTAAGCTGTTCGAGTTTGGCTTCTACCTTGGATGTGGTAATATCTACCTCCATATCCTCATTCCCATTTGTCAACCTACCATTATCCCTAAGCTCCTTATTAGTCTCATTAAAGACTGAGACAAAGTATTTGTTTACATCAGGGGTCGGCAATCCGTGGCACACGTGACAAACATGGCACGCGAGCTGATTTTGAGCGGCACGCAGCTGCCTGCCGCAGTCCTGGCCCCCAGACCCACTCAGCGCCCCCGCTCACCGCTCTCCCCTGCGGGGGCAGGAGGCAGAAGCTTGGTTCTGCGGCAGACAAGTTTCCCCCTCCCCTGCTTCTTCCCCCAGCATGATGCTTTCCTACCCCAACCCCTCTCCTTCCCTGCGCCAATCAGCTGATGGCTGTTGCGAGGGGGCGGAGGAAGAGCACCAGCCTGCACACAGCTCTGTAGAGGAGACAAAGAGAGGTAGGGGGACGGGGCTTTGAGGAAGGGGGTGGAACAGGGAATATCCCTTCCAGCCTCCTGCCCTGAGCAGCTCAGGGCAGGGGGCTAGGAGCACCCCTACGAGCCAAGCACCTCAGCCCTCTGCCCTGACCCCCCTACACACACATAGCATTCTGCCCTGCACCCTCCATATCCCCCAGCCCTCTGCCCTGACCCTCTACACTCAGCCCCCTGCCCTGACCCTTGAACCCCCCCACACACACACAGAGCCCTCTGCCCTGCACCCCCACAGCCCAATCCCTCTGCCCTGACCCCCCCACACACACACTCAGCCTTCTGCCCTGCACCCCCTATACCCCCAGGCCCTCTGCCCTGAATCCTCCCCACCCCAACACACACCCAGTCTTCTGCCCTGCATCCCCACAGCCCCAGCCCTCTGCCCTGACCCCTGAAACATGACCCCCCTCGATCTGAGGTCCCGGCCCCAGACCCTGCTCAGCCCGCTGCCGGCCTAGGTGAACAGAACCCCAGGCTGGCAGTGAGCTGAGCAGGCTGGCGGTGTAAGATCAGCATTTTAATTTAATTTTAAATGACGCTTCTTAAACATTTTGAAAGCCTTGTTTACTTTACATACAATCGTTTAGTTATATAATATAGACCTATAGAAAGAGACCTTCTAAAAACATTAAAATGTATTACCAGCACGCGAAACCTTAAATTAGAGTGAATAAATGAAGACTCGGCATATCACTTCTGAAAGGTTGCCAACCCTTGGTTTAGATATGGGCCCTGCCTAGATTTTCCTTAACCTCCACTCCATCCTCAGTGTTTAGTGGTCCCGTTTCTTCTTTCCTTGTTTTCTTCTTATTTATGTGGCTATAGAACCTTTTACTATTGGTTTTAATTCCCTTTGCAAGGTCCAACTCTACATGGCTTTTGGCCTTTCTCACTTGATCCCTACATGTTCTGACCTCACTAAGGTAGCTTTCCTTGCTAATCTCTCCCATCTTCCACTCCTTGTAGGCATTCTGCTTTTTCTTAATCACCTCTCTGAGATGCTTGCTTATCCAGTTTGGTCTACAACTCCTGCCTATGAATTTTTTCCCCTTTCTTGGGATGCAGGCTTCTGATAGTTTCTGCAACTTTGACTTGAAGTAATTCCAGGCCACCTCTGCCTTTAGATCCACAAGTTATTCAGTCCATTCCACTTCCCTAACTTAATTTCCTTAATTCTTTAAAGTTAGCCCTTTTAAAATAAAAAACTCTAGTCCCAGATCTATTTTTGTTTATTCTTCCATCTAGTTTGAACTGAATTAGCTCATAATCACGCAAACCAAGGTTGGCCCCTACAACTATTTCTTCTGTGAGGTCCTCACTACTCACCAAAACCAAATCTAAAATGGCATCCCCTCGTTAGTTCTTCAACTACTTGGTGAAGGAATCGATCAGCTATTGCATCCAGAAAAATCTGAGCCCGACTATTACTAGCACTTATTCTCCAGTCTGTATCTGGGAAGTTGAAGTCTCCCATGATCACACAATTCCCATTAGCGTTTACTTTGTTAAAAACATTCAAGAAGTCTTTATCCTTATCCAAATCAGATCCCCGCAGTCTGTGGCACACCCCAAGCACTATTTCAGGGGAGGCTCTAGTAGCATTCTTTCCCAATATGATTTTTGCTCAGACAGACTGTCTTATCTATTCCAACACTTCTTATTTCTTTACAGTTAACCTCATCATTGATATACAATGCTACTCCACCACCTTTGCCTTTATTTCTGTTTTTGCTAAACAGCACATAGCCTTCAATACCTGTACTCCAGTCAGGATTACTATTCCACCATGTTTCTGTTATCCCTATAATATCCAGTTTCACTTCTTGCACTGGTAGCTCTAGTTCCTCCATTTTGTTCCCTAGGCTCCATGCATTAGTGTACAAACATCTTAATTTTTGCCATTTGGCTTCACTGACATTCTTTACCCGATAAGGCACAGACATTCTACCACCAGTATCACCTATTAGACTGGTGTCTACACTACTCTTCCTCCTTATGTCCATTCTCCTACCCATGGCTGTATTCTTTCTTACTTTGTTTTCTTCCCTCTCAATGTTAAATTCTGGCATGGAGATTACCTGGACATCTCCCCAAATTCCTAGTTTAAAGCTCTCTTAATCAGTTGTGCCAGCCTCCATCCTAGAAGTCTATTTCCCTCCTTACTCAGGTGAAGTCCATCCCAAGAGAACAGTCCTCTGTCCATGAATGCTTCCCAGTGGCCATACATCCCAAAGCCCTCCTTATAGCACCACTGCCTGAGCCATATGTTGACAGCCATAATCTTGTCACACCTTTGTTGCCCTTCTCTAGGAACAGGCAGAATCCCACTGAAGATCACCTGAGCCTTGATTTCCTTAAGCGTCTTCCCCAGTCTGGCATAGTCTCCCTTGATATGTTCCAGCGAGGATCTAGCCGTATCATTCGTTCCCACATGAAGGACCATCAGCGGATTCTTTCCCGCTCCCGTTAGGATCCTTTTCAGCCTCAGATCCACCTCTCATATCTTAGCACCCGGCAGACAGCACACCCTTCTGTTCTCCGGATCAGCCCTAGTTACAGGCTTGTCTATTCTTCTCAGTAAGGAGTCCCCAATAACGTAGACCTGCCTTTTCCTGGTGACAGTGCAATTCTCTGGTCTATCCCCTGTTCCCTCTGGCTGCAAGTCCTCCCGATTACTATTGTCCCTTGCAATCCTCCACAACCCATCCAGTATCCTCCTGGGGCTCATATTTGGGGTTGTCTCCATTGACTCTTCGCCTCTTCCTATAGGATGAGCTGCTCTTCTCTTCTTCCTTGCCCTCTCGCCTTCAGCGACCACCTGCTGTGCCCCTTCATTTTCCAACTCTGCAAACCTGTTCCTGAGTTCAATTCTCCTTCACTGGCCCATCTTTTCCTCTGCCTGTTTCTGTTAGTCACATGCTTCCACCGTCCACTTTCCTCACCCAGCAGTCTCCCCTCATAATTCTTTGGTCCTGCTTCCATCTGTAAGTCTGAGCTTTTCCCTTCAGCCTCCTCATGTCTTTGCTCCATCATCTGCTCAAACCCACTTCTAAACCCAACCAGAGCTTCCACCTGCATCTCCAGTCCTCGGATCTTGTCTTCCATCAGCTCTATCAGGCGACACTTCATGCAGATACCCCCTCCAGGATCATCTACATGCCGCAGTTTCCACATCCAGTAATCCTCACTGTGTCTTTCACTGCTGCCTCTGTATCGGTCATAGCCTTCCCACCTAAAACCTGTTAGTCCAGGAAACATAAACCAAACCAAACCACCACCACCACCTACAGCAAAACAAACCCCCGACATGCACCAGACCACCAGCAGAACACCACCCCCCTCCCTTCACTGTCTATTCCTCTATCTAGGTCTCTTAGTCTCCCCGGCAACCTCCCCCTGTAAACTCCCACAAACTCCTCTGTTTACAGCTTTGTTTCCTGGTTCCTGTGCCGCTGCAGCTGTCTATGCCACTGCCTGACTGGCTGGCTACCTTTATAGGACCCTAAGCAAAGAAGCCCAACCCCCTAATCAGGGCTCAGCTTCTCTCCCAGCACATTGCCCCTACCAGCCTCCACACATATAACTATAAAATACAATACAATGCTTTGAGCAGGAGGTTGGACTAGATGACTTCCTGAGGTCCCTTCCAACCCTGATAGTCTATGATTCTATGATACATACTAAAAACTAGAGTGTGTTGAGGACTAAATCTACTCTACAAAAATCTCTAAAATGCACATTAAGTCCTAAATCTCAATATATTATGCCAATTTGTTGCCACTGAAATATTTCATGAGAACATGTCATTTTCAACAAATCTTTTTAAGGAAACCTGCCTGGTTTTCTGCCATGTTGCCTGCCCACATACCCGTCTTCCCAAGCTGCTGGGGAGCCCGTAGTCCAGTGTGCCACAGCCCCCAGCAGTACTCAGGTCCTCAGCTGTCCACCTGATGGACTTCTGAGGAGCCAGAACTTCTCCACTGGCCAATTCCCTGGGCTACCTGGCTTCAAGGGAAAGCAAGCAGCTGGGAAGCTAGCAGAAATGTGACGAAGTGGGTATTCGCATCTGACAAAGTGGGTATTCACCCACAAAAGCTCATGCTCCAAAACCTCTGTTAGTCTATAAGGTGCCACAGGATTCTTTGCTGCTTTTACAGAAATGTTAAGAAATTTCCATTTCAAGACTTCCAAAATGGAATTTTTCAAACATTTCCTGTCTGTGGGAAATTTTGCTTCTCATGGGATGGACTTTCTGGGTTCCCATACAACTCTGTTAATTACACGATTGCTGAACATCTGACTAGTTTAACTCCAGAATGTTTGCACAATCATGCTAGTAATTTGCAGGGATGAGCATTTGGAAAATCACTTACTGCTCAGAATCAGACTTGCAATCTCATAAAATAAATTGGAAAAGACTGCAAGAATATTTTATCATCCCTCACATTGTCACTAATACTACCTAACTCCACTAACCGATTTATTTCTGCATGTTAACAGAGAAATGGTAAAGTGCATTAGTGATGTAATAAACAGACAGTTAAGGGTTAATGTCTCTTACCTGTAAAGGATTAAGAAGTTCACCTAGCCTAGCTGACACCTGACCAGAGGAACCAATGGGGGGACAGGATGTTTCAAAAGGAAGGAGGGAAGTTCCCTTTCTCTTGGTCAGTTTTCAGTTTCAGCCGGAGTGGAAAAGATCAAGGAATCAGCCTCTTATCAGAATAGCAAGTTTTAGAAAAGAATAAATAGATTTATATTTATTTTCCTTTGTGACTTTGTCTTTGTGCAATTAGAGGAATAATCAAATTGGGAATTCTTTTGTGTACTAAGTTTTGCCCAGGGGAACATCCTCTGTGTTTTGAATCTGTTGTCTGTGAGAGTAGCCGGTATGCTAATTTCTCCCAGAGGTTTTTTCTCCTTTTACCTTTCTTTTCTTTAATTAAAAGTCTTATTTTCGAGAACCTGATTGATTTTTCCTTGTGTTAAGACCCAAGCGTATTGGATCTGGACTCACCAGGAATTGGTGGGGGAAAGAAGGGAGGGGGTTAAATTCTCCTTGTGTTATGATCCAAGGGGTTGGATCGGTGTTCACCAGGAAATTGGTGAAGTCTCTCAAGAATACCCAGGGAAGGGAGTTAGTACTTGGGAGTGGTGCCAGCAAAACCAGATCTAAGCTGGTAATTCAGTTTAGGGTTTCATATGCAGGTCCTCATATCTGTACTCTAAACTCCAGAGTGGAAGTGAAATCTATGACAAGTGATATTAATGGTCTGAAAGAATCATCTTTTCAAACATGATCTGATTATTGATTGAACAGAATTGTAAAAAGCTCTGCCATAGGAAGAGAGTAAATTCAGATACAAAGTAAGGTTTTGAGAGAGAAATGTAGAGCCTGAGATTTGTTATAATAAATTAGGCCTGCTGAGCAAAATATTTTCAAGTATATAAAATAATTAACTGTGCTAGTTTCTAATGTTATGGTCTAGCGCAGGATGTAGATCCCAGGTAGAAGATGCACCAGATACTAAACTAACATTACATTCAATCTTCACCAAAAGACTGAGAAGAAAGACCATTTAACAATTAACTTTAATACGATTTTTAACTTTTCAAATGCAAATTTGAACTTAAAAAATAACGCTATTTCATTCAAACTGAGTAAATCTACAAAGCTAAAACCAATACCTAAGTGAGACTCATGACTATAAGAAATCTCAGGTTTCACATTTTAGTTTAGTTTTATCTATGTAATTTTACATCATGGAAAAATACATAGGATGACATCCCCAGAGCCAGAAAAACAGAAAATAACTTGGGAGTGATGGTCCAGAGTGACATCCTGAATTTACTTTGAAATGCAGAAGAACGAATATAAAGAATAAAGGATACGATATAGAAATTGTCCTACGTTTGACATCTCAATTACTTTTTAAAAAAAATTGGAAGCAAAACCTGATGAGTAAGAATACTGCTCAACTATTATTTCACTGCCTGAAGGCACCAGTCCAGTAGTTTAAGGCTTCCACAGCATATAGTCTATCTTTACCCATTACAGTTGCTTACTCCAGGGCAGAACCTCTTATAGTAAGCACAAATAGTGTAGCTTCTACCCACTTAAACACTGACTCATACCACTACAGTTTCCTATTTTTAAAACTGACATTCACTGAGCTGTCTCCTGATTATTCCATCTTATTATTATTTACATATCAATAGCAGGCTTCACACCTTCATAGCTGTCTGTAAAACAAGACCCTGTTTCTGAAGCAATTGCACTCTCCTGACAAGTACGTTTTATCTAAATGAACTAATACAAGCTCTTTACATCCTCTGTGTATTACAGGTCTCAATTAAAAAAGGCAAATAAGGGAGTGGAAAAACAACTTCATGTGTTTTCTCTACTTGATAGTGTCCCTTAAAGAAGTTCTGTGCAGATAGCTTCAACTTCAGTTTCATTGTAGAATTTTTAAAATACAGAACACAAAACCTAAGACTATAGTTCAAATAACACATCTTAACAACTATGTAAAGAAAATATTTGCCTGTCAAAACTCCTCTTCCATATCTTTATTACAAAACAAAATAGAATGCAGTGCACTGAAGGCTGAACCATTCACCTACTTCAATACCGCTACCTTACCTTTACATGACTGAAGTCACCAACTTTGCCGCTTTCAGTTGGATTGATAGGTTTGCTGTCTACTCGTGGTTTGACAATCTGTCGAAAAGGACTGGAAAGCGGAAGTCCACTAATACTTATTCCATCTAGAAAAAGAAAAGGATCAGAATTTTTATTTTGTTTTCTTTTCAAGTTCTAAGTAATATTCCAGATTCCCTAGAACTAAAATACTCCTAACACATCATCAAATGGAAAGGAAAAAATCAGGGAATGAAGCATAGCCTCTCTCTCTCTCTC
This sequence comes from Gopherus flavomarginatus, assembly GCF_025201925.1. Taxonomy (NCBI): domain Eukaryota; kingdom Metazoa; phylum Chordata; order Testudines; family Testudinidae; genus Gopherus; species Gopherus flavomarginatus. Next base: position 291,655,745 of record NC_066618.1, read on the forward strand.
TCTGTCAGAAAGATTTTAAAGAAAAGATGCAGTCATGATTTTGATCCTGATCCAATACTGACTAAAGGCAATAGAAAGCCTGCCATTGACTTCAATGGGCTTTGGATGACATTCTCTAACTAAATCAGTACATTAGAACTCAATGAAATCCACAAGAAAGGAGGATAACATGAAAAGGCACAAAAGAAGGTTTAATAAGTGTCCCCCAAATTTAAGGTTAGACTGGTGCTTATTAAATTAAATGAGAGACTCAAAAGATGGGATTTCTTCCCTAGCGATTATAGGGGAAAAAGGCAAACAAATGGTTAACTCCTGCAGAATAACTTCTAATATTATGCCTGAGGAATCCCTTTTCATGTCTGTTTTAATAGGGAGCATGAAATAATAGCTTGATGTTTTCTACAGATTACTGATAATGGGATCTATAACAGAATGGGAATTTCAATATATGATCATTTATACAGTAATGCAAATGCAAAATGGAAAGCTAAGTTGTGTACTGTAATACTCATCTCAAAACTGAATGAGAAGTACACAGAGTCATTCTCAACTTTATATTTTACTAGTAGCCAGTATATATGCGTATGTACAGTAATCAAAATAAATGTCAACAGAATTTTTGCTACTACTGTAATAAACTCATGTGCCTAACTGAAGGGAAAGAAAAACCCCATCCATTTTAATTGTAATTGTTTTTTTCATTCTATTAAAGACCATAAGCAAAAACTGCTAAAAATATATGGGAAAACAACTCTCAAGGGAGACAAAAAAAGGTCAGAAATGCAGGAAACTTCATGTGATTACAAATATATTTACCATGCAGCAGGCAGCATATTCACAAGTCAACATGCAGAGTTTTAGCTGAATAAGTATCACTAATGCTAACAGTTTGAAGAAAAGAAAATTCTATTTTATTCCCTGGTAGTGCACAAAGCAACAAATAATTTCATACACCCATTAAATCCAAAGTGAAGCTAAGACTTACCACAAAAGCCATTTACACCAAAGTATTGGAGTACTATGAAATGAATATATCCAGCAAACCATAATAAAAAGGAAAAACTGCAATCTTCTCATGTGAAAGTTTGAAAGTAGTGTGCTGACTGAGTGTTCCAGCTAGTGTGACCAGATGTCCTGATTTTATAGGGACAATCCCGATGGTTGGGTCTTTTTCTTATATAGGCTCCTATTACCCCCCACTCCCATCCCGATTTTTCACATTTGCTGTTTGGTCACCCTCGTTCCAGCATCAATAAATATAGTATCTTATTAGTTACCAATTTAAGGTGAACTGGCGTACTTTATGTACACAGTTCTGATGTGTAAACAGAGTAAAACCCACTGCAGCTTCTCTGAACAAGAATCTACCATAAGATCCCATGATCTGGTAAACACATTGCTGTATTTTAACAATAGAAAAACTGACAAAAAAAGTTTCTACATTTGGCTCTTATAAAATTTCACACTTTTATTTTTCTCACATTTTAAGAATTTACACTTGCCATTTTTATGTACAGGCTGTTCTCTCTACGGCTATACACTTAATTGGATAAAATAAAGAGCCATATGCTGAGTCAGTGCCAAAGTCATTCTGATATTCTCTCTCTTCAAAAGTAACCTCAGTCGAAATTTACTTGTCATATCAGAAACCTTATTTCCATAAATAAAATTCAGGTCTTTGTCCGCATACAGGTGGCATGACTCAAAAGCTGAAATCAGGAAGAAAACTGCAGTATTCAATTTGCATGCTCCACTTAGGTCCCATTTCATAGGTATTCTGTTGAGGAACTACGAGCGTTTGACTGTTTTACGGTATACCTCACCCTATGCATCCTTCCCCCCATAACATATCTAAAATCAGATCCTTCCACTCCTCACAAAGGGCCACGATATTTGTCCCTGCCCTGATTCTTGATTACTGCTATTTCCATATGTGCTTAAGAGCTAATCTTGTAGAGGAATGTGTACTGTTCTCTGAACCTGATGATACATCCTGTCAAGAATAACAATGAATGATGAAATCAGATATTTCAACATACTCCTCTTGGAGAAAGCCTGACCTTAATGTACCAGTGTCAATGAAACAAGAAGGTTGGATAGTTATTCTAAGGACGTTAGTCAGCTTCACATTAAACCAAAGGACTTTTTAAGAATTAAACCAATAATACAGCAATTTTTGTTATGGGACACATGAAAGAATTCACTAAGCCTTGTTAAACCAGACCACAAATTCTGCACATTTATATAACAGGCCTGCTAAGTTAAACTCCTTCCAAAGCAGCTAAGATGCCTGCAGTCATTGGATTAGAGAAGTCTCCATCTCTGAAGCTATGCCAGGATCCAGACAGGTAAATCTGTTTATGTGTGATTAGATGTAATAAGATTGTCAGGCCAATAGGAATAGCCACTGACAGTTGTGATAGATCTATGAACCAGATCTGCCTCCATATGGAGCTATTAGAATAATACAATTTATGCTCTTCCTGAAATTGATTAAGGAACTTGCTATCTAAAGGAATGAAGGAGGCAGCAAAGCAATTTAAAAATAGAAAATCTGAAAGCAGAAAACCTTAATTTTGCATATTTTTGTTCCATTTGTACATTTTATTTTTCTAAAGAAAGGCTGATTCTTATTGATTGGTAACCATTAAGACATGTTAATTTGCAACTAAAATTTAGTCCTTTTTGCTAGCCAGGACCGTACACTATATATCCACATTTGAGCAAATATATAGCTTAACTTACATTTATTACAGGTTCTTAATTTTTACATATTTTATTGCTAAAAATGATAAACGATTGATTTATTTATTTTCTAAATGTGTAATCTTTTACTCGTGATTTGTATCAAACTATCTGGATGGAAATGAGAATTCAAGTAAAAATGCATAAAATAAAAACATCATTTTTTATCATTTAAATAAAACTACCTTGAATGTGCTGGGTAGATAAGAAAAATGTTTATTAAGACATGTTTTGCATTTACGGCCAATTTATTAAATCAAGTAAGTATTATCTGTAGGTAGCGAATTGAACTGTTTTGTGTCACCATGTATTTCAAGATTTTAGAATTAGTAGATCTCACACCTGGTTTTATTCATAGATTGAAGAGGAAAACTGGCTTTCCTGCTTTTTCAAATCCCAATCAGTTTCCCAACTTTGAATGACTTGGTCACTGAACTGAACCAGATGAAGAAACGAAAATGATGAAAATATTCTCAATGCACCCACAAAGAGGCTACTGCTGTCAAAAACTGGTTTAGCACTTGTAGCTAATGATTTTAGTTTATTATTCATTTATTGTGTAATGTCATGATTAATTAATATGATTATATATTAATCATTGTATGCAGTTAAATTGAAGGATTATAGAAGTATGAGATTGATCAGTATTTAGAAGGAAAAATTATGCATTAGACATCTAAGGCCTGGTCTACACTAGGAGGTGAGATTGATCTAAGTTACACAGTTAACACAGCTGAAGTCGATGTACTTAGATCGACTTACCGTGGTGTCTTCACTGCGGTGAGTTGACTGCTCCCGCTCTCCCGTCAACTCTGCCTGCGCCTCTCACCGAGATGGAGTACAAGAGTCAATGGGGGAGCACTCAGGGTCGATTTATCGCGTCTAGACTAGACGCAATAAACTCGATCCCCGCTGGATGAAACGCTGCCCACCGATCCAGCCAGTAGTGAATACATACCTTAAGTAAGGAGGGTTGAAATGGAAGACCTATAAGCTGAGGCCTGTAAGATTTTAGCTTAGCTGTTTTAGATAAGAAATGCTGACATAAGTAAATGACTTAAGAAGAATATTTCGATGCCATACGATTAGGGGAAAAGAGGTACTAAGGGGTGAAATTACTAAAAATTAGCCAGAAGATTAATGTTAAATCTCAAAAATGCTTTAGAGGCACATTTATCTCTAACATGTATCTTAACCACAGGATACAGGTTGTATGTCAATGCTAATGAGAATAAAAGGAATTACACGCAACCTATAGGAATTGGAGTACCTTAAGTTTCTAGGGGACACCAGACCAATAAGGAAAAAAAGAGGGCTGACACTTTCATGCACATGCATAGAATGTAGGTATAATTAAAAATCACATCATAAAAAGAGACTGTCCAGACTGGGAAAACTGAGCTTCCTATGGGAAAACTCGAACAGGAAGTATCCCTCTGCTGATGATCAATCCATGAGAGACCCATCGGACCCTAACACTATCTAGGAGGATGCATGTATGTCTGTAGCTATAATTGGTGTATGGATATATTTAGAAATTGTCTATACTGTGACATTCATAACTTTGTTGGTAATTTTAATAAAATTAATAAAAGATAGTAGACCTTGTCCTTGAGATTGATTGTATATGTTACTTTCCTATGGCTTCATGTGTGCATATGAGCTCTAGGTCTAAAACAGGCAGAGATAACTCTGTTGAACTCAAGACTGTAGCCACCACAGCCAAACCCTCAATGGTATAATATATCATCACTAAAATTAACTTGAAATAAAAATAAAGGCTACATACTTCAACAAACCTGGTTCCAGGTGCTTAGCCAGAGACTTACACCAATCCAATGGCTTGACTTTCTTCAAAACTTCAACAGCAAACATGTACTGCTTAATATTGTTTTGAATTTAAATTATTTCAGTAGATAAGTAGTTTAGCCCTTAAAGTGTCATAATTTCATGTTTAGTTTTCAATAGAAGGGTGCCAATTTCAAATTTAACTTTGAAATAGGTTTTTTAAATGTATTTAAACTACATTAAAAATCTGATTTAAATAAAAAATTTTTATCCACACCTGCAGCTCCTGAAGTGATAGTATTTCACAAGAACCTTATATTTCATTATAAGTCCTTGTGGTGGCAGAGAAAAGATTGAAAACATGTCCCCCAGAGTACTCTAAAGGTTCAAAAACCTGATGGCAAATTTAAAAAAAAAAAAAAAAAAAAAAAGAGTGAAATGTATTATCTACTTAAAAATCTCATTACTTTAAGCCAATCTCATGATTTTTGGGGGGCCTGACATGATTTTTGGGACCAACAAGATTGGATAACATTTATTTGATCATTAGAATCTTATTTAGCATATTTTATTTGCCCACCCTCTGCTCTTTACTTCGGTCTCTCCTTACAGAGAAACAAATATAGCATTAGAATTATGGTCAAATTTTCAAAACCCCCATATGTTCAAAATTAAGCAGGATCACTTCACCCAATGTTAGTGTTATAAATAATACACAATATGCACACAAAAAGTTAGACATCTCTTAAACAAAAAATAATTTGCACAACATGTGGTATGAGAAGGGAGGAAATTTCTTAGTACAGACAGACATTCTTAATGCTATAATCTCTGAAATGAAAGATATTTGTGTCTCTGGCTGCTGGCAACTGCAATATAGTAAAGATACAATAACTGCAGGCACAGTACAAGATTGGATTATTTAAAGTGAAAACTAAAATAGACGCTAAAAGAAAAAGCAATAGAGATTTCTGTTTCTCAGACTCCTAAATGTGCCCAACATAATACAAATCTGACACAGATGGTCATTAGAAGAGCTTTGTGTAAGCTTGAAAGCATATCCCTCTCACCAACAGAAGTTGGTTCAACAAACGATATTACCTCACCCATCTTGCTTCCCAGACAGTCAGTAACAGGAACTATCACATTTTCCCATGTTTCTCACATCCATGTCTCCACAGAAGACAGACTGTTGGTATACCTTTTTTGGTGGAGGCTAATGAACCATTTCAAGCACAAATGCCAACAGTTAGTATTCATACCATCAGCCTCTGCTCAAAAAGGAATATCTTGGGGTTGCCTTGAAAATTGGGCTGCTGCCCCAAATTAGCCCGCGACCAGATCAGTAAAGCTCACTCTGCCTTCCCCCAGTTGAATATTAGTGAAACAACTCTATGTCTAAAAGCTGTCATCGCTCAAGTGCTGACAACAATTTTGTAATGCTCTTAAAAGATTCAGACTGCCCACCAAAATTCTGCTGGCAGATCTCACCTACTGAGGCAGATTCTTTTTCTGCTGCACAAAAAAGAATTTTTAAAATGGAATTAACCTTTACTACCGGAGAACAGGGCACACTTCTGAACTTTAGGCTTCCTTAAGGAAAATATGTAATCATTTGTCTATGATGAAACAGGAGGCCCTTTGTTTACATCTCTTGACCCAAAGAGGGAATTGATCATCAAAAATATCTGGGTTCACGATATGTAGAATTTTGTCATCTCAACTACATTTGAAAGCTACAGAAACTTTTAGGGGAGGAAGAGTACGGACAACTTATAGGGCTCAAACTGTCTTCCTTTGAAAAGCAGAGTTCATTGTTTAGGGAAGAAACTATGAACTCTGTGAGCCAATACCTTATAATTCTGATGGATCAGGAAGGGGTACCTATGAAAACACAGCTGCTACAACTCCCTCGTACCAACGCAATGTGATAAACAGGGAGTTTACTTTGACAGCAAGAACAAGAAACTGAAGCTAGTGGTTCACAGGGAAGGACTGCAAATCACATGTAAATGGACAGCAGTCAAATTTGGACTACAGACACAGACCACTATCCAGACAGCCATCACCAGAAGTTCTGAAATGAAGCAAAGATTGGCCCAGGCTTCCTTCATTTGCATAAAATTTGCTCAGGCCTTGGGACTAAGGGCCTGGAAACAAAATGACCAACAAATCATCCATCCTCCCTGTTGAAGGAAAAGGCTGAGGCAGGAACTGTTGAATCCTGGAAGTAAATGCTGGCTATGCAAGTGGAGTCAGTGAGGGGGCTTTGGCTGATGCTCCAGGAAAGAGGATTGGTGGGATGGGATGGGCTCCATCTACCAAATACTGGGAAGACCATCTTTGGACATCATCTGGCTAACCCAATAAGGAGAGCTTTAAACTAGATCTTATTGGGGATGGTGACAAAAATCCAGCTAATCGACATCTAGGCTACAGTAATGAAAACAAGGGGAAGGGGCCTAATTCTGGAGATGGGACTAGAAACCACAACTGCATTGAAAAGGCAAGAAGAAAAACTACAGGACATTCTACAAAATCTCTTTGATATCTGTATATCAACACAAGTAGTATGGGAAATAAGCAGGATGAAGCAAGAGTCCACCAGATACAACTATAGCACAGAAGGCATCAGTTTTCAGACAAATATCTCTTGGGGATTAAAAAACCTCTGGTTGGCCCAGGTCAGTTGACTCGAGCTCTGGGACTAAAAAAACTGCTAGGCAGATATTCAGGCTCAGGCTGCAGCCCAAGCTCTGGGATCCTGTGAGGGTGGAGGCCACGCTGCATGCCTTTTATCCCCACGTGGACATACCCTTGATGTCCATGTCAAAAAGGAAGCAAGAGAAATGTATCTCCTCAGAACTGAAGAGTTTCTTCCTAAGTGCTTTCCAGGAACTTTATGGCAGTCCTCATCAGGACAGAACAAAAACTTTTGGACCCCACTTCTATGACAGAGTCAAGATGTTTCAATGACAACTCCCCACTGACAACTATTTTTGAGACCTGTCAACTAGCCAGTTCTTAATCCATTTAATGAACATTAATAATATTATGTAATGCTACTTTTTAATTATCTGTACAGGTATCTTTATCAACCAAAACTGTAATTCCATCAAAAAATTGAAATCAGGTTTGTTTGACAAGATCTATTTCTTCAAAAGATCTATTTTGAACGCATGCAAATGGGAGCTGAATTCTCTGATCTATTCTGTGCATGTCCACACTGGAGCTCATGGTGAGAGATTTAGGTAGCTACAATGAGCAACGATTCAATAGTTTGATGAGGCACCATTAAAAACTGTTTAGAAAAATTCATTCCAGTATATGTTTAGTAAATATTGAGTTGTCTAACAAGTAATCACTGCAGTCTTCCTCAAAAGAAAAATCATACAATCCATAACAGCATTATCTAAAGTTCTCCTCTAGCAGGAGGTTTATCAGCAACACACACAAGTAAGGAACAGCAGCAGCAATTTGGACTGATGTTTTAATAAACAAATCTTGTAATAAATTAAATTTATTAATGGATTATTGCAACATAAACATAGTCTATAATTTCTCCTTTTTGTGTTCTCCCTATTACAAACAGTGTGAACAGAAGCAGTTTCAGCAGTAAATGAAAGAACAGTTGAAGACACTGCTAAGGACTTGACTTTTCTTTCTTTAAAAGACAGAAACACTTGGATCATTAATATTAATTTGGAAGGAAGAAAAAGCATTTATTGTAGCCACTGAACTAATAAAAGCCAACTAACTTTTCCAACTCTCTATAATGCATTACTTTTCCTACTCCAGTGTCTCACATGCTCATTAAAAATGTTAACTACTTGTCACTATTAGTTTTAAAAGCTACACTAAAATTATAGTAGCATCTGGAAGTGTTGCTCTACCTAGTTCATGTTAAACTGGTAGTTAGGCTAATAATACTCTGAATGTATATAGTGCCTATCATCCAAAGATATAAAAGTTCTATAGAAATATTGAGTCTATCACCATCCTCTTTCGTAACAGAAGAGAAGGAGTTGTGACTGCTTACTCCAGGGCTTCAATTAATCCTTAATCTCCTAACAAGCACTACTGTTTCACCAAAATAACAACGTAAAAATGCTGTTCTAAGGTTTCACTTGTATAGGTGAGTATAATAGTGCTATATAGTTCAGATCAATAATCCATCCAAATCCATTATCCTGTCTCTGCTGGATGCCAGTACCAAAAGTTTTTTATGCTGCATTCTCATCCCAGAATAGATTATTCTAGGAAGTTTTGTAAAAGATAACTCAGAGGAATTTTAAAGTTACTGTTTTGAAAGATTACCTGAAGTTCCCTTGTGAAATAGAATCATAAGTGCTTGGCCTTGTGTTCTGTTGAAATAACCAACTGCCTGGTAGGTCCCGTGGCAAGTTACAAAAAATGTAATAGAAACCATCATAATTTGACTTCATAAATAATACTACCAAGTTCTTACACAGCACCTTCCGTCAGTAGATCTCAAAGAGCTTTACACTACGCTTACCTACATTAGCCTCATTTTAAAGATGGTTAAACTGATATACAGGGAGGAGAAATTTCTTGCCCAAAGTCATCACCCAGCAGGCCGATGGCAAAGCCAGGAACAGAAGCCTGGGGTCCTGAATCCCACTCCAGTGCTCTACTCACTAAGTCATGCTGCCTCCCCACAACAGAAAAGAGAAGGGATTAAACTGTAATTAAAACAGTTTTATAACCCACATAACTGTTGATGGAAGGGCTGGGGTTGGGGGAGAGAAAGTTATTGTCAAGCCCTGCCCAGCAGCACCGGAGACTCAGAAAGAATTGGTTTAAGGACTATAAACACTGCTTAAAAGAGCCTTTCATTACACGACTGGCTGAAGCACAGTTTACCTAATATGATGCTTACTGGGCCTTTTGGACAACACCAAAGAAAGTCCCCAGTTCTCATACTTTGTACATTAGAATGGAGTGTCAAAATACTACGCACAGAGGTGTACACACATTAAAGTGACAAATGAAAAGTAAGAGCAAATGCAAAGTACTACCCTTAGAAAGAAATAATCAACAGCACAAATACAAAATGGGAAATGACTGCCTAGGATGGAGTACAGCAGAAAAGGATCTGGGATTATAGTGGATCACAAACTCAATATGCATCAACAATGTAATAAATACTGTTGTGAAAAAAGCAAACACTTTGGGATGTACTAGCAGAAATTTTGTAAGCAAGACTCTACTCAGCACTGATAAAGCCTCAACTGGAGAATTGTGTCCAGTTCTGGGCACCATGCTTCAAGAAAGATGTGGACAAATTGGCATCAGTCCAAACGAGAGCAACAAAAATGATTAAAGAACAGGAGTACTTGTGGCACCTTAAAGACTAAGTACTTCTGTTCTTTTTGGGGATACAGACTAACACGGCTGCTACTCTGAAATCTGTCAAAAATGATTAAGACTCTAGAAAGCATGACCTATGAGGAAAAATTGCATTTGTTTAGTCTGGAGAAGAGAAGACTGAAGGGGAACATGGTAACAGTATGCAAGTACCTAAAAGGTCGTTATAATGAGGAAAGTGATAAATGTTCTCCTTAACCACTGAGGACAGGACAAGTAGTAATGGTTTTAAATTCTAGCAAAGGAGATTTAGGTTGGACATCAGGAAAAAAAACTTCTTAACTGAAAGGGTAGTTAAGCACTGGAACAAATTGCCCAGGGAGGTTGTGGAATCTCAGTCACTGGAGTTTTTCAGAACAAGATACACAAACGCCTGTCAGGGATGGTCTAGATAATACTTAGTCCTGCCTCCATACAGAGGACAGGATGAGGTGACCTATGGAGATCCCTTCCAGTCCTACATTTCTATGGTTTTATGACATAAGGGTAAATCCTGAGCATGATGAGAAGAGTTTTGGCCATGCTACTCTTGTCAGCAGCCACAGGGGCTCCATATTAAATCTCACATATCATGCTGAAGATGTATCCCTAAAGGCTGCATGATACAAATTTGAAAACAGATATCAGTTCCACCCTCTGGTTTTCAGACAAAGATCATCATATGGAGGTTACGCAGAAATGTTCGCCAAAATAAAACACTTTACTCCAAGCAGAAGGGGAGTTTGTAACTAGGCTTGGAAGAATTAGATTTTCATCAGTAAAGGTCAATTTCACTGCACACACACAAACCAATAAAAAATATATGTCCATCTACAATAAATGAAATTTACATATATGCAAAGAAAGAAAAATACTGATTCAGAACTTAGAGCTTGATTCAAGGATATTTACTTTGCATATTTTGACAGGTAATGTAGACAGTTTGTGTTTTAACAGTTATAAAGTTGTAACGTCTTGAATCTCGAGGTCTACTATCATTAAATGATTGTCTGACCCCCATAGTGTCTGATCCCTCCTATAATTTTCCACAACTGTGAAAATTTAAAATAATCTAAAATAATGCTTAAAATAAACTATCAAATTTATAAAAAATAAAAACCACATTATGCCAAGCCTATTTGTAACTTACCATCACTGAGGTCTTGCAGAAGGTTTTCTTGACAGGAGAAGTCCAGCTTCACTTTAATGTTTACATTAAATGTTGCAATCTTCCCAGGTTTTAGGGGAAACTGAGAGAGAGTGTCTTCTAGCTTCCAACTCAGGAACTCACCATACAGCTTTTCTATATTAAAAATGTATATATTATATATAAGCACATGCACAATAAGAGCAGTAAGTTTTAAACTTAAAACAAACTAGTGCCATATATGTTATATACCATGTACAGTTTATTTCTTTTCATTTTCTGTTTAAATGTGTGAAAATATTTGTATGAAACCTTGAAAAATTAATGTTGACAGAACTGAGCAGGGCTGATGACACTGTGTGAAAGAAAAACATGTTTACCCAGGAAATCAAAATATAAACCTTATTGAAAAGAACAGCAATAAAAATAGTTGGATGATTGACATCAAATTACACACAGCATAAAATGTGATCTTCTCTCTCTGAAGTGCAGCCTAAAAGTGAACTAAAGTAATCTTCATACAGTACTGAATCACATAGCCGCCCCAACAAGGAAATAGGACACACGCATCATCTCATCTTATCACAAAAGTAAGATAAAACCAATTCCAAAGCTAAATCAGTCACTATTTCAAAGTGTCTGTCTGCAGTTTGGTGGTGAGGGGAGGGGACTTCGTGTTGGGTTTTGGTTGGCTGGTTGGGTTTTTGTTTGTTTTAACTGGAGGCTCTGCCCCATAACTAGGAATCAAAATAAAAAGAGGTTTATGCCACTTGCTGTAGCTGACCAATATTTAGAGCAGCAGTTCTCAACCTTTTTCCTTCTGCGCACTCCCCTCCCTCCCCCCAACCATACTATAAAAATTCCACAGCTCACCCATGCCACAACAACTGTTTTTCAATAGATTAAAAGTCAGGGCTAGTGGGTAGCATGCAGAGTAATTGCCCAGAGCACCAAATTGCAGGGGGCTGCGCGAAGCTAAGTTACTCAGGGCTGGTTTCAGCCCAGGGTGTGGGGGCTCAGGATTCAGGTTTCTGCCCTGGACCACAGTGAGTCCAACGCCGACCCTCTCTCTAGTTTATTTTGGCAGATCTCCTGAAACCTGCTAGCAACCCACCCCCCAAGGGGTCCCGGACCCCTGGTTGAGAATCGCCAATTTAGAGTACTTCAGGACTAGAATATTAGTGACACTACAAGTCAGGATTAATTTACACTGGAAGATATTTGTGGGAGATTGTGCATAGCACTGGCAAACACCATGCACAGCTCTAAGCACTATGAGTTCCTCTCTTTCATAAGCATTAAACTGACACAGAAAATTATAGGAAAAAATTGAATGTATTTCATGATGTTTACTATAAATGTGGTATTGAGATAATTTATATGAATTTATTTTACAATCTCACTAGCAATTAATTATGTTCAAGTTTGGATAATTAGCAATAAACAATACCAAGTAAATGGATTTCTAAAATAAACAAAGTACAATTCAGTTGGCAAACTACACAGCAGAGGAATTAAATATGACATATTATACCAATTATGTGCTATGCTAAGTGAGCTCTGAAGTTCACCAAAATACTACAGTGATTTTTATTTCAGTTCATCCCTGTTGATATTTTACATTAAAAAACATGGCAGGATGTGCTATTAAAATTCACATAGAAACATCAAAAACAAAGGGTAGCTGTGCTGCTGTAGTGCAGATGCTCTGTGCAGACCAAAGAGCTTTCCAGTTGGCATAATTACTCCACCTCCCCAAGTAGTGATAGCTATGTCAGCAGGAGAGCTTCTCCCACCAACATAGCACTATCCACACCAGCACTTAGGTCTGTGTAACTTACATCACTCAGGGGGGTTACCTTTTCACATCCCTGAATGACTTAAGTTACACACACTAGCGCTTACTTCAGGATAAGTCCTGACACAAAGAAATTGATCTGGATGAATGGGTTTCCATACGGGAAAGACAATGTACATGTTCAATTTATATAACTCAAAGAAAAATTTTATCCATTACTGTATAGATGGCCTTTGACTCCAGTGAAGATCCACCACAGTTTTGCTCCTGAGGAGGTACCTTGTTTGAGGGGTTGTAGGGAAAGAACATACACATATGGTGGTTGTGTCCAGGAATTAGACAGTTTGGGGAGGAAATAATTAAACAGATTCATCTTATGACAAACTACCAGCTTCCCAGAGATCTCTGACCTGCTTACTTAATACTCCAATAAAGGATGTACATTTTAAAGAGAAAGACAATTTATTTCCCTTGTAGGGGGAAAATGCGACTTCTCTTATGGAATTGTGGGTCAGCAAAATACAGACTGTCTTTGTAATGGAAAAGATGTCATACCAAGTACATATACAATAGACGCGCCAAAAAGAGGATAGATATTTAAAAATTTAGCCACCCTTTTTAGTGTACTATTAGGAGGAGAGCTTCTTATCCAGCAAGCCAGGTTCTTTGAATATTAACCTGATCCAGCTTAAATAGTAAGTAATGTATGATATAATACATTAACGTTTTATTGTAACTTTGTCATAATAAAATGTTTCAATACTACACCAAGGTCAAGGAAAGTGTGGGCTCCTTACTGAATGGGAGAGGCAACCTAGTGACAGAGGATGTGGAAAAAGCTAATGTCCTCATGCTTTTTTTGCCTCTGTCTTCACAAACAAAGTCAGCTCCCAGACTACTGCACTGGGCAGCACAGTATGGGGAGGAGGTGACCAGCCCTCTGTGGAGAAAAGTGATTCAGGACTGTTTAGAAAAAGCTAGATGAGCACAAGACCATGGGGCTGGATGCGATTGCAGAGCCATTGGTCATTATCTTTGAAAACTCATAGCGAGCAGAGAAGGTCCCGGATGACTGGAAAAAGGCTAATATAGCACTCATCTTTTAAAAAGGGAAGGAGGAGGATCCGGGGAACTACAGTCCAGTCAGCCTCACCTCAGTACCTGGAAAAATCATGGAGCAGGTCCTCAAGGAGCACTTGGAGGAGAGGAAAGTGATCAGGAACAGTCAGCATGGATTCACCAAGGGCAAGTCATGCCTGACTAACTTAATTGCCTTCAATGACGAGATAACTGGGTCTGTGGATGAGGGAAAAGCAGTGGACATGTTATTCCTTGACTTTAGCAAAGCTTTTGATATGGTCTCCCACAGTATTCTTGCCAGCAAGTTGAAGTATGGGCTGGATGAATGAACTATAAGGTGGATAGAAAGCTGGCTAGGTCGTCAGGCTCAACAGGTAGTGATCAATAGTTCCATGTCTAGTTGGCAGCCGGTATCAAGCGGAGTGCCCCAGGGGTCGGTCTTGGGGCCGGTTTTGTTCAATATCTTCATTAATGATCTGGAGGATGGCGTGGATTGCACCCTCAGCAAGTTTGCAGATGACACTAAACTGGAAGGAGTGATAGATACGCTGGAGGGTAGGGATAGGATACACAGGGACCTAAACAAATTAGACGATTGGGCCAAAAGAAATCTGATGAGGTTCAACAAGGACAAGTGCAGAGTTCTGCACTTAGGACAGAAGAAAAGGACCTAGGGTTTACAGTGGACAAGAAGCTGGATATGAGTCAGTGTGCCCTTGTTGCCAAGGCGGCTAATAGCATTTTGGGCTATATAAGTAGGAGCATTGCCAGCAGATCGAGGGAGGTGATCATTCTCCTCTATTTGGCATTGGTGAGGCCTCATCTGGAGTACAGTTTTGGGCCCCCCACTACAAGAAGGATGTGGAAAAATTGGAAAGTGTCCAGCGGAGGGCAACAAAAATTATTAGGGGGCTGGAGCACATGATTTATGAGGAGAGGGTGAGGGAACTGGAATTATTTAGTCTGCGGAAGAGAAGAATGAGGGGGGATTTGATAGCTGCTTTCAACTACCTGAAAGCAAGTTCCAAAGAGTACAGATCTAGACTGTTCTCAGTGGTACCAGATGACAGAACAAGGAGCAATGGTCTCAAGTTGCACTGGGGGAGATTAAGGTTGGATATTAGGAAAAAAACTTTTTCACTTGGAAGGTGGTAAAGCACTGGAATGGGTTATCTAAGGAAGTAGCAGAATCTCCTTCCTTAGAGGTTTTTAAGGTCAGGCTTGACAAAGCCCTGGCTCAGATGATTTAGTTGGGGATTGATCCTGCTTTGAGCAGGGGGTTGGACTAGATGACCTCCTGGAGTCCCTTCCAACCCTGATATTCTATGATATTAAGTACCTGTTATAAAATCAATTAGTGATATTATATAACTAGCTAAATATAATAAAAAAGAAAACATTTATACATTAATAATTGCTGAAGAAAATGTTAAGTATTAAAAATGCTATAGTAATATGCAGATGGTGACGTCTAGTGATTAACTTTCTCTCTTCTGATGTAATATTCAGAAATTGAACTGCAATGCGGATCTCAGCTCAACTCCTAATTCTGCCACTGACTCCTTGTGTGACCTTGGCCAAACTATTTAGGGTTTATCTCTAAAGAAAGTGTGCAACAAGACAGGGTGTGAATGTATTGCAGTAGAAAGACACTAGCCTGCCACGCAGTAAACCTCCATGTGGACCTGGCCACAATGCACAAAGTTTATGGTGCATTTTTGACACTGTCATTTCAAATAGCAAGCAATGTACATTAAACTGCACTGTTGTTTGGTAGCAGGGTCCACATGGAAACTTATGTATTGCAACATAAGCTTTCGTCTGACAAAGTGGGTATTCACTCCAATACGTCTGTTAGTCTATCAAGTGCCATAGGACTCTGCTGTTTTTTACAGATCCGGACTAATACGGCTACCCCTCTGATACATGGAAACTTAGTGCACAGCAGGCTAGTGTACTATACATCACACCCTGGCTTGCCATGCACTAAGTCTTCATGCAGACATACCGTTAATCTTCCAGTGCCTCAGTTCCTCATCCATATATTCATTAACGTTTACAAGATGTTCAGAAACTACAGCGATGAGCACCACAAAAAAGCATATAACTACATAAAACAAACAGTGATAATTTGACTGGGAGCATCTTAAGGAAAAGGTTACTTATTCATAATAGCACATACTATAGCTACTGTACGCTGTGAATCAGTGGTCACCAACTGGTCAATTGCGCTTGACTGGTCGATCGCGATCTTTGGCAGCATAGTGTGGCTGCCGCTAAGGCAGGCTCCTTGCCTACCCTGGTCCCACGCTGCTCCTGGAAGCGGCCAGTGAGGCCCTGCGGCTGGGCAGAGATCTCCCTCCATGAGCTTCTTCTGCCTGCAAGCACCGTCCCCCGTAGCTCCCATTGGCCAGGAGAGCTGTGGGGGTGGTGCATGCAGACAGGGGCAGCACACGGAACCACGTGTCATCCCCCTGGGGGGCACAGGTGCACGTTGGCCCCTTCCAGGAGCGGTGTGGGGCCAGGGTAGGCAGGAAGCCTGCCTCAGCCTCATTGCACCTGCTGCCGACCAGAAGCCATCGGAAGTAAGTGCCGCCTGGTGGGAGGCTGCACCCCAACCCCCTCTTGCACCCGAAGCCCAGCCTGAGCCCCCTCCCAAAGCCAACATCTCAAACCCCTCCTGCATCCCAGCCCCGATCCCCCTCCCAGAGCCAGCACCCCTGTACCTCCTTCCTGCACCCCAATACTCTGCCCCAGCCCAGAGCCCCCTCCTGCACCCAAACTCCCTCCTAGAGCTTGCACCCCTCACCCTCTCCTGCACCCCAAAACACTGCCCCAGGCTCAGCCCAGAGCCCCCTCCCAAACTGCGAACCCCTCAGCCCCAGTTCCGAGCCCCTACCCCCTCTCAAACCCCAACCCCCGTAACTGGTGAAAGTGAGTAGGGGTGGGGGACAGCGAGCGATGGAGAGAGGGGGGATGGAGTGAGTGGGGCCTCGGGGAAGGGGCAGGGTAGATCCTGGGCTGCCCTTGAATTCAAAAAGTGATCTTAGGCATAAAAAAGGTTGGAGACCACTGCTGTAAATTATTCCTCACAAGGGGTCAGTTCATCATACATTTAATATTGCTTTGCACAGTACAGGGATTGCAGAAAACCAGTTGTACAAGCAGACATGAATTCCCTCTTTTCTTAAATGCACTGCCACTGCTGGATATTTGGTAAATGCTCTGGAAGCTGTGGAGAGTCCAAAAGGCAGAACTATATTCTGATAGTGGTTGGACTCCACTGGGAACCTTAGGTACCTCCTGTTTGCCAAGTGGATAGCTATGTGGAAGGCTATGAACGAGTCTTGATTTTAGAGTGATGGAATGAGGAAACCAGCATTACCATCTTGAACCTGAAACAGCATAGTATTTGTTGAGTTTCTTCAGGTATAGCAGGACTAAGACCCACTTCTCCTAAATGAGGAAATAGGAGCAGAAGCATCTTCCCCATACTCCTGAGAAACCTATTGCATGCCTCATACATGAAGCAATGAGTTCACTTCTGTTTATGAAAGTCTCTTGTAAAAAGGGTCCCCTGAAGAGGAATGGAGAAGGGTGTATAGGAAGTAAAGATTGGAATGAAAAGGAGCAGCCATGGGTGATGATTTCTAACGCCATCTGTCTGCTGTCAAGGCAGATCACACCTGGTGGAATGGGGCAAGGTGAATTCTGAAGGTTGTGCTCTCTTTATAGAGTCAAATATAATTTAATCCATTGAAGTGTCAAAGAAGCAGTGTGTGTGTTGCCATGCACAACTAGAAGCCAGTCATCTAGGCAGGGGTATACTGAGTAATCGAGACAACGCATCTGTGCTGCCATGACAGCAAAGACCTTTGTAAGGACCCATGGGGCCATCGCAATGCCAATGGAGAGAACTCTGAATTGGCAGTGGCCCACTCAGAAGCAGAGAAATTTTCAGTAGCCTGGGTGAATGTTAATGTGAAAGTATGCGTCTTTCATGTCAAAGCTGCGAATCAGGCTCCCTAGCGAAGGGAGGGAATGACAGATGCCAGCATCACCATATGGAACTTGGATTTTCTGAAAAAAAAAAAAGTGTTGAGGAGGCAGAGATCGAGTATAGAGTGGCAACCTCTGCACTTTTTCAGGATGAGAAAGTATGGGGAGTAAAATCTTCTGCTCAAGGAGGACCTGGGTACCAGCTCCATGATGCCCATTGCTACAAGGGTAGCCACTTCTTGCAAGAGGCAGTGACTGGAAAGATCCCCGGCAAGCATCTGAGGGGGGCTCTGTGTGCAAAAGAAAAGGAATTCAGAGTATATGTGGTGCACTCAACCATCCATGGTAATCTTGCCACAATTGTGGGCGAAGAGGGCAAGACGACCCCAAAAGATGATTTGGGGGGACCAGAAGTGGTGACAGGGAGGGTTCACAGTACTTGACTTGGGAGTCAAAAAGTGAGCCTTGGGCTGTTGGTGGGTCAGGATGCAGGAGATGTTCATGGCAGGACACAGCCTGGGGGCACTGTGAGTGGTGCCACTTCTGTGGGAATTCTCATTGCCAGTGACAGTAGGGCAAATATCATGCATACTGCCAGGGATGGAAGGGATGTCACTGCTGTTTGTGATGGGATATAAATCCCAAAGAACCAGAGTGCCTCCCTCAAATCCATCAGGGACTCATCTGCTTTGGCAGAGAAGCGCGTCTCCTTGTCAAAGGGGAGGTCCTGTATAGTGGTCTTGACCTCCCACAGGAACCCGTTGGATTGTAGCCAAGAGTTGCGGCGCATGACCACACACGTGGTGAGGCAATGGGAATATGTATCCTTCGGCTACCAGGCAGCCCTCTTCCACGAGGGTGCAGAAGCACTGTCTCATGTCCAACGAAGATTAACTAAGTACACTATCCTAACAACTATTTACAGCTAACTGAAGAAGAAAAACAACAAAGAAGAACTATATACAAATGGATGAAAATGTTCTTGCAGTCAAACTATGATCATGAAGGAACAGGGATTCCAACTCTGACCATACAGCGGTAAGAGGGAACTGAAGAGGCATTGATTCACATAACCTAATATAACCTTGCCTGAGACACGAGGCAAAAAACACGTCACACGCAGGTTAGCTACAAAAAAATCCTCTGGCTCCAGCACATTGCATGCAGGTGCACCAGAGTTTGCAATACATATAGGGACCACCACTCAAAGAAGAAAGGCTACTTACTTAGCAACTGTAGCACTGAGTAGACTGCGAGTACAAATCCACACACTGTCCTTACTCCTCATTTATTCAGAGTCTTCTCAGATTTTGCTTGTGTGTGTGGCTAGACCACATAGTGGGACAGGACTAACATCACCATGAAACTTCAACTACAATAGTAAAATGAACCCACCACTAATATTAAGCACTTATCTAGCAAGAAGAAAAAGACAGAGGGTTCCAAGTACTCTCTTGACAGTAATCCCAAGAAATAGAAGTGGGGTCAAGGCAATGGCTCCTCATGAACCTGAGGGAACAAGTGTGCAGTTACAACAGACAGAGGGTTCCAATCTCTGTTCTGAAAGAGTGGAACAGCTACCTGACAATATTCTGTTTTATATTTGTTCTCAGCTGAAAATGCATTTGCATCTTCTTGTATTTCACTGTTAATTTATTAAGGTTGACATCTCATAGCTACTGTAGAATATAATTGACAGGAATTATCTTGTGTGCGTTTTAGAAGCTGATGGTTTGTTTGAAGAAATCTAATTCCAATGTGAAATATATTACATCTAGGGATGAGAATATAATAAGAATGACTTTTAATTTTTCACCCCTAAATGTGTTTGCTTGATAATGGCTATAGTGTAAGACTGCTTTTCATATTAGACAAGCAAGGTGGGTGAGGTAATATTGGACCAACTTCTGCTGGGGAGAGACAAGCTTTCAAGCTTACACAGAGCTCTTCTTCAGGTCTGGGAAATGTACTCAAGAGTGTCACAGCTAAATACAAGGTGGAATAGATTGTTAAGCATTAAGTAGTTAACACATATGTCAAGGAACTATTCAAGGTGAAGTGTCCCATTAATGCCTCTCCAGTCATAGAGGGAAAGAAAAAAAAAAGGATGAGGTGGGGTGTTAAGTGGGTTATAGATTTTTTAATAACCCATAAATCCAGTATCTCTATTCAGTTCATGAGCACTAGTATCTAGAAAAGTTATTAAATTGAGCTCCCAGGCTTGTTTTTTGAAGGTGTCGTGCAGGTTTCCTTTGAGGATGAGGACTGAGAGGTAAGATCCATATGGATTCTAGTATGGGGGTGGTAGGTGACCACTAGCAGTGTGTTTCTTAAAGGGTTTTATTTCTGTATTGAAGCAGGTTCTCTCAGGATATTTAGGTGGCCTATTACAAGATGTGACCTATTTCACTGGTGGAGCGTCATTGTTTGGTGAAGGCTATTTTAAGCGTTTTAAGGACTTTCTCCTCAGCACATAGTCTGTGGTATCAGAGTGCCTGGCTGTAGATCACAGATATCTGTGTGTATTTGGGGTGATTACTGGATCTGTGATGATTCATGGATTCAGCCACCTGAGAACAGCCATCCAAAACAAAAACAAACCACAAAAGAAGCGGAACCAACTACAACAGCTCCACAGACAGTTTCTAAGCTTATGTTTAAGTTTAAAAGCCTCATGATTTCAAATGGACAATATTTAACTCTGCAAATCCGGATTTACAAGGAAAAATTGGCAAGCGAAAGCCTTTCATGTTTCAGTAATTACAGTTTATGTTGCATTTCCCTCCCTTATCTTAAGTTTATTCTAAAAGTTGTCAAGAACCAGAATTACGCTCATCTATGAGCAAGAATTTAAATTTACAAGTTACATTTAAAACTAATGCAAAAATTAAAATAGCATTGTTAAGAATCAGTCTGAGAAATGCTACATACCTTACAAGGTTAGAGAATTAATAGGTTCATTGAAGATCTTTGGTTAAAAATTATTTCCATCTGAAAATTTAGGAAGGGAGGTGGGCTTCAGAGCCCAAGCTCAAGCCTGAGACTCGACTTCATAGTACTGCCTATGCAGCTATTTTTACATTAATGGGAGCCCCGCTACCTCCAAGTTTGTCAACCTAGCTGTACAGCTTCACTAAATAATGCTGTGTAGAAATACCCTTAAAGACTGAAGAGCATATATGGTAAAACTCTCACCAGAACCATTGCATCTCGAATAATAACTTCCTAGCTAGATTTTTCTGATATTGTGCAAATAAATTAAGTCAAACAATGTTGCACTAAAAAAATGCAAAAATTAATTTAACGATTTAACATTTGTGCTCCAAATATGTCATCTCTGAAGAGCTGTGCTAAGACCTATACACTGGTAAACTGTGCTACAACCCAGTTCAAAGTTGACATTAAGGGAGCATGTACGTCTGTCCCAGTATTCTAGAATCAAGGGCATAAAAAGTCTCCAATCTCTAACAGTTCCTCCATTACTCTATCTTCAGGTGCACCCACCTCTTAAGTTTCCAAAGTGGAAGCAAGGACTGGTATTTATGTACAGAGCCAAAATAGTTAGTAATCAGGGCTTATTTTGGTAAGTAACCTTTTTCTCCTTTATGACATTGTGTCCACAAATCACCACTGAGAGAGACTAGCTAGCAGTGACAACATTAAGGGGGAGGGCTACTCAGTGCTGTTAATTGAAAAGAGACTGAAGGATCCAGTCTGATCTGGACTCACATTGAGAAAATGTTTTGGAAAGGTATGACAAAGGATCTAACTGCAGATCTCCACAGCTGGCACACTGAACAGGTTGATGCTCAAAACACTGCTTACCAACCCACCCAACAGAAAGTCTTTAAGTCCTTCTGGTATGGGAACTTCAGAAAGCACATAGCCTGCAAATATACAAAACCTGATCTGTTTCAATAGTCTCTGGACTGAAGGGTACTCACAATTACCTTAAGTTAATTTTTCCCTTCTCAAAATCAAAATGAAGTAGTGAATAAGAGTAAGAAGTGATCATGCCTTTTTTCTTCTGGAGGGGGTGGGGAATATTCTGTAAAATGTGCTGATCTACCTGTTTGAAATCTACCCCATTAATCCATAATAAATCTGGATACAAGATTTACTATAATGCTTCAAATCTCATTGCTTCTAAAACTTTCTTAAGCAGATTTGGCTTTCAATGTCTCATCTAGTGAGTGTTCTGGTGGTCTTCTTACAAGAGATTTTTCCTTTCTTAAAAAAAAAGGACATTAAGACCATTGATTACACAACAAGAGGACTGGGGTTTCCTGGGGGAAATCTCCAATAAACTCCTCTTAACTGTTGGTCCAGCTCTTAGCAGATGCAGTTTCCCAAAATCATACTGTAGGGGAGGCAAGAACACAGTGGTGCTTGCTCATGTCCATTCCATGCTAGGTGACTCCCAAGCAGTACCTTTGGAGGTGGGCTTGGAATTTATGGACGTGCTGACTGCAATAACACTCTTCCAAAACTGGCATCGCCATGGGCCTATTGGGTGATACCATAGTGGGACAATAAGGTATGAACTGATGACCATGCTGCAGCTCTGCAGATTTCCTGGATGGGTACTTGTGCAAGGAATGCTGCTGATAAGCTATGAGCTCTTGCGGAATGAGTGGCTACAATAGCTGGAGGCGGAACCTTTGCCTGCTCATAGCAAGACAAGATACAGGCGATTATTCAGGACAAGATTCTTTGGGATGATACTGGCAGCCCTCTCATTCTTTCCACTATTGCTACAGAGAGTTGCACAGACTTGCAGAAGGGTTTAGTCCTCTCAATAGAGAAGTCTAGGGCTCACCTAACATGTAATGTATGGATCAGATCTCCTTGGCAGTCTTGAGGTTTCGGAAAAGACCGGAAGAAAAATGTCCTGGCTGTTGTGGAATTGTGACACCACCTGTGGTAGGAAGGCCAGATGGGGGCACAGCTGGACTTTGTCCCTGAAGATCACCATATAAGGGGGTTCTGACATCAGGGTTTTGATCCTCATAGACCCTTCTGGTCGAGGTGATCGTCACTAGAAAGGCGAACTTCCAAGACAGAAGCAGTATGGAACAAGATGTGAATGGCTCGATGGGCATTGACAGGATCAGGTTTAAGTCCCCTGGGGGAATCAGGTCATGAACCTGAGGGTAGACTCTTTCCAGACTCTTGAAAAATATGACCATCTCATGGGAGAATAATGGATTTGCCCTCCACTAGGTAACCAAGATGGCTGCCAAGTGAACCTTAAAAGAGGTGGAGATGATTATCCAATATAGACTACAGAGAAGACCCGGATGGAGAAAGATTCTGCTCGGAGGCCTAACTAGTGAAGTGTTTGAGCTTAGCCAAATAGTTAGCCCTGGTGGAAGGCTTTCTCCTACCTAGCAAGATTTGCAGAGCCTGTTCTGAGAAGGCCTGCCCTTCAGAGTTCAGTCACGCAGCAACTATGCTGTCAAGTGCAGGGAAGTTCAGTTTGGGTGAAGCAACTGATTGCGGTCTTGTGAAGTCAAGTCCAGATGGGGTGGGAGCACTAGTGGAGCTGCCACTGAGAGCTTCTCCCGCCAACATAGCTACTGCCTCACGGGGAAGTGGATTAACTAAGACAACAGGAGAGCTCTCGCCCACTGGGTTAGAGAGTCGTCATTAAAACACTACTGCAGTGTTTATGCAGCATTTTAAGTGTAGATGTGCCCACAGAAGTGCTGGCAGGATATGCAGGTGAATAAACAACACACGGGAAGGACTAAAGTAGCAGGGCACAAGATATGCCCTCCTCCCACTCTCACATATCAAGTATCAGAGGAGTAGCCATGTTAGTCTGTATCCACAAAAACAACGAGGAGTCTGGTGGCACCTTAAAGACTAACAAATTTATTTGGGCATAAGCTTTTGTAGGTAAAAAACCCACTTCCTTACCCACAAAAGCTTATGCTCAGATAAATTTGTTAGTCTTTAAGGTGCCACCAGACTCCTCGTTGTTTTTGTTTTCACATATCAGGTATTTAACTGGACCTAGTGCAGGATTACAGGGCTCTCACCACATAATCAGAAACCCAGGGTGGACCTGCTTTAGACCCAGCAATAAGACTCAGCTCACTTTTGAATACCTTCTACTTCCCCTGGCACAGGCCAAGGGAAGAAGTAGAAGCTCCAAGGTGCTAGGCATTGTACAAACACAAAACAAAAAGATAGTCCCTACCCCAAAGATCTTACAATTTAAGTATAAAATGAGAACAAAAGCAGACAGACAGATAGGACTACAAGGGAACAGGACAATAATATTGGTCAGCATGATAGACATTGGTCTAAGCACGCCAGCAGCATAGCCATTCTCAAGCTTTTAAGTGACCTTTAATATTATGTATGGATTTTCCTCTATTAAAAGATTTTTAAAAAGAAGTTAATCTCAGTGCTGAACATCAGGGAGGACCTAATGAGAGAACAAGGCTGGGCTGCTGTGATGCACCGAATGCTATGGACTCACTGGAGGATGTTAGGCAATTTTAAAATTGCCTGTTACAAAAAGGCAGAAATCAGAGAAATGCAGGGCTGGAAGGGATCTCAAGAGCTCATCTAGTCCAAGTGCCCACATTCAGACAGAATCAATTATACCTAGACTATCTCTGACAGGTCTTTAATCTGTTCTGAAAAAGATTCAACCACCACCCTTGGTAACATACCAAAATTTAACTATCCTGATGCAATGCTGTCATGGTATAATCCACACTCTGAACCTTAGCGTCCAAAAGATGAGGTACCAGCATGAATTCCTCTAAGCTTAATTACCAGCTTAGAACCTGTAGCGCTGCCACTAACCAGGAATTCTAGTGTCTGGTACACTCTGGTCCCCCCAAAACCTGGCCCGGGGACCCCCAAGACCCAGTCCCTCTGGATCTTAACACAAGGAAAGTAAACCCATTGCCTCTCCCAGACTTCCCCTCCCTGGGTTACCCTGGAAGATCACTGTGATTCAAACTCCTTGAATCTTAAAACAGAGAGGAAAATTTACCTTCCCCCCTTCTTCTCTCTTCCCCTCCCAGATTCTCCCTGAGAGAGAGAGAGAGTGTATTCCTAACAGAGAAATTAACCTCTCTCTCTCCCCCTTCCCTCCTTTCTCCCCACCAATTCCCTGGTGGATCCATACCCAGTCCCCTGGGGTCTCACCAAAATAAAAAACAACAACAATCAGGTTCTTAAACAAGAAAAGCTTTTAATTAAAGAGAAAAAACAGTAAAAATTATCTTTGTAAATTTAAAATAGAATAAGTACAGGGTCTTTCAGCTATAGACACTGGGAATACCCTCCCAGCCTAAGTATACAAGTACGAATTAAAATCCTTTCAGCAAAATACCAATTTCAACTCCTTCCAGCCAAATACACATTTGCAAATAAAGAAAACAACCATAAGCCTAACTCGCTTTATCTACTTAGTGCTCACTATTCTCAACTTAAAAGAGCCTGTATCGGAGAGATTGGAGAGAAACCTGGTTGCACGTCTGGTCTCTCTGAGCCCCCAGAGTGAATAACCACCAAACACTAACAGCACACACAAAAACTTCCCTCCCTCAAGATTTGAAAGTATCCTGTCCTCTGATTGGTCCTCTGGTCAGGTGACAGACAGGCTCACTGTTCTTATTAACCCTTTCCAGGCAAAAAAGATATGAAGCACTTTTGTTCTATTAACTCTTACTTATCTGTTTATGACAAATGCCTATACTACAAAATTGTATCAACCTAACTTATGTTGGAATACAGCCATCACAGTTATTAAATCGCTTGTGTTTGTGCAAGCTTGGCTCCTTATGCTGGTGGTGCATATCCTCACCGGAAATGCTTGTATCAATTATATTGTCAGTGTGAGGCATTATCGAATGGCTCCTGAAAGCCAGTAACAGTCGACATAAGCAATGCAGTGTCTACACTGACACTGCACCTACCTACTTACGTTGGCCATGACTCTATGCCACTTGAGGAGGTGTTCTAACTAAATTGGCATAGAGAGGCACTTATCATTGGGAGCCAAATTTAAGTGACAACAACATTTCCCCAGCTAGCTCAACGCAAGGCATCTTATGTCAACCTAACACTGTAGTGTAGACCAGGCCTTTGAAACACATTGGCTATAGGTAGGTATAGTTGCTCACTACAATTAAAACTCAGGAAACAAGCACTATAGGGGTAATTCAAGGTGGCAAAAAAATCATTGTCTGGCTGAATGCATCACAAAGACACATTACTGGGAATCACTGTCAAAATGCTCCTTCAAAGCCTCTCTGATTCTAATAGCCTCCCACTGTGCCCCTCTAATTGCCCTTGTATCTGGCTGCCCAAAATCAGCAGCCAGTCAATCAGCCTCAATGGTCCACCCCAGGAAAACTTTTCCCCCTTCACTTTGGAAATATTATGTAGAGTACAGCAGGTTGCTATGACAATCGGAATATTTTCCTCACTGAGGTCTAATCAGCCAAAAAGATAGTGCCAGCGACCTTTTAATCAACTAAAGGCACATTCAACGGTCATTTGACACTTGCTGAGTCTGCTGTTGAAGCGCACCTTGCTGCTGCCTAGGTCCCAGTGTAAGGCTTCATAGAGCCACAAGAGAAAGGGTTAGGTGCAGTCTCCCAGGATCACTGTGGGAATTTTCACATCTCCGATGGGAATCTTCTAGTCTGGAAAGAAAGTCCCAGCATGCAGCTTTCTATACAGTCCAGTCTTCCAAAAGACGCCTGCATCATGCACCTTCCCTGAACACCCCGCATTGATATCAGTGAAACAGCCCCAGTAATCCTCCAGTGCCTGCAAGACCATGGAGAAGTAGCCCTTTTGGTTGATGTACTCCATGACAAGATGATCGGGGGCCAAAATTGGAATGTGTGTTCCATTTATCACCTCACCACAGTTAGGGAATCCCACTGCCTCAAAGCCATCAATTATTTCCTGCACCTTACCAAGAGTGTCAGTCCTTTGTAGCAGGTGGCAATTAATGGCCCTGAACACTTGCATCACTGCAACGACCATGGAGGACTTTCCAACCCCAAATTGATTTGCGACTGACTGTAGCAGTCTGGAGTTGCCAGCTTCCACACACTGATAGCCAGTCGCTTTTCCACTGTGAGTGCAGCTCCGATTCTGGTGTTCCTGAGATGCAAAACTGGGACAAGCTCCACACACAGTTCCATGAAGGTGGATTTGCGCATCCGAACATTTTGCAGCCACTACTCGTCATCCCATACATGCATCACAACCCTAACTCTAATCCACTCAGTTCTTGTTTCCCTAGCTCAGTACTAACGGTCCATCGTGGCAAGCTGCTCCATGAGATCCAGCAGCAATCCTGAATTATTTGTTTCCGTGGCAGACAGCAGGCCAGGCATCATCGATTCACTCTGTTTCACGGCTTATGAAATACTGCAGGACCAGTCACATTGTGTTCCTAATGCACATCACCAGATTGGTCAACAACTCAGGATTCATGCCGTCAGGCAGACGTGGCAGGCGCACAGTTTACAATGTCAGTTGAAAAATGGCACAAAAAGTAGGAAGCCCATGGAATGATGGAACGGAAAGAATTGCATCATGGGATAGCATGCATGTCCCCATGATGCACCACAATCTGTTCCCAGAGCTCCTGGTGATAGAGGATGGTGAGTTTCACAGTGGGATAGTTACTCACAATGCAATAGCTCTCTGTCAATGCAAGAGCAACAACTGTGGACATGCTCTGCTGACACAGGAGCACTGAGCAGACATGCACAACCAATGTTATTAAAGTGACTTGTCAACATAATTTAAGTAGACTTAACTCCGTAGCGTAGACAAGGCCTAAGTCTGTCATAGTTATTTAGATGTCCAAGCCCAAATAGATGCCTCTTCTGTAATACTGTACACTGTGGAACCTCAGTAAATTCTTGGAATACTACACATTGTGGAAATAATGAGTATCAGAAGCACTTTCTTATGGTTTAAATGCTTATGCTTAATACACTATAAATATTCTACTGTAGGAATGGCAAGGCTGGATATCTAAGAAAATAAAATTGACATCTGATGATTTTTCTTGCCTTAGTATCTAAGCTCACGTTTCCAAACCACCCTGTGTATGGAAACCCGAATTTCTAATTCAAAGACATTAATCTGTTATGTTACACAAATTGATAAGACACAGGGAAAGTATTAGAGCTACTATTATGTGCCTATCACAACTCTTGCACTATCAAAATTCTAAGCTCTTTGAGTAGAAGCAGCAAAGAATCCTGTGGCACCTTATAGACTAACAGAGGTTTTGGAGCATGAGCTTTCATAGGTGAATATCTACTTCGCCAGATGCATGTAGTGGAAATTTCCAGGGGCAGGAAATTTCCTCTTCGGGTAGAGTTCATATTTTTATTATGTGTGTACACACAATAAAAATTTCCTCTTTGGATAGAGTTCATCTTTTTATTATGTGTGTACACACTGCATAACAATGTGGCATCTCAATCTCAGATTGGGGCCGGTACGTATTTTTATAGTAACAATGATAGTAATGACTCCAGATATTTTTCAGCTTTGTAATGCAATCTCCCTGGAGACTCTCAGTATAGGCAGAGAGCCCCTCACAGATGATCGGTAGGTCATGTTTTCTGAAGCTGCAGAGAAGAGGCAATCCCAATGTTGGAATGGCAATCTTGGATACTCAGTAAAGAAAAATCATCAGGTATCATTTTATTTTCTCACTATGCAATTAAAGAACAAAAACTATAGTTGTGTATGTTATTTCCATAGTAAGAAAACACTAACTTACTTTCATCTGATTCTACATTTATTCTGTTAATATAATCTTCATAATGATGCCCTCACAGATGGGTTAGAGCACAGAATCTTTGGAAAAAATACATGGAGACAGAAAATTTATGCCTGCATCCTATTCTTTCTTCATTTTCAACTAGCCTTTTAATTCACAAGATAGAATATGGGAATGAACAAAATAAACTGTCAATTGTTCTTTTCCACATTTTTTCCTGTTGCAGAAACTACGACTGGAATGGCAGCTAGGCATTTTTTCCCTTCTAGTAAGTCTTTCAAGTAAGGAAACTTTAGGGTTAAAACAAGATTAGTCTTTAAAAAACCATCTTGCTTACGCATATTCTGTTTCTCTACAAAATACCATCTCATTTATCTGATTTCCTCATAGTCAATGTAGTATCAATGGCTAGTCAATCGTTGGCTCCTATTATATATTATAATAAGAAATGATTATTTTAGAGATGAGGTCTCTGCTTCTGATTCTCAAAGAGGACACTGATGTCCAACTAAATAAATCCATTCAATCTTTATTAGGAGAGAGGGCTACTTGAATTCTGAAACATCATTCCACTAAGACAGTCTGTCACAACCACTTTGTAGATGCTTCTCTTGAAGCGAGAGATTTTTCTAATCATACACCAGCATACATACCTTTTGAGTTGACTGTTTTTGCTGTGACCTCTAGTTTCTCCAGAGGTTCTGTTCCAATATTTTCTAATTTAATGACAAGTTGCTGGGTCTCCCCATTGTAAAGCTGGACAGATACACTGGAGGAAATATCATCTCCTGAGGAAGGCTGCAGTGTGTGAGCAGACCTATAAACAAAAAGATAGATATGCAAATTAAATACTGTGTTAAACATTAATCACATCTTAAGAACCTAACCACAATACAAAACATAAGAGAAATCCAGGAATCCAGTCAACTTGTCCTTGACGGTTCAGAAAATATTGACCTTTTAAAAAAAAAAAAAAAAAAAAAAAAAAGAGAGAGTCACACAATTGCAGCTAGCTTCATCTTATTATACTCCTTCTCCAGCTCTTCAATTCCAGCTTAATTTTTAGTGGCTACTGTATTCAGGAACTATTAGGAGCAAGAACTAAAGCTCATAATCACAGTTTTGAAAGGGTATAAAAGCATTCACTTCTAGTTGTGGGAGTTTGTTAAACTCAAAACTGAACGGTACAAGTGTAGGGAAAAGCAAGACGGCAATCTAAATAACTGAGTTTTAAAGGCTGGATGTTATTAATTTTTCTAATGAGGTTTATCTAGTACTTTTGTTACTAAATGTCAACTAAGGGTGGCGTGAAACAAAAATAAAGTTTTAAAAATATTTCAACTGAGACACAGACTCTGGATAGATACCAGGGTGAATGCTCTTTAGAAAAGGTGTTTTTCAAAGTACCGGGTCACGGAATGTCAGGCACTGGGTCATCTTGCTGATTCAAATTATAACAATCGTTGCTGCACAGGAGCTCTAAAGGGCTGCACAGCAGGGACCTGGAGAGAAGAGAGGTAGGGGTTGGGCGGGAACTGGAGAGGGGAGCAAGTTGGCACGCAGGGCTGCTGCGGGCCTCTCCCCCGGCTCCGGAGCTTGCTGCTACTGGTCACGAGAGAGGGACCCTTCCCTTGGAACTCTATGCAGAGGGAGACAGGGACCCTTCCCCCAGAGGCCCCTCCTGCACCCTGAACCCTTCATCCCCAGCTCCACCCTAGAGCCCTCAACCCCAGACAGAGCCCTCGCTCCTGCACCCCATCCTCTGCCCTACCCTGGGCCACCTCCCACACTCCTTACCATAGGCTTACTAAAGCTACTGTTAGTTATGTAAAGTGGGCTAAACTCTAATGTATTGCATTATGATGATTTTATGAAAACTCTAGCCAAAAGATATAATTACATTGGGTCACCAGCAGTTTTCTTCAACTGGGTCATGAGGAAAAAAGTTTGAAAACCACTGCCCTAGAAGAGCTAAATGCCTGATTTTGTATAAAGATGATCCCTGGATTCCCTATGAGACCACTACAGCTCATAAGAGTGAGTGTAAGGTGAATGAGAGGTAGATAGTCCCTGCTATATTCAGCAATTGGGAGGAAAAGATATACTTCATCCAACAGCGGAGCTACCGTCTGATGTCCAAGAGTGCTCTCAGATCCCACTCACAACCTGAACAGATAAGCACATTGGTATGCGGTAGTATTAGTGAGCAGTACCAGGGCAGTAGCACCACAAGCGGCAGAAAAAGCGGTTACTAACCTTTTGTAACTTGTTCTTCAAGATGTGTTGCTCATGTCCATTCCATAATAGGTGTGTGTACACCACATACACAGTTGCAGGAGATTTGTTCCTTAGTGGTATCTGTTGGGCTGGCTGTAGCACCCTCTCAGTTCCTTCTTGCCAGTAACTGACAGAAAGGTAGCAGGATGGGTCATAGAATGGACATGAGCAACACATTTCGAAGAACAGTTAGGAAAAGTTAGTAACTGTTTTTCTTCAAGGGCTTGCTCATGTCCATTCCATGCTATGTGACTCACAAACAGTACCCTAGAAGGTAAGCTCGGAGTTCATGGATGTGCTGACTAACACAGCTCTCCCAAAACTGGCATCATCTTGGCCTGTTGGCAATGGCACACTGGGACATGGAAGTATGAACTGTAGACCAGGTTGCAGCTCTGCGGATGTCCTAGATTGGTACCTGCACAAGGAACACTGCTGACAAAGCCTGGGGTTCTTCTGGAATGAGTGATCAAGATGGCTGAAGGCAGGATGTTCACCTGCTCGTAGCAAGCCCAAATACAGGCAGTTATCCAGGATGAGAGACTTTTGGTTGACACAGGTAACCCTCTCATCCTTTCCACTACTGCTACAAGAATTGAATGGATCTGTGGATTAGTCTTAATATAAAAGATGAGGACCTGCCTAACATTTAACGTATGAAGCCATCATTCCTCAGCTTTTGTGAAGTTTTGGCAATAAGACAGGTAGAAAAATGACCTGGTTGTTGTGGAACTGACACATCAACTTTGGCAAGAAGGCAGGATAGGGGCACAGTTGGAACCTGTCCTTGAAGAACTCCATGTAAGCTGGCTCTTATTTAAAGGTCCTGATCTCAGAGACCCTTCTGGCAGAGGTGATCACCATCTGGAAAGTGACCTTCTAGGAGAGAAGTAGTAGGGAGCATGATGCTAAAGGCTCAAAGGGAGGGGGTCATAAACCTGATCCTGTCAAGGCTTAAGTCCCATGGGCTGGGTCAGTTTGTGAACCTGAGGATACAGTCATTCCAAAACCTTGAGAAATCAGACCATCATCTCATGAGAGAACATTGATCTGCCATTCACAGGAGGCTGAGATGGCTGCCTGATGAACCTTAATAGATGAGGGTGCCAGACCTTGCTTCTTTAGGTGGAGAAAATAGTCCAGGATAGACTGAAGAGAAAATCTAGATGGAGAGAGGTCTTGTTCAGTGGCCCAACAAGTTAAATGTTTCCACTTGGCCAAGCAGATAGCACTGGTGGAAGGTTACTACTTAGCATGACTAGTTGAACCTGTTCAGAGCAGACTTGTTCTTCAGAATTCAGACATGCAGTTAGGTGCAGGGAGGCAAGGTTTGGGTTAAGTAGCCAGCCACGATCTTATGAAATCAAGTCAGGGCAGAGTGGGAGCAAGAGTGGAGCTGCCACTGAGACATCCAGAAGCATATCGAACCAATGCTAGCATGGCCATACCAGTGCTATCAGGATAAACCTTGCCTTCTCCAATTTGATTTTTAGAAGAACCTGTGAACTAAGGGGATTGGTGGAAAGGCACACAGAAGGCCATCTGCCCACGAAACCGGGAAGGCATCAGAGAGGGAGCCCATGTTGTGCCCGAGCAGCAAACAGAACTGATGGTATTTCCTATTCTGCCTGGCAATGAACAGGTCCCCCTTGGGAGGCCCCCACCTCTGAAAGGTAACACTGACGACCTCTGGGGGAAGTGACCATTCATGCTGAGAGAAGGACCCGCTGGGGTAATCTGCCAACGTGTTCCGGGCTCCTGGGAGGTCAGACACCTCGAGATGAATGGAGTGTTTTGCACAGAAGTCCCATAGATCAACCACCTCCTGATACAGGGCGGAGGATCAGTGCCCTCCTTGCTTGTTGATATAAAAATGGCCACTGTATTATCTGTCAGGACTTGAACTACTTTGCCTGAGACTTGGGGAAGGAACACTTGGCAAGCCAGGCATACTGCCCTGAGCTCCCTGACATTTACGTGCAGGAAGAGTTCTTCAGACCAGAGGTCCTGAGACTAAAGGTTGTTGAGGTGGGCTCCCCACCCTAGGCCGGACGTATCCGAGACTGAAGACACTGATGGCTATGGGGACACGAAAGACATCCCCCATCATTACTGACTTTGGCTCAGGGAAGTGAAAACAGGCGGAGGAATGGTAAGTACTGAGTCCAAGTGATGTCTGCTCGGGGACTAAACTGACTCTAGCCACGCATGAAGGGGCCTGAGGCAGTGTCTTACATATTGAATCACGTTAAGTGCATGCCGCCATGTGACCCATGGCTTGAAGCACATTCAAGCTGTCACAATTGGGTGGGCCATGACCTTGGAAATCAGGTTTGCCATGGTCTGGAATCAGGCCTCCGGCAGGAAGGCCCAAATCTTGGGTCAAGTAGAGGACAGCCCCAATAAATTCTATTTTCTGAACCAAAACAAGAGTTGACTTCTGCTCGTTAATCAGCAAGCCCAGAACCCTGAAAGTGGTTCGGACTGTGCTGATGCCCTCTGGCACTTGAGCCTGCGATTGACCTTTGCTCAGTCAGTTGTTGAGGTATGAACACCTCTCCACCTGAGGAAGGCTGCTATAACCGTCATACACTTCATATAAACCCTCGGGGCTGCCGATAGACCAAAGCTAAGAGCAGTGAATTGGTAGTGGCTATGACCCACTACAAACCTGAGAAATCTTCTGTGACCATGGAAGACAGAGGTGTGAAATTATGCATCCTTTAAGTCAGTGTTTCTCAACCACGGGTAACTACACCTGGGGGTATGCAGAGGTCTTCCAGGGGGGTGCATCAACTTATGAAGCTATTAGCCTAGTTTTACAACAGGCTACGTAAAAAGCACTAGCAAAGTCAGTACAAATGAAAATTTCCTATCGACAAATGACTTCTTTATACTGCTCTATATACTGTACACCAAAAAGTAAGTACAACATATATGTATATTCCAATTGATTTATTTTAGAATTACACCTCTACCCCGATATAACACTGTTCTCAGGAGCCAAAAATATATCTTACCGTGTTATACATGAAACCGCATAATATTGAACTTGCTTTGATCCACCACAGTGCACAGCCCTGACCCCGGGGCGCTGCTTTACCGTGTTATATCTGAATTCATGTTATATCGGGTCACGTTATATCAGGGTAGAGGTGTACATAGTAAATGAAAAAGTACGCTAATTTTCAGTAATAGTATGCTCTGGCACTTTTGTATTTTTAGATCTGATTTTGTAAGCAAGCAGGTGAAGTTAAGTTTTAAATTAGGTGAAATGTGGGGTTACAGAAGACAAATCAGACTCCTAAAAAAGGGGTACAGTAATCTGGAAAGGTTGAGAACCACTCTTAAGTCAAGGGCAGCATACTATCCATCTGGGTCCAGGGGGGGAAGATGGAGGCCAGGGAGACCATGCTAAATCTGTTTCCTGAGACATCTGTTCAGGCAACACAGGTGCAGGATGGGCCAGAGCCTGCCTTTTGCCTTTGGGATTAGGAAATATTGGGAGTAAAACCCTTTCCCGCTCAAGTACTGAGCGACTTCCTCCAAAGCTCCCATACGAAGGAGAGATTGCTCCTTCTGGGAAAGGAGTGCCTCATGAGAAGGGTCTCTGAAGAGGGATAGGAGATGGGAAGAAGGGATGGATAAAAACTGAAGGGTATATCCAACTGTCACTATGCTCAGGACCCACTGGTCAGATGTTAAAGATGTCTAAGCCAGGCTGAATAGCAACAGACAGTCCAAAAATGAAAAGGGGGGCAGATCTCAAATGGCAACCTGTATAGCGCTCTTGGGCATACCTTCAGAAGACCTGCTTGGGCTAAGGTAGATGGGAATGGTTGATGCCATTTATAAACCTCAGCGTTTTCTTTTGTAGGGCTCATGACTTGGAGGTCCCGAGAACCAAGGAGGCTGCTGGGGTCTGAAGTATTTTCTAGAGGCAGACGGACCATACAGGTCTAGGGATCATAGTGTAGTTCTTCAGTCCATGAAGTCTCATGCTCATCTGCTCCAAGAAAAAAAAAGAGGAACCTTCAAATGGGAGATCCTGGATTGATTGTTGGACCTCTTGGAGAAAGCCAGAAGATTAGAGCCAGAAACAGCACCTCATGGTGACCACAGAGGCCACTGTCCAGGCCACCAAGTCAGCAGCATCCAAAACCACCTGGAGAGAGGTCTTAGCCATATTCTTACCCTCCTCTAGGAGGACCGGAAACTCCTGCATTGCCTCTTGAATCAGGGAGTCTTTGAACTTTGTCAGGGAGTCCCATAGATTAAAATTGTGTGTCCCTAGCACAGCCTGCTGATTGGCGATACGCAGCTGGAGGCTACCTATGGAATACTTTCTTCTGAAAAGGTCCAATTTCTCAGAGTCCTTCTGTTTCGGGGTAGCACTCAACTGTCTCTGCCTATCCCTTTTGTTAGCCAGACACCCAGGAGGTCCAGGGGAGAGAGAGTACAAATGGTCGATCCTGTTTGCTGGCACAGAATACTTTTTCTCTGCTCTCTTTGATGTGGGGGCCAGAGAAGAAGGAATCTGCCATAGGGCCTTGACAGGTCCCATCACCACCTCATTGATGGGCAGGGCTACTCTGGATAGAGCTGCTGCAGCCAGGATAACAGGAAGGCTGAGTGATGTCTCTTTGAGCTCCAAGCCCAAGTTCGAAGTGATCCACTTCAAAAGGTCCTAGTGGGCCCTGAAATCGTCCTGGGAAGTAGGCTGCTGGGACCCGCAACAATGTCATCTGGGGAGAACAAGAAGGTGACCTGCACCAGGGCAGGGGCTCCTTCCTCCCCCTCAACTATGTCCACTGGAGGCATCTCCTGGACTTTGGTACCATGGTCGGTGCCAGAGTCTGAATCGAGTGCCAAGCAGGAAGGAGTGGCAGCCCATCTGCAAGAGGCCACAAAGTACAAGTGCTGGAATTCAGGCCTCTGCGCTGGGGAAAAAACACTAGGGTTTCCAGTGTGGTCACTGTACCGGCCAGTGACCTGCTGACCAGACACCAGCCAGAAGACCAGCAGTGAAGCACAACGGGGCATAGAATGGTATCGATGATGGGCTTTCATTAGTACAGAGGACTCTCCTTTGGACTCCAAAAAGGATTCCTCTCTGGGCGACCACGGAGGAGCAGTACCCACTTCCACATGGTGCTAGGACTCCAGGAACCTGTGGTGTTATCAAGTGGGACAACGGGATCAGGAGAGGCTTGCCACTGGATGGTGCCAGGGGACCCTATGCCAGTAAGGCACCTGATGCACCGTTCCCTCCTGATTCTGGATGCTGGAGCTGGTAGAGTCCCCAGTGGGGCTAGAGGGACCAGAAGAGAGAGATGGTCCCTAGCTGACTGATATATCTATGGAGTCAACAGCACCATCAGTATACTGGTACTGAGGTAACTCTCTGGTGTCAGCAGAGGATCCTGCACCACACTCAACTCCCTTGGTGGAGTCGACTGTGCTAACATGGGTCCAGGGGTAGACAGGCAGCCCAGCACAGGTCTTGCTCACTCTCCTCGCTTGTCTCTTTTGCACTGGTGAGCACCCTCTCTAAGAGCACTGCTGTTTGTGCTGCTTCTGCAGCATTGGGGATGGAGAACATTGCCAGTTGAGCGCTTCGTACTGATGCAGAAGTTCTTAGCACCAAATCCGATCAGCTCTGATACAGGTCTGAGGTCAGCTTCCAGAAGAATAGCCTTGAGTGTGATCCCCCTGTACTACCCAGTGTGGGATCTGAAGTCTCAACAGATTTTACACTTGTCCTTCACATGAGTTTCCCCCAAGGATTTTAAGCAACTCGAGCGCGGGTCACTCACAGGCATAGGTTTGCCACAAGAGGCACAAGACTTAAAGCCCGGGGACCAGGGCATGTTTGACCCCTGAGACAAAAAGTCCTTCAATGATAAGAATTATATACACTAACCATATATACTATCACAACTTGCAAAAAACTATACACACTAAACTATTCACCCCATGAAGAGAGAAACAGTCTGAAACCACAGGGTTCAAAAAGATATAGATAAATTCATAGAGGATAGTTTTTAGCCAGGATGGGTCGGGATGATGTGCCTAGCCTCTGTCTGCCAGAAGCTAGGAATGGGTGACAGGATCGATGACTTGACAATTAACTGTCCTGTTCATTCTCTCTGAAGCACTTGGTATTGGCCCGTTAGAAGACAGGTTACTGGGTTAGATGGCCTTTTGTCTGACCCAGCAACTGTCATGGGTGGGCAGAAGGAAATGAGAAGGTGCGGGGCCCCTTATACCAGTGGATGCACATGGCTCCAAAGGACACCACAGCCAGTCCAACAGATACCACTAAGGGAAAAATCTCCAACAACAGCGCATGCGACACATACACATCTAGCATGGAACAGACATGAACAAGCACTTGAAGAAGAGGAGAGGAGTGACTGACTGACCATGCAGTCACCATGAGTTCACTCAGAAAGCAGCTGTTTGCTTAAGTCACTATTACTAACAAGTTAAATGACTGAAGATTTCTAAAATAATGGTTTATATTTGTTTCACATGGTGTATGGAAAATAAAATGAATGATTTATTCACCAAAGCTTTAATATACTCTAGGAAAAATATCTTTGTCTGAATATGAATTTTCAGAGATAAGATTTCTCCAAATGATTCTCCAAGAATTTCTGCAACAGCAATTATTGAAATTAACAGATGATGCATGGTACTGAGGTAGTGCAAGGATCAAGGAGGATAGGGTAAATACTTTCAAATGAACTAGGAAGATGTCACTGGAGAACTTGGTAAATGTTACTTCAGAGGAGTGTAGACAGCACAAGACAAATTGGAGCGGATCCTGGAGGGAATCTGAGAGGAGTTCTAACAGCGAATGTAAATTGACTATTTAAGGAGCTTTAAATTTGATGGGAGAAGGACTACAGGACAAGAGAGATAGGCGAGGTTAAGGTTTTTTGAGGAAACTGAAAAATTTTCATATTGATGGAAAGGAGAACAGACAGAGGAGAACAAAGGTGTGAGGTCAAAAGGAATAGAGGAGTTGGTAAATTTGGTGGTAAATCTGAGTTTTGCAATTTAAAATTCACATACACTTTTAACATCCTTATTTGTTAAATCATTATGTAAAGATTGCCTTCACAGAAAAACATGATTCACAGTAGGTTTTTGAGGTATTTCAGAATACGTATCCATATTTGACGCTCAAGTAGCCTGTGTATGTTTCAGAGACAAGACAGGTGAGGTAATCTCTTTTATAGGACTGTCTTCTTTTGGTAAAAAGAGACAAACATGGAGCTCTTCTTCAGATCTGGGAAAGGTATTCACAGTGTCACAGATAAATACAAGGTTGAACAGATTGTTTAGCATAAGTAGTTAACACATATTCTAAGGGACCATTCAAGGTGATGTGGCCTGTTAACAATCCTAACTCATAGAAGGAAAAAAAAAGGGGGGGGAGGTTTTGTCGGTTACAGATTATAGTAACAGACCATACACCCAGAATCTTTTTAAGACAATGATTTTTAGTGTCTAGCATTAAATTGTCTAATGATCCAGGGTATCATTAAACAATTACAATCCATATTTCTTTCGGGAAGTGGCTCCCATGAAGTCTTTCCTGAACCCCCTCTTCTGGGGTTCAAACAACTCCCAACCTCTCCAAGCTCATCATCAGAAACTAACTGCCCACAGACCAGGACAGACCAAGTCAAAGTGGTACCAGACCCTGCCTGAACAACAGATACAAAACCTGAAGACATATCTCCTCCCTGCTATGATGATCAATACCCACTCACAACAAACCTTTCAAGATCCTACACATGCGATGTACCGCATCCAGTGCACTAAATGGCACTTCTACGTGGATGAAACTGGACAGACAATCACTACGCTCTCAAATAAACTCATACAGAAAAATGATTAAACACAAAATTACCTATGAGCGAAAAATTTTCACAAAATCATCTTTCCAAACCTAAGCTCAGTCCTCATCCTCAAAGGAAACCTTCATAACACCTTAAAATGAGCCTGGGAGATTAAATTCATACATTTTCCTGGACACAGACACAAAGTAAAACTATTTACAATAAAATCATTAATTAGAATCAACATTTAACGTAACATTTTAATGAGTGCTCACAGGGAGCCCAACGTACAGCTTGGTGAAAAAAACAATATATACAATTTAATACTGAAGATTTTGCTTGACTAGATAGTCAGAATGAAACGAGACTCCTTCTCTGAAGTTAATGAAACAGAAAGGAATTATAGGAATACCCTGGTCCAAACTCAAAATATTGTAATACAGTTACCTATTTAACACTAGTGCCAATGAAAACTTGGTAGAAACTTGTTAAAGACTCAACATCACTCCTCTTCAATTCAAGTATGAGTTCTCAGAGTATATACTCTGAGACCACACTATGTCAACTAGTAAAATCAAGGAAGACCAGACTTGACATTGCTAATATTTCTAGGGTTTAAAAAAAAAAAAGTGAAAAATTCAGACATTTATTTTTTCAGTTTTATCATAGTATCATAGAATATCAGGGTTGGAAGGGACCTCAGGAGGTCATCTAGTCCAACCCCCTGCTCAAAACAGGACCAATCCTCAGACAACCTTTGCCCCAAATTGCCCCCTCAAGGATTGGATTTAGCAGGCCAATGCTCAAACCATTGAGCTATCCCTATTACCCAAAGAGCAAATAAGGGCACAAACCCAGTTTCAAGCCACTTAGATTTTAATGTACAAGTCTTACTTCACTAAATTAGACTATATTGTATTATAAATGCAGTGATCACATACCCATGTTATAAAGAGTGAATCTGTATAGCCAGAAACATTATTATAACCAATACAACATTTTCTAGTTTACCAAAAATGAAATCTGTACCTAATTCAATTTCTTACCTTGGTAGAGAGGTACTGATCTGCAGTCTTGGCAAAGCTGGAATGACTTCTACTGCGCAGCCATTTGTCTTTAATCCTGGCAGGTTATCCAGAAGACAATCACTGAAGACTCCAAAGACTGACGTATGATAGCCTATTTCAAGGGAGAAGAGAGCCAATTTGTACTGAAACTATTTGCTTCATGATGAGATTAACTACAAAAGTTTAGTGACCAGGGTGGATTGATTTAAATCAAAGTGATGTAAATGACCAATTTTAATGATGATTGAAATCAGCCAGCAGGAAATCTTGATTTAAAATCACTAATTTCAATCTTGTTTTGTATTTGTGGTTTAATTATTTTCCTAAAAAAAGGTTGACTCTTATTGGTTGATTATCATTAGAACATGTTAATTTACAGCTAAACACAACCATTATACTAAAACTTGGCCCTTTTTTAGCTAGGATGTACTGTATCTAAATATATTATTCATGCAATAATTTAGATTAATATACATTTAAGAACATTTTCCTAACTGTCTGCATGGTTAAGCACTGGAATAAATTACATAGGGAGGTTGTGGAATCTCCATCATTGGAGATTTTTAAGAGGAGGTTGACAAACACTTGTCAGGAATGATCTAAATACTTAGTCCTGCCATGAATGCAGGGGACTGGACTAGATGATCCTTTGAGGTCCCTTCCAGTCCTATGATTCTATGATTTATACAGATTCCCCCTTTTTTTTTAATGTTAGAATATGGAGAAAGATTAATTTTTTTAGATGTGACTCATGTCAAGCTCTATTTGGATGAAAATTAGAGTTCTATTAAAAATGCACAAAAACAGCATTTTTTTTAAATAAATCTACCTGAAAATGTGCTAGGTACATAAGATAATACTGTATATCAAAACACATTTTGCATTTAAAACTGATTTTTTCAAAGTTAGTAAATTGAACAGATTCTTTCCGGTCACACCATGTCCTTCAAGATTTTAGAACTAGTAGATCTCATCTTCTCTCATCTAGGTTTTACTTATAGATTGCAACAGGAAAACTAACATCTCTGCTTTCTCAACTCTCAATTGGTTTCTTAACTTTGAAGTAACTAGTCATTGAACTGAACTAGTTGAACAAACTGAAAAGAAGAACAATCTCTCTGTGCCTGCAGAAGAGGCTATTGCCATCAGAAGTACTTCAAACAACTCTGGTTCCAGGTCCTTATCCAGTGACCTCTATCAGCTCAGTGATTTGACTTTCTTTTAAATTTCAGCAGCAAAGATATACAGCATATTTTTATTTATTTTAAATGATTTTAATAGGATTAAGCCTTAAATTAGGTTATTATACTTTCAAATTTAATTTTAAATAGGTTTTCTTTTCAAACTTAAAAAGTTTTAATTTAATTTTTTATTTATTTTATCACTGATTTTTGTACACCCTGCTAGTGACCAGATTCCGTAAGGAAATTCATTTGCAAATCACAACCTCTCCTATGAAAATATCTTACAGAGGTGGTAACAGAGAAACTTTGAAAAGCATTTTCAAATCCTTCCAAGAAAGACTCTATATAAGTATAATGTATCACATTGTACAGACGAAGGTTACGCATTTACCCCTATACTTTTGTCTTATGAATGTAAGAGTTCACAATTTTCATGCGTTTTTAAAAAATGTAGTCACAAACTGATATTCTGGGACCTTATATTCTAGCAATGCTAGGAGTACAGGTGTAGACAAACCAGCATTTTTAACACCATTGTCACATAACTGAAGTTTTGGGTGCACAATCAGGATTAATACCTGTGGGTGTTTTGGGTGTACAAGAAATGCAGGATCAGTTCTCAATAGTATCCAACAGTAAAAGAAAAAATCCTTTAGCCCACCCAATGAAAAAAGTGAAAAAGATAACGCCTCATGTTCATGCCCTTAACTGATATTTAATTATGCATTACTGAAGATTTGCAGTTGCTGAAGAAACGAGTTTCATTTCAATTTTATCAGCAGTTACCTCAATACTATTTGGCGAGGAATCAATCTATACAACCTAAACTTGCAAGAAAACTCTAGTGTTAAACAAAAAAGTGTCAAAAAAGGTATGAATGATAAATGAGAACGTAAGGACAATTCGCTACTGTTTTCTTTTACTGGAAAGTAATTTTTGTGAAGACAGTTGCAGGATAAGAAAACAAAACCACAAGAATTTTTGCAGAATAGGTTTGGCAATGTTCCCTAAAAATAAACAAAAGCAGACAAAAACTATGTTAATTTATCTTAGCCACATGGGATTACCACTGCCTCATTAAATATTCTGATGTGAATACTGTACATAAAAAAAGAGGACCAAGAACACCTATAGGTCACATAACGGCAATTAATTTTCTATATTCTGGTAATAAAATAACCAAGTGGTTTATCCCACAGTTTGGCAGAAACACTTTTGAACTGTTCAGTTTTCTCACAGACTCAGACTTCAAGATCAGAAGGGACCACTATGATCATCTAGTCTGACCTCCTGCACAATGCAGGCCACAGAATCTCACCCATCCACTTCTATAAAAAAACCCCAAACCTATGTCTGAGTTACTGAAGATCTCAAATTTTGGTTTGAAGACCTCAAGCTGCAGAGAATCTTCCAGCAAGTGACCCGTGCCCCATGCTGCAGAGAAAGGTGAAAAACCTCCAAGGCCTCTGCCAATCTCCCCAGAGGAAAATTCCTTCCCAACCCCAAATACACTGATCAGTTAAACCCTGAGCATGTGGGCAAGACTCACCAGCCAGCACCCAGGAAAGAATTCT
The DNA here is from genome assembly GCF_025201925.1 of Gopherus flavomarginatus. Lineage (NCBI taxonomy): Eukaryota > Metazoa > Chordata > Testudines > Testudinidae > Gopherus > Gopherus flavomarginatus. The sequence goes on from NC_066618.1 coordinate 291,698,413, forward strand.
CTATAGTAACTCAGATCCCAATCCATCTAACATCCCATCACAGACTACTGGGCATACTTATCTGCTGATAATCAAAGATCAATTGCTAAATTAATTGCCAAAATTAGGTTATCCCATCATATCATACCCTCCATAAATTTATCAAGCTTAGTCTTCAAGCCAGATATGTCTTCTGCCACCACTACTCCCCTTGGAAGGCTGTTCCAGAACTCCACTCCTCTAATGGTTAGAAACCTTCGCCTAACTTCAAGTCTAAACTTCCTAGTATCCAGTTTATATTCATCTATTCTTGTGTTCACATTGGTACTAAGCTTAAATAATTCCTCTCCCTCCCTGATATTAATCCCTCTGATATATTTATGAAGAGCAATCACATCCCCCCTCAACCTTCTTTTCGTTAGGCTAAACAAGTCAAGCTCTGAGTCTCTTTTCATAAGACAGGTTTTCCATTCCTTGGATCATTCTAGTAGCCCGTCTCTGAACCTGTTCCAGTTTGAATTCATCCTTCTTAAACATGGGAGACCAGAATTCTTGAAATTTAACAGGATTTTTTGTTTTTGGAAAAATTTAAATTATAAAATTCCGTGGGAGACCAAGGTGTATGCACAGACACCAAAGTCTCCTGACCCAAAGCACCAACGCCTGGGAGTTGGCGCAAGGGGAACATTTCCTCAGTACAGGGAGACACTGTTTGAGGGATACATGTAAGGGCTTTTGATACTTAAGGTGCTTGATATTTCTTGCCCTTGGGGCCAGTGGGGGCTGGGCAGTAGCTCCCTGCCTAGTTCCGTGTGGGCTGAAAAGACGGTTACTCACCTTTGTAACTGTTGTTCTTCAAGATGTGTTGCTCATATCTATTCCAATTAGGTGTGCGCGCACCGCATGCCCGTTTGTCGGAAGATTTTTACTCTAGCAACACTCGGTGGGTTGGCTGGGTTGCCCCCTAGAGTGGTGCCGCATATATACCCCTGCCGACCCAATGGCCCGTCAGTTCCTTATTGCCGGCTACTCCAACAGAGGGGAAGGAGGGCAGGTTTGGAACGGATATGAGCAACACATCTTGAAGAACAACGAAGAAAAGGTGGTTACCCACCTTTGTAACTAAGTGCTTGCTCATATCGATTCCAATTAGGCGATTCCCAAGCCTTACCTAGGCGGTGGGGTCAGAGTCAGATGTCGCAGAATGTACAACCGCTGATCCAAATGCTGCGTCATCTCTGGACTGTTGAACCAGAGCATAATGTGAGGCAAAGGTGTGGACTGAGGACCAAGTAGCTACGCGACATATCTCCTGGATGGGTACATGAGCCAGAAAGGCGGCAGATGAAGTCTGAGCTCTGGTAGAATGTGCAGTGAGGTGGCTCAAGTGAACATGAGCCAAGTCATAACAAGTACGGATGCACGCCGTCACCCAAGATGAGATCCTTCGGGAGGAGACAGGTAGGCCCTTCATTCGGGCTGCCACCGCGATGAAGAGTTGGGGCGTTTTACAAAAGGGTTTTGTCCCCTCGATATAAAATTCGAGCGCTCTACGGACGTCTAGGGAGTGCATTTGTTGTTCCCGTTGTGACAAGTGTGGCTTCGGGAAGAAGACCAGAAGGAAGATATCCTGGTTGATACGAAAGGCCGATACCACTTAAGGGAGGAAAGCCGGGTGTGTTCGCAACTGCACCTTGTCCTTGTGAAACACAGTATAGGGTGGGTCCACCTTAAGAGCCCTAAGCTTGGAGACTCGTCTGGTCGATGTAATGGTTACAAGGAAAGCCGTCTTCCAGAACACATACAGTAGCGAGCAGATGGTTGACGGCTTGAAAGGGGCAGACATAAGTCTAGTTAGAACCAGGCTGAGGTCCTAGGTTCGGGCGGGACGGCATACTTGGGGGTATAGGTGGTCCAAGACCTTGAGGAACCTAGAAACCATATGGTGTGAGAACATAGAGCGGCCACTTCCTGCCGGGTGGAAGGTACAGATGGCCGCCAAGTGCACACTCAATGAAGATACTGCTAGGCCCTGTTTGAGAGACCAGAGGTAGTCCAAGATGGTGGGGATTGAGACCTCGGTGGGAATAACATTATGTGTTTCGCACCAGCAGGAGAAACGCTTCCACTTGTCAGATACATTGACCAAGTGGAAGGTTTCCTGCTACCCAGGAGTACTTGTTGTACTGAGGCAGAGCAACGTAACTCGGACTGGCTTAATCACGCAGCAGCCATGCCGTGAGGTGAAGGGACTGCAGGTCTGGGTGGTGAAGTCTGCCATGGTCCTGAGTTATGAGGTCTGGGCAAAGAGGCAGGGTAATTGGGTTGGCTATGGACAGATCGAGCAGCATGGTTACCCGTGCTGCCTGGGCTACGCTGGAGCGATCATGATCAAGTGAGCTCTGTCCCTGCGGAGCTTTATCAGGACCCTGTGAACAAGCGGGAACAGTGGAAAGGTGTAAAGCAGTTGGCTCGTCAACGGCATCAGGAAAGCATCCGAGATCGAGCCCGGGGAGAGGTCTTGGAAAGAGCAGAACATCTGGCATTTCCTGTTCGTGCGGGAAATGAAGAGGTCTACACGGGGAAAGCCCCATTTCCAGAAAACAGAATGAATAAATGTCCAGACGAATCGACCACTCGTGAGACAGGAAGGATCTGCTGAGTCTATCCGCCCGAGCGTTCCGAACCCCTGGGAGAAAAAAAGCTACCAGGTCTATCGAGTGGGCTATACAGAAGTCCTAAACTGGATGGCTTCCTGACAAAGGGGGGAGGACTGTGTCCCTCCCTGTTTGTTTATGTAATTCACGGTCGCTGTGTTGTCTGTGAACACTGAGACACAACAGCCTTGCAAATGCTGTTGAAATGCCTGGCCTGCAAGGTGGACTGCTCTCAGCTCTCAGACATTGATGTGCAAGGCCAGCTCCTGAGATGACCAAAGGCCTCGAGTGCGAAGATGGCCGAGGTGAGCACCCCAGTCGAGAGATGACGCGTCCGTTGTCAGGGACATAGAAGGCTGAGGTGGATGGAATGGCATCCATGCACACACCAGGGAGGGAGTCAACCAGCAGTCAAGGGAGCCTAGGATGCTCGGGGGAATCGTGACTATCATGTCTATGGTGTCTCTTCCCGCGTGGTATACCGAGGTGAGCCAAGATTGGAGGGGACGGAGGTGTAGCCTGGCATGTTTGGTCACGAACGTGCAGGCAGTCATGTGACCCAGAAGACCAAGACAAGTGCAAACCGAAGTTGTCGGGAAGTTCTGTAGGCCTCAGATAATTGTTACCATCGCCTGAAACCGAGGCTGTGGTAAGCAGGCTCTGGCGAGATTGGAGTCCAGGATGGCCCCAGTGAAGTCTATCCTCTGTGTGGGAACCAGAGTGGATTTCTCTGTATTGATCATCATGCCTAGACTCATGAATAGGTCCTTGACGATGTCCACAGAATGGGTGACTTGTGCCTCCAAGGTCCCTTGAATGAGCCAATCGTCAAGATACGGAAAAACGTGTATCCGACGGCGGTGGATGGAGGCGGCGACTACAGCCATGCACTTTGTGAATACTCTTGGGGCTGTAGAGAGGCTGAACAAAAGGACCGTAAACTGGAAATGTTGACGGTTGGCTACAAACCGGAGGTACCGTCTGTGTGGAGGATAGATGGCGATGTGAAAATGTGCATCCTTCATATCGAGGGGGGCATACCAGTCTCCGGGATCCAAGGATGGGATGATGGTCACCAGGGATATCATGCAGAACTTCAACTTTATCATGAACTTGTTGAGTTCTTGCAGGTCTAGGATAGGTCCGAGACCTCCCTTCGCCTTGGGGATTAGGAAATAGTGGGAGTAGAACCTCTTGCCCCTTTCATCCTTTGGCACCTCTTCTATGGCTCCCATGGCAAGGAGCGTCCGCACCTCTTGTAAGAGGAGTTCCTCGTGAGAGGAGTCCCTGAAGAGGGACGAGGATGGGGGGGTGGAAAGGGGGGGGCAAAATAAACTGGAGGTGGTACCCAAGTTCCACCATGCGTAGGACCCAACGATCCGAAGTTAGCTGGGACCACGCAGTGAGGAAAAAGGAGAGGCGGTTGTAAAAGGGAGGGAAAGGATCCTGGAAAGTAACTGGTATGCCATCCTCGGGCGCACCTTCAAAAGTTTGGCTCTGGCCCAGTAGGTGGCTTGGAGGGGCCCTGATTACACTGGTCTACAATTTTTGAGAAGTCATCTGCTTCAGAGATAAAATGTGATATTTATTATGTATTTTGATGTGCTGAATTCAAACATAACAATTAAAACAACTGATTGGCTACTGTTTCTAAGATATTTAAGTTTTTACATTTTATGTCTATGTAGATTGTGTAGATAGAGTTTTAATCATAAATCGTAAACCTAGGTCTTTTCATGTGTTTATGGTTGCTTTACATGATAATATTTCACCTGTCCTGTTTATGTAACACTTTAAAAATCAGCAAAAGGGTTATACAAATGTAATTTATTATGAAACAAAAGGCAAAAAACTATTGTGTATATAGTTTAGTCCTATTCAGTGTCTACTCGGCACTTCTTGGCTTGTCTCTTGTATTCATTAAATGGACCATCTCTTGTCACTGTCCAGCAATAGTCTGCAAGCACTGATGGGCTCCATTTGCCCTGATAGCCTGCCAGGAGATTCCACTGCTGTAGTCTGGAGCCCAACAGCTCTGCCTTACTCTTGGGTAGTTCCAAATCCCTGAAAAGGTCATTCAGTTCACCTTGTGTTATGAGGTGTGGTTCAGAGGAGGAGGATGGGAGAAAAGGTGGGTCCTGTGACATTGATGGTTCAGGACCAGAAGTTTCATCCTCTTCCTCTTCCTCATCTGACTCAAGTGAGAATGATTCTGGTGCATCAGGAACGGGCAGTCCTTCTCCGTGTGGTACTGGGTGTATAGCTGATGGAATGTTTGGATAATGCACAGTCCACTTTTTCTTCTTTGACACACCTTTCCCAACTGGAGCCACCATGCAGAAGTAACAATTGCTGCTATGATCTGTAGGCTCTCTCCAAATCATTGGCACTGCAAAAGGCATAGATTTCCTTTTCCTGTTCAACCACTGGCGAAGATTTGTTGCACAAGTGTTGCAGCATATGCGTGGGGCCCACCTCTTGTCCTGATCTCCAATTTTGCAGTCAAAATAAAGGTGATAGGCTTTCTTCACCATAGTGGCTCTACTGAGCTTTTGTGATGCAAAAGTCACTTCACCACAAACATAGCAGAAGTTATCTGCACTGTTCACACAAGTACGAGGCATCTCTGCTCACTTGGCTAAACAGAAATGTGTCTCTTTGCCCTATATCAGCTCTAGAAATCATACAGTGTGGTGCTCTCTTATTTGTCAGAGTTTGATTTTGCAATCTGTTCAGCAGAGTGATGTACACTTCGTTATGATTGCATCATCCATGACTTCTAGGAAACATGATGCAATTCTTATCATGTATGATGCAATACCAGCTTCAGATTGCGTCATTCATTGTTTTGCCTAAGGGTCGCATATACTGACCCAATAGCATATCTTGAAAACTAGAGCCAATCAACAATTTTAAGCATCATTTTCATTCTCAGTGACCCAGAATTAGTAAAGTTGGACTACATTTATTTCAGAAGCATTTTGGCTGTAGAGCAGTGTTATGGCCCCCTTGGGGTCCTGACTGCGGTCTACAACAGGCTCGACCATGCCTTCTGCCGAAGTCCTGCCTCTGTCTAGGCGGAGGGAAAGGGCGGTGAGGCTGGGGGTGGAAAGGCCAGTGTTGAGTCACCGGTGCATGCATGCCAAGAGAGCGCATAATAACCCTGTTGTCCTTCAGGCTTTGCAGCTTAGGATCAGTCTTTTCAAAAAATTGGCCTCGACCATCAAAGGGCAAGTTCTGTAGGGTATTCTGTAGTTCTGGCAGGAGGCCTGACACTTGAAGCCATGAAATGCGTCTCATGGCAACTCCCGAGGCCAGAGTCCTGGCTGCAAAGTCTGCGGCATCCAGCGAGGCCTGGAGGGAAGTCCTCGCCACTTTCTTTCCCTCCTCCAAGAGGGCAGCCAACTCTTGATGGGAGTCGTGAGGGACTAACTCCGTGAACTTGCCCACCGCCACCCAGGTGTTGTAGTTGTAGCAGCTAAGCAGGGCTTGCTGGTTTGCCACCCAGAGTTGGAGGGCCCCTGCACAGTATACCTTACAGCCCAGTAAGTCCATGCACCTAGCCTCCTTCGATTTTGGAGCCGGAGCTTGCTGGCCATGGCGTTCCCTCTCATTGACAGACTGTACGACAAGGGAGCAGGGAGGAGGATGGACGTATAGGTACTCGTACCCCTTAGAGGGCACCATGTACTTGCGCTCAACTCCCCTGGCAGCGGGTGGAATAGAAGCTGGAGACTGCCAGATGGTATCAGCATTGGCCTAGATCGTCCGGATGAATGGTAAGGCCACTCTTCTGGGGGAAATCAGCCGACAGAATATCCACCACAGGGTCCTCTATCTCCGGTACCTCTTCTACCTGGAGATTCATATTCAGTGCCACACATCTCACAGGAGGTCCTGACGGGCCCTCAGGTCACTTGGAGAAGGGCCCGTGGAGGATGTCCCCACCACCGCCTCGTCAGGAGAGAAGGAACAGGAGAGGCCAGGGACAAGCAGGTCCTGTGTGGACTCTTGCTCTTGGATGACCTCCGGCTCCAGTGGAATCTGGGAGTCTGGTGGCTCAACAGGCACTTCCTCCGTACCTGTCATAAACAGATAGCTAAGGGTTAATGTCTCTTTCACCTGAAGCACCTGACCAGAGGACCAATCAGGAAACCGGATTTTTTCAACTCTGGGTGGAGGGAAGTTTGTGTCTGAGTTTTTTGTCTGTCTGCCTGCTTTCTCTGAGCTTTGGAGAAGTATTTCTGCTTTCTAATCTTCTGTTTCCAAGTTGTGAGTACCAAAGAGTTTGTTTCTTTTGTATTTACATGAATATAGTGCTGGAGTGCTTTGATTTGTATTCTTTTTGAATAAGGCTGTTTATTCAATATTCTTTTAAGCAACTGATCCTGTATTTGTCACCTTAATGCAGAGAGACTATTTGTATGTATTTTTCTTTCTTTCTTATATAAAGCTTTCTTTTAAGACCTGTTGAAGTTTTCTTTACTGGGAAACTTCAGGGAAGTTGAGTCTGTACTCACCAGGGAATTGGTGGGAGGAAGGAGTCAGAGGGAGATCTGTGTGTGTTGGATTTGTTCGCCTGACTTTGCGTACCCTGTGGGTTGGGGGAAAAGAGATTGACTCGGTGATTCTGGTTTCCAGGACTGGGAACGGAGAGGGGGAGTCACTCTGTTTGGATTCGCAGAGCTTGTGTCTGTGTATCTCTCCAGGAGCACCTGGAGGGGGGAAGGGGAAAAGGATTATTTCCCTTTGTTGTGAGACTCAAGGGATTTGGGTCTTGGGGTCCCCAGGGAAGGTTTTTCAGGGGGACCAGAGTGCCCCAAAACACTAATTTTTTGGGTGGTGGCAGCAGTACCAACTCCAAGCTGGTAACTAAGCTTGGAGGTTTTCATGCTAATCCCCATATTTTGGACGCTAAGGTCCAAATCTGGGACTAAAGTTATGACAGTACCGGTAGGACAGGGGTGGCTGATAGTCGCCTCCGGCACCCGATGCTCCGATGGAGCAGAGCAAGATAGGACTAGAGGTACCCCTTGGGCCTGGTGGTACGTCCAAGGTGTCCATCCAGAATGACCACTGATGCGGGCCTTGATCTTGGGCCTGGGTCTCCTGGAAGATTCTGGCGGGCACATCGGAGTCACTGTCCTGTGCATAGGAACTGTCTGCATGAGAGGACACTGATGCGTGTCGGGATGGCCAAAGAGGGGCTGAAATCCCCTGGGAAGAGTCTCCTTCTACGATTGATCTCGGTCTTTGCAGCACCGGGGATCGGTACCGGGAGCCATACCGGTATGGGGAACGAGATTGTGACCTACAACCAGAGCAGTGCCGGGAGGTCGACCGGGATCTCGAAGCTCGGCGTCTGGAGTGGCTACGAGAGTCACGGTGCCTGGAGCGGTGCTGGGAGCTGGATCGGTGCTGAGAGTACCGGGCCGGCAAACGGAATGCTGATCGGTGCTGCGAGTGTGACCAGTACCAAGAAGGGGATCGGTGCCGGGACTGTGATCGGCATTGGGACCGGTGACGGGACCAAGAATGCCAGCAGGATCGCTATCGTGAACGGTGCCACTCTGCGGTGCTGACAGAGGGTAGTCTCATCAAGGCCGGCTTGCCTACAGATTGTATGACCTGCACCGGCAGTGCCGGGGCAGACTGTCATCACTGTAGCCATGTCCCTCGCCATGGAAAATGTCTCTGGCGTGGAGGGAGTAGTAAGCTCAACCACGGCTCTCGACGGGGAGCTTTCAGGTACCGGGCTCAACGGCCCTTGTGGGACCGGAATCGACGGTGCCAACACTGTCGGTGCTGCGGCAGGTGTAGGTGCCGGGCGGTCTGATCTAGCCGGGTGCTCTGGCTGCGGTGCAGGTGGCACGGAAGCAGCGGGAGTCTTATGTCTCTTCACCTGCGGGGAGAGAGAACCGTGCAGAGCAGACACTGGTGCCGGCGATGGTCGGTGCTGAGAGGTCTTAGCAGTACCGGTGCGATCCGGTGCCGAAGAAGCGCTTCTGCCAGTGGATTGTCCAGACTTTGGTGCCGAGGGTGGAGGAATAAGAGCTGCCTCCATCAGGAGCTCTCTGAGACGAAAGTCCTGTTCCTTTTTCGTCCTCGGCTTGACAGCCTTGCAGATCCAGCACTTATCGGCGAGGTGGGATTCCCCGAGGCACTTAAGGCAGGAGTCGTGGAGATCTCCCGTTGGCATCGGCTTGTGACAGACTCAGCACGGTTTGAAACCCGGTGAACCAGGCATGGGCCCCAGCACCGGATGCAGGGAAGGGGCTAATCCCCGAACCCCTCTTAACTATATACACTGACAATGTCATAAAAACCAATAGGAATTAACTGCACCTATAGAAATTTTAACTATATACACAAGAATAATGAGAGAAGTACGAGTAGCTAGGGAAGTGGAGATCAGCTAAACCGCGCTCCACTGTTCCAACGACCGACACAGGTGGTAAGAAAGAACTGAAGGGCCGTTGGGTCGGCAGGGGTATATATCCAGCGCCATGGCAGCGCCACTCTAGGGAGCGACCCAGCCAACCCACCAAGTGTTGCTAGGGTAAAAATCTTCTAACAAACGTGCACGCAGCGCGCGCGCACCTAATTAGAATCGATATGAGCAAGCACTAGAAGAACTACTGCACGCTAGGATTATCCCTAGTGTACCAGTTCCACCTGTTTAAAAATGAAGTATCTTGCAAAGAAAGAATTATGAGGACAAGAAAATAATAAAGAAAATAAAAGGAGAGAAAAATTACAGCCCAGTGGTCTGGGAGACATCCAAAAGTTTAAGATAATTGAGCATTCAGAAAAATGGAAGTGCTATTAACTAACAAGGCTAATGAGGGTCATCCTACGGATTCAGATAACCAGGATTTTTCAGATAAAGTGAATCTGGATAACTGAAATTATACTGGATATTGAAAAGGGAATCAAAGTGAAAAGATAGCGCCTCTTCGGAGTAAGTACTTTTTTCTTTAATTCTATTATTTACTAGTATGGTTGTTCTTCCATGACAGTATAAAATCTAAAGATTTCTGTCTAGGAATTTCTAAATGTCCTGAACAATCTGTATCGGTATTGGTTCATTCTTGTCAAATCTCTTCACTTTTCAAGAAGCATGTTTTTTCTAGAACTCAGTGTTGGAATGTCAGTCTTTACCCCTCCTAACTTAGGGACATGTATTTTTTTATTTGATTCCCATTTATCACTATTGACACAGCCCTATTTGGGTTAATTAATTGAATGAACTCTGCATTACAATAGACTGTGTACATTACTACCTAAATCTTTCATGTATAAGCAACTTGCAAAATCTTTGTTATTTTCCATGAATGTGTTTCATTAACAATATGCAGTGCAGTTGTAGCCATGTCCGTTCAAGAATATTAGAGAGACAAGGTGGGTGAGGTAACACTTTTTATTGGACCATTTTCTGTTGATGCGAAAGACAAGCTTTCCGAGCCACACAGAGCTCTTCCTGTGGTCTTGGAGTACCTTTTCCAGACCAGAAGAAGAGTTCTGTGTGGCTCAAAAGCTTGTCTCTCTCATCAACAGAAGGTGGTCCAATAAAAACTGTTACCTCACCCAATTTGTCTCGTTCATTAATAATGTCAACTGCAAGACTTGTTGTGCACACTCATGAAGCATTTTAAAAGTATTTTTTCAATAGCAATTTGACTTAGTTTGCTAATACATTAGACTATTCAGTTACGTAGCTTTCTTCCTTCCCTTCAGATTTAGCATTTTAACTTAGTAACAGCAATGCACACACACATCTAAACAAAAGGCACATATTTCTGAAAAGCATGGGTTATTTTCTCATTCTGTGTAGAACTACCTTCTTGATGAATGATTATTTTGTAAGTTCTTCTTAAATACTGACTTTGTGGAAATATAAATATTCATTTAACTACTACATCAAAAAAATCCACAATGCCTTAAGATACTTGTGCCTATTTTCCTGATGAAAACAGTAAAAGATATAATCCTTACCACTGATAGTGATCTGCCCAGTAGTCTGAGGAACACCAACAAGGGTCACTGGGTAGAGGCCAGATTCAGCAGGTAGAGAAAGAGCTGCAGGGAGAGATTCAAATTCTACTCCGGCTGTCAGGAGACCCTTGGAAAAAAAGTCACATATTTCTTCAGTTTATATTAAAAGTACTACATTATTGTAATCTTTAAAAATTACTATACCAAATTCCTTAGATTGCTGAAGACATTTTAAAATTGCAAATAATTATAATACTTTTTAATAATCAGTGAGCTGAGTATTTCATCTAAAATCACATCAAGATATGCACTTTATTTTTAGTACTGTTTAGGTACCCATTACTTTCTGATTTGGTATACTTTATGGATTAAAAGTAAAATACGTGCCAGGGTGTAAAGAATAAAATGGCTCTATAATGCAGTTTTCAATGTTTTACACTTAGACTGAATTGGAACTCTGACCTTATTATTAAATCTATACTTCAGTATGAACAGAAAAATCAAGCTGTCAACACCAGGCCACGTCTAACCTCAATTAAATCACTGGGCAGAGAAAACGTATTCACAGGGGGTTAAAAGAACACAGACATTCAGTGTATGCTAAGCAAACCTTCAGCTTCCTGAAGCACAAAGATGGGGCACAATGTGTAATGACTCCAAAAGGAGGACGAAAATTTAAAGTGTCTAGTTAGATAGTTTTCAATAATGTGGCATTACTTTCCCTATCAAATTACTTTTTTTTAATATCTCAGTTTAAGGATCTAATGTTATGTAAATATTTTAACATATTAGAAGTGATAGCTCCACATTTTTGTGGAATACAGGTACATCTATAAATGACTAAACTATTTCATTTATTTACATTTAAAATAATAATGCCTATTCAAGGCACTAGGCATCCTAACATCATTAATTATACAATAAATAAAATTAAACTAAACCTCGGTAGCATTGAAATCAGTTCCACAGGGCCAGTAGAAAGGTAAGAAACTGAATTTAATATAAAAAGTTAGACAGGGAACAGGAATTAATGTAAATACCAATCTTGTCAAACTTTCAGTACATTCACAGCAACCTCCACTGCTCTTTTTCTATAAACTGTGTGTTTTGAAAATTCTTTGTTCCATTATTCTCAAAGTCTGAACAGTTTGAATGTGAAGTCTGGGGCACAGCTGCATTATCGGTACAACAGAATACTTCCATTTGCTTTACCTCGGACCTCACAAATTCATTGCATTGACTATAATTAGTCTTTTTTTAATAGATTATCTTCAACGCTCAGAGTCAGTTACCCAAAAATAATAAAAAAAAAAATACAAGCACTTCCAAAACTCTCCTCCAGTTCCTAAAAAACTGAGCACTCAGAAGTAGAAAACAGTGCCACCTGGCTTCGCCACCTGCTAATGGTGACTGAAACCAGGTATGCAAGTTTTCCTGTCCACGTGAGTCCCATTCTTCAGAGCTATGGTCCCCTGAAGATCCACTTACAGAGAGAACCTTTGTTACAACATCAAGAAAGAAATAAAACAGGAAAACTTAAAACTAGTCATTATAACTCATGGAAACACTTCTGTCCACCCTCTAAGGTTTCTGAATAGGCAGTTCTTTACCATATAATCTGGTTTATTTCTCAATCCTCCAGTATTTGAGGTCCTCTACACTCCTCTCTTCTGATGAGGGTCTGAGGTCATTAGGATTAAAAGATTTTAAATTTTTCAATTTAGGAATCACTTCTTTGTAGGCTATGTGCAGAGGGAATGTCACGTACTTTCGTCAGGGATAGTGTTACTCCTGTTAAAGTTATCCTCTGAAGGAAAACCTCTACATCATTGCATTGAATCCTAGCTGGGGACTTGACTTGAAGTTAGTGGCTCATAAGCAGTGCGGTGCTCTGCCAACAAACTTCCTGTGAACTTGAGCAAATCATTCAGCTTCTCTGTGCTTCTGTTCCCCATCTGTAAAATGGGGATAACAGTACTTGCCTCCCTATCAGGGTTTAGCAAGAATTCCAAGAATAAATACATTAAAGATTATGAGGCACTCAGATACTTCAATGAGGGGGGTCATACAAGTACTTAAGATAGACAATACTGCATGAAAGTTGCAGCTTACCACTTTTTCTTCTAATTTGATATGAGTTTTAACTCAGATATAATACATAAATTAAAGTTACAGGTAAGAAGAATATCTTATGACACATTAGCTCCGGAAGGTGTCACATTTTCCATTGTCCAGGTCAGAATACCTACATTTTACAATTCTCACTTTTCAATACAATTTCTAGCTGCAAACATTAGAGTTACATAAATATATCTAATAGAATAGTATGTAAGTACTTAAAAGTAATGTTTTATATTTTTCATCTCACTGTAGGCTCTTCCTCACTTCATTCTCAGCTACTATGTGTAAGTAACAGAGTGTATTAAATATTTTTTAAGAAGGACAAAATATATAATCCCGGTCCTAAACTGATACAAGTCTAATTTTAGATGGTTCCAGTAATAAGATCACTGTTATTCAGTTTATGATGCATCCATTATTGATGACTCCATTAAAGAAAACTCTTTAAAAAAAAACAGTCTTTGTATAAAATCAACTAATTCCCAGGAAATAGAAAATATGGGTTTTTAGAAGGAACTGGAATGAGGGAGGTCAGACTAGATAATCATAATGGTCCCTTCTAACCTTAAAGTCTATGACGAGAGGGCTGTTTTAAAGCTGACTTTCTCCTTTCTGCTCTCCTCCAGAGGGGCAACAGAAGTCTTAGAGGTAACAACATACAAAAAACACTTAGAGTTACTTCTATTGCATACTTACACTGTAATTATCTCTATTATAAGCACAGAAGCTGTTTCCTTTAGTTATCTAACTCTTTCCATTAATTTATAACTTTCTACCAAGCTTTTTGGTGATTTCATTTTAAAGTGAGAGAGCTGACCCATGGAATTTGGAGGCAGTCCAATGTTGCTGGAGGCTACAGGGTTAAGCTCTGTCCTCCAGCTCAGGTCACCAGAAGAGTTCTTCCACAGCTGTAGAAACACTCCAGCAACCAATTATTACGCATTAAGAGTACTTGATGTGATGTATTAAATTAACCTAAGACAATATGTCTCAGTCTCCATTTAGTGAACAAATTCAATTTATATTCTGGTCATTTAACAGACTACCAGGTTGGGTTGAGTTCTGAGAATTTGCTAACGGAAGGAACGTTACCAGGTAAGAAGTTTCTCATTCTGTTGCACAGCTTCTCTTCTCATTCAGTACTAATGGGAATGAGCAGTGAATCGAGTATGTGTGAGAGAGGGAGGGATGAGCAGAGTTTATTATAGTAGAAGTTCCCCCACATAAAGCAAGAGAGCTTTATAAAATAAATAGTAACAGGGAACCTAACATATATACACCATAGATATATCAAATGTATGTACTCCATTTGCCTGGAATCTTTCTCTGGAGCTCTAGAAATGCCTATTTATGCCACAAAAAGCTTCGAACAAAACCATGGTAGAACTATTTCCCACAGATTGTAGAAAAAGGAACTTAACTTGAACAGAAAGGGCTAGTGGATATAAAAAGATGATTCTACAGCTTCAAAAAAAGATTCCAGGCAAATGGAGTACATACATTTGATATATCTACATTATTTTATCAACAACACGAAGACCTTAAGCCCTCAAAGTTGTTGTAGGCAAGAAATGAAAATCCTGCGCTAATTGGCATGATAGTAGTATCTGGGAAACTGCAATGGCATACTTTGTTAGGAAGATGTTACTGGATGGTAGGTTCCCTGTTACTATTTATTTTATAAAGCTCTTGCTTTATGTGGGGGAACTTCCATTCCTGCCTACGTTTCTACTATAATAAACTCTGCTCATCCCTCCCTCTCCTACACATACTCGATTCACTGCTCATTCCCATTAGTACTGAATGAGAAGAGAAGCTGTGCAACAGAATGAGAAACTTCTTACCTGGTAACGTTCCTTCCGTTAGCAGCTTCTCAGAATTCAACCCAACCTGGTAGTCTGTTAAATGACCAGAATATAAATTGAATTTTTTCTCTAAATGGAGACTGAGACATATTGTCTTAGGTTAATTCATGAGAAAAAGCAGTGTGGTTCTTATATTGGTATGGGAACTAATTCCAAAACTTGCAATTAGAAAGCAAGCCAGAGATTTCTCTAATTTGTCATTGACATTACATTTGGCACTTGAGTATGCAAGGATCTACAGCTGGTTTTCGGCATGTTGTTTGTACTTACCTGCCCAAAAAGAGGCATTCGGATGTGATCTGAGAATACCACCTAATTTTACATTACATCAAAACGCACAATTCTATGTCCTCCGAAGGAATTTCAGCAGGTGTATTTTGAGAAACCCATTCAGGAGATGAAGCTGATGCATGGCACCAGCAATCCCAGACACTGGGGATAAGTGTCTACTGATGAAACCTCAAGAAATGATTGACACAATTAAGTTTTAGATCTTTGCAAATATTAACCATTATTGTAAAAATATAGCCATAGCCATATCTGTTTTGACCTCTGGTGAGCAATTATCTGCATTGGGATCAAAGGCTCTTCATTTGAAGAGCTTGTGTCTATGAATTCTTTCCAGCAGCCGTCCAGTTACGAGTGGGTCTGTTTCTCTGGACACGGTACTGATTGACACTTTATCTATGGATGAGCACAGCTGCATAAAAGATGTGACCTGTGACTTTCAGTGACTATTACCAGCCACTTAAGACACTGGTTACAAAAGGCTGATCAGAAGGAAAAGTCTTGTACAGGAATTGTGAGCTCTCTCATATGCAAATACTCTTTGTCCATGTAATGCTCAGGATTTTGTTAGAGTAAAATGTATTAGGGCTGTTGATCAATCCCAGTTCTCACATGATTAACTCAAAAAAATTAATCACGATTAATCGCAGTTTTAATCACACTGTTAAACAAGAGACTATCATTTGAAATATTTTCGGTGTTTCTACATTTTCATATATATCTTGTATTCTGTGCTGTAACTGAAATCAAAGTATATTTTTATTACAAATATTTGCACTGTAAAAATGATAAACAGAAGAAACAGTTTTCAATTCACCTCATACAAGTACTGTAGTGAAATCTTTTTGTCCTGAAAGTGCAACTTACAAAAGAAGATTTTTTTTGGTTACATAACTGCACTCAAAAACAAAACAATGTAAAACTTCAGAGGCTACAAGTCCACTCAGCAATTGGCTGAACAAGAAGTTGGACTAAGACAAACAAGTTTATTTACGTTTACAGGAGGAGATAATGCTGCCCTCTTCTTATTTGCAATGTCGCCAGAAAGTGAGAACAGGTATTTGCATGGCACTTTTGAATCAGCACTGCAAGGTATTTACATGCTAGATATGCTAAACATTCATATGCCCCTTCATGCTTCGGCCACCGTTCCAGAGGACGTTTCCATGCTGATGCTCATTAAAAAAATAATGCGTTAATTTATGACTGAACTCCTTGGGGGAGAATTGTATGTCCCCTGCTTTGTTTTACCCACATTCTGCCATATATTTCATGTTATAGCAGCCTCGGATGATGACCCAGCACATGTTGCTCATTTTAAGAGCACTTTCACTGCAGATTTCACAAAACGCAAAGAAGGCACCAATGTGAGATTTCTAAAGATAAATACAGCATTCGACCCAAGATTTAAGAATCTGAAGTGCCTTCCAAAATCTGAGAGGGATGAAGTAGGGAGCATGCTTTCAGAAGTCTTAAAAAAGCAACACTGATATGGAAACTACAGAACCCACACCACCAAAAAAGAAAATCAACCTTCTGCTGGCGGCATCTGAAAATGAACGTGTGTCGGTTTGCACTGCTTTGGATGGTTTTCGAGCAGAACCCGTCATCAACATGGACACATGTTCCCTGGAATGGTGGTTGAAGCATGCACATCTGGCACGTAAATACCTTGCAACGCCGGCTACAACAGTGTCATGAGAAAACCCGTTCTCACTTTCAGGTGCCCAACATGAATCAAGAAGCACTCTTTCCTGCAAATGTAAACAAACTTGTTCCTCTGAGCGATTGGCTGAACAAGAAGTAGGACTGAGTAGACTTGCAAGCTCTAAAATTGTACATTGTTTTATTTTTTAATGTAGTATTCTTGTACATAATTCTATATTTGTAAGTTCAACTTTCATGATTACAGTACTTGTATTAGGTGAATTGAAAAATACTATTTCTTTTGTCTTTTTCCAGTGCAAACACTTGTAATCAAAAATAAAACGTGCACTGTACACTTCGTATCCAGTGTTGTAAATGAAATCAGTATACTTGAAAAAGTAGAAAATATCCAAAAATATTTAAATAAATGGTATTCTTATTGTTTAATTGCACGATTAAATTTTTTTAATTGCTTGACAGCCCTAAAATTTATTTAAGTTTCCTTGGAAGTTTCTGCTCCAGATTTTGTCCTCTGCCTAGGTAATCATCTCTTCTTGAATATCCTTGGTGTTTGTGGCAAACAACTTGCTATGCTAGCTTTGATAATGAGGGTTGAGGCCTCTCAGCTACTAATGTCTCCAATTCTTCCACAATAGCACCTCAGCAGTAAGTTTGGATGCATGAGATATCTTTAAGATGAACAATGGCCGTTAACGAGTATAACATGGCTTACTTCTAGCCACTAAGCTAGAATCCATTCCTCATCAAGACAGAACCTGAGCTGTGTCTCTCCAAAGAAGGACCATACTTCTAGATGACAAATCACTCATTTGCCACGAAGTAGGCCTTCCTTACTAACTATAAAAAACCTCTGGTCTGAATGGCTATAGCTCAGGCTTTGAAATTGTAGTGCCATGTGCCATCCTTCTTATGGTTTATGGGGTCTTTGAAAAGCATCCCATTTATGAATGTATGATATGCCTCTCATTGGTGGAGCTATTGCTTGTAGCAACCTTGGGCTCCCAAAATTTAAAAAATCTTTATTTTTACATAAACCTTTCAGTTTAACATTTGGTTTAAAACAGATGACCCCATATGGCTCTTGAGATGCTCTCAAAAAAAAGGAATCAACAGGAAACCAAGAACCTAATAATGCTTCAAAAGGAAGATTATTAACTCATTATTAATATTAATGAATTCCTTGCAAGTCACTTACATCTTCTCCTGGAAAAAAGTCCTGCCGGGTTTGTTTGTTTTTTTCTTCCCCAGGGCTATGCTGGAGTATGCATGTGTAGTACTTCCTCCTCTAGCCGTTGTACTGGGGGAGATAGTACACTTCATCCTGGCATGGATAGGGTACACATCGGATAGGGTACAGGCAGGCACACACACACACACACACACACACACAGATAGTGGTAGTAGCTAGCTAGATACCCCTGGAGACTGAAAGACTGCCTGCTTGCTCCCCTGAATTGGCTAGCACACAAGTACTATAGCAGCAAGCTAGTACCACTCAGGGCTTTACTCAGTAAATCAGGATCATTTTCATGATCTGCAATCCCATGATGGTGCTGCTCATATACTCCTGTTCTGGTCACAGATGGCCTGATGTGTTAAGGCTTTAAAGTGGAGCCAGCCTGTGAAGCATGGGAGAGATGGAGAGAGAGACCCCGACCATGTCCCACCTTTTGGAGTGTTCCCTTTCTCTGGCAGAGCAGGGGAAAAACTGATCATTAGAAGGCCCAATTCCCATACTGCTGTGGCCTCAAATCTGAACCCCTTTCCCTGGAAGGTCCTTGAGCTGAAACCTAGAAAGTCTGCAGTTAATAGGAATTGCACCTGAGGCAGGTCTGCACAGAACGGACATGCTTCTCTGCATGCCCAGATATGCTGCAGGGTAGGGGAGAAGTAGCACAGATGATACTGAGCACTGCAGAAGCCTCTGTGTAGGAGACAAACTCTAGCAAATATTCCCTTGGGGGGAGAAGACAAAGGAGAAGGGGTTTAATCCCTGATTTGCAAACCACTTGCTCATTACCAATTCTTAATCACCACTTTGTGAAGGGGGAAGTTGCTCTTGACTTTTGGGGACCTGGAGTCTCTGGGGTTTGCAGGACTTATCTGAGAGTATTATGAGAATCTCCTGATTCACAGTGGGAGGAAGAGGAGCTATACAGGAGCCCTGCTTCTTTGCCCCTGGAGACGAGGAGACACACTTCAGTATCTGAGGAGGACTTCAGATTTTTTCCAGGGGATTCTTCTCCTCCAGAACGGGTCTGTTGCAGGACTAACCTGAGAGCTAACCAGACAAATTCCTCTTCATCCTTAGACTCTCTCCCCAAAAAGTTCAGAAGCTCCTGACCAAGCTTTTCTGCACCTGAGTCATAAATATTTGAGGCCAAGTGCGGACCCGATATGCCAGTTGCCAGTCAAACTCTGAGACCCATAACATGGCAGTGTTATGGCTGGCTGGGAAAAGGAAGCCTGTAAATGTAATGCCTCCAGTACAGGACACCTCTTAGATTTAGCCAGGTGTTTGTGTGACAGCTCTGCCATGACTTACTGGGGACAGACTACTCTAGCAGGGAGGTGCTGCAGCAGCTGATCCAGATGGTTGAAACCACCATGCTGATAGTCATCCAACCCACAGAAGGAGAAGGAAGAAGACTAAGTTGCAACTGCATGGAAATAAAGGAGTCAAAACCAACTGATTGAGAAAAACTGTACCACCAACTTGTTCTACAGCCAAGCACAGAAAATTTCATGGTGGCCTGAGCTGAAAGGCAGAGCTTAAACCTGGAGTCTTCAGCAATAACCCTGGCTCACCTCTGAATTCCATAAGTGGAGAGCACTAACCATTCTTAATGAATGAAGAGAAAAGCTATTCAGTGCAACAGACTCTTTACTTTAGAGAGGAGATGAATATGAGATTTTATAAAAGTAGATAAAATAATGAACAGTCTAGACAAGGCAGATAAGGAGAAGAGAACTTCCCTGTCTCCTAATGTAAGACTCAGGGGACATTCAATGAAGTTAGAAGATGGGAAATTCAAAATTGACCAAAGGAAATATTTTTCACACATATAAAGTGTGGTACTCACTGGCACAAAAAGTCATTGAGACCAAGAACTAAAAGGTTCAAAAAGAGATTGGACATGGATTCCAAGAATACCTGAAGTTGCTATCATTATAATAAACTTTGTGTACTGAATATTAAATCTTGTGATTCAGGGCTTAAACCAAAGTAACCAGTAGAGATCAGGGTGAGTCCTAAAGTAGGGAGGAGATTAATCTACTTCTGCTAATTGCAAGGTTCTTACACTTTCCTCTGAAGCATCTGGCACAGGCCATTATCAGGTCTAATCCAGCATGGACATTCCCATGTTCCTATCCTTACACTGTGTATCGGGCATTCCATAAGCCACTTTTTGGTGCAAAATGTAACCACATTAACTTCAGCTCAACAGTATCTATCCCCATATCATGAGACATTTGGCCATATTTTCTTTCTAGTTGCTAGTCCTTCACCTCTCACCTCACTAAGGGCTCTGCAAGAATATTTAATTAACTTCTATCTTATTTTAAGATCTAGTTTTTATTTTACTCCCTTTATGAGGATTCAATGCCAACTCTAATGTATCCTGATAATTCATACATAATAAATGCTTAGGGGGAGTGACCTTACCTTCTGTTTGTCAATTAGTATAATTTAGTACTTTGGGGTGGCATGCATGCATACCTACTGCATGAGATAAATGATGAGCCATACGAGACACACTAAAGTTAAAAAAATTGAATTTCTGTTACCTTACTAAGAAAACAGAAAGGGAAAGGGAGTTCAGCATTAGACGCCACTCCTGCAAGTCTTCCACACACACTACTCATACTGAGATTAGGATTTGCTGAATCTGGTCCATGGTATCAACTATTTATGTATCTGTATGTGAAGCTACTGATGCAGATTACACAGACTTACATAAATATCTCCTAGGGAGATTTTTAATATTTATTACTTAAGTAGGTTTTTAATTGGTATAATATGCAAACAAGTATAAAATATAATGTATGATCCTATACCATACTATGAGGCAATCAAAGAGCTCCTCTGCCAATACTGATCATGAAATTTTGAACAAGTGAACTGTTCTGAATAGCACAGCAGCTTCGACTACCTTCAACCACTCTGTGATGCTTCCTAGGGATACCCAGAGATATGAAGCACTTTGCCATCAGCTGTGCTTAGCATGAAGCCTTGTCCATGATTAAATGTGGGTCAGCTTCCCAGCTCCACCAGTCACAGACACAGGCACTCCCCTCTGAGGCACCACTGACTCTACAAGTCTCTATAAGTCAAGTGACACTACACTCCAACTCTCAAGCCCTCCGAGCAATTCCTTGAAGTGTCCAACCCCTGATCCACTGGACATTCACAGTATTCACAAATCCATTGCTTCCAAAGAAGCAGTACATCCAGCTTACCAGTTTCACCGATTTATTTATAGTGAACTCAAACGGAAGTCTATTTAACAAAGCATAGAGATGCAAGTAGTAGCATGTAAAAATATTGGAAACACGTGGTTACATATAAAAGAACAACAAGCATCCTACAGTCTAGGCTTACTTAAAAAGGTACTCTCATATTTAGTAGGATATTGCGCTCCCAAAATCCTTGCAGTGCTTTACAGTCAGGCAGGCTATAATCCTTTTTTCCATGAGACATGCACACTGCCAGTTTGACTCCGATAGGCGAAGGATTCAGTGCCTCTTTCTGCACTCCAAGCTATAGCAAAGCAATCCTTTGTCTTTATTCATAAACAGGACACTCCGCTGCTGTTTGTTTCATCCTGCAGATTTCACAATCTGTCATTTTGCAGCTGGCTTAATATGCAAATAGGCATGTAGCATGAGGCATGCAAGAGACAAACCACCATCCAGGGAGAGAAGTGACAGTTATTGTCTGCCTATAAAAATTTGAGATATGTCACCTCCTGTGACCTGCCTTAACTCCAATACCTTAAGAGCATAAATTTTTCATATAGATATAAAACTCCTTAAATATTATGCACACATATTTCATAATGATTACGACAACACGTAGAGCACTGGCTTTGGGCAGAGACTTCACGTCACCCTTTGGTGAACTATTATGCAGATACCAAATTGAGGGGATCCCCATACAACCTCATGCATCTCCTATGCTTTCTGCCAGCTGGCATCAAGGGGTCCTTGGGTCTCTCAGACCCAGACTGAAGTTTTACACCTTGCAAGAAATTATCTTGTTTTACAGAAAAAAATATTGAGACATTTTCTGCTGCACTGAAGCTGAAAGGAAGGCGTTTCTTAGTTAACTGGAGGATGTCCATGTTATCAATTGTAATATATAATCATTCATATCTTCCTGCCAGATAAAACCCCTGGAGAATGCTTGATATCACGGTAGATAAAAAACTGTCATTACTAACTTGGGGTCTGGGCTACACTATAAAGTTAGGATGAACCAGTGTGAGCATGTGTTTACATGCAAATTTGTCTCCAGGTGACACAAGCATACCATTATAGTGACAAAAAAACCCACCTCCCAGAACAGTTTAGTGTCATAGTCAACCTACTAAGGTCAACACAGTTCGAGTGTAGACACCGCATGAGTTATGGGGATCCTAACAGTCCTCTAGCAATTGTCCCACCATGCCCCATTCCCTGAGACAGTGACCGCTCTGGTCAGAATTTTGTACTACTACCTCACGTGTTTTTGAAATACCCCTTTCTTAATTGCACACCTTGGCAAGCACACCTAGCAGCACTGTAGTTGTGTGCAACTGTCCAACCGAATGCACTGGCTCCATCTACTAGATGCACTCCCACCTGCAGTAGGTAAGTAGTACTGGGTCTCCTAAGCCTGTGCAAAGACGACGCTCCACAAGCACAGATATAGACCAGTTGTAGAAACACAGACCACTACAAGAATATTGTGCAAGAGACGCAGGGTAAAGGGTAGGACAGGGATCAGCAGGAGTGCTGTGTGAAAGTGAAATTCACCAGGGAACCACAAGGCCCATCACAGATCTGGTGCTGCCCTGCAGACCTACCACTTTTACAATAAACAGCATGCCATACTTGGCAGAGACTCCCACTGTGAAAGTGAGGAGGAGCAGCAAGAAGACAGGGCACGGGACTCCAGCCATACCGCAAGCCAGGACCCATTTGAGACTCTGCCAGAGTCTAGTCAGATCCAATAAATGTGGCCTTTTGTATGTAAAGGATCTGCAGCTACAGCTCATCACCCCAAACCTGCATTAATGTGATCCCACCAGTCAGTGCTTGTTTCTCGGGCTGAGGAGCAGCCCTCCACCAGCTGCAGCAGCTCCACGTACACCATGAACAACCTAGAATTGTTTTTTCGTATGTCCCTCAACAAACTGTCCTCAAAGAAATACTCATGACCTCCACTGTTGCGGAAGTTCCTGAAGGTGAAGCGTGCATTGTGTATTTGCAACATTCCCATAGGAACAGTGAAGAACTCTGACAGTTCCATGCTTCTGTTAGAGATGCCAGACACCAACAAGTGTCATATGGGTTTGAGAAATTTCTAGAAAGGCACAACAATTATGTGATATACATGGCTTCTGAGAAAGTTTCAAGCTGCGGACTTGACCCTAGCTCCCAGAGATCCCTGTCAGAATCATTTTTATCCCATGAAACATTGCATAAAGTTTCCCAAAAGGCACTGAACAGTCACTGGACAGTGATGCATGGCAGGGTAAAGGGTAGGATGCGTTGGACACAGACACCTACCCGTGGTGCACCATGCTTTGCAGCAACGCAAGCATTCCTGGTGAGTGGATGCAGCAACAACAAAAGCAGCCAAGCACACATGCCTCTGAGCAATATACAAGTTTGGGCAGCTGTACATCAAATTAACTTCTGTTGACCACAATTTGTAGCGTCGACATGACCTCAAATGAGGTAAGTTTAAGATAACATTCCTAAATGTGCAACAGTCCTGCCAAAGTTAAAACTACATCAGTTGTACCTGTGCACTCATTTGTTGTCAAATATATTTCACATTCAATTAAAAAAATTAACAAATACAGTATATAACTGATTATCCGAACAAGATAGGGGACAGATTTTATTCACATTACTAGGAGTTCAGATAATAGAGAGGGAAGGACCTATTCATCAGTGAGGTGGCCTCCCCTGTTGCCGAGGCTCTTCCTCGAAGTCTTGGTCTGGATCTCTGCTCCGCCCCACTCAGTTGCTTCCATGACCGGAGCTGCAGAGGGTTCTTTCCACTGACACAGGGCTGCTGAAACCCAATCCCTGCTAGCACAGGCAGCCCTCTGTAGCTCCGCTGCCATGGCCCTGTTCACTCATTCCCATGATGGCAGAGCTGCAGAGGACTCCCTGCGCTGCCAAAGGAGCCATTCAGCAGCAGGAGACCTCTCCTATAGCTGGGGGTTCGTCATCCTCACACCTCACAGTCCTGGTCAGGGATCTCTGCTTTATCATCTCAATCTCTGCATTATCCAAATCCCTTTGTCTTCCAGCATGAGATACATGCCCCCTGCAGCTAATGTGAATGTTCAAATAGAGTTTCAGATAAATGGGAGTATACTGTACTATTTATGAATTTGTTATGAATCTCAACTGAGAACCACTCTTTCCTATACTAGTAACTGAGTTTTGTTTTACAGTTATATAAATATAACTATATTCTAACGATAGTAACAAAACTATAAAACAAAACAAAAAATAGCCAGTTACGTACATACACATATATACATATATAAAATATGAAAACTGAAAAACAATGTTTAGATATATTCTAAAAATTGAATGCCTACTAAATATATAAATCAAATCCATATAAGCATAAATGTAACAGACTACTTAAAACATTAAAAACTTTGCCAATGTTGTGGGGAGCACAAGAGAGTTAGAACAAAAAAAATACTATAATTAAGTTCAATTAAAATTTCACTTTAGATTGAATCAATATGCAATAAGTTTTCACGGAAATTCTGATGAATAGTAAACTGTAGTAGCATAAATTAATTATGCCTAGTTAGAATACACTGTTTATAACAGTCACAACATGCTTGCAATGATTATCTATTATAGTAAATTTCCAAACATAAATCACTTATGCATGAAGACAAGCCTCAAAACCAAACGACTACATAAAAAAAATAAAATTTGCATAGTGACAAATAATGGAAAAGTCTGTCATGACCTAAAGTGTAATTTAAATTTAGAGGGACCAATCTAGTCAAATTGTTAAAATAGCGTAGTCTGGTAAAATAAAACTGAAACTAATAATTTTTACTCAGTGCAACTTCTGTTATTATGTAATCAGCTAATGCTGTAGGAAGTTAAAGATCTCTCAGCATTTATTACTTCTATGTTTAGCTTTAAAAGGATTTTGTAATTCTACTGTAAAAAAAAAAAATCATTCTAGCTGAAATGTGACATGCACTACCCCAGTCTAGTTAACAGTCCCTAATTTTGAAACATTTTAAAAATTATTCAGACTTATCTGAAAACCTGAATGAACTCCACTGAGTTGATACTAGCCTGTGGGTCTTCAGTACCTGGTGAATTTTCTCAGCTAAGAAAAGATTAACTTTTCACATAGCTCGCGGTTCTCATTCTCCACTTTAACAGACACTTTCAGAGCTCCTTTGGGTATCGTGTTGTTCAGTTCCTCCAGGGTATATCTACTCTGCATCTGAGAGCAAGTAACCCAGTCCTGGTCCACAGGATTGTGGTGGTGTGGCTCACAGTAGCCCACTAAAAATAGTGGTGTAGACATGCAGCTCGGGCTGGAGCTCGGGTTCTCAAGCTAGGTAGGGGTGCTGCTCAAGAATGAGCTCCAGCCTGAGCCACAATATCTAAACAGCAAAGAGTCCTGTGGCACCTTATAGACTAACAGACGTTTTGGAGCATGAGCTTTCGTGGGTGAATACCCACTTCCTCAGATGCATGTAATGGAAATATCCAGGGGCAGTTGTATATATGTGTGCTAGCAAGCAAGCTAGAGATAACGAGGTCAGTTCAATCAGGGAGGATGAGGCCCTGTTCTAGCAGTTGAGGTGTGAAAACCAAGAGAGGAGAAACTGGTTCTGTAATTGGCAAGCCATTCACAGTCTTTGTTCAATCCTGAGCTGATGGTGTCAAATTTGCAGATGAACTGAAGCTCAGCAGTTTCTCTTTGAAGTCTGGTCCTGAAGTTTTTTTGCTGCAGGATGGCCACCTTAAGGTCTGCTATAGTGTGGCCAGGGAGGTTGAAGTGCTCTCCTACAGGTTTTTGTATATTGCCATTCCTAATGTCTGATTTGTGTCCATTTATCCTTTTCCGTAGAGACTGTCCAGTTTGGCCGATGTACATAGCAGAGGGGCATTGTTGGCATATGATGGCGTATATTATATTGGTGGATGTGCAGGTGAATGAACCAGTGATGGTGTGGCTGATCTGGTTAGGTCCTGTGATGGTGTCGCTGGTGTAGATATGTGGGCAGAGTTGGCATCGAGGTTTGTTGCATGGATTGGTTCCTGAGCTAGAGTTATTATGGTGTGGTGTGCAGTTACCGGTGAGAATATGTTTCAGGTTGGCAGGTTGTCTGTGGGCAAGGATCGGCCTGCCACCCAAGGCCTGTGAAAGTGTGGGATCATTGTCCAGGATGGGTTGTAGATCCTTGATGATGCGTTGGAGGGGTTTTAGCTGGGGGCTGTATGTGATGGCCAGTGGAGTCCTGTTGGTTTCTCTCTTGGGTTTGTCTTGCAGTAGGAGGCTTCTGGGTACACGTCTGGCTCTGTTGATCTGTTTCCTTATTTCCTTATTTCCTCGTGCGGGTATTGTAGTTTTGAGAATGCACCATCCTACGTCACCCTGCTGCGTCTCTGCCTTAGTCCTGGTGATTCGCAAATGTCTCCTGCTACTCCACTTCAGAGCATCTGCCGAGCGCAGACATTAGGAATGGCAATATACAAAAACCTGTAGGAGAGCACTTCAACCTCCCTGGCCACACTATAGCAGACCTTAAGGTGGCCATCCTGCAGCAAAAAGACTTCAGGACCAGACTTCAAAGAGAAACTGCTGAGCTTCAGTTCATCTGCAAATTTGACACCATCAGCTCAGGATTGAACAAAGACTGTGAATGGCTTGCCAATTACAGAACCAGTTTCTCCTCTCTTGGTTTTCACACCTCAACTGCTAGAGCAGGGCCTCATCCTCCCTGATTGAACTGACCTCGTTATCTCTAGCTTGCTTGCTAGCACACATATATACAACTGCCCCTGGATATTTCCATTACATGCATCTGAGGAAGTGGGTATTCACCCACGAAAGCTCATGCTCCAAAACGTCTGTTAGTCTATAAGGTGCCACAGGACTCTTTGCTGCTTTTACAGATCCAGACTAACACGGCTACCCTCTGATACTTGACACCATGCAAGGCACTGCATTTAGCCGTATAGAATGGAAATCCATCAACCTCATGAAGAAACTTGCACAAATACAGACAGATATCATCTTCCTTTCCAAATGCAAACGGATGGACATCATACCAAATGGACTAAAGGTAAAAAATCCACTGCTATCTACATACTACACAGACCACAGTGAGAGATTATGTCATACTCTATCAAAAAAACTGAGGAACCACCTGATCAGCATCCTATACAGCAAACAGGAAAACATCAAAAAAGAGCTCTCCATCCTGGAGACTCTCATTAATAACCAAACTTCTATACAAACGGACTTCACTAGAATAAGACAGGAGATCTACATTACTCACTTCACCTCTCTTCAAAGGAAAAAGGACTGTAAGCTGTCTAAACTCCTACCTGCCACATGGGGCCACAACAGTGGTACCCCTAACCCACCCAGCAATATCGTCAATCTATCCAACTACACACTCAGCCCAGAAGAAAAGTCTGTCCTATCTCGGGGACTCTCTTTCTGCCCTGCCACCCCCACCAACATGATACAGTTCTGTGGTGATCTGGAAGCCTACTTTCGCCGCCTCCGACTCAAAGAATACTTCCAGGACAACACTGAACAGTGCACTGATACACGGGTGCCCTCCCACCAACAGCACAAGAAAAAGAACTCCACATGGACTCCTCCTGAGGGTCGAAATGACAGCCTGGACCTATACATTGAATGCTTCCGCCGGCGTGCACAGGCAGAAATCGTGGAACAACAACATCGCTTGCCTCACAACCTAAGTCGTGCAGAACGCAATGCCATCCACAGCCTCAGAAACCACCCTGACATTATCATCAAAGAGGCTGATAAAGGAGGTGCTGTTGTCATCATGAACAGGTCTGACTATCAAAAGGAGGCAACCAGACAACTCTCCAATACCAAATTCTACAGGCCACTTCCCTCAGATCCCACTGAGGAATACACTAAGAAACTACAGCATCTACTCAGGACACTCCCTACACTTACACCAGAAGAAATCAGCATACCCCCAGAGCCCCGACCAGGGTTATTCTATCTACTACCCAAGATCCACAAACCCGGAAATCCTGGACGCCCCATCATCTCGGGCATTGGCACTCTCACTGAAGGACTGTCTGGATATATGGACTCTCTACTCAGACCCTATGCCACCAGCACTCCCAGCTATCTCCGCGACACCACTGATTTCCTGAGGAAACTCCAATGCATTGGTGACCTCCCAGAAAACACCATCCTAGCCACCATGGATGTAGAGGCTCTCTACACAAACATCCCACACACAGATGGAATACAAGCTGTCAGGAACACTATCCCTGATGATGCCACAGCACAACTGGCTGCTGAGCTCTGTGCCTTTATACTTACACACAACTATTTCAAATTTGATGACAATATATATCTCCAGATCAGTGGCACTGCTATGGGCACCCGCATGGCTCCACAATATGCCAATATCTTCATGGCCGACCTGGAACAACGCTTCCTCAGCTCTCGTCCACTCACACCCCTTCTCTATCTACGCTACATTGATGACATCTTCATCATCTGGACCCATGGGAAGGAGACTCTGGAAAAATTCCACCATGATTTCAACAGCTTCCACCCCACCATCAACCTCAGCCTGGACCAATCTACACGGGAGGTCCACTTTCTTGACACCACGGTGCAAATAAGTGATGGTCACATTAACACCACCCTATATCGAAAACCCACCGACCGCTATGCCTACCTTCATGCCTCCAGCTTCCATCCCGGGCACATCACACGATCCATTGTCTACAGCCAAGCACTGAGGTACAACCGCATCTGCTCTGACCCCTCAGACAGAGACCAACACCTACAAAATCTCCACCAAGCATTCTCAAAACTACAATACCCGCACGAGGAAATAAGGAAACAGATCAACAGAGCCAGACGTGTACCCAGAAGCCTCCTACTGCAAGACAAACCCAAGAGAGAAACCAACAGGACTCCACTGGCCATCACATACAGCCCCCAGCTAAAACCCCTCCAACGCATCATCAAGGATCTACAACCCATCCTGGACAATGATCCCACACTTTCACAGGCCTTGGGTGGCAGGCCGATCCTTGCCCACAGACAACCTGCCAACCTGAAACATATTCTCACCGGTAACTGCACACCACACCATAATAACTCTAGCTCAGGAACCAATCCATGCAACAAACCTCGATGCCAACTCTGCCCACATATCTACACCAGCGACACCATCACAGGACCTAACCAGATCAGCCACACCATCACTGGTTCATTCACCTGCACATCCACCAATATAATATACGCCATCATATGCCAACAATGCCCCTCTGCTATGTACATCGGCCAAACTGGACAGTCTCTACGGAAAAGGATAAATGGACACAAATCAGACATTAGGAATGGCAATATACAAAAACCTGTAGGAGAGCACTTCAACCTCCCTGGCCACACTATAGCAGACCTTAAGGTGGCCATCCTGCAGCAAAAAAACTTCAGGACCAGACTTCAAAGAGAAACTGCTGAGCTTCAGTTCATCTGCAAATTTGACACCATCAGCTCAGGATTGAACAAAGACTGTGAATGGCTTGCCAATTACAGAACCAGTTTCTCCTCTCTTGGTTTTCACACCTCAACTGCTAGAACAGGGCCTCATCCTCCCTGATTGAACTGACCTCGTTATCTCTAGCTTGCTTGCTAGCACACATATATACAACTGCCCCTGGATATTTCCATTACATGCATCTGAGGAAGTGGGTATTCACCCACGAAAGCTCATGCTCCAAAACGTCTGTTAGTCTATAAGGTGCCACAGGACTCTTTGCTGCTTTTACAGATCCAGACTAACACGGCTACCCTCTGATACTAAATATCTAAACAGTTGTTTTTAGCACCCTACCACAAGCCTATGGACTCAGACTCATTCCCAGATACAATATAGAGTTCGCTCAAGAAGTCAACTCCAGATAGCAGAATATGTCTCAGCTGCTAAATGGATCTCTGTGGTTCCATGTCTTGTGATGTAGCAGCACTCAACCACAGCAGCCCTGTTTTGCACTTTAGCATCTGGTGCTTTGCAATTCCACGGGTGTTCTGCGGAAACTCTTCTCTGATAATCTTATTGACTGCTATGTGGTCAATAAAGCTCTGACAGATCTCCATGTGTTCTCTGGGGTTTGGGTGGTGGAAAGCTCTCCATACAGCTCTAGTTCTGGCACTGATTTTAGGAGCTTTATTTTTCAAATCTTACTTTCCACAGCCCAATTATTCTATCTGCCCAAAATCTCCTCAGGCACAACATAAAACTTGGCTCAACCTAATTTGGACCACAGCCATCTGTTCTTCAACTGCTATACATTTTGAAATGAAGTCAATTGATCTTCCCCATCCCCCAATTTTATCCAGTCTAGCGGATGTCTTGGTTGTCATCTTGCATAAATTAGTCCCAATGATCTGACACCAGATCAAGGTTCGCCAGTCTTCCTCCTGCAAGGCTTCCAAAGCTAAGAAAAGGCAGTTCCTTCCTACCAGTCAGTCTTCTAAGACCCTTCCAGAGCAGCTCCAAGCATAAACATTAAAAAAATATTACATCCACTCATCTATATTTTTGCCATAGACATGTTCTAGAAGGGTCATGCCTGAGGGAGCAATCCACTCTTTACTACATAGCTGAATATTGTCAGCACGTCATTCAAATAAAGTACATTTACTCACAATATTGGTTCCAAAAGCCTCAAGCCTTAAATTTGGGACTTTATAATCCTTCCAAAAATGTTTGTTTTAAGATTTGTTTTCCACTGCCCTTTAAAACATTTTATTTTTCCCCCATGTCCACTGGTGATATTTTCATTAATACGCTTACTTACTTAATTTCATAGTATTGTTCAATTATAATAATAAATATAGTTGGAAGTTCTTGGGGACAGGAATTCACAGGAAATGGTCCTCCCTGGGTAAGTAGTGCAGTACATAAAATTCAAACAGATCATTTTGTTCCAAAGAGAATAAAACAGTCCTTAATATTTCCTTAAGCAACTCCAAATGCTTTAGGGAAATTAAAACTCAAATTTCATTTAGAACAACCTTTTTGCCATTTTAACTCACTTTACTGATAGTAAAAGCAACGAGGAGTACTTGTGGCACCTTAGAGACGAACGAATTTATTTGGACATAAGCTTTCGTGGGCTAAAATTCAGTTCATCAGATGCATGGAGTGGATAGTGTATATAGAACAAAGTTAGTCCCCTTCAGAAACCATCTGCTTCTACTACATGACCCTGCATGGAAACCACAATTATGAATGTGACACATCACAATTTCCATGAGAAAAAACTGGTCTTATAAAAGAATTATAACTTCATTACAGTCTCAGCTAGAAAGAGAAGCTGGATTATGAGAAAAAAAATTAACCAAAAACTCTACCAAATACTAACGAACTGCCTTTTACATAAGCATTGCTTTTCTTTCACGTTTTCACTTATGTAGAAGTCCTTCAAGTTTTAAGTATATCTGGTAAATGAAAAACTTATTTACTGTAACTATGCTTCTTCAAGAGGTGATGTAGACATGTATTTCAGCTAGATTCACAGAGAATTTTGCCTACCAGTATCCACAGAGGGGCAGTGCTCATGCCTCGTGCCCATAACCCCTCCCCAGGCTATATGAGGCAGCATCACCCTGGCTTCCCTCAGTTCCTTCGCACTGAAAACAGAGGGGACAGAGGATGGATCATGGAATGTGTGTGCGCTTCACACCTCAAAGAACCACATATACATTAAATAACTGTTCCTCCCTCTTTGAGGAGATGCAGCCATGTGTTCCACTTAGGTGATTCACAAGCAGTACCCACCACATGAGGCGGGGCTTGGAGTCTGCTAAACAAGGACTGAAGGACCACCCTTACAAAACTTGCATCAGCCCTGAATGATGTGATAATGGCATAATGGTTTGTAAATGTACGTATAAATGACCACATGGCCTGGCAAATGTCCAATATTGCGATGAGGACTGCTGTTGACATTGCTTGTGCTCTCATAGAATGAGTTCACAATCACCGAGCCAAAAGCTATTTCATATGCACTCATGATATAGGACGTTATCTATTTAGATGTCATTGCTGAAGAGACCACTTGACCACCCCTCATATGATCTGCATAGGACTAACAGATAAGGCCAAGCATGAAATGGTTTAGTTCTGTCCAGATATGAGGCTAAACATCGTCTGATGTCCAATGGATAGAGACACTGCTCTGTCAGAGATGAATGTGGCTAAAGAAGAAATACAAATAAATAAATAAATATAGTACCTGATTCAAATGAAACTGAAAAAGCACTTAAGACAAAAATTGGGAGCGTGGTCATCAAGTCACTGTCTTTGGAGAAACATATGTAAGGAGGCTCGACTGTCAGAGCCTGCAAGTCTCTGACTCTCCTTGCAGACATTATTGTTAGCTGAAATGCAGTCTTCGGACAAAACTGGAAAAGGACAAGATGTCAGGGGCTTCAGAGACCCCATTAAAGCTTCTAGTAGCGCATTACAATTCCACAGAAGAACGAGTTATCGGACTGAGGATGGAAAAGAAGCAGCCCTCTAAAGAATCTTGCAACCAC
This sequence comes from Gopherus flavomarginatus, assembly GCF_025201925.1. Lineage (NCBI taxonomy): Eukaryota > Metazoa > Chordata > Testudines > Testudinidae > Gopherus > Gopherus flavomarginatus. Next base: position 291,731,043 of record NC_066618.1, read on the forward strand.
TGATCTTCCCTGAATGGGAGTGATGAAAAGCTGATATCACTGCCAGATGCATTTTCAATGAGTTAAGTGCCAGTCTGAATGACTGAAGGTGCAGCAGGTACTCCAAGATGTCCTGGATGGAAGCCAGCATCAATTGCATTCTGCAGGCCAATGACCAGACCTAAGACTGCTTCCATTTTGCTGCATAGGCCATTCTGATATAGGGCTTTCTACTATTGAGTAGGATCTGTTGAACAGCTGCCAAACACCACTCTTCCTCCTCATTTAACCACAATGTAGTCACATCATGAGATGCAGGGAGCAGTGTGTAGGATGCAGTGTGCAACCATGATTCCATGTGAGTAGGTCAGGATGGAGAGGAAGGGGTATGACAGGCTGACCTGACAGAGCACAAAGGTCAGAGAAACAGCACTGCCTCAGCCATGCCAGGGCAATGAGAATGAGTTTAGCCCAATCCACTTTCACCTTGAGAATGACTTCTGGGATGATCTGGAGAAAAGCACACAGGAGAGCCAACTTCCACTTGAGATGGAAAGCGTCAGACAGGGAGCCCGGACTGAGATCCCTCAAGAACAGAACAGGTGATATTTCCAGTTGTCCCTTGAAGCAGAGAGATGGATCCTCAGAAGGATCCAATCGCAAAAGATAATCTGGAGGATGCTCGTCTTCAGAAACAAATCATGGCTCAAGGAAAAATCCCTGCTGAGATGGTCCACAAGATAGTTCTTGACCCCAGGCAAGTGGTTAGCTAGTGGAGCAGTCCTCTCCTCAATGCAGAACTGGCACAACCTGACTGCCTCTTGGCATCCTGAAGTGCATTAATATATCTCAAACGTATTTTCAGTGCATTCCCTCTCACTTGTTCATATAATACATCTCGTGGTATTTTCAGTAAGTATGTGAACCACAGAGCCTTGATACAGTTCAGAAAAGCATGACATGTATTGAACAATGGCCCAAAGCACCAGCATGTTGAGATGCAGTGAGGACTCCTGCTCCAACCACAAACCTTGAACTTCCAGCGACCTCAGGTGTGCTCCCCAACCCTAAAGGGAGGCGTCAGTGACAATGGACCTGTTTGACAAGGGACAGACGAAGGAATGCCCTGCCAAACATCTCTGGATGCATTCACCACCACAAGATATCCAGGACCAGTCAAGAAAGATGCACCCATCTGTCCAAAATACGAAGAGTCAGACGGTAAACCATCCTGAGCCACATTTGAAGGATGGGAAGGCACAACCTTGCACACTGGACTACCCGCAGGGACATGTGATTCAAGAGCTTCAGACACATCCAAACTCTTGCACAAGGCTGAGACTGCAGACTGAGGTAAAGGTGACAAATCACCTGAAAATGGTCAGTCAGCAGAAATGTTCTAATATTCAGAGTCTATTAGGGCCCAATAAACTCAATTTCCTGAGTGGGAACCAATGTTGATGTCCTGGTGTTTAGGATGAGACCAAGATGGTCAAGCAAGTACAATGCAGTGTCAACGTGAGCAAGGACTTCCTATCTTTATCTCCCCTTCAATAATCAGTGGTCCAGATACAGGAAGATGTGCATTCCTTTCTCCCTGAAATATGCTATCACAACAATCATGCATTTGGTAAAAACTTGAGGGGCAGAAGAGATGCCAAATGGAAGCACCATATACCGAAAATGGCACTTCAATACAATGAGTCAAAGGAATTTTCTGTGGCCAGGCAAAATCATTACATGAAAGTAAAGCCCTGAAGGTCCAGAGCAGCAAACCCATTGTTTTGAGATAATGCACAGAGGATTGTCAATAGGATGACTGTTTGGAACGTCATGTATCTGATACATTCACTGAGGCCACAATGGTCGAGAATGGGTCTCCTCCACCCCAAATCTTTGGGTATCAGAGAGAACCAGGAATAGAAGCCATGTCTCCAGTGTGTTCCAGTAGAACCTCTTCCATGGCTCCCAAAGCCAGTAGAGCATGAATCGGCTCGAGGAGTGGTATCTCATGAGGGGGTCCCTGAAAGAGGACGGTGGGGAGGGATGGAGAGGAACTGCATGGCATAGCCTGATCTGGCAGTGCTTAGGAACCTGCTGGTAGTGGTGATCAAGCTCCAAGCACTGTGAAAGTGGGTCAACCTGTCCCCAAACAGAGGGGTGAGGAACTAAACACTGCTCTGGACCAAGAAGTCAAAATGGGTGTTTGGGAGGCACTAGGGGACAGTGTGTGTACTGGCTGAACACTCGACTCAACTGTCTGCATTTATGGGATCTAGACTCCTTTTTGGGTTAGTCCCGCTGTTTCAGGGGAAGGAAAGGCTGACCAGACATGTGCTACAGATAATAATGACAACGACGACTATGACCATAGTGGCGCCTCTGCACAGCCAGTGTGTACACCCAAAAGGACTATAGGGTAGCCCTAGAATCCTTGAAGGTTTGCAGAGTCTCTTCCACCTTGTCCAAAAACAGCACTTGGCCATCAAAGGGAAAATCCTTTGGCCTGCTGCACATTGGGAGAAATGTCTAAATTCTGCAGCCAGGACGCCCTTCTCATGGTCACCACCAAGGCCATCACCCTGGCCAAAGTACCCATGAAGTCCAGCACAGACTGCAACAAAGGCTTAGCCACCAAGCAGCCTTCAGTGACAAATCCCTAAAATTTCTCTCTCGAGGCTTTGGACACCTGGTCTGCAAACTTAGACATAGCTGTACAGCTCACCAAGTCATACTTTGACAGCAATGCCTGTTGGTTAGCAAACTGCATCTGCAAAGAAGAGGTGCAAATCTTCCTGTCCATCAGATCCATTTGTTTAGAGTCCTTATTCTTGGGAGTGGACTTCAACATGCCCTGCTGTGCTCTTTCATTCACCACATTTACAACCAGGGAATCTGGAGGAAGATGGGACTACACATACCCTCAAATCCCTGCACCAGAACAAAATAGCACTTCTCTATGTGCTTTGATGCTGGTGGTTATCCAAGCTGGTGTGCTCCAGAGGACCTTAGCAGGCTCAAGGAGCACATCATTAATAGGAAAGATGACTCTCCCAGGCGCAGACAGCTGCAAGATACCCACTAACTTGTGTGTGATCTCTTACAGGAACTCCACTTGAATATCTAAGGAAGCAGTCAGATGCTGGGAAAAAAAAGTTCTGGTATACTTTGAAATCCTCTGATACCAAAAGCGAGGAAGAGCTAGACTCTGCAGAATAATCCAGGGATGACGATGAAGCAGTTAACTGAGCCAGAGCTAGATCCTGCTCCAGGACTGATGGGCCTCAACAGGACAATACTGGAGCTCCGCTGGGGAAGGCTCACTGGTGCCTTGGCCTGTGACGGATTGATGGCCACTGCCACAGATCTGGTCAGTGATCTTGCCTTCAGTTGAAACAATGAATGAGGCCTCCACAACTGAGCATTCCACGGATTCCATGCAGGCCACTGGTACAGATAGGGCATTGGTGGCCAGCAGGCGCTGGGCTGGGACCTGTCTCAATTGAGAGATGAGCACCAATCCTGGTACCCATAGCGCTCTATGAACAGCCCCTGATGCAGGTTTGGAGATAGAGAGCAAGAGAAGGAAAATCCTGACCTGGACAATAAAGAGTCCCAGGCTTTAGAGATAAATATGGAACCAATCCTGAGGGTGCAAGCGACTGGTCTGACTCATCTGTAACCCAGAATGATGAGAGAGCTAGCACCAACAGCGGAAACAGTGCCGGTGTCACTTAGTCACCATCATTTCCAGTGCTGGCAGCAATGTCGACCCCGAGGTCAGCAGCGCTACCAAGGCAACGAACAGTGCCGAACTGGAGGGTAGCAAGCACCACCATGGTAACATGCATGGGTGGAACCGGTCACAGGGGTGACAAAGACAGTCCTGGTGCCAGGGAGGTTCACTGCGCTGAGCACAGCACCACTTCCACTGATTGCAAAATGGAAACATTGGGGTATGGTGCTGACAGACTCGCAGATTCAGCAGCCCACCTAGCCAATGGGGCTAAAAAATATGCAGCCCCTGGGAAGTCCTGGATCAACAACAAGGTCAGGACAGAAAGGTCCACTGCCACCTGATACACCACTGGTGCACAAACAGCCAGTGCTGGCATCATCCTTGTCAGTACTGGAAGCAATAGAGCTGGAACTGGAATCAATAGTACAAGGTCTCTGACCTCCTTGCACAGTACCAGGGAGCAGATGACAGAACCTGTTCCAACCTGCACACCGGCATTCACCCCATACTGACTCATCACTCCTTCTGGAGGAGGAAGATAAACCAAGGCCACTCCAGGTCGCACTGGGTCTCATCTTATGCAACCTTTTCCCTCTGCACACTTGATGGGGGAATGACTCCTCCATCTCTTACGAGATCAACCAGTTCCCGCATGCAAAATGGCAGCACTCTCAGAACTCGAGGATGACCTCCGATCTAATAAGGGCTTCGGTACCTAAGTAGGCCAGATGGCCTGGTTGAGCAAGTGCTGCTTCAGACAAGGATCCCTTGCCATCTGAGTCCGTTCGGTGAACAATCTGCAAATCAAAGGCACAACTCCTTGATGTGGACTTCACCTAGGCACAGCAAGCACCACATGTGGGGATCATTGTGGATCAATTCCCCCACAAGACGGACAAGGCTTAAACCTTGGGAAATAGTTAAACCACAGCTATCTAACATTAAATCTAACACACACTATATTAAGGGTACTAATTAACTATATTCACCTAGAAAAGTCACTAAAAATAGAGGGATTCTGACATGAAAACCACACAGAGCTCCAACTACAGCCACAGCCAATCACTAAGAGAAACAAGTTTGTTTACATATACAGAAGATAATGCTGCCCACTTCTTAATTACAATGTCACCTGAAAGTGAGAATAGGTGCTCGCATGGCACTGTTGTAGCTGAGATTGCAAGGTATTTATGTGCCAGATGCGCTAAAGATTCATATGCTTCTTCATGCTTTGGCCATCATTCCAGAGGACATACTTCCATGCTGATGATGCTCATTAAAAAAATAATGCATTAATTTGTGACTGAACTCCTTGGGGGAGAATTGTATGTCCCCTGCTCTGTTTTACCCACATTCTGCAATATATTTCATGTTACAGCAATCTCGGATGATGACCCAGCACGTTTGCTTTAAAAACACTTCCACTGCAAATTTGACAAAATGCAAAGAAGATACCAATGTGAAATTTCTAAAGATAGCTACAGTATCCGACCCAAGATTTAAGAATCTGAAGTGCCTTCCAAAATCTGAGAGGGATGAAGGGTGAAGCATGCTTTCAGAAGTCTTAAAAGAGCAACACTGTGATGCAGAAACTACAGAACCTGAACCACCAATCTTCTGCTGGTGGTATCCGACTCAGATGATGAAAATGAACATGCATCGGTCCACACCGCTTTGGATCGTTGTCGAGCAGAATGCATCAGCAGCATGGATACATGTCCTCTGGAATGGTGGTTGAAGCAGCAAGGGAAATATGAATCTTTAGCACATCTGGCACATAAATATCTTGCGACGCTGGCTACAACAATGCCATGCAAATGACTGTTCTCACCTTCAGGTGACATTGTAAACAAGAAGCAGGCAGCATTATCTTCTGCAAATATAAACAAATTTGTTTGCCTGAAAGATGGCTGAACAAGAAGTAGGACTGATTGGACTTCTAGGCTCTAAAGTCTTACATTCTTTTATTTTTGAATGCAGTATTTTATTGGACATAATTCTATATTTGTAAGCTCAACCTTCATGATAAAGAGATTGCACTACAGTATCGGTATTAGGTGAATTGGAAAATCCTATCTTTTTTTTTTTACAGTGTAAATATTTATCAAAAATATAAAGTGAGCACTATACACTTTGTATTGTGTTGTAAATGAAATTAATATATTTGAAAATGTAGAAAACATCCAAAAATATTTAAAATGGTAATGAACAATGTGATTGATTTTTTTTATCGCATGATTAATAGCAATTAATAATCACTTGACAGCCCTAATAAGTACCTAAATAAAATGTTACAGGTGAAAAATTGCTAAAATTAAATGGGAATACTAAATAATTTCACATAAGAGAAATAACAGACTGTTTAACTATAAAGCAGTACAGGAAACAGGTTAGTTTTGTTTGTTTGTTTTTCAAGAAAGCTTATCTCAAAATGACCTGAAAAGGTCTGTGCAAGCTCTAAAGCTTTTCTCTTTCACCAACAGAAGTCGGTCCAATAAAAGATATTACATCACCCACGTTGTCTCTAATGCAATTTGTCACATGGTATGCAAAATTACACTATGTTGATAAAATCAAACTAGCACTCATTGCAACTTATTTCTGTTACAATGCAGTGGGAGTGCAGCCTCATTCTAAGACTCTTAATTTTTAAACACTGTCTGAATCTAAGAACCTTTCTACAGAATTACCATTCGTTCCAAAGGGAGAAGCAAAATAAAGTATTAGGAAGAGACTGTCACAGTGTAAGAGAAGCAGCTTGAAGTGTATCGTCATACATCAGGCACTGCCACCATTATGTGCCATTATCTGGTGAAAAACTTTGTAGTGTTTAAGTACAAAGACAACAACAGGAAAAGGGTAAAAGATCTCGGTCAAAGAGAAAACAACTAAAATAAACCTTACTGTGCATAAGAGTTCCAATGCTAAGGCTGAAGCCAAGATGCTTAACTCTAAATCTAAATCAACACAGATAAGCATCACAATACGACATATCTAGCATGTACAAATGTCTAGTCTGATACTTTGCTACTTGCCATTAGTAGAACTCAACAATATTTGTCCAACATTGCCCTCTAGTGCTTAGAAATCTTTAGATTACTATTGACACAGAAGTCTGAATCAGCATCAATACCATTTACTTGACAATACAGATGTGGGGGGACGGGAGGTGGTAGTTGGGAGATGTTTTTCCCCTTGGAAAATCTTGTGTTGTGTTTTTTACAGCAGTAACACTGCACCAGTTCTCATTCTTAGACATTATGAGTACTCAGAAAACTTGATACCCTTCCATAAATAACTCATGTATTCCAGGCCAGCTCTAAATAAGATATTACCACTATATTAAGTACAGTTTGATTGTAATACTGATGGCAAATCATATATGTACCCATTTTTTTCCACAGCCTACCCCTTCCCAATAAAAAGGTTTGGGCAAGAAACAGAACAGGTTCGGATGTGATTGATTGTTTTTATATGAGAAACATTATGTGGATAAGGGGTGGACAAACTACGGTCTGGGCGCCACATCTGGCCCTCCAGTCATTTTAATCCAGCCCTCAAGCTCCAGCCGGGGTCAGGGGCTTGCCCCACTCCACGTGGTTCCCGGAAGCAGCAGCAGCAGCATGTCCCCCCTCTGGTTGCTACACAGATGAGCAGCCAGCGGGCTCCGCATGCTGCCCCGACCCAAGTATTGTCCCCACAGCTCCCATTGGCCAGGATCCATGGCCAATGGGAGCTGCAGGGGTGGAGCCTGCAGACAGGGCAGCATGCAGAGCCTACTGGCTGCCCCTATGTGTAGGAGCTGGAGAGGGGGACATTCCACTGCTTCTGGGAGCTGGCTGAAGTAAGCGCCACCCAGAACCTACATCCCTGACCCCTTCCCATGCTCTGACCTCCCTGCCCCCTCCCATCCTCCAAACTCCTCAGTCCCAGACCACAGCACCCTCCTGCACCCCCAACCCTGCACCTTCAGCCGGACCCCTCATGCCCCTCCTCCCCCACACACATCTCAACCCCCCGTCCCAGCCCGGAGCCCCCTCTCATACCCTGAACTCATTTCTGACCACTCCCCAGAGCTCACAGCGCCAGTTGGAGCCCACACCCCAACCCCCAATTTTGTGAGTATTCATGGCCCGCCATACAATTTCCATATCCAGATGTGGACCTCGGGCCAATAAGTTTGCCCACTTCGACTTAGACGCATAATTTAAAAAAAAAATAGGGAAAACTAATGTCTTGTTTGTAAATATCCCATACATCTTCTCATTCTACATCTCTTCCTTTAGAGGGACACTGGCAACAATGTTTTTAGTTGACAAAAAATTGTTTTCTGATTCAACACACTTTCAGTAATATACCCAGAATTTTTCTGAGAGCTCTTCTTAAAAAAAAAATAAAAGAAATTCAGGGTTTTTGCTCCCCTGCTGAGTTTATAAAGGGTATTTTGAGCATGCCTGAAAGCACCAAACATACTAAGAGCCACAGATCTTTTCCTTGTTCTTTTTGTACATACTTGCCTACTACACCTCATTAATTTAGTTGTTACTGTTAAAAACCCTCTCTCAGAGGCTGGAGGTGGGGAGATGCATAGATGTGCGCTCTCCCAAGAGCAGTGTGTGAAACAGATGCAACTGATCAACAAACTGTGAAACTGACCATAAAGTGCTGTTAACACATAGGAAAAGGAAAGCCACCATAACTGTACAGGTTATTTTTAACAATAGTACATAAAAAGCTTTTGGATGGACATGTGCTTTCCAAGTTTACAGTTGATTCATAATCATTAAATTCTTGTCCATTAAATCAAAAAAATCACATTCCATGCCAGTTAGATGCAAGAGTGAAATATGAGGACTGATTCTAAAATGTATGCTGCTGCATGGTATGAATTATAATTTAGGAACTTTAAAAATGGCTATTAATATTTTTCTCAGAAACTATTTTCTAGCCATACATGTGCTTTTTTCCAACATTCAGTCATTAAAAATAGTTTATATGAAATGTTTTTGAATTTGTTAGTCCTCTTAGAACTAAGCACCTTCCGGGACAAGTTCTGTATGTCTGACTGATCAGCTCAAGTAAGCAAGAGTATTTTCAATCCATTAATCTTGTAACTATCACCATAAAGAGAAAAAAAACCACATTTATCCAGTAAGATTCCAGAATTTTCTGAGCTTCTCTTATAAACATGCATTTGTCTTCAGTGTGAAAACTAATAAATACCAAAGGAAAACAAAGATGCTACACTCTTAGGGAACTTAGTCCCCAAGTGCTTCTCCAAACTATTCTAACATTAGGCCTCAGCAGAGAGTGAGTACAACAGAGACATCTTCTAAAACACCATATTTTGCAGAACCCGGTGCCAAATAAGCTTTACAAACGCCTGTGATAGCATTTTGCAACATTGAGGCAAAGGAGGGTTTGGCAACTGCAGAAAGGGTAGGAGCTGGGGGTGCTTCTTATTGCTGGGCAAGTTTTGACAGAATTTGAGTTTCTTGAGAATAAGCCAAGTACACACCTAGAATTTCAATTGTGCATCCAGGCCATTGACACTCATTCCTAAAGTTGGCCCCAATACCCAGGTTAATGAAGCAATTTTTACTTCTCAACATAATCTGAGTGGATATGATGAAGGCTGATTTGCTTTTTTTAGTTTATTCCTGTTTGCTTGTTTGTCCATTCACACTATCTTTTGTAAGTACTTGTCTTGCTATGGCTGGCCCTAGGTATCCGATAAGTGTTCAGACAGCACCTTCTCCTATTAAGCCTATGATTTCCCCTGCTTTCTGGCTCACAATGCAAACTTGTTTGACCTAATCCACCTCTGCATTCTAGTGACAAGCATTGCAATTCACCTTCCTCCTGACAAAACATTTCAAAACCTCTCACTGAATTAGAATTAGCACTATGTGGAGACGAGGAAAAGGTCAGCTCTTAGAGGTGTTACAGAACAAGATTTAGACATGACCTGGAAGTGCTGGGAAAGAGAAGAACAACTCAAATTGTGTGGCTGAGTGACAGAAGATAGACTGCTGTCAGCAGGAACTGAGAAGATGGGAAGCAAAGAGGTCTTGGGAGTTCTAAGCGGTTCCAATTTCATAGATTTCTTAACCCAGAAGAACCATTATGACCACCAAGTCTGACCTCCTGAATAACACAAGTCATAGAACCTTCCCCGTTAATTTCTGTATCAAGCCCATATAGCTTCTGTTTCAGCTATAGCATCTCTTACACATATATGCAGTTTTAAATGATTGAGTATCCACTATATTCCTAGGTATGTAGTCCCAGTGTTTAATTACCCTCCCTGTTAAAAACCCATGCCTTATTTCCATTCTGAATTTGTCTAGCTTCTACTCTTTCAGACATATTAAGCTGAAAGCAAAAACATCCTTGAGGATCTGTTAGAGAAATAGACAAAGATGCAAGATTGGATGGGTGGAATCAGGCCAGGAGTGGAGGTACATTTATGTATTATCAGATTAAAGGTGGCAGGGATAAGGGAAAAGGTGTAGGAGCAAGAGCAGCAAGTGAAAGACAAATCCCAGCAGGATCCCAAGTTCTAGGCTGTTGGGAAATAAGGAACAGAAGGATTCAAAAGAATGTGACAACGGCACAGGAGAGTGTGGGAAAGGAGAAGAGAAATCATGCACACTGATGGACTGAAGGATAATGGAAGGGAACAGGATAATACTGAAGAGATAAAGTGATTGTCAGAAAAAGGGAAAGGCAAATGAAAAGTCAGAGAACGAGTAGCATTTAGTGAAAGCAAGGTTGAATGAGTGGCCCTTTTAATAAGTGGAAGTGTTGATTCAGAGTTTAAGGTCAAACAAGGAGGAAGGCTCAGCACCAGACAGCACATCAATACTGCAGTTGGCCAGGATGAAGGTGAGAGAATGTGATTGTTCTGAGAAGGAGAATCAGGTGTCAATTCAAACTAAGATGGATGGGAAGGAGTCAAGTGAACTGTAGATTACCACCCAAATATATATGTTAATAAACCAAAAAGCATAAAATATTTATTAAACCATAAACTTTTAGTTGAGCAAATGGCAAGACCAAGAAATTTATATTCGATTCTTTTCATAATATGCAAACTTTTGGATCACAAAAATGCATGTGCAATACCAGAGCACGTTTGAGCAACTGAATCAAAATTTATTTTGTTCTGATAAGACCACAGAAATTCACAACAGCATCCCTCAATAAAGCACTATATATATATTTTTAGAACACTGACTAGGGAATTAAAAATAACTGAAGTCATGAACTTGCTTAATTTGAATGTCTGCTTTCCTCAGGGATGACAAAAATGAAACCCAAAAGGACTTCAACAAATAATGATTTTTTATGATGTGTAGCCAATGATTTTAGTTTATTGCTCGTTTATTTTGTGGTTATGATTAACATGTCATGTCACATATAATCATATGTTAAATAGAGTTAAATTGTAGGATTATAGAACTATAAAACTGATCGTAGTTAGAAGGGATAATTATGCATTAGATAGATAAGTAAGTGGGGCTAAAATGCAAGGCCTACAGGCTGAGGCCTGTAAGGTTTTAGCTTAGCTATTTTAAGCCTCGGAGAGAAGAAATGCTGATGCAAGTAAGTGACCGAAGAATAACCCAATGCCCTAACATTATAGGAAAATATGTACCAATGAGTGACACTGTGAAAAATTAACAATAAAAGTAATTTTTTGCTTACAAGATACCTGGGTAATCATATTTCTCTAACATGCCCTAACCACAAAGTGGACTATGTGCAGAAATGCTAATGAGGTATAGTCAGAATTACATTATAAGAGAAGGTGCCCAGAGTGGGAAAATTGAGCTTCCTAAAGGAAACTCCAGGAAGAATCATCCCTCTATTGATGATCAGTCCAAGAGACCCATCTAGGGTGATCAAACATCCCGATTTTATCGGGACTGTCCTGATATTTACTTGTTTGTCCCGCGTCCCAACCAATGTTCGGCTGGGACGCTAATTGTCTCAATATTTTGCACTCCGACACACAGGTGGAGGGGGCTTGTGCCCCCAACTCAGCCCCAGCCCCACCCCAACTCCATCCCCTCCCTGCCCCATTGAATCGCTCCCCAAATCCCCACCCTGGCCCCGCCTCTTCCCAAGCATGCCATATTCCTCCTCCTCCCCCCTCCTAGGCTTGCACGAATCAGCAGTATGGTGGCGCAAGTGCTGGGAGGAAGGGGGGAGAAGCAGAATGCAGTGGGGGGCGGGGAGCTGCCGGTGGGTGCTCAGCCCCCACCAATTTTTTTTCCTATGCTCCGGCAGCTTTTTATTTTTTTTTTGGCGCTCCACCAGCGACCCTCCCGCTCGCCCTCCCCATGTCCCGATATTTCATGGCTCTCATCTGGTCACCCTAGACCCATCTAAACCTAACACTATTGTTAAGGATGTGAGTATAACTACATTTGTAACTTGTGCATAGGTCTATTTAGAATTTCTTTATGCTGGGAAAATCATAACTGATTGTAACTTTAATAAAACTTGTAAAACAGATAGACCTTGTACTTGTGAACGTATGTGTGGTCACTACCCTGGGCCTTTATGTCTTCCTAAAGACTCTAAATCTAAAATAAACAATGGAGGTGACTTTCACTCTGTTAAGTTTGAAACTGTAGCTGCCAGAGTTGAACCCACAGTACTATAATATCATATTACAAAATTCACTTTAAATAAAAGGCTACAGATGCTAATAACCATATTTATAGTAGCACGAACATTACTACAATCAGTGTGTGCATAGCACATAAGTACTGATTAGAAGCATCTATACAAGTGTACATTCATAGTTCACAACTATCTGTGCAAGTACGTTTACCCTAATTAAACAGTTTTATTAACAAGTAATCAGATCCAAAGATTTTGTCATTTCATGAACAAGTTGCACATTAATTATATAAAAACGGCAGAGAGTCCTGTGGCACCTTACAGACTAACAGATGTATTGGAGCATGAGCTTTCGTGGGTGACATGCATCCGACGAAATGGGTATTCACCCCCGAAAGCTCACACTCCGATACGTCTGTTAGTCTATAAGGTGCCACAGGACTCTTTGCCGCTTTTACAGATCCAGACTAACACAGCTACCCCTCTGATACATTAATTATATAGACTCTAAACCAGATTTTTAGCTGAAAGGGTTCCTAAAGATATACAATCATTTTATGAAATATAATTAAATTTAAAAAAAACCAAGTCAATGTAATTTGGACTCATCTTCCTTTTTATGTTTGTGTGTGTCAAGGTTCCTTCCTCGCTCTGAACTCTGGGGTAAAGATATGGGGAACCTCATGAAAGACCCCCCTAAAGTTTATTTTTACCAGCTTAGGTTAAAAACTTCCCCAAGGCACAAATTCCTTTCTAGCCTTAGTATCACTGCCACCACCAAGTGATTTAAACAAACATTGAGGGAGGGCCACTTGAAGCCCTGCCTTCCCCAAATATCCCCCCAAACCCCTACACCCCCTTTCCTAGGGAGGCTTGAGAATAATATCCACCTGTACCAATTGGTGAGAACACATACCCGAACCCTTGGAGCTTAAGAACAATGAAAAATCAATCAAGTTCTTAAAAGAATTTTAATTGAAGAAAAGGTAAAAGAATCACCTCTGTAAAATCAGAATGGTAGGTGCTTTACAGAGTAACAAAAGACTCAAGAACACAGAGGATTTCCCCTCTAGGCAAAACCTTAAAGTTACAAAAACACGGATAAACCTCCCTCTTAGCACAGGGAAAATTCACAAGCTAAAACAAAAGGGTAATCTAACGCATTTCTTTTCTGCTACTACTTACTATTTCTGCACGACTAGATGCTTAGTTCAGCTATACTTAAGATGCAATTTCCTTGCCTGGTTTCTTGGCTGGCTCCGAGAGACACAGACCAAAGCCTTCCCCCACAGATTTGAAAGTATCTTCTCCCCTTATTGGTCTTTTTGGTCAGGTGTCACCCATGTTATCTGAGCTTCTTAATCCTTTACAGGGTAAAGAGGGATTTTATGCTACACTTAGCTATATGTTTATGACACGTGTGTTAGCTGCTTTAACAGGATTCTTTCTAGCATGGCAAGCTATTAGTATGAGTTTTATTATATTAAAAAAATGTGACCCCTAGTGGCTGGAAAGACATTTTAATAATTATGCTATGCAATGTCATATGGTTGTGTATATCATCTTACTAGCCAATCCAGCGGACATAGTGAAATACTAGACGACTGTAATGATCAGGAAAAAAAAAGTTAAGAAATACAGCATTACAATGATACAACTAGTAATACAAGTACTGTGGGACACTGGAGCCAGCAGTTCACGTTTATATTAAAAATCACAGCTCCTCCTCATTTAATAACTTGATGTTTCTCAGGTTAAAAAGTTTGGTGGCGGTGAATATGTAACAAAATAAATCAGAACACCACTGATAAATCTGCCTTTTGGTATTATGTGGGCGAAAACTATACAGGTAGAGTACACAGTAGCATAGCAAGCTGAAGATGTGTCCTGATAATACTGACAATCATTCCCTGGGCTAAAATGATGCTTAAGTATGAGTTCAGGGTTTGGTTTATTCAGTCCAGGTTATTGCCCAGCAAACAAGAATAACCATAAGGTATTTAAACAATCCTGCAGCCATTATACACCAGGCCTCAGTGTTCCGGCATTTGTACATCAGTAATTGTAAAGCATCCATGCACTCTGAATGGCAAAGAATCTTATTTCACTGTCATCATAATTCATAGATTCTAAGGCCATTGTGATCATCTAGTCCAGGGGTCAGCAACCTTTCACAAGTGGTGTGCCAAGTCTTCATTTTTTCACTCTAATTTAAGGTTTCATGTGTCAGTAATAAATGTTAAAAGTTTTTAGAAAGTCTCTTTCTATAAGTCTATAATAAATAACTAAACTATTGTTGTATGTAAAGTAAATAGGTTTTTAAAAATGTTCAAGAAGCTTCATTTAAAATTAAATTAAAATGCAGAGCCCCCCAGACCAGTGGCCAGGACCCGGGCAGTGAGAGTGCCACTGAAAATGAGCTTGCAAGCCGCCTTTGGCACCCGTGTCATAGGTTGCCTACACCCCTGATCTAGCCCAACCTCCTGTAAAGCACAAGCCAAAGAACTTCCCCAAAATAATTCCCAGAGTATCTTTTAAAAGAAATCCAATCTTGATTTAAAAATTGTCAGTGAAGAAGAATCCACCATGATTTAGTAAATTGTTCCAATGGTTATTTGCTCACTGTTAAAAATGTATGCCTTATTTCTAGTATCAGTTGTCTAGTTCAGAAGGTGAGAAGGGCTAAATGAGGCAATTATGTTATGACTGAGAATTTCTCTTTATCAGTTTAATACAGTTTTAACTGTTTGCTTTACATAAACAATACTGGAAAATTAAATGGTGCAGAATTGAAAAAATATTGTCACAAAATAATGATAAAAGAACAATTTGGAAAGATGCATACCATGTTTTCTACTCTGAGTTCAAAAGGCATAGGATTGTACACCATCAGCTGAACTTCACATACATCTCCTTGGACCCACTGGAAGTCTGTAAAAAATAATTACACATTTAAAAATGGAAGTGACTACCACTGTTGTACCATAACAGTAGTGCTAACTGCTGCTGATATATTACTCAGAGATGCTTGTACTCAGGAGCTATCCCTACAGTCAACTGCAAATTCCCAGACAACCTCCACAACTCAATTTCCTGCTGGAGTATGCACTTTTCCAGACTATTGCAACCCTCTCAGGAGTCTAATTTGTCTTGCATACCCCCACATTTCACCTCACTTAAAAACTATTTGCTTCCAAAATTAGACAAAAACACAGAAGTGTCACAGCACACTATTACTGAAAAATTGAGTATTTTTATAATATAATTCTAAAATAAATCAATTGGAATATAAATATTGTACTTACATTTCAGTGTATAGCATACAGAGCAGCATAAACATGTCACTGTCCGTATGAAATTTTAGTTTGTATTGACTTTGCTAGTGCTTTTATGTAGCTTGTTGTAAAACTAGGCAAATATCTAGATGAGTTGACATACCCCCATGGGTACATATACCCCTAGTAGAGACTGAAAGTGCAAAGGCTAGAGGTGGATTGGTTACTTTAATGACCTGGGGAATGTACAAACATAAAATAAATGGCAGCTCTTGCCCCAAAGAGCTTAATCCTATGAGGTACTAAGTATTCTGGCAACAATCCAGAAAAGCACTTAAGCACATGCTTAACTTAAACACTTGAGAAGTCTCATTGACTTCTGTGGTGACTTCTTACATGGGTAAGTGCCTTTCTGGATCTGGGTCAAAGTGCTCAGCACCTCAGGTACCAGAATGCAACAGGATGGTAAGGAGTGAACACAACACAGGGACATGAGGGCAGGGGACTGGACTTGATGACCTCTCGAGGTCCTTTCCAGTCCTAGAATCTATGAAAGAATGGGGAAAGAGTGGCAGTAATAGGAACACAAGTTTTCATGTACATGAGCTGAATAGGATTTGGCAGCTTCATTTATTTAAAAAAGTAAGAGGACCAGTGACACTGATAAATCAGTCACTAAGAGGAGACCAAATTAACCATTAGTTGAGGACCTCATGCACTCCCTTTTAATTCTCTTCAGGAAAGACCAGGTAACTTGGGAGCTCTTTCTTGAGAGTGGCAAGGAAGACTCAGAGCTCAGTATACCATATCAAGTACAGAGACATACCAACATTACAAACTAAATTCATTCAATATTAGAAGTATAAACAAGCATAGGGATTAAGGGAAAAGGTCGAGGAATAACACTACTACTAATTGGTAGATGCTTATCACAAAGATCTCACTATAGTAGTAGTTAGAATACAGTGATTCTGGTTGCAACTTGTAAAATATTTCAGTGTTCTGGCTTTCTCCATATTTTAACATACTAATATTGTCCTGGCAAGGGGGTGCTAAAAAGTAAGTTGACTGCATAAATCAAGACTTGTTTAATATGAAACTAATTCACATGCTGAAATTGGCAGCATTTAATTACACATTCACAACCATTTACTGTCTGATTACATTTTCTTAGCAGTGTTACAGAAGGCTTAAGGGGAAGGTTTTCAATGCAAATGTTTAACCCCAATTAATGCTAGTAGGAATTAAGGACATGCACTGTGAGAAGAATATAACCTCTTAAAAAGCATGAAACCTGCAAGTGAAAACTATCAGACAAATTGCTGATTGAATGAAGAATATTTATATACCATCATCTGTGATTTTTTGTTAGTACCCAAAATGAAGTAGACACTTTCCAATTACATCAAGAGGTTGTTACTCATACACAGAGCATAGAGTAAAACTCAATTCCTTGCGGCCAAACTGTAATTTTTACACTATTTATAAATCAAAACACACAAATACACTACAACCCTCACAAAATCTGGAAGGGTGAGTTACCAGCACAACAACATGCTGAGATGTCAATATTTGTTCATTCCAAGTCTCTCTCAAAGTAAAGACACTCAAATGATGGATTTCAATTCTGTAAGTAACTACTGAAAACAAGAAACCTATTGTAAGCTATCCTATGCAGATCAGTCATCTGTTTGGCCTTATTATTGGCAAAAGTATATTAGAAACAGCTGTGGACTTGAGATCCAGAAAGGAAAAGGCAACAACAATTGTACAAATCTATTATTAACTCAAAGAAATTTCAATTTTTCTGTTTAGTACCACTATTTATTATTTGTACTATGACAGGACCCAGAGATCCCAACTAGATCATAGCTTCACTGGGCTTGATGCTGTACAAACATCAGTAGAGATAGTCCATGCCAAAAATTGCTTACAATCTAATTTAAGACAAGGCTAAACAAGTAACAAAATATAAGAGCAGGGGTGGGAAGAGATAACTGGAACATTAACAAAGAAGTGAGGCGACAGAAGATAGCATTTTCAAATTTTTTCATAGTATAGACATTACAATTCTTTCATAGACCATATCTTCATTCATTCACAATTGCAAAGACCATTTCTACTCAACATTGCAACTATATAAATTATCTACATAGATATTAGAAAAAGGATTTCATATATTTTAATTGTACAAATGGAAATTTTGCAACTAGAAAGGAGGAAAGTCAACATGGTATGACTAGTCAACTTGCCATAAAGTACTTGTGAACTGCTCCACATCCCTTAATTTGAAAGCATTAGGTCAAATGTATATAGTTCAATGGTTCTGAAACAACTTTGAAAGTTTTTTAAATACCTTAAACTCCTGTGCTGCCTTAACATTCACCTCCTTTCCAACCTTCATCCTTCCCTGAACAAATCAAATCCGTGGCTAACTTCCAATTATTTTTATTATTTCTCCTTTCTATGGAGAACATATACGCAAACACTTCCCTATGCAGCGTTATCAGTTTGGTTTTTTTTACATAGAAAAATATAAACTGTCCTCATTGCTCTTTCAAACAATAGACTCCTTCCCTGAAAAAAGAAAAAGACCATTCCTGCTGGATGCCTAGCCAATACAAGGGTTTCTATCACTCTTTGTTGCTGCCCAGTGCAGGGGTGGATCCTTGCCAGTGTGAGCTTCAACAGGACAGAGACATCAATGAACAATTGTGTATTTGCTCTAATGTCATTGTAGTCCAGGACTATAATGGTACTGCCAGAGCCTTCCATATCTAACCCTCTATTAATTTTCCCAGCTCATCCCCCATGAAAGTCAATTGTCCAGCTCCACAAACAGTGTTCTGAGGTCCAAAATTGCAGACACCTTTAGGATTCCTGAGACAGTAAAGGGAAACCTGCTGGTGCTGCTGGAAGCAGATGGGATGGTGAAGCCACGTGACACCAAATTCCTGGCTCCATGGAAGGTTAGGAGCAGAGGGGTCTTGGCTACCTCCATCTCCTACCTCTTAGTAATCCTGGCAGGCCCAGCTGACAAAATCATCCTTCCTGAAGCCTTTTTAAAGGGCCACTCCACATGACAAAAAATTTTGGGGAGGGATTTTGCCCATATTGCACTGTTGGAAGGAGAAGGGGTAGCTGGAGCTACATATTCTCAAAAATACTAGCTTTGCAGGGAGAAGTCTGGAGATTCATCTAGCCCCTGCCACTTACTAACAGCCACTACTAATAGTATACTAGTTTCATAATTTTATTTGACATTATTAGGTGGTTCCTACTGGGGATATATTGTACATTCTTACTTCTGTAGATGCTAAGTCAGTATTTTATAACACTAATCACTTTAACTGGATCACAAAAATCTCTGGTTTTATTTCTCATAATAATCATGATACTAAAGCTATTTAATAGGACTATAATAATCCAATGTAATATTTAAAATATAATCAATTTTAAAAAAGCTTATCAGCTTATGAGAGCTGAAGAGCTGTAAGCAGTTTCTTAATACTCTTCTCAAGGGCTCCATTTCTCTTCGGGTTTTCATTAATACTTGACATCCTTCGCTGTAATGATAATTTATTCAATTATACACTAGGACTCATCTGCAAAGTAATACAAGGTAATGAACCAGGATTATTTGGAACAACTTCAAGAAGCTACCAGTTGTTTAGAAGATCACAAGAACTATCTAGTAAGAATAAATTGTTGATTTTTTTTCTACCTATAGTTAGGTAAATTAAATATATTTCTTCAAAGTACTGGCTTTTGTCATTGCGTGAAAGAAGTACCTTGAATATCTTGAATTTCTTGCTGGATATTTAAGACATGATCAAGAAGCAGTGGCGGAACCCACAAGGCAGCACAGGGGGTGGTCATCCTCCAAACACTCTTTAAATGTATGTATGGTGCCTTTTCAAGCATATTTCTCAATTGAAAATTACCACCAATGATCCATCCCCTCCCCAACTTAGTTAGAAAACCTGGCTTCGCTAATGGCTTTGTTCCTCGTATGTAGGGTGACCAGATGTCTCAATTTTATTGGAAGAGTCCCAATTATTGGGTCTCTTATTTTGGCTGCTATTACCCCCCACCCCGTCCCGATTTTTCACATTTGCTGTCTGGTCACCCTACTCGTATGCGTTGAATTAAAAAGAATTAAGACCAATGTGTATACTGAAGGTTTGAGCTTTCAAAGGTCACAACCAGCCTGAATTTCCCCTTAGACTGGATCACATAGAATGACTAGAGAAACCAATGTGTGCCATCTTAAACGTCTCGAGTACAATGGATCCTTAAAAACAACAAAAAAACCATTTTACTACTGACTCCAAGAATACTCTCCATTATACTCAGAGAATAATGTTGAGCTCACACATGTTCTCTGATGGATTTGTTAAGGAATGAGAATAGCAGTTATATTAAACAAGTTTGGCAAAACTACTCAAAAAGTGAAGATTTTTATCAATGAAAATCTAACTAAAAATGCACATTGTCTAGAAGGAGGTGAGAGGCAGACCAGTTGAGTCTCTGGTAAAGATAAAAGGGGCAAAAAATATGGGTGATGTTATGTTTATGAGTCTACTATAGACCACCAAATCAGGAAGAAGAGGAGGAGGAAGCATTTCTAGAACCTCCAACAAATATCCAAAACACAAGACCAGAGCCCTCCTTTGGGTATGGTGAATCAGGGCAACCGCCCCAGCCTCATGCTTTCGGAGGCCCCACAGGCGGGAAGGTGAGGTGGGAGGCGAACGCGATGAGGAGGCAAATGGGACGCAAGCAGCAGGTGGGGTGAGGAGGCAAATGGAGAGGCAAGCGGCAGGCGGGGTGAGGAGGCAAATGGAGAGGCAAGCGGCAGGCAGGCGGGGGGCAGGGAGGAGCCCCCTGTGACACGCTGTACCTCAGGGGAAACACCCTACACCCCCATGTTCGTCTTTATAAAATGATTGTGTGGTATCCAATGTAAAATTTGTGATGTTGAGCGTCTTCGGAAGGCTCATAACACAGAGCATGCTTTTTATAGTGATGTTATAGTAATTGTCACAGTCATGTTAAGGTTATAATTTCATGTATACAGTTACGAGGCTGAAAATGTATCCTCATGGTTTAAAGCAAGCCCATGCAAAAACCCACCAAGAACAGAGGCAGTTCACACCTCGTCAGGGCATGGATGAGACAAATCCAGCCCAGCCTCACAGGAACAATGGACACTGGCTTAGGCAGCAACAAAAGAATCTGTTAGACCTTGGAGGGATTCACCTCCCCCTTCCTTTGGGCAGTCTGGGACTGTGATGAGGTAATGCTCACCTGACTCTGAGGAGCGGGGTTAGGGAGGGCAAAGCCAAAAGGAAAGAAAGGACATGATAAAAGGGAAACATTTTACCATGCTCTCTCTTCCACTTACATCTAAGATGCCACTACCACCAAGCAACTGAACAGCTGATCAAAGGGGAGAGGCTGGCTGAAGAGCAAGCCTGTGGGTGAGAAGCATCTAAGTTTGTAAGGACACTGAAAGTGTTAAGATCAGCTTAGAATGTGCTTTGCTTTTATTTCATTTAACCAAATCTGATTTGTTATGCTTTGACTTATCATTTAACATCTATCTTTACAGTTAATAAATCTGTTTATTTGTGCATTTGGTTTGCAGTGTGTCAGAAACTCCCCTTGGGAAAACAAGCCTGGTAAAACATAAATTTCTTTGTAAAAACTGACAAACTCATAACCTTGCAGCATCCAGTGGGAATAACTGGACAGTGCAAGATGGAGGTTCCTATCGTTGTATCTGGGACCGGAGATATTGGCTAGTGTCATTCGCTTGCAAGCAGCTGGGAGCAGCTTACATGCCAGAGGCTGTGCATGAGAGCTTACAGCGATGCAGCTGCACCATTGTAAGCTCTAGTGTAGCCGCTCTAAACCAACGTGAGAGCGCTCTCCCGTCAACTGACTTAATAATCCCCCCACGAGCGGCGGTAGCTATGTCAGCAAGAGAAGCTCTCCTGCCAACATAGCATTATCCACACCAGTGCTTAGGTCGGTGTAAATTATGTTCCTGAAGAGGGTGGTTTATTCACACTGCTGAATGACATAAGTTATACCGACGACATAAGTGGTAGTGTAGACATTACTTCCTCAACTTTCTGAAACAAAGGCAACAAGGTGGACAGCCCTATTAAAACTTGATTCTAACCAATGGGGAGGAATTGGTAGCCAATATGAAGATGTACGGCAATTTGACTGAAAGTGATCATCATATGATAGATTTCATGATTCCAAGGAATGGAAGGAGTGAATATGGTCAGACTGAGAAAAAAAAACTGTTACTAATCTTTCCATAACTACTTGTTCTCTCAGATGTATTGCTCATGTCCATTCCCACGTAGGTGAGTGCGTACTATGTGCATAATCACTGGAATGTTTTTCCCTAAGTGGTATCCATTGGGTCAGCTCTGGCGGCCCCTGGATTCACATCCTCATGGCACTGTACATAGGAACCTGCCGCCTCCTCAGTTCCTTCTTGCCAGCAACTCCAACAGAGGAGTAGGAGAGTGGGTTTGGGAATGGACATGCACATCTGGAAGAACAGTAACAGAAAGTTTAGTAACAGTTTCTTTGTCTTCAAGTGCTTACTCATGTCCTTTCCCAAGTAGGAAACTCCCAAACAGATGCAGAAGGCAGATTTAAAGTTCAACAACAGGCAGATTGCAGTACTGTCCTGCCAAGTCCATCGTCTCTGGCCTGCTGCATGATGGCTTAGTGGGTAGTGAAGGTGTGAACTGAATATAACGTAGCCACTCTATAGATATCCTGGATGGGAAACTGCCCAACGCCAGTGAACATGCTTGCACCATTGTGAAGTGTGCTGCCAGAGTGGGGCTTTTTGCCAGATCGTAGTACATGCGGATGTAAGTGGTAATCCTTGAAGAAGCTCTTTGGGCAGACACCGGGAAGCCCTTCATTCTATCAGCCACTGCCACGAACAGCTGAGTAGTCTTTCTGAATGATTTAGTCCTCTCTATGTAGCAGGCCAGCACTCGCTTGACATCTAGCAAGTGAAGTCTCTGCTCCTAGATTCATAGATTCTAGGGTCAGAAGGGACCAATGTGATCATCTAGTCTGACCCCCTGCACAAAGCAGGCCATAGAACCCTACCCATCCACTTCTATAACAAACCCCTAACCTATGTCTGAGTTATTGAAGTCTTCAAATTGTGGTTTGAAGACCTCAAGCTGCAGAGAATCCACCAGCAAGTGACTCATGTCCCACGCTGCAGGGGAAGGTGAAAACTCCAGGGCCTCTGCCAATCTGCCCCGGAGGAAAATTCCCTCCCGACCCCAAATATGGCGATCAGCTAAACCCTGAGCATGTGGGCAAGACTCACCAGCCAGCACTCAGAAAAGAACTCTCTGCAGTAACTCAGATCCCATCCCATCCAACATCCCATCACCGACCACTGGGCATACTTATCCGGCGATAATCAAAGATCAATTGCCAAAATTAGGCTCTCCCATCATACCATCCCTTCCATAAACTTATCAAGCTTAATCTTAAAGCCAGATATGTCTTTTGCCCCCACTACTCCCCTTGGAAGGCTGTTCCAGAACCTCACTCCTCTAATGGTTAGAAACCTTCATCTAATTTCAAGTCTAAACTTCCTAGTGTCCAGTTTATACCCATTCGTTCTTGTATCTATATTGGTACTAAGCTTAAATAATTCCTCTCCCTCCTTAATATTAATCCCTCTGATATATTTATAAAGAGCAAGCATATCCTCCCTCAGCCTTCTTTTGGCTAG
Organism: Gopherus flavomarginatus; assembly: GCF_025201925.1. NCBI lineage: Eukaryota > Metazoa > Chordata > Testudines > Testudinidae > Gopherus > Gopherus flavomarginatus. Next base: position 291,754,465 of record NC_066618.1, read on the forward strand.
ACTAAACAAGCCAAGCTCCTGACTATTAGCATGTGGCTTTGGGGGGAAAAAACAGGAGGAAAATGTCCTGCTTATTGTGAAACAGACACCACCTTAGGAAGGAAAGCCGGGTGAGGACATAGCTGGACTCTGTCCTTGAAGAAAACCATGTATGATGGTTCCAAAGTAAGGGCTCTAATTTGCAAGACCTTCCTGGCTGAGATGATGGCCAGGACAAGTAGCATGTCACCAAAAGCTCAAAAAGTGCAGGACCGGCGCTAGGGGTTTGAGCGCCCTAGGCAGACGGCAATTTCTCCGCCCCACGGCTCCGGTAGAGCTGCCGCAGTCATGCCTGTGGAGAATCCGGTGCTCCACGGCTCCGGTGGAGCTGCCACAGTCGTGCCTGCGGGAGGTCCACCGGAGCCACGCGAGCAGCCGACCGTCCGCAGGCACGACTGCGGCAGCTCCACCGGAGCCGCGGACCAGCGGACCCTCCACAGACACCACTGCAGCAGCTCCACCGGAGCCGCCTGCCGCCCCCTCCGGCAAAACGGCGCCCACCAATTATTCTGGCGCCCTAGGCAATTGCCTGGGCTGCCTAAATGGTAGCACCGGCCCTGCCCATGTGTCTGGATAGTGCCAAGTTAAGGTCCCAAGGTGGGATAGGCTGCTTTACCTGTGGGTATAGCCTACTCAATTCCTTAAGAAACCAGCTACAGAGTGCATTAGTGAAAATGGACCTGCCATTCACCCTCAGGTGAAAGGCTGAGACAGACACCAGGTGCACTCTAATTGAAGATACTGGCAACCCTTGCTGCCTTAGGTGTGTAGCAAGTAGTCCAGAATACATGGAACTGTCACCTGAGAGGGCAAGATCCCTTTCTGGCCTCACCAGATTGAGAATCTCTTCCATTTTGCCAAACATATAGCCCTGGAGGACAGCTTTCTGCTCCATAACAGAACCTGCTGAACTTAACCCAAGCATGCCAGCTCCAAGGAGTTCAGCCATGGAGCTTCTAGGCTGTGAGATGAAGGGACTCCATGTTCGGATGCTGCAGATGCCTGTGATCCTGAGAGATTAGACCCGGAAACAGAGACAGGGTGATTGGTGTTTCTAAGGACATATTCAGGAGCGTGATGAAACAGTGCTCATGCAGCCAGGCCAACGCTATCATGATCAAGTGCACCTCATCTTTTTTGACCTTCAGAAGGATCCTATGTATGAGTCGAATGGGTGGAAATGTGTAGAAAAGATGGCCCTTCCGGGGGGATAAGGAATACATTCGAGATCAAGCCCAGACTGAGATTCTGAAAGAAGCAGAACTGTGGGCACTACCTCTTGTATTTTGTTGCAAACGGGGATACCTGGGGACTTCAGCATCTCTGGAAAATATCCATCACAACGTCCAGGCAAATGGACTATTATTTGTGGTTGATGAAGGATCTGCTGAGATGATCCAGTAGCACATTCTGAGCCCCTGGAAGGAAGGGCTCCTTGAGATGAATCGAGGTTATGCAGAATTCCCAGAGGTAGACGGCTTCCTGGTATAGGTGAGAGGAGCACCCTGTCTGTTTATATAGATCATCACTGTCATGTGTGTCGCTGCTTACAGACAACACTTGCCTTTCACTTGTCAGGCATTGCAGCCTGACCTGGGATATACTGCTTTGAGTTCTCTCACATTGATGTGAAGTAAGAGCTCCTCCTGAGACCAGAGGACCCCTGAGAACACTAGATGAGCTCCCCAGCCTAGTTTGGAGGCGTCAGTGACCAGAGACATCCACAGTTGAGGTTTGGCAAATGGAACACCTACACAGACTGACCCCAGGTCCAACCACCACAGGAGGGAGGTGATCACATGAGGGGGAAGTGTGACCACCACAGCCAAGCCGTCTTGGCCAGGATGGGACACTGATGCTAGCCAGACTTGGAGCAGTGTTAGTCGCAACCTCAGGTACTTCACCACATACATGCAGGAAGCCATGTGCCCCAGAAGCTTCAGGCAGATTCTTACTGTGGTGACAGGTTGCTTTCTGAGGTTCTGTATGATTGCTCCCAGAGATTGGAATCTGGCTTCCAGTATGAAGGCTTTGGGTTGGACAGAGTCAAAGATCCTTCCTATGAATTCTATTCTTTGGGCGGGAACAAGAGTCAACTTCTGAGTGTTCAACAGACCTGCCTCTGAAAGGTTGATAGTGTTAGTTGAATGTGTGCCTCCATCTCAGATCCGGACTGGCCTCTGACCAGCCAGTCATCGAGGTAGAGATAGACCTGCACCCTTTGTTTTCTCAGGAAGGCCACGACCACTGCCATGTACTTTGTAAAGACCCGAGGGGCTGATGACAGACCAAAGGGCAGCACCGTGAATTGATAGCGTACTTGTCCCACCATGAACCGGAAGAATCTCCTGTGGTCTTGAAGAACCGAGATGTGGAAGTACTCATCATTCAAGTCAAGAGCAGCATACCAGTCTCCTAGACCCAAGGAGGGGATAATGGAGGTAAAGGAGACCCGGTGGAACTTCAGCTTCCTTATGAATTTGTTGACGTTTTGCAGGTCTAGGACGAGTCTGAGACCACCCCGGCCTTGGGGATTAGGAAATACCTGGAGTAAAACCCCTTGCCCCTTAACTCCAGACAAATCTCTTCTACCACTCCCAGCTGCAGAAGCATTTGCACTTCTTGAATTAGAAGTTGCTTTTGGGAAGGGTCCCTGGAGAGGGATGAGGGAGGGAGGGAGGGTGGGAAGGAGACTGGGAACTGAATTCGAGTATATCCCAGTCTTACTGTGCAAAGCACCCAGTGGTCTGAAGTAATATTGACCCATGCCTGAAAAACAGTGAGATAGTCAGTCCGCAAAGATGGGGAGGAAGGATCCCAAAAGAGCACTGGTACGCCATCCTCATGGATACCTTAAAAAAGCCTACTTGGCACCTGACCTTGGCCTAGCCAACCTTGATCTGTGGGCCAACAAGGGTTGGGGAGGGGGCCACCTCTTATAACCCCTACCCTGCTTTCTACCATAGTCCTGCCTTGGCTGCGACTGGTAGAAGCGAGGCAATGGCTGCGGTCTGAAGCGTTTTCTCAATGGGGTGGGGATATGTAGACCCAGAGACTTGAGCATGGCCCTGGAGTCCTTCGAACTGTGCAGCTTGGCATCCAACGCTTGGAAAACAAGGATGTGCCCTCAAATGGTAGGTCCTGGATCATTTGCTGCATTCACAAGGGAGGCTCAAACCCTGTAGCCAAGAGGACCTTACTATCACGGCCAAAACTATGGTCCATGCAGCTGACCATGAGCCACATCCAGAGCTGCTTGCAGGGGACACATTTGCTACCGCTCTGCCTTCCTCAACCAAAACTGAGAACTCTGCCTTGGAGTCCTAGGGCAGTAACTCCTTAAACTTCATCAATGTCCCCCAGGAATTAAAAGTTGTATCTTCTAAAGAGCACCTGCTGGTTAGCAATATGACGCTGGAGCTCCCCTGTGGCACAGAACTTCCTGCCCAAGAGATCCAGCTTTCCAGCATCCTTAGCTTTAGGGGTAGGTCGCTGTTGCCCCTGCCTCGCATGCTCATTCTCTGCCAAAAAAGGCCAAACAAACATATTTTGACAAACAAGCAGTTTAAGGTTCTTGTCCACACAGACTGAATGTCTCCCGAACATCAGCTGGGGATGATTCCTGTGCAAGAGAAATGGCTGTAAGAGCAAAGAGTAAACGCCTCAAATCATCTCTCCTTTTCTCTCTACCAATATCATCAACGCTTGAACAAGAAAGGAAAGAGCATTGGGGGGAAGAGGGGGAGATCCTGACTGAAGGACTCAGCCAGTAAGACTGTTTGAACTTGTGGTGAGAGAGACCTTTACATTGAATTCAGTTAGCTTGTTAAATTAGGTATTTGCTGTGTTTTACTTTTTATTTCTTTGTAACCAATTCTGACTTCTATGCCTCGTTACTTGTAATCATTCAAAATCTATCTTTTTGTAGTTAGTAAATCTGTTTTATTATTATTATTTATTTTATTATTTGGGAAACAGGATTTGTGCATATCATTTTCTATTAATGAGATGACAGACTTTATATGAGTTTGCATTGTTCAGAAGGGTGCCGGGCAGTACAAGTTGCACACATTTTTGGGAGAAAATCTGGGATTGGGAGTTTGCTGATGTTGCCCTGCAGTGTAATTCAAGAATGGCTGGCTATAGCACTCATACTATATAGCTGGGAGTGATCTACTTGCTGGAGGCTGTGTGTGAGCAGACAATGGGTGGTTGCTCTCACAGCAAAGCACTGTAAAAGGCACCCCAGGTTGGAGAACTGAGGGACACAGATGTCCATTACCCAGGACACAATCTGGATTTATGTCATACATCCCAAGAGGTCTCACCACCTATAAGGCCTCTAACCACTATGTACATCTCCAAATATGTAGAAGAGAGACCTGAAGCTCAAAAGTTTGTCTCTCTCACCAACAGAAGTTGGTCCAATAAAATACATTACCTCACCCACTTATCTTTCTACTATCCTGGGACTGACACGGCTACGGTTACAACTATACTACATAAGAGTACGTGTGACATAATTCAAGATCTAAAACAGTTTTCTTATTCAATTCATTTCCCCAACAAGATTATTGGGTTGAGTGCAGGGCTGGCTCCAGGCACGAGCTTATCAAGCAGGTGCTTGGGGCGGCAACTCCAGAGCGGGGCGGCACTTTCAGGTATTCGGCAAATGGTCTCTCATTCCCGCTGGGAGCAAAGGACCTCCCGCTAAATTGCTGCAGATCGTATTCACAGCTTTGGGGGAGGTGGGCTGCTTGGGGCGACAAAACCCCTGGAGTCAGCCCTGGTTGAGTGCTTATTGATTTGCTTGAAAAAAATCAGATAAGAAAAGAATAAGAAAATAAGTTGAAATCAGTTAACATTTCTTCCGCACAGAAAATTTTATCCTAAAGTATTATGCTTTGAGTAATTCCTTCAATTCCTGATCTGTACATGGAGTAAAGGCATGAAGATTTCAAAGCAACAGTTACAAGAAAGCTTGACTCAAACTCTCACCTATTTTCTTACTTCGCTCTTCTCCACGATTGTGTGCAATAATTGGAGAGTATATGAAGGGACTTTTGGCTGACATATTCTGACCCAACAAACTTTTCATTTTCTGTGGCCGAAGACTGACGGGGAGATTCAAGAGTTTCACAGATCTGTTAAATAAAAATGTAAACAGCATTTTTAAAAACTGGTTATTTTTACTTTAAAAGGAAATTGTTGGCAAATACTGATTACTCCTTACATTTTTATAATGAACATGGTGTCTGCAATGAGGGAAAAACTAAATATAAAGTAAACCAAGGGTCTGAAGGAAAACCAAATATCATTTCAGAGGAAAACTGCAAACATACATAAAATCAGAAAAATATAATGAGGAAAAGGTGCCAAAGAAAAGATGTAGAGGATCATCATTTCCTTAAGAAAATGACCCGGACAAAGTAAGTCCAGTGATTTTAAATGTATGAAATTTAGGTAGCTAACCACTGATGATGGATTCTCTAAGCCCGACAAGCCAAACTTTGGAGGGAGTCTCTAAAATTTTCAGCAATAAGCACCGGACAGCAAGTAGCTTTGCTGCAGTTAGCACAGAGATTTTGGGCTAGAAATTTGATAGAACTGCTGCTGTGACAAACTGGGGACTACAAATTTACCTTGATTATGTGCTCAACAGTAAAAGGTGAGTGAAAGTTCAAAAGATGTCACAATAACCTATAACAACAAATGTTGATGGGAAAAGATGATCAGTACCCACCACAACACACCTTTCAAGACCCATGGGTCCTACACATGCCTACTACAACATGTATACCTCATCCAGTGCACTAAATGCCCAAATAACTATGTAGGTGAAACCAGACTGCCACTAAACTCTCAGATTAAGTCTCACAGGAAAAAAAAATAAAAAGACAAAAACGCTATCACCAATCGACAGACAGTGTTCACTATCTGACCTCTCAGTCCTCATCCCCAAAGGAAACCTGCACTACTACTCCAGAAAGACAAGCTCAGGAGCTTAAATTCATAACATTTCTAGACACTAAAAATTATGGTATTGAAAGAGACACTGGATTTATGGATTTGAATGGTCTCTTAGAATATGTGTAACCACTTAGACTAAATAATCTTGTATTCAGTTGTGACATTCTGGGTATGTCTACTCATGCACCAGCGTAGTGCCTCAGTGTAGACACTGAGGTTCTTCCATTGGCCTTGGTAATCCACCTCCCTGAGAAGAGGTAGCTAGGTCAACAGAAGACTCCCTCTGTAAACCTAGCATTGTCTACATCTTAGGTCAGATCAGCATAGTTACATCTCTCATGGGGTGTGGATTTTTCTCTTCCCCAAAAGAACAGTTATTAGCATCTTTAGTACTATCTAAAAGATTGTCAAACACGGGTTTTTTCCTTCTACACACATTCTCCAGCTAATGGAAAAGGGAACAACGGATATAGTTAAAGTATTTGAAATGTTAAGTATTGAATAAAGTTTTCTTTAACTGTTTTTCTCTCTTTTTTTGTATCTTTAATAAAACACTTAGGATTTGCATTGGTGTGGTTGCCATGGTGCTAAGCAGGCTGAGGTTTCTGTATACCAAACCCTGAATCTTGTTTAATGTTGGACAGTTTCAGAGTCATGACTCTTTGGGCCCCTTTATTCCTTATAAATTAACACAACACTGCTTTATACAAAATGTAATAAAAATAAGTTTCCAAGGAAGGAGACTAAAGCAGAATCTACATTAGTTTAAGAGACAGATTTGCTTCTGGAGGTGGAGAAAGTGGACTGGGAATTGTCAGAATATGGTGGTAAAGCATAACAATAAATAAGGTAACAAATGGCCACCATATTAGACCAGCTAAACACTGAGGGAGCAGGGAAATGTTCTTACAGCAGGAAAAACACCAGACTCTAATGATGATAGAAAAGAGATTGAATAATTTAAAATGTCAGAATACAGTTGGTGAATATTCACTTAAATCAGATTTACCTGGAGGGATGATAATTAATAACATGTGAAGGCACCAGATATAGATTTTGTTGTAGCTTTTTAACTGCTACTTTTTAAAGTTAATCACGTGTGAATTTACCTGGTGAAAATAAACCTCTTACTCAAGTTAGAAATGGTGAGCCATGGAAGTTACAGTCAGGACTGTGTATGTTTAAAGACACTGCACTTCAGCCCTAAACTTCAACAATACTCCAGTCTCGGGACCCTCATGTTTAAACATACAAAATTCGTGCCTTATGTAAAACAGCCACTAGAGACAATGATTCAATAAAATTCCCCGTATATCCAAAATATGTCTTCAGAAGTAAGAAGCAAATACTGTACTACTATGCACAGTTTGCTTTAAGATAACATTTTTCCCCCCCCAAGAACTTCAGTTCACAGTGCAAATGTTCATGCTGAAAAATTCTTTGATAATGCCACAATATACCAAGGAGACTGTATGTATTACAATGTGATTAAATTTTAATATTTTATGAAGTTATTCATCAGATATAACTAGCACAGATACACTGAGGAAGAAGAAATTTGTCTCAGATAATTGTAAATGGCAAAAGGCCAGAGAAACACAAATTACCCATAAATTGCTTTTTGTTGGCAAAAAGAGAAAAGTAGTTATATTTTAGGGATATTAAAGTAATTTTGCATCCTTTACAGTGCAGTAAATGAATGACTTGAATTATAATGTTACACAATTATCCACAATCTCAAAGAGTAAGTAATTATTAGCCAGGGGATGGAAATAGTTTAAGTACAGAGACAAAACATTGTAAATTCTGCACAAGAGACACAAAAATACTCTAATGAAAAGACTGTATAGCATACATCTCAGAAAACAAAATCTGTTGTAGAAAATTACTTGGAACCTTCAAGCTGATGTGTTACTGTAATAAAACTGTAGGAGAAATTATACACATTATCTCTGCCATATAAAAAACAACCAACTATATTAGAAGTTTTCTGGAATAAGAAGAAATAACTGCACAGAGACATCAATGGGTGAGTTAAGTGTTAACACTCTAATGACGACCACCACTGCCATCAGAACCAAATGCAAGGAAACAGAAGAAAATTAATTTACCTAAAGAATAAATTGAAACCTGAAGCATCCCCAAATATTCTACATACTCCAATGAATACATAATTACTTTTCTTGCAAGTCTCTCTGTAATTAGAAAGCAAACACATTTCTTGGGTAGACCAAAGACCTTGTGTCTGAAACGGACTTAAGTGAGCTTCCCAACCTCCATCCGATGCAGATGTGACTAGTGTCTGTCTGTTGTAGCACAGCAAAAGGAACTCCAATGCAAACAGCTGAGGGTTCCAGTCAAAATTTAAAGTAGTACAAGATCTGAGTAGGCACTTGAACCACAATGTCCATATGAGAGGCCAGTGAATACAACAAGGCTAGCCAGCACTGTACCTTCCTGAAGTGCATGCTGCCATGTGCCTTACAAGTAAAGAAGTGTTTCAAACTGTAGTGACAGGATGTGATTTTATATCACAAGCAGCGTTTCTCAAACTGGAGCCCACTAATCAACTCCTCCCCACTCTTCCTCCCTCCCAGCGCCTCCTGCACGTTAACAGTCCAGTGGTGCATCAGGGTAAGGCAGGCTTCCTACCTGCCCTAGCTCTGTGCCGCTCCTGGAAGTGGCCAGCACATCCCTGCAGCTCCTGAGGGGACAGGAGGTCTCCACATGATGCCCCCACCCCGACTCCACAGCTCCCAATGAATGGTGTGGAGGCGGTGCCTGCGGCCAGAGGCAGCACGCAGAGACGCCCTGGTCCCCCAGCCTACGATCTGCTGCTAGAGGGATGTGCCAGTTGCTTTCAGGAGGCACCTCAGGTAAGCGCTGCTTGAGGTAAGCACCGCCTGGCTGGAGCCCACAACCGCCTGCCCAGCCCACAGTCCGCATCCAAACTCCAGCCCAAAGCCCTCTCCTGCCTCCCCAACATCCTGCCCCAGCCTAGTAAAAGTAAGTGAGGGCGGACGAAAGTGAGCAACATGAAGAGGGGGTGGAGTGAGCAGGGGGCAGGGCTTCAGAGAGTGGGAAGAGCAGGGGGCATAGCCTTGGGGAAGAGGGCGGGGCAAGGGCTGAACAGGGGGGCTTAGTGGTCCCTGAACATTTTTAAATCAAAAGGGGGGGCCTCAGGTTGCTAAAGTTTGAGAATTGCTGATTTAGAAGTAGCTACTGAGGGGAGAAAGACCTTGTCCTGTTTTCTGGAGTCTTTCCCTGCTTAGATCATTGTTTCCCACATCCCCTGGGCTTAAATGCTTTGACTCAATCCCCAATACAGAAAGGAGAGGAACAATGGACTCTTGGTGAGTCTTATCTGGTGTACCAACTTTGACAATGTCTTTAAAGGTTAAGCTAAAAGCAAAGATCTGGGCCTTCAATTTAGGATTTGACATTTCAGAAGTAAATTCACTGGTGCTTCTTTAAAGTTTCCCCGTATGTGGATAAGTTTCACATTCCCTCCTAATACAGGTAATAAATGCAACACAAACCAAGCAACTCTGAAGCAAGAGCCTGTCACCACAGGAACTTTAAGCATTGTATATGTTGGTCAATAAGTAACATCTTGCTACTGGCAAGATGCACTTTAAAAAAAATCTGAATGTTCCTCAAGATTGGTAATTTTGTTCCAATGCTAACCAAATGCTACTCAACAGTAAAACACAAATACTAAACTGAATTCCTTACTCCACAACTACAATTTGTGAAGAAACAGGATAACTTCAGAGAGTGATTCCATGACCATTTTGACAGGCAAGCAGAAAAGAACTGGGGACAGCTAAATGAAAGTGTTAATTTACTGATGTTTGGAACATTCAGATAGCCAGTCCAAGTTTGGGTCCATCATAATGGTTTATAAAATTCAGTGTTTCCATTACTTGTGAGCCACAGTATGCACTTCCAAGAATGGAGATCTGCAGAGGCAATTTAATGAGGAAAAAGGCTTGCCATGTTTTTTCTTACACCAACAACCCTTGCTCAAAATAACTGTCTGTGTTTACCTAAATGAATAAGTTCCCCTTGGGGCTCATTAACTAAATTAACTTATTTATCAGTCACTTATTTCAAGTACTAGAAAGGGTTTTGCAAATATTTTTCCTAGTTTAATTTACATTCTTAAAAGTGGTATACTTGAAGCTTAGTTAATTAAAGGATTATGGTTTCATAAAAGTGGTGTGTTTTATAAACAGGGATTTCTGAAGCCATCTTAAATAAGAATTTCAGAACACAAGAAATGGTTACATTCTAGAATACCAGGCTATCAAATTTATGCTGAGAAACATAATTTATTCAAATTAAGTAATTATTTTTCACATTTCACTGGAAAACCTTAGATATTTACATTATGGTAGTGCCAGAAGGCCACAACCAGAATGGGGACCCCTGTACTAGATGCTTTACAAACACAGTTAAACATGGTTCCTTGTCCTAGAAGTCTTACTAATTGAAGATAAGATACGATTCAACAAATAAGTTAAACAATAGGATCAAAAGATGATGGTAACAGTAATGAAATGGTTACATAAACCAACCATCTAGACTACAAAGTCTGTGTGTTTTTATTCTGTATCATTAATTTTCACTCTACTAATATTACTACTCTCTTTTCTTGGTACCAAAAGTCCTGCATATTGAAATTCACCATGACACTCCAAGTTGAACGTGAGTCTACTTTGAGCATTGTTCACAGTGGGATCACTATTTTTTTTTACTGGGTATTTGCCTTCCCTGTTCAAGTTCCTTGTTGGAAAAACAAGTATCTTCCTTTGCCTTCTTTTCCATTATTGCTCTCCTATGACATTTGCTCCCACTCCAGTACCTCCATATGTTCCGATCTAAATTAGATGGCAAATTACTTAATGAAAGGACTTTGAGCAATGCACCACATATGTAAATAATGTGGACTAAGACGTCTGAAGGGGCTTAACAGAGTTAGGCAACCTATTCCAAGTCAATAGGAGTTAAGTGTAACTCCCTTAAACCTTTGAAATGCCCATCTTAAAATGGGCAACTCTTTTCTTAGGTCAAGGGTTATTTTTAATTTTGATTTTCAGAAGATTCTGATATAATTTAAAGACAAGGGAAAATTCTGCATTACTCAAAGAGTCTCATTTGGCCCAACCACTCCAAAGGAACAGAGTTTATGCTTCTGTGTTTTTATCTCAGAACTCTAAATTTAACAGGTTTCAGTGTCATTATGGACAATAAATTATGCAAGTTGATAAGATCTAATGACTATCTAGTCTAATTTTCAATACTACAGGACGAGCTTTAAATGTTACAGACAGACATTTGCAATGCACCATTTTATATAGTCTTACCTTACAATAGGCAGCTTGGTGAACGGCACGGGGGGTAACCTCAAACCTTCTGGAAGTGTGATGAACTGCATCGTCCCAGGACATTTTGATGTATAGTTTTCTAAGCTTTGTGTTACATCTTTCTTTTCTAAAAGAGAATGAGATCTCAGCTGAGTTGCAACATCAAGGCAAAACAGGCTGAGTTAACAAGGAAGTTGCCTTAGCTTTTATTTTACTTTCTTTGATATTTATGTCAGACGCATGACTGTACTGTAATGCCATCATTTATTTAATTTCTTTTGCTCTTTACAGCCCATATACAGTGGGCCTCACTGCATATGCTAAAATGTGTGTCATATCAACATACAGCAGCAACTGCATTCTGACTAAGTCCTACTTAAGCAGAAGTTTACAAAGTAAAAACCATACCAGTAATAATGCTTATTAAAATGATCAGTAGACTAATTAATTGCTTATTAGAGAAAGCGGACATTTTTGCTGCACATATTTCATAGTTTCTCAAACTTCAATTTACACGTAGTTTTCTGTGTAGGTTTTCTCCTTTTTCAAAACAGCCAGAACAATCATTACAACTTACCTACTAATTCTACATTTTATATATATATATATATATACACACACACACACACACACACACACATACATACACACACACACACACACATATACACACACACACACACACATACACACACACAGGACTAATGGCCTCAAGAAGAGTTTATCTAATTTGTTCACAGAACGATGCTCAGAGTCAACTATCAGTATAGATCATCAGTCAATTACAATATCCACTTAGACAAAGAAAAAAAGTAATTGATTTCAATGGTATTGTGTGTTGAAACTATAGCAAATTTTAAAAATTACATGTGGTTCTAATTTGAAAACAGCCAATGAGGGCAATTTTTGCTTCTGTTTTTTGTTTAATTAAAAAGGCTGAAAGCAGGTAATTGGAATATCAAGTATCAAATCAATATTAATTGAAACAAGTTATACAATTTGGATGACTTATTTTGCATATAAAGCATATTATAGCAATGATGTGTCAAACACTTTGAACAGGTATGGTTAGCTAGCTTCCAGTTATTTTGACACTTAGGAGAATATATTATTGCCCTTATATAAATCGACAGTACGCCCACATCTTGAATACTGCGTACAGATGTGGTGGTCTCATCTCAAAAAAAGATATACTGGCACTAGAAAAAGTTCAGAGAAAGGCAACTAAAATGATTAGGGGTTTGGAACGGGTCCCATATGAGGAGAGATTGAAGAGGCTAGGACTTCTCAGCTTGGAAAAGAGGAGACTAAGGGGGGATATGATAGAGGTATATAAAATCATGAGTGATGTGGAGAAAGTACATTAAGTAAATAACTTTTCCTTATTCCCATAATACAAGAACTAGGGGTCACCAAATGAAATTAAATGGGCAGCAGGTTTAAAACAAATAAAAGGAAGTTCCACAAGTTGACTGTGTGAAGAGGAACTCCTTGCCTGAGGACGTTGTGAAGGCTAGGACTATAACAGCGTTTAAAAGAGAACTGGATAAATTCATGGAGGTTAAGTCCATTAATGGCTATTAGCCAGGATGGGTAAGGAATGGTGTTCCTAGACTCTGTCTGTCAGAGGATGGAAATGGATGGCAGGAGAGAGATCACTTGATCATTACCTGTTGGTTCACTCCCTCTGGGGCACCTGGCACTGGCTACTGTCGGTAGACAGTATACTGGGCTGGATGGACCTTTGGTCTGACCCAATACAACCATTCCTATGTGTTACAGCCATTTCAAAACAAATGTTTGTGTCTGCAAACAACTATTTGCCTCTTGATTAATGACCTGAATGCAAGATTCTGTGTTTCTCCTGTAACAGCAGATGTGATCAACACTGAAACTGTATAGAAAGCTGTATTCCCTATCTAACAGCTCTTGCATTAAAAACACAGAAAGAGGTACTGGCGAACGTGGTCGGAAAAAGATGAGATTTTCCACTATTTTGTTGTATAATGTACTGGTGTCTTTTTTTTTTTTTTTTTTTAACTCCATACATGTTCTGTTAGTAACTTGGATCCTTTTTTAGAAACAAAATGATAATTCAGAAGAGAGAGAGAGAGAGAGACCTCAAAGAAGAGGGAGAAACAGGTAAAAGGAAGGGAAAAGAAAAAATTGTAGAAAAAAAAGGTTGCCTTCTCTTGAATCCATTCAGAGGTTGGATGGTAAAAAAGGAATGCAAATTACCTAGATGCTGAACACATAAGATAATATCACTTAACACATAAGAAAATCAACTTTTTTCCTAAATGTACCTGAGAATATGAATAGAAAAAGGAAAAAGCAGAGAAGGAAAGAGTGTCAGACTTTGCTTAGTTTTCAAACTCTATAAAAATATTCCGAAAAAAAAACAACTATTCACTGCAGAAACAGATTGAGTCAACCAGAGAGCACAGTCAGCCAGAGTCAACCAGAGAGCACTCTGCTGTTGATTTAGCGGGTCTTCACTAAACCCGTTAAATCAAACACTGACTGCATCAATTGCAGCAACATCGATCTCCCCGGTAGTGAAGACAAGTCCTTATTGCCAGGCCTCCTGCTTCCAGCAGTCCCAGCTACTTCTATCAAACCCCCTCTTCAGTTTCGTGCTGCCTCAGATAGGGCTCATCTTGTAATAAGGACTAGCTTACCCATGGCTCACCAGCCCAAGGGCAAGTCACCCTTTACAGTACACCATTAAAATCTCAACATATGCCACTCCACAGTGATTGTGGCACCACTATCTCAGGTTATAATTACAGGGCACACATGCAGTAATTGCACCTAGAGGAGACAGAATCTGAGTCTGGAACTCACCGTGCAATGCGCGTCAGTCATTCCCAATGTTATATAAGTTAAGGTATTAAGAAGATTAGCAAGTCATCTTAAAGTGCCATGAGGTACAGCAAATTGTGATTTAAATCTCATTTTAAAAAAATCATTTATTTAAATCAGACTTGTAAAACTAATTAAAATTTATTAGATTGCACATTTTCTAATCTAAAGTTGTAATGAACTAAATTATACTTTTTTTTAAGAAGGTAGCATTTGTAATGTAACTAACAAATGTCAGAATCTGGACAGTATTTGCACTAAAGAAAAATTTAACATAATTAAATACTTTTTACATGAGGTTTACACATAGGTAGCAGTAAGGGAAGTTGTAATGGGAGAAAAAATAGATACAAGGCAACTGCTTGTAACATCATGGACAGTTCTGTTCTTACCACAGGTCATCATAGTAACATGTAAGTAAATGTTACTAAAATGTTTACAAGAATAAAGGAAACTAAGAACAACCTATGAATAGCAGAGTACCCCAGAATTTATCGGCTGTGAAGTACAGGTAAGGAAAAGAAGGCTGAAACCCTCATGCTATGAATAAAGGTGTTAGTGTGGTCGTAACAGGATAAAAAGATTTCCTGGCATGGATAGAGTAGGAAGACTCTTTTGGGAAGATCACAGGAGGAATCATCCCTTTATCAATGATCATCTGTTGAGACATCCACCCGACTATATCATCTTTGGGTATGTGAGTAGAAATACAGTATGATCTATTAGTTTTATATATCTGTTTGTGATTGTAACCTTAATCATCTGCTTAGTAAAACTTATGCTACAGACAAGATTTCTTACTTGTGACTGTGTTTGTGGTTACTGTCCTTTGTGCGTTCCTACAGCCTCTCAGCTTTAGAAAATCACTAAGGGCAACTTCACCCTGTTGATCTTAAAACTGTAGACAAAAAGGAGCCCGACAGAACTATTAAATCAATTTCAATAAAGGCTACATCTGTAAAGCTTTAACATTAACAATAAATGTGCTTGCTTAGGAAAAGCTGGGTGGTACTGTATAACTGCACAATTATCCAGTTTATAGCCTCTGGCGAGAAAACATGGCAGGCTTGTCTATGCAGTGTGACTGCTGGGGTTCTCACAATATAGGGAGGGAATCAGGCAGCCTAGAAAATCCCTGATCAATAAAGAGAGGTGACGGCTGAGGAACAGAGTGGGTACCCTTTCTGGACCACGAAGCAAAGAAACAAGTGCAGTTGCCCTAAACTGTGACAACTCATTGAGAATTTGAATTTTATTTGTACTCTGTAGGGAGTACCCTTTGCACTCCCACTTGTAAGTAACAGCTCACTCGTACCTCATTATGAAAAATTCCACTTACAATACACACTAGCTTTATTATATTTGGATTGTTCTCTAACAAGCACTCCAACTTTTAAAATTTAAATATTAACTTACATACAAATTGTAGATTTATCAATGTTAAAGAATAATTTGACATTTAAATTTTTCACAAAACTAATGCATATGTACTCTGTTATAAAAGCAAACGTGGCTTGTTCACTTTTCAAAAACCATGGTACTGCTCTTTTAAAAGAAGTTTTACCATATTTAATGTGCATATTAATGACATTTTACCAAGTCCCTGAAGTTTTCATTCACAGCTTTTTTCCCAAAACACCATTAACACATTAGTTACAAGAACAACTTAGTTAAAAACACCATAAACCCAAGCATAGCACACTGGAGTATGCACTTAATCCTCACTCCCTAGTATTTTAGGTTTAAATCTCTAGAGAAATTAGCAGAGAAACCCAACTAGCTCATTTTTCCCCACAAATAAGCCCCTTCACTTTATGTAAGAGCCACAAAGTTATTTCTACTTTGCAGAATTACCATTTTGTTGTATATGAATTTATTATGCAGCCCAGCTAATTCCAGATTATCTCTTAAAATAAATGAAACCAGGAAAAAAGTGTCTCTGCAAAAAGACTGAAGCCCTGGAATCAAAAACATTAAGTAAATTAAAAACAATCCAAGACAGAGCAATTTAAAATATTTATTTGAAGGAGTATGAAGAAATTCTCAATCATTACCCTGTCCATATTAGACCAAGATCCTGTATAAAAACCCTAAATATTTTACTACTAAACAAAACAGTTCAAAGATTAGCCTGTTGCTTTTAAACATCCTTTCATCTTATTAACCATGGAGCATTAAAGAACAGCTAGCAACGTTTTTTAAAGTGAAAATTAAAAAAATTAATGCTGCTTCTATACAGAACCATGTTTTTTTTCTTTCCTCATTCTTTATAACTAAGGAAACTGAAAGGATTATTTTCCCTTCCCATCACTGCAGAATTGCTGTAGCTGGGACCCCTCTTTTGAGAGTGGGGGTTTCCACAGTCAATCCCAACACTTAATGAATATCAGGGTTAGCCAAACCATGACTCTTCCTTCTCCAGCCTGTGGGGAACAAAGGGGTGTTTTCAAGGTATCAAGTGCCAGGTAATTTTATCCTCAAAATTATTAAAAACCTAGAATAAAGGAAAACAAAATTTATAGGTCAAATCTTTAGTCTGCCCAAACAAATCTAGGGATGTGACACTATTTTAAGTTACATTAGGTTCTTACCATGCCTAACGAGACACCATGATGAAAAACAAACACGATTCACACAACTATGCATATTTATTACTGAAGGAACAAACAAGATCATGTCTACTCTACAAAATCTCAACCTAACTCACACAGCATACAGCTACTGCAGTTATTAAATCGCTTGGGTGCGTGCATGCACTTGTTTCCTTGTGTCAGCAGTGTGCATCCTCATCACAAGTGCTTGTATTAATAGACTATCAGGGTTGGAAGGGACCTCAGGAGGTCATCTAGTCCAACCCCCTGCTCAAAGCAGGACCAATCCCCAACTAAATCATCCCAGCCAAGGCTTTGGCAAGCCTGACCTTAAAAACCTCTAAGGATGGAGATTCCACCACTTCCCTAGGAAACCCATTCCAGTGCTTCACCACCCCCCCTAGTGAAAAAGTTGTTCCTAATATCCAACCTAAACCTCCACCACTGCAACTTGAGACCATTACTCCTTGTTCTGTCACTGTTGCACTGTCAACATGGAACAGTGTGGGACAGATACTGAAGGCCGGTACCAGTCAATATGAGCAATGCAATGTCTACACTGACATTGCGCTCACCTAATTTTATCAATTGTGACTCTACACCATTGGGGAGGTGGTTTTTCAGCATAGAGAGGCACTTATGTCAGGGAGCCAAATTTAAGGGAAGTGTCCACAGCTAGGTTGACATAAGCTGTCTTGTGTCAACCTCACCATGTAGTGTAGACCAGGCCTAAGTAAGGCATGTGACACCGTTCTTGTGGTACCCAGAACTGAGGGTCACTATGTTACACGGTCACTTCCGACAAAAGGGAGTGTCTTGCCTGTGGCAGCTGGGTGTTAGCTCCCTAACACCACCAGACTTTCATCCATTCAAACATGCTCCTCCAGGCTATGCCAACCCTGTCTTTGTCTTGCAGTTTAAGAAGAGGTGCACTCCAGTCCCAGATTCCTCTTTAAGGGTTCTCCTGTAATGTCCACACTGGCTCTTCACAGAAATCCCAGATCCTCTGCTTCCAAAGGAGTAGTGTACTCCAGTTTACCACTTTTACCTTCTATCACTGCTCCTGTATAATGCACAGCACTTAAATAAACTTTTCTAAATAAGAAAGAGACTAGGAGATTCCAATAGAAATAAGAGTGATGGAAACAAATAGTTACAACACAAAACAATTCCACATAAACTAGGCCCTACACCAGGAATGGGCAAACTTTTTGGAGGATGAGGGCTCCAGATGGGGGTGCAGGCTCTGGGCTGGGGATTAGAGTTTTGAGGTGCAGTAGGGCGCTCCTGTCTGGGACCAAAGAGTTCTGAGGGTGGGAGGGGGATCAGGGCTGGGGAAGGGGGTAAGGATAGGGGAGGTGGCTCAGAGGTACAGGCTGTGGGCGACACTTGCCTTAAGCAGCTCCCAGAAGCAGCAGCAGCAGCAGCCGCCACCTGTCCCCCCTCCGGTTCCTACTTAGGAGGCACAGCCGGGCAAGTTCTATTGTGTGCTGCCCTGTCACAGGCGCCGCCTCTGCAGCACCCACTGGCCGCAGTTCCTAGCCAATGGGAGCTGCTAGGGCAGCATGCAGATTGGAGCCCCTTGCTGCCCCTGTGCAGGGACAGGCTGCTGCTTCCAGGAGCCCCACGGAGCAACCCCAAACCCTGCTCCCCGACTGGAGCATCAGAGCAGGGCAAGCCCCAGAACCCACTCCCCAGCGGGAGCTTGAGGGCCGGTTTAAAACAGCTGGTGGGCCGGATGTGGCCCACAGGCTATAGTTTTCCCACCCCTGCCCTATACTAATAGTTACTTTTTCTGTCTAATAAAGTAGGTTTTCCCC
Source organism: Gopherus flavomarginatus (assembly GCF_025201925.1). Lineage (NCBI taxonomy): Eukaryota > Metazoa > Chordata > Testudines > Testudinidae > Gopherus > Gopherus flavomarginatus. The sequence continues at coordinate 291,773,119 of NC_066618.1, forward strand.
CCTCAAAGTCCAGTGTGTTGTAGAACTGTATGGCTTGACAGGAACCAAGAACCAATCTTTCATCAAACACCCCAACTCAACAAGATGTCTCCTCAGTGAATGGAGGCAGAGTGTTTCTCCACTCTGTAATATACTGAATCAGTCTTTTGCCTTTATTTGCAAACAAGGTGACCCCATGTGTATCACAATCTTCCTTTTTACCTCAAAGTGATTTCAATTTTTTGAAGTTATCTTTGACAGTTTTCCATGGACTTTTCTGGGGTGGGGCTAAGGTAGACAATTTCATTACATCACTCCCACTTGAATAGGCCATCACCAAGGAATATGATTCCTTGGTGACAAACTTAGTCCAAGACCGTAAGGCATACTTTTCTATATAGTTACATTATTCCATAAATATTACCCATATACACATCTGACAATTACTATGAGTAGCAAGATGTTACAAGTTTTCAGTAGAGCCCTCACACGCTACTGTTCCTGGATAAACACCATGAAAGTAGTGTAATAGGTGTAGTGAGTTTATCAGATCTAAGACAGGAGCTGCTTGTAGAGGCTTGCTTTCTGTTTTTAAAACAGAGATGCTGTAAGGATGAATTAATTAATGTCTGAGATATATTAGGAGCCAAATTTTAAAGGTATTTAGCCACTTAATTCCCATTGAAATCAACAAAAGTTACATGCCTAAATTCTATTAAAAATCTGGGACTAAAATACTATTATGAAGCACTAAATAGAGGAGACAATCCCTTGTTTAAAAAATAAAAATATTTTTGAGAATATTTTAATATGAACTTTTCTGGGTTTTGTGCTTCACAACTCCCCTTATGTTCATTTTTTCCACCTCTGTGTTTGGTGCTTCAGATATAAAGTAATTTGCTATAAAGACAAAATGAACCCAAGAAAAACCACTGTTGGCAGACATGCTGGGAGTTAACTGCTCTATTCAGTCCATATACAATTACTTGTCAAAGGATGAACAGTGACATGAAAAAAAAAATGATTTACAGATGTTATTTGTTTTTTTAATTGCATATATAAGTGAACTAGCCTATATTTCTCTACTGTGTTTAAATAAATTTATCATTAAAACAGCATATCAAGATTTACCTAAGAGTTCAAGAGAAAATTTGTCTGTTGGGCATATAAATAGTGTCTTTATTTGCTATCCCTTCTATATGACTTTTTCAAACCACTAAACAGAGTGACTCCATTTGGAGAGAAGGAGCTGCTCTCTTTGCTGGAGAGCTGCCAAAGAAAGTCATTCTTAAAACAATTCTTCATGTGTAATTATTTCATTCAGTTCCCCTAGTTCTCCTACATCTCCAACACAGAAGCAACAATGTCAAAAAAGGAAAAAAAAACAAATTTAGTTTATGGGGAGCAAAGAACTTGCCTTTGAAAATAGGTGTGTTATTTAAATAAAAACACTTTCATCATGGGGTCCTGTGTTGTTACTTAAGGCAATAAATAAATTTATTTCAAAGATTTTTTTCATCAAAAAACCAAATACCTGGCAAGAGGAGAGTAACAGTAATTGTCATCTTTTGTTTTCCTCTTGGGCCTTGTTTATATTTTCCCCTCCAAAAAATCCTACCAATGTTAAATCCGATTAATTCTACAACTGACAAACGTGCTGACAACACTAGCAATCGCTGATGTTCTAACTACTGTTTAATGACAAATGGACCAACAACTCCATCAGAGACAAGGTGGGTGAGATCAACCTTTCACTGGACCAACTTTTGTTGATGAAAAAGACAAGCCTAAAAAGAGCAGCTCTGGGTAGCTTGAAAGTTTGTCTCTTTCATCAACAAAAGTCTATCCAATAAAAGATACTTCCTCACCCATCTTGCGTCTAATATCCTGGAACCAACCCAGCAAACAAACTTCACTGAAATGTAATTTGAAATACAGACAGAAAAAGGGAGGAAATTCAGTTAAGTGCATCCAACTTCCAATACTTCCAGCAAGTATAAGTAGTTCTTAGTTAAATCTTGTTGCGTTGTGATTCTATTATGTGCAGCTGCTTAAGGATTGATGTGTCAAACTTAATGATGGCATCACTGCCCCATTGCCTTAGAAGGCTATTCAAACTATTAGACTGTGCTTGTCAACAGGTGTTCCCAATATATTCAGTCTAGGAGTACATGTTTTCTTAACTGCATCTATTACTCAGTTGCAGTCACGTCATCTCAAATACCACCTCCCACTATTAAGACTTGCATACAGCTAAAAACAGCCTTAGTAATGGTTTGAGCAACACAAATGACTTTTTAATCCTCCCTCATAAATCAATCCCTTTATGTTTGTGTCTATGCATAACTTGTACAAAGAAAACACCGTAGCATAAGGCAGTCAATCCTATTTGCATATGGAAAATGTTTTAAGATATTTCATTGTAATGTTACACATGAAGTGTAGAATACAAAACAGAAGCTAAGAAATGGTACAACAGCTTGTTTATTATGTTAATTTCAGTTCTCTTTTGCTTGTGCAATTTCACCCTTCTAATATGTTAAGAGTTCATCTGAGAGTTTTCAATCAACTATTGTTCTTCACCTGTATTCCTTAATCTCTATTAAAAAAATATTTTATTTCAGAAGAAAACAAAATTACTTATTCTTGTTTTTCCCCCCTCACATATGCTCACCATAACTGAATATGGTGGGTCTTTGCCTAGCTGTCCCAAAATAAAGGGAATGGGGCTCCTTTCAGGTGCCCTACTGCACTTGGGATATATGAGAGAAAAAGAGAGGGAGGACAGGCCAAGTGGGTGCACTGAGCCACCATGAACACTGGTGAGTGGAAGAGAATTATATTTATACACCAGGCAACCAAAAGGAAGTCTCTCATCAATCACTAATCAGCAGAGTGATTCCTTTAGGGGCAGGGTGGCTGGCTAGGCTCTCTTCCTACAGCAGAGAGAGAGAATGTGCGATTGTGGGGCAATGCAGTGTGGCAGCTAGTATGAGTGCTTCCAACAAAGTGAGCAGGGCCGGGAGGCTACCTAAAATTTTTCCACTAGAGAGCTGTGAGTGTAGCCCTTACTTAGATACAGGCAGGTATCTCTATTCACTGTTAATAAACTGGAAGAATTGCATACATTTGCTGGGAGGACCAGGGCATCCAGGAAGATTACTTTTCATGAACTACAAATCGTAGACACCTTCCATTTCATAACCCAGGCAGTGGCCTTGGAAGGGGTATTTTACACTTGACAGTCAGCTGCCTCCCTAATCAAAACGAGACAATATATACTGATGGAAAATTAAGAGATGGAGGTTTTTCATTGGCTTGGGCAATTCCTTAGTCAGTGCAACAGTATTTTCTTGAAGGGGAGCATGAGATACCAGAGTCCAGCTGAATGTTGTCAAGGGATGGGAACATAAACCCTACAAGAGATTTTTCCCATCCCAGTGGCAGTGACTACTTGCAAGAATTAAGTCAGGCATGAGAGTGGCAATTCAAGCAGCGGTCCATGTTGATAACGGCCACTTCTTCAAGTCACTCAGAATATGGGATCAGCAGAATTTGAGAGTTAGTGCCAGTGTGGAGGCCATTCTGGTGCTTCTAGATCTCTGGAAGGTTGGTTCTTAATTGACAATTTTGTCTTAATGCAAAGCAACTAGCACTGTGAACGTTCTATGCATTGGGGATGTGGAAGAATTTAGTTCTCTAGCAAGGAAAGGATTTAGATGAGACTTTGGAATTGAGGGATCTGCAAGAGAGAGCTAACACATCTGACACCCGGACTCTCAAAAAAAATCACATAAGGGACATCCAGGTGAGTCATAATACTACAAAAGCATGGGGGAGGATAGGATTTGCCCAAAGTAGTACAGACTTGCTTATTGTAGGTGCCACTCTCTTCACAGGGGAGGGAGTTACCTCATGAAAGGAAACTTCAGTTCATGGCCATGTCAAAGAGCATGTATTGTTTGGATTCCCCTGGTGAAATGGCATCCCATTAATTCAAGACTGCATTTGTTACATCCACAGAACAGCTTAGAATACAAGTCCAACAGTTATTCTTATCAGTGGTGGCATCCAAATACATACAAGGAAGCCCTTGTTGGGAAGGATAATTCAGAGGTATGCGCTAAACTCTTCATGTTTATCCCTTCCTTCAGGATCACGTGAATCGGTCACAGGAGTTGGTGACTGACCATGCAAGCAAAATATTGTGCATCTGGCCAACAGGTAGAGTGGCCAGTTCCCCTTGGAAGCTCATTGCTGGATCTCAGTAGTGAGGCAGCCCTGAGTCACCTTGAACAGAGGAGTGCTCTACGGAGAGCAAAATACCAGGTCGCAGTTAACGCTAAGATTTTGTCATGGGTATGTTTAGTAAAATAAACAAAAATTCACGGAAGCAGTGACTTGTCTGTGACTTTTGCTGCTGCAGCTTCATAGTTTCCCCCACCACTGTGGTAGCTGGGAGTTCCCCCTCTGCCTGCCACAGCTGGAAGCTTCAGGGGGGCCCCCCCTCCACTCACAGCAGCTGGGAACTGCAGGATGACCATATATTTCTTAAAGAGAAAACAGAACACCCCGAGCCACTTGCCCTAGACGGCCCACTTCCCATCCTCTCACAAGGCTGTCGCCTGTCACTGAAACCCTAAGGAGGGCCCCCTCAGGAGACTGTCACTAGTAGCTGGGACCCTGCCAGGGCCCCAGTGGCTGCTTGCTCCAGAGTCCAGAAGTCCCTGGGGCTGAAGCAAGGAATGTCACAGAGGTCTCTGGAAGTCACAAATTCCATGCTTCCATGACCTCCATGATATAAACGTAGTCTTAGTCATAGTCAATGTTTGAGCCTGCCGGCTTTGAGCCAAAATATCCAAGCAGCCAGTTTCCCAGAGATTCACAGCTGGTTCTTAGTAACTAGGTGAATTTGAGTTGGCGTGGCAAAAGGTGCATGTTCTGGGACCAGCTGATGCCCTTTTTATACTCTGGCAGTCAGAAAGAAGCCACTAGAAATTATTATAGTATATCTGGAGTAAAAACTATTTCGATTTCGTTATTGCGTTTATTTAATCATAAGGGCACAGAGATTTAAATCAGATCTAGGAGGACCTTTTCCTGGAAGCAACTGTGAAATGCTGTAGTAGAGGGAATGCTGGGTTGCTGCCAGGCCTCCATGGGTTGACAAGGCCAGATGATGTGTCAAACATCTGAAATTCAGAGGATTGGTGAATTTGGTGGATTGCACGCAAAATTAAAAAAATAAAATAAAATAAAACCTGGTACCAGAGTTATCCAGGGACAATGGGATACACCTCTTCAACCAGAGAGTAGATAAAGTTTTAGCTGACATTAGGAAAGGAACTATTAACTATCCAGGAACTCAAACAGGGGTTGAGGGAATGAAGCAAAACTAATTCCTGATCTCTCCCTTTGTCCAGTACAGGTAATTGATGAAAAAGGGACACAATTTCCCGATTAACAGGAGTTGGAAATGGATTAAGTCGAAGGCATCCCATAAGGAAGCTAGGAAAAGGGGATTGAATCTCCTATCACCTGGTACAGTGGGATGATCACATCCCTTTTTTAGCCCACCCTGAAACCTAATATAAGGAAAGAGGAGCAAGGTCTCAATAATGGACTGGGACCAGGGTAGGACAGGCTCACAGCAGCCCTCCCAAGTAGGTGAAAACAAATTAAGGAAGAAATGATGACCTGTACTGTATAATTTATTGATGAATATTCCCAGATATGTTAAGCATATAAAGTTACGGCCTAATTAGCAACACATCCACTGCACCTCGTGTTTCTTCTGTGCACCTGGGACAAAGTTTTTACTCAATCCCCTTTAAGATGACACCCCTAGAACGTATTAATTTAAGTACATTTCAAAGCATTAATATCACATCACATCTTCACTATCATACAGAAAAAAGTAATTTACCGATAAAAAAATCCTACCTTGATCAGAGAGAAAATCCAACATGGTTTGGAGAAGGAAGGACAAGTGTCGGACAGAAAGAGCAGGGTTTCCCATTCTTCTTGAAGCATACACTAACTCATGAAGCAAACGCATTTGCACTGCAGCCCATCCTTTATGAGTTCCTATAAAATAAACAGGAAATCACTTGTTACATTTTTAATAAAACCTTAAGTAGCTTAAAAATATAATTGCATTTGGTTCTTCTACAGATCCGAAATAAGCAATATATTGGTGTTTATATAAAAGCTGAAGATTTTAACTTGAAAAAAACACTAGAGATAATGGTGGGGTGTGGTTTTATTTCTCTTTCTACATATAAAACATTAAAAAAATTAAAATTTCATTTCATATCCTCTTCCAAATTGCAAAGATAAATTTAGTGTGTAGTGGAAGAGGAAGTTACCTATCTTGTAATAACTGGAGGTTCTTCAAGATGTGTAGTTCCTATCTGTATTCCACTGTGAGTGTGCACATCCGCTCATGTGACTAGAGTTGGAGAATTCTTGCAAGTAGTGTTGTTGGTCTGTGCACGTGCCTTTGCCCTCCCTTCTTTTTCCAACTGAGGGCATAAAGGGCAGAGCAAACGAACGGCCTCTCCAGTTCCTTCTCTACCACACATCTAATAAAGATTCAAAGCAGAGGGGAAGGAGGATGGATAGTGGAATACAGATAGCCACCACATACCTCAAAGACTCTCCAGTTACCAAAAGGTAAGGAACTTCCTCTTCTTCTGCAAGTGCTGGTCCCTATATGTATTCCACTATGGATGAATGATGAGCAGTACTCAAGTAGAAGGAAGGTGCAAGGATGCAGACAGCAGACTCATTTGGAGGATCACGGTACCAAAAGTTGTCAGCAGAGAAATTCTGCACTAGAGCAAACCATCTCTCAAAATAAGTGGATGGAACTTCATGTACTTGCCCTGTAAATGTCAAGTAAAAGTACTTCCACTGAAGTTGCTTGTGCTCTTGTAAAATGAGCCCTCACCCAATGAAGGAAAGAAAGATGCAACAAGTGGTAGCGGAGCAGGATACAACCTGAGGTCCATTTAGAGATCCCCTCAGAGGGCACAGCTTGACCTCACACTCATTCTGCTATAGCAAAAAAATCTGCTAGTTTTCTGGTTGGTTGTGTCCTTTGCAGGTTGAAGGCGGGAATGTAGTCTCCCCTCCTCCTAGATGTATCAAGTTTTGGGGAAAAAAAGTGGATTATCTGGTTTAATGAAACTCGAAAACTACTTTTGGGGTAAAGTTCACATGTAGTCAGAGTCGGAGTATTCCGGATCTGTCATCAGGGTACCAGGTCACCTACCCTCCTGGCTGAGGTGATGGCCCACAAGAAATGCAACTTTAAGTGAAAAATGAGACATGGAACATATGGCAATAGTTCAAAGGGAGTCTTAATGAGTGATGGAAGTACAAATTTTAAGTGCCAGTGAGGAGTAGGTTTCCTTACTAGTGGGAAGGTTCTAATGTGGCCCTTCAAATATTGGTCAATGCAGAAGTGAAAATTGAATAACCATCTGATGGTGGACAGCACATGATTGGTGCCAGGTGGACTTATATAGAACTGAGAAAAAGCCCAAACATTCTGAGAGAAAAGACAGTCCAAAATAAAGGGAAAATCTGCTGACTCAGAAGATGCGTTTCTGCTGTGCACAAATGGAAAAATGCTTCCACTTGGCTAAACAGCATTATTTTTCTGCTATTAAAGATGGTTTGTACAGCTTCAGAGCAGGAAAGTTCCAGTGTTGATGCCCATCCAAAAACCAAAACATGAGATGAAGCACTTAGGCAGGATCAACCATCCAAACCCCCTTCTCAAGAAATCAGGAAAGGACTGGATGCTTATTGGAGAATAAGTTGATATTTGTAGGAGATTCAGGAACCAAAACTGTCTGGGCCAACTGAGGACAATAAGAATGACATGTCTTGTCCTGACAAATTTTCCAAAAAGACCTAAAATAGGAGCAGTAAGGAAGGAAAAGCACAGCTCAGCTGCTCTCTCCCGGGGAGAAGGAGACCACCATCCTAGGGGTATGTCTACACTATGGGATTATTCTGATTTTACATAAACTGGTTTTGTAAAACAGATTGTATAAAGTCGAGTGCACGTGGCCACACTAAGCACATTAATTCAGTGATGTGCGTCCATGTACCAAGGCTAGTGATTTCCGGAGCGTTGCCCTGTGGGTAGCTATCCCATAGTTCCCGCAGTCTCCCCCACCCATTGGAATTCTGGGTTGAGATCAAATGCATGATGGAGCAAAAACAGTGTCGCAGGTGATTCTGGGTAAATGTCGTCACTCAATCCTTCCTCCGTGAAAACAACGGCAGACAATCATTTCGCGCCCTTTTTCTCTGGATTGTCCTGGCAGATGCCATAGCATGGTAACCATGGAGCCTGTTTTGCCTTTTTTCACTGTCACCGTTTGTGTACTGGATGCTGCTGACAGATGCGGTACTGCAGTGCTACACAGCAGCATTCATTTGTCTTTGCAAGGGAGCAGAGACAGTTACCAGCCCTATTGCACCATCTGCTGCTTTGGAAATTGGCAATGATGGTTACCAGTCATATTGTACCGTCTGCTGATGTCATGGGTGCTCCTGGCTGGCCTCGCCAAGGTCGGCCGGGGGCGTATGGACAAAAATGGGAATGACTTCCCAGGTCATTCCCTTCTTTATGTTTTGTCTAAAAATAGAGTCAGTCCTGCCTAGAATATGAGGCAAGTCTACTAGAGAACCAGAGAGCACAGCAGCTCCAGGTCAGAGCCCCAGATATCCTGCAGAAATGATGAGCTGCATGCCATTCTAGGGGGTGCCCCTGCAACAACCCCACCTGTTGCTTCTCTCCTCCCACACCTCTCCTGGGCAACCGTGGCAGTTATCCCCCCATTTGTGTGATGAAGTATTGAAGAATGCAGGAATAAGAAACACTGACTTTTTAGTGAGATAAAATGCGCCTCCAGCTGCTATGATATTCCAGGCAGACATCTCCATTACTCATTAAAAGGTGGGGGGAAGAGGAGAGCATCTGGATGTGATAGCGGATGGATTTCTTCATCAAGTAGTTGAAGCACCTACAAGAGGGGATGCCATTTTAGATTTGGTGCTGGTGAGCAGTGAGGACCTCATAGAAGAAATGGTGGTAGGGGACAACCTTGGTTCGAGTGATCATGAGCTGATTCAGTTCAAACTAGATGGAAGGATAAACAAATGTAGATCTGGGATTAGGGTTTTTGACTTCTCGAGGGCTAATTTTAAAGAGTTAAGGAAATTAGTTAGGGAAGTGGATTGGACGGAGGAATTAGTGGATTTAAATGTGGAGGAGGCCTGAAATTACTTTAAGTCGCAGCTGCGGAGACTGTCGGAAGCCTGTATCCCAAGAAAGGGGAAAAAAACCATGGGCAGGAGTTGTAGGCCAAACTGGATGAGCAAGCAACTCAGAGAGGGGATTAGACAAAAGTAGAAAGCTTACAGGGAGTGGAAGGAAGGCAGGATCAGTAAAGAAAGCTACCTTGCTGAGGTCAGAACATGTAGGGATAAAGTGAGGAAGGCTAAAAGCCACATTGAACTGGAACTTGCAAAGGGAATCAAAACCAATAGTAAAAGGTTCTACAGCCACATAAATAAGAAGAAAACAAAGAAAGAAGAAGTGGGGCCGCTATACACTGAGGATGGAATGGAGGTTAAGGATAACCTAGGCATGGCTCAACATCTAAACAAGTACTTTGCCTCGGTTTTTAATAAGACTAGTGAGGAACCTTGCGATGATGGAGGGATGATAAACGGGAATGTGGATATGGAAGTGGATATTACCGCAACTGAGGTAGAGGCCGTACTTGAACAGCTCGATGGGACAAAGTCGGAGGGCCCGGACAATCTCCATCCCAGGATATTAAAGGAACTGGCGTGTGAAATTGCGAGCCCGTTAGCGAAAATTTTTAAGCAATCGATAAACTCGGGGGTTGTGCCATATGACTGGAGGATTGCTAATGTAGTTCCTATTTTTAAGAAAGGGAATAAGAGTGATCCGGGTAATTATAGGCCTGTTAGCTTGATGTCTGTAGTATGTAAGGTCTTGGAAAAAATTTTAAGGGAGAAAGTAGTTAAGGACATAGAGGTCAATGGTAATTGTGACGAATTGCAACACGGATTTACTAAAGGTAGATCGTGCCAAACCAATCTGATCTCCTTCTTTGAGAAGGTGACGGATTACTTAGATAAAGGAAATGCAGTAGATATAATTTACCTAGATTTCAGTAAGGCGTTCGACACGGTTCCGCACGGGGAGCTGTTAGTTAAATTGGAAAAGCTGGGAGTGAATATGAAAGTTGTAAGGTGGATAAGGAACTGGTTAAAGGGGAGACTCCAGAGGGTCGTATTGAAAGGTGAACTGTCGGGCTGGAAGGAGGTCACCAGTGGAGTCCCTCAAGGATCGGTTTTGGGACCGATCTTATTTAACCTTTTTATTACTGACCTTGGCACAAAGAGCGGGAATGTGCTAATAAAGTTTGCGGATGACACGAAGCTGGGGGGTATTGCTAACACGGAGAAGGACAGGGATACTATTCAGGAAGATCTGAACCACCTTGTAAACTGGAGTAATAGAAATAGGATGAAATACAATAGTGAAAAGTGCAAGGGCATGCATTTAGGAATTAATAAGAATTTTGGATATACGTTGGGGGCGCATCAGTTGGAAGCGACGGAGGAGGAGAAGGACCTTGGGGTACTGGTTGATAGCAGGATGACTATGAGTCGCCAATGTGATACGGCTGTTAAAAAAGCAAATGCGATTTTGGGATGCATCAGGCAGGGTATTTCCTGCAAGGATAAGGATGTGTTAGTACCGTTATATAAGGCGTTGGTGAGACCCCATCTGGAATACTGTGTGCAGTTCTGGTGTCCCATGTTCAAGAAGGATGAATTCAAACTGGAACAGGTTCAGAGACGGGCTACAAGGATGATCCAAGGAATGGAAAAACTGCCTTATGAAAGGAGACTCAAAGAGCTTGGCTTGTTTAGCCTGGCCAAAAGAAGGCTGAGGGGGGATATGCTCGCTCTATATAAATATATCAAGGGGGTTAACGTTAGGGAGGGAGAGGAATTATTCAAGTTTAGTACTAATGTAGACACGAGGACAAATGGGTATAAACTGGATATTAGGAAGTTTAGACTTGAAATTAGACGAAGGTTTCTGACCATTAGGGGAGTGAAGTTCTGGAATAGCCTTCCGAGGGAAGTAGTAGGGGCAAAAGACTTTCCTGGCTTTAAGACAAAGCTTGATAAGTATATGGAGGGGATGTTATGATAGGATCGTTAATTTGGGCAATTGATCTTGAATTACCACCAGACAGGTCTGCTCAATGGTCTGCGGGGAGATGTTGGATGCGATGGGTACTGAGTTGCTGCAGAGAATTCCTTCTTGGGTGCTAGCTGGTGACTCTGGCCCACATGCTCAGGGTTTAGCTGATCGCCATATTTGGGGTCGGGAAGGAATTTTCCTCCAGGGCGGATTGGCAGGGGCCCTGGAGGTTTTTCGCCTTCCCCTGCAGCGTGGGGCACGGGTCGCTTGCTGTTGGTTTCTCTGCAGCTTGAGGTCTTCAAACCATTTTTGAGGATTTTCCTGGGATAGGGGTTGTTATAAAATTGGATGGGTGGGGTTCTGTGGCCTGCCTTGTGCAGGAGGTCAGACTAGATGATCAGATTGGTCCCTTCTGACCTATGAGTCTATGAGTCTATGAGAACAGCCTCCTGCTGCTATGATAGTCCAGAATCTACATTAGACATGAAATGAGCGGGTGTGGGGGAAGAAGAGGAGCTCAGCCTCCAGCTGCTATGATGAGGACGGTTACCAGTCCTATTGCACCATCTACCACGACTGAATCTCCAGGACACAAAGTTTAAAGAAGGGAATGACCGGGAGTCATTCCCATTTTTGCCCAGGAGCCCCCGGACGACCTCACCGAGGCCAGCCAGGAGCATTCACAGGATGACGATGTCATATTGTACCGTACCGTCTCCCACCGGGGAGGGGGGAGGATGCTGCTGTTTAGCGCTGCAGCACCCCGTCTACCAGCAGCATGCAGTAGACATATGGTGACATTGAAAAGAGGTGAGATAAGATTTTTCCACCTTTTCTTTGGAGGGGGTGTAAATTGACAACATACCCTGAACCACTGGCGACAATGCTTTTGACCCTTCAGGCATTGGAAGCTCAGCCAAGAATGCCAATGCTTTTCGGAGACTGCAGGAACTGTGGGATAGCTCGAGTCCTCAGTAACCCCTCCCTCCCTCCATGAGCGTCCATTTGATTCTTTGGCTTTCCATTACGCTTGTCACACAGCACTGTGTTGAGTCCCTGCCGTGGCCTCTATCTATCATAGCCTGGAGATTTTTTCAAATGCTTTGGCATTTTGTCTTCTGGAACGGAGCTCTGATAGAACAGATTTGTCTGCCATACAGCGATCAGATCCAGTATCTCCCGTACAGTCCATGCTGGAGCTCTTTTTGGATTTGGGACTGCATGGCCACCCATGCTGATCAGCGCTCCAAGCTGGGCAAACAGGAAACGAAATTCAAAAGTTCACAGGGCTTTTCCTGTCTACCTGGCTAGTGCATCTGAGTTCAGATCGCTTTTCAGAGCGGTCACAATGGTGCACTGTGGGATACCACCTGGAGGCCAATACCATCAAATTGCGGCCACACTAACCTTAATCCGACATGGCAATACCGATTTCAGCGCTACTCCCCTTGTCGGGGAGAAGTACAGAAATCGGTTTTAAGAGCCCTTTATATCGATATAAAGGGCTTCGTTGTGTGGACGGGTGCAGGGTTAAATCGGTTTAATGCTGCTAAATTCAGTATAAACGCGTAGAGTAGACCAGGCCTGAGAGTATAGTTCTAGAGCTCTTGAGGAAAAGCGTATGTAGCATTTCCTGTTCATCTGAGAGGTGAACAGATTCCACATGGGGAGTCCTCCACTGACCAAAGATGTTGTTCACTACTGAATGGTGCAATTTCCACTCATGATCAGTGGTGAAATGCCTGCTGAGGATGCCCACCAACACTATCTGAAAGTGACCTGCTGCCCACGTGATTTGATGCCTGATGCACAAATTCCTTATGGCAACCGCTTCTACACAGAGGATGGATCTTGCCCCTCACTGTTTGTTAATGTAGAAGAAGGCTGTCATATTGTTTGACATTACAAGGACATGGCTGGATCGAGTAAATTGCAGAAAAAACTAGGAAGCTTCTGCCTGAAGTTTCAAAAAGTTTGTGTGAAACCTGGCCTCTCAGAGAGTCCAAGTGCCCTGGTCCATATGGCTGTCCATGTGGGTTCCACAGTATAAAAGAGGAATCAATAATGATCATCTTGTCTGGCAAGGAGGGTGGGAAGGGGATGACCACACATAGCTGATGGGGATCTTTCCACCACGTTAGAGAAGACATTACTCTGGAAGGTATTCATGGTGTGTTTGGTTGGTGAATACACTGAAGTATGCCGACAGGCAACTTAGGAGGGAAAAAGACAAGTTCTGACTGGAGTTTGGGAGTTGTGCATAACTTGATCAGTCAGGTAGCTCACTATCAGAAGCCTGTTCCTTGGTAGATAAGCTCTCTCTGTGACTGAATCTAGGGTGGTCCCTAGGAAGTCTACAGTTTGCATCAGGGAGAGGATAGGCTTTCCAACTACATTCTTCCCTATTGACTTCTAGGGAATGTAGCATTATTCAGGTCAACTCACAGGCTCCTTGACATATCCTGGCAATGAGAAGCCAATAAACTGAGATGAGGAAGATTGAGAGGCAACAGTTTCATCATGAGCTGCTATTACCAAAAAGACCCTGGTAAAGACCCTGGGGGCAGTGACAAAGCTGAATGGGAGGACTCTGTATTGGAAATGGCCAGGATCCACTATGAATCTGAGAAAATGTCTGTGGGACCAATGAATATCCAAGTGAAGGCAAGTTTCCTTCATATCAACAGCTGTAAACCAAAATGTATTTTTCCAGGGATGGGATTATTGATGCCAGAATGACCATGCAAAATTTCAGCTTCCAAATAAAGTGGTTGAGATTGCAGAGATGAAGGACAGGTCTCCACCCTCCCTTCTTTTTGGGGACTAGGAAGCACATAGAGTAACAACCTTTTCCTTTGCTGGAGGAGGGATTCCACTTCCTACCTGAGAATCCCCTTGAGAGAATGATCCCTGAAGAGGGACAGGAATGAGGGTTTTTGTAGGAAGGAAGGACGGAAACTCAACCACTTAGCCGGATTGAATAATACCCACTTATCCATTATGTCAGCACTCCTGTTGTGGGAACAGTGTACTCAACGGCCCCCAAAGGATACACGCAGATCAGATAGTTGTGGTATCATTAAATTTTTGTAGCTCTCAAACTCCCGTAAAATATATTTTCTTGATGTAGATGTGGGAGGTGCAGGGAAACGAGACTTCTGTAGTCTTCTTACGAAGGTCATCTGCAGACCACTTGTGATAAACTGTTGAATTGGCAGTCTATATTTGGAAGGCTGGCTGCAATACTTCCTTTTTGGGGCAGACGTACATATTCCCAGGGAGTCAAATAAGTACTTTACAAATAAGTAAAGATTCATCTATCTTTTTACAGTTGCAGTGGGCTACATCAAAGGTCAAGCCCTCCACGGTGTTTTGGACTTTCCTGGGCAATCACAAAGAATGTGTTGAGAGTCATGGCTACATCACAATGGGCACTGACATCCAGTTAGATGTGTCTATTGCTTCAATTGTGATAGAAGTGCCAGCATACCCTCTTCAGTAAGAGCCTGGAATTGAGCTCTGTCTTGTTGTGGCATCAAGGGATCCCAGGGTCACAGTCTCCTAGTATAAGAGATAGACACATTTACAGTGGAATGGTCTGATGGAGACGTGGAAATAGAAGTGTCCTTCAAATTCAGAGCTGCAAACCAGTGCTATGTGGAAAGGGAGGGGATTATCAGAGACAAAACATGTGAAACTCATTCATAAGAAAGTTTCAAATTTAGTTTCCTGAGTTCCAATATGGGTTGAAGATCTCCAACCTTTTTCTGAATTAGATAGTACTTTCAGTAAAACCACTTTCTTCTGTAACCATTTGGTCTTCCTTATACAAGCAGGTATAAGGAAGACCACCTAGAATTTCAGCAAGGTTTCATAAAAGACAGATCCCAGAAAAGAAAAGGAAGAGGGGATTGGAAGGAGGAAGGGTTTTAAACTGTATGGCAGATCTGCTGCATATTATCTCTCAAGCTCACCAATCCAAGGTTATAGCTTGCTAGCTGTAAAAATAGTACGGTATAGGCTATCTCCAAATGGAGTTGGGAAAGGCAAAACAGGAATTGGCATACAATTCTGGGACCTCATGCCAAATATGAGGTAACGTGTGTGGTCCAGAAAATGACAATGCTGAGGTTTGTCTACCTCTGCTACAGGGTATAAAGGTTACCCTTCTCTGTTGATGACCCTGAAGGGGGTTTTGATATTGAAGGTAATTACATCTTTTCTCAAAGATGAGGGTGGATACCATCTTTGATATCAGATGCAAAAAGTCCCCAGAATGCCTCTTGGTCTTGGCTCCTGTAATAGTCCTTTTTGTTCCCTGGTTCTGCTGCCAGCCTGGGAGTGCATAGATTCAAAGACCGTCTCACCTATGGATTGGCTCCACTTATAGAGGCCATCACCAACAAGAAGTATCTGATTTTAGGATTCAATAGTCTGAAATCCTTCCTTGCAACCTTAAGACTTTTTAGAGCCTGGAACCATAACTAGTACTTTCTGCAAAGATTTTTCTTGCTTTTTGTCCCCAGTGGTAATCATGGCCAAAACCAATCTCTGCACACTCTTGGATCCCTGTAAAAGGTCAGAGCAGGGGAGTGGGAGGGGACTGCTAAATGCCTCCTGAAATAGAGCCTGAAGTTTGTTCTACCTCTCCTTTCTTGTCCTCAGAGTAAATACAGAGCATACGAAGCACCTTGATGCCTTAAGGTAACTAACATCCTCATCAGAAACCAGGCAGACCTATAGACAGCTCCTAAATCGTGGCTTATTGATCATTGGATCTGCCCTCTCAGAATTAAAGAGCCAGATTAACTATAACTTTGTTAACTAATAACATATATAATCATAAAAAAGACTAATTCTTAGGTAGTGTTAATGTAGTCACTAACTATACTAAAAGCTTATACTAAAACTAGCTAAAAAGCACCAATCAGGAAGACCTAGACCAAGGGGATCTGATAGAGGTCTATAAAATTTTGACTGGTGTGGAGAAAATGAACGAGGAAACGTTATTTACTCCTTCACATAACACAAGTACAAGGGATCACCCAATGAAATTTCCTGGACTGCACTTTTAAAACAAACAAAAGGAAGTACTGGTTGGGATGATTAGTTGGTGTTGGTCTATTCTGAGCAGGGGATTGAACAAGATGACCTCCAGAGGTCTCTTCCAACCCTAATATTCTATGACTTCATCCAATGCACAGTCAGTCTCTCGATCTCTTTGCTAGTGGCTGTTGTGAAGGCCAAAACTATTACAGGGTTCAAAAATGAACTTGATGCACCTAGCCTCCATTAACGTATCAAATGCCATTGGCCAGGGATCTAGCACCATGCTCTGAGCATTCCTAAGCTGAAGCTTGCAGTGGACAACAGGGGAATGGATCACTTGATGATTGCCTGTTCTGTTCATTCCCTCTGCATCAACTGGCATTGACCACTGTCAAAAGATAGGATACTGTGCTAAATGGACCATTGGTCTGATCGAGTCCAGCTGTTCTTACTGTGAACAATCGATAAGGAACTGAGGCAGCTGGAGTACCGCACCCCTTTTAAAGCCTCCGAGAATGTTTAGAAACTGGGAGGGGAGGGCAGAAGGAGGTGCACTTGCGCATTAATGGGCACTGCTATTAAGGTTGCACTCTATGGGTAGGAATATGCAGAGAACACTTGAACAAATATCTCTTCTTGCTACATTGTACAGTAGGTACCACACAAACATGCTACTGTACAAGAAAGAAAATTCTCCCATATTATCAAGCATTTATTAAAAGACACAGCCAACCAATCGGCTGGTTGGATTTTCCTTATAGGGAAAAAGTTACACAAAAAGGTTTACAAAAAGTATAAAGGCCAATTTAATAATCATGTCATGTCATTCAGCTTATAAAAACAGCTCAAATAACATTGAAAAAATTTTAACTCCTTCAAAAACAACTTATCTGAAACAATCAAATGATCTATGATGAACAGGCTAATGTAAAACTTACACAGGTAAAAAAATATTTTTAAGATAAACTATAAAATTATAGCTGCGTAATAATGACTGTGCTTGGAAACAAAGTTTTTATTTCTATGGCAGCTACAAACCCAGTATATGAGATGATGAAATTGAAAATTGGTGGAACAGCAGTCACATCCAGCACATGAGCCTCATCAGTAGCATAAAATCATAAAATCCGCATTCCATTCTGAAGGAGCTGACTGAGGAGATATCTGAGCCATTAATTATCTTTGAAAAGTCATGGAAGATGGGATAGATTCCAGAAGACTGGAAAAGGCCAAATATAGTGTCAATCTATAAAAAAGGCAATAAGGACAACCTAGAGAATGGACAATTTAATCTAAATCTGCTATGCTGTAGTTTGAACACATTGCTTCTTGCTCTGCCCTCTGTGGCAAGACAGAACAATTTTTCTCTATCTTTTTTATGGCAGCCTTTCAAGTATTTGAAGACCACTATCATGTCCCACTTAATCTCTTCTTTTCCAAACTAAACATACCCAGTCCTTCAGCCTTTGCTCATACGGCTTGCACTCCATACTTCGGTCATCTTTGTCACTCGCCTCTGGACTCTTTCCATACATCAGTGACCAAAACTGGACACAGTACCCCGGCTGAGGTCTAACCAGCACCAAGTAGAGCGGTACTATCTTTTCCCATGACTTGCATGCTATGCTTCCGTTAATGCAACCCAAAACTGCATTTGCTATTTTTTGCAACAGTATCTCATTGTTAACTCATGTTGAAGTTGTGATCCACCATAGCTCACAGATCCTTCTCAGTGGTGCTATTTGCCAAGCCAGTTTTCCCCCATTCTGTATTTGTGCATTTGGTCTTTCTTTCCAAAGCATAGCAGCTTACATTTTTCTTTTTTGAATTTCATTTTCCTGTACATAGCCAAGTGATCCAATTTATCAAGATCACTTTGAATTTTAGCTTTATCCTGCACAGTGTTTGAAACCCTCCCTAGCTTTGTGTCACCTGCAAATTTGATCAGAATGCTCTCTATTCCTACATCCAGGTCATTAATAAAGGAATCCCATCGGAGATCTTTCCCATCTAACATCATTCCATTAATACCTACTCTTTGTTTATGGCTGTTTATGTATCCACTTATGGTAGTTCTACCAAGCCAGCATTTCTCCAACTTACTTATGAGAATGTCATGTGGGACTGTCGAAAGTCTTAATAATATACCAGGATTTTAGCATGTCCACTGCATTCACCCATACATCAAACCAGTTACCTTGTTAAAAGAAGGAAATCAAGCTGGTTTGGCATTTGTTCTCAGAAAAGCCATGCTGATTGCTAGTGATCACTCCTTCATCCTCCAGGTATTTGCAAACTGAACATTTTATACATTGCTCTAGCAGTTCCCATGTATCGAGGACAGGCTGACTGGTCTATAGTTCCCTGGTTCCTCCTTTTTCCTCTCTTTAATGATTACAATAGCCCTTCTCCAGTCTTTCAGGACTTCTCCTGTCATCCATGAGTTTGCAAATAATATTGCAAGTGACTCCAAGATTTATTCTGCTAATTCCTCATTTCTAATACATTTTATTTAAGTATAGTTTGATGGGCTACTGACATTCCTAGATATGATCAGAATTTCATATTTATTGAACAAACAGAAGCAGTATTAGCAAAGACAAAGATGCTTCTTTCTAGAATTGCTGGCATCAGACTGAAGTGGATGGAGGAGTTGTTTCTGAAGCAATTTAGTTACACTAATGCAGAAACCAGCAGTCTGAGCCACAGAAACTTACCTTTGCTGAAGTCCTTCGGATCCAAAGACAGACTGTATCCAGGAAGTGTCTCCAAAAGCAGTTTGTAGCAGGCTCGCCAACCGGGCTCTGATATGGTAGGTGCCACACACTGCATTGCTGCTACACGCTTGAAGAACGCAGACTTTCGGTGAAATCCAATACGTTCATACAATTCAGAGAGAATGCTGTAACGCTGGATTTTTTCTTCTTCAGAAAGCTGAAATGTAAAAAAGAAGAGAAAAGAGAGTCAAGTACTTTTTACTATGCTAAAATGTTAAAAATGTAACAACTGAAAAATACATAGAAAATATATCAAAGACAACGAAGGAGCCAGCATTATAGACCCCAATGATCTTGCATATTATAAGCAAACAAGCAAATAATCTCTGGTCCTGGCCCTGGCCCTGTTAGCAGGTTTCTATATCTGCTCTAATGCCTGTGTCCTGAGTTTTACCAAGCCTTTACACTAGGACCTGCATTTTCTAACCCATTTTATATTATCTGCACTTTATATGACCTACGGTTTACATCACTGGACTGGGACTCAGGAGATGTGAGTTTTATTCCTGGCTTTGCAAGTCATTTGTCGCTCTGCGCCTCAGTTTCCCCATCTTTAAAATGGAGATGATACTCATCTCCTCTGTAAAGCTTTGGGACATACGGATGAAAAGCACATCATATTAAAAAGATGATATTGTAAGTTGCACTTCAGAATTCAATAGATTATGTATAAGTGAAATTTTTACAGCATTTTGTCATTTCAAAGGAACCCTAAGAAATTAATGACAATGAAAAATACCCTGATCTGGTTGAAATAAAAAGGGAATTTTAGCTTGAGAGAAGGTAATTGGCTAAATTAGAATTTGACTAGAAAAATCAAGATTGATGCTCCTAGCTTTGGGAAAAAATGCAAACGATAGCCCTGAAGTGAATAAACCATACAGTTAACAGCAGCCATCCAACTGGCATGTCAGGAATAATGCCCACAAGTAACAGGATGTTTGTTTTAAGTTTCATCTGAAAGACAAAGTCTCCAGTGGGATGATGTTTCTCAGGGTACGTCTACGCTACCTGCTGGATCGATCTATCAGGGATCGATTTATTGCATCTAGTGTAGACGCGGACAAATCATTATTATATTAAAGCACACTAAGGAACATTACAAAGAGATTACTCACTACAATATATACTACTGTAATGTATATTATATAAATTACTCACACGACAAAGAATGCCTAGAAAGCCACCAATATTTAGACATTACATAAAAATCAAAAATAGCTAAAAATAAAAACTTCAAAAAATGAAACTGATAAACCAAAAAAAGCTGAAGCCCTAATTATATTCATGCATGTGGAACTCTAGTATCAAGAATGCACATTTCTTGCAGATTTTACCACCTTGTAAATTTCCAAGCCTTTTTCAATAGACTAACGAATTCAGAAAAAAGGACAACAGTCATCCCAGCTTAATCCTTCTTTGATTTTACAAATTTCTAAGTACAATGTAAATATTAATCCTCATGCTTCTGCACAAAAGCCCACTCGAGTCAGGAAACGGACAGTGAAAAGCTTAATCTTGATAGGTATCAAATAGTATGAAAGAACAAACTTGATCAAAACATAAGTTTTCTCTAGTTTATACCAAAGTGAAGCAGCGGTGTGATATCCATTTTAAGCTCACTATTTCTCTCTTGTTTAACTGTAAAGCAAACATTGAAGTTAAATAGAGAAAAAAGTATCTTGTTCTGGAAAAGTCAGAGGCTGTTAGAGAATATTTCAGTTCTGTAATATCCTAGTAACAAGCAATAAGTTCTGATGCAGTGGGTATTCACCCACGAAAGCTTATGCTCCAATACGTCTGTTAGTCTATAAGGTGCCACAACACTCTCTGTTGCTTTTTAAAGTTCTTGCTGTGTATCACTGCTGACAGCTACTGCACAATATATAGCCTGGGCAAACAACCCATAATACACAACTTTAAATCACTGACAACTATCATAAAAAAAGTATGTTTGATAACTTTAAAGGTATGACTGCAACTTCACTCAAAAAAGTCACTAATATACAAAGGAAAAAACTAGTGTTTAAGTAACTCTTGCTCCAGGATTGAGACTATCTAATGGCAAAGAGTATAGGAGTTCAATGAGAAACATCTGTCACTACCTAATTTGGGCAGTCTAAGTTTAGAGCCCAGCAGTGCTTCTCAGATGAGCCAACCAACAAACCATCTCTCCCTCTCTCCAAGAGCCAAGTGCCAATGCTTCAAATTCAAACCCCCTAAAGTTCCAAACAAGCAGTCTGGGTAGAGCTTTTGTCCAGAAGTCCAAGCTTCTATGTCTCCATGTACCCAGTGGCAGGTGTTCTTTGAGGTCTTCGTCCCGTAACTTACCCCATCATACAATTATGCTTAATATTTATCCTAAGACAGTATCTTATAACAATTTTCATATCAACTTAGCTCTTTTTCCACAACCTCAAAGGAAGATTCTAGTCATAACATGTGTGATACTTGAGACAAGAACTAGTCATAACATGTGTGATACTAGACAAGAACACAGGTGCTATAAATGAATTTTCAAAACAATATTTAGATGCATCTGGCAGTGTCTCTTGTTCATTGGAACTGATATCAGAGGAAGACAAAAGAATTATAATGCATCTAGCCATCTGTGCAACATATAAAGGATATGGTAGGCCACCTATTTCTAATCTGAAGATTGTTAAAGCAAAAGTGAGGAGAACAATACAATGACAGAAGATTCAAGCCTAGGGAAAATCCATCCAGAGCCAAGGTGTATTGCTCCAAATACCTGCAGAAGAGAGCTGGTAGAGCTTGGCATTGTCATTTGAGACAAAAATCTACAGCCACAATGCCTCACTCTTCCAATTTAACACATCTATCTTTAGTAATAATTACAATTTAATCTATTTTTCATATATTTTAAGGCCAGAAAAAACTGCTATCTAGTCTAACCTCCTACACAACACAAGCCAAAGAATTTCACCTAGTGATTTATGCCACAACTTCTTGTTGAACTAGAGCATATCTTTTAGTAAGACATCCATCTTTATTTTAAAAAAGACTTCAAGTGATGGAGATTGCACCACTTGCCATGGTAAATTGTTCTAATGGTTAATTATCCTCATTGTTTAAAAAAAAATTGCCTTAGTCTAAATTTCTAGTTTCAACTTTTAGTCACTGGATCTTGTCATGCTTCCCTTCCTAGATTGAAGAGCTCTGCACCAGTAGAAACCTTTACTCCAGCACATACTTTTACATCTTTGTTATACATTTTCTAAACACAGAGGAACATACAATTTGGGAACCATTCTCCAGAAGAAATTTTTCCATTCAGCCACTTGTTTGGTAGTTCAGAGGACTCAGAATGTGGAGCATTGAGACAACAAATTGGCCTCTGCCCACTTGAGAAGCAAAAATGAGTCAGTGCTTTGATCTCTAAACCTATTCCCTCCACTAGTACAGTAATAGAGATTCACCTAGTCAGATGTCCTCCAGGGAAGAACCATACATCCCTTCTGCAAGTGACAGCTGAATGAAGTGATCATTGCCATTGTACCAACCTATTAAGGATGTGTTTTCTACACAACTGCAGGCTGGAAGTGCCAAGTGTGAATCATTCCACAAGTTCCAGGACATATTCATAGAATAACTTCTCTTTCAAGGATCACATTGTCTTGAGTTGACAAATGTTCAGTTGAGGCTCACCATAAGACCCTCCCCATATGAAAGACTTATTCATGTAATGTAATATATTTTTATGCTGGGCTTTGAGTCTGGTTTTCAGTGGTTTGAATTTTTTTAAACAAAATGTATCGTATTGTACATATAACGTTCATATCTCACATAACAGATGCAGCTGAGGAATAATAGGTATGATACAACTGATAGTGTGGCCAATTTTCTCTAGCATAGCTTTCCAATAAGACCTTTGACAGCTGGGCATCCCTAAGACACTTTTATTCTTCACTTCAAGAGTATGACCAATAGTCTTCAATCTCACACACCAAGCCTCTACATTTAGATGGAGTTGTTAGTGTTTCTAACATGCTTTGAGATCATGGGATGTAAGGTGCTAAAGAGGTGTAAAGCATTAGTTTCAAGACAGAATAGTAAAATAAGGTTCCTAAATTCAAGGATTTTTCACCCCTTAATGATTTTTTCATTCTGAGTTTAAAAAAATCAACAGTTTATACACTCACCTGACGAAGGTTGATATAAACTGCATTCTGAAGAAACTCAGAAGCTTCCATGCTTCTTTTCTGTATTGCTAGGACTCTCACTGCCTTCACACAGGCTTCCAACTCAATCACACCAGCATTTTTATACTTGAAAAGAGGAAAGAAAAATAACCGAAGTGCCTTAATATACAAGCATGCCTCTCTTTGTCAGGCTTGAAAAATGTTTCTGTGCATGCAATTCACATTTCATTCTTTTCACTTCACCAAAATCCATACAATTACCTCTGAACACTAATGATTACATTGTTGGATTAGCGACTTATGATGCACACTAATGAACAACAATCCATCCTTGAACTGCTAACGTCAGCTTCATCCTCAGTGTAATTTTTACTACCTGTGTATAACAGTTTTCTTTGTTTGGAGATTCTTCTTTCATTGCAAACATGACATTAAAATCCATAATTTTAGAAACTTGGTTTCAGAACAATGCAAAATAAATGTTTTGAAGCTTAAAGAAGGGGATGACAGAACTGAACAAAACGTTAAAATACAGCTAGGCACTGTTATGTAATACCATGAAATGTACCCGTTGTACAGATAAGGATACCCAGTTACGCTGATGTAAAAGGGAATTTATAATACAAAAGGTTTTTCACTCTAAACAGAAGTTTACAGCTACCTAACACCATATGCTTTGAGAATGCAGTTTAGACACAGAAATCTGGAAAAAGGGTCCAGTATGGCTGATGGCTTTAAAAGTTCCTTTTAGTCTCCATTTAAGGATCAAATAAAATAATATTTGCCTTTACTGTTTCTTCAGGTCCCCCCACCTCCTTCTTCACACGCTCCTGAGACTAATGTTCTAAATATTTCATTCCAGGAAAGGTACCATTAGTTGCAAACCCTTCAATAAACTCAGGACACCTCTCAAAGATTGCTCCAGCATACATATGTTAGTCAGCTTACACAGTAACATGTCAATGATAGACATACACATGAATATTCAAAAGTATAACTGTACCCACCATTTAACAGAGAACTTTCCCAAAATAACTAGCATTAATTAGTATATATATTTTAAAGTGCTTTTGTTAATCTACAGGCCTTACAGTCTAAAGGCACAAGTGGTGCAGTACAAAGTACAACTCAACAGAACACCATAGTTTGAGGTTGGTCCCTTGTAGTGTGAAGGCTTAACCAGAATTCTGAAATAGCCAGATCCCCTATCAGAGAGCAGACTCTGTATGCCCTCTGTGTGCTGTACGGTTAGAAGTTACTCATGTTTCTTACAACATTATTGTACCCTTACACAAATGAAAAGATACGCCAACATTTATATGTACTTTATAAGGTAGGTGATCTTTAACACCAACTAAAAATGCATTGACAGTACACTGGAATGATGCATGTATGGAAGTTTTTCATAATGTACGTAAGGTTACCTTGCTGTAGTAAGAAATGGCCTCTTTATATTTATCTATGATGTCTTCAGGGCCAAGGCAGTTCTTGGCACGTCCTATTTCAGCACTGGTATCTGCATTTATACCATTTGAAGTGAGGGCACCTACAGTGGAACAGAGTAAGGAAGGAGCCGGAAGCTTCTGGTTAAAAATTAAACATATCTAATAAGCTAGAATACAAAATAGGTTTCAGTGAAGTGTACATAATGAATAAATAAAGGAGCGATGTCCTGGCTGAGTGACAAATGACTGCAGAATATTATGCCTTACTAAAATGAACTAAATTAATTCAATCATAAAAAAGGCAAACAGGAGATATAGCTATTTGGTTATGAAAGAACATTCAATATATAAATTTATAGTCTCCTATACCTACCTCAATGTTCAGACTTCATTTAAAAAAAAGGTTTTATTTCAAGAATTAAATAACCATAGCCCATTCAAAATTATACAATTTAACTTTGAGAAGCTTCACATTTGTACTATTTATGTTTTAATTTTAAATTTTATATTTTTAAAGATTTAGTGAACAATTATACATAACAAATTTCATAAATTTTACCAGTCAGAATCACTATCAAAACACTTCGAAATCCTTTAAAATGAACTTCTCTTTCATATATCCATCCTCAGAAAACCATACGAATACAAATAAGCCTTGCAGCAGTCCTAAAAGGTCATCAAATCTGAGCCTATCATACCAACTATATAGGAAGCAAGTTCACATCCTGAAGACTCCCTAACCAAATTACATATTGTAACCAGCGCCCTCCAACTCTGATTTCCCTCCAAGCCTGTTTAATCACTAACCCCTGTTATTCCCCTTTGCTTAATCTCTTTCCCAAAATAAAAAAATTAAAATAAAAGGATTGTGTCAAAGAAGGGAAAATTTAAGCAATGAGACATGTGCCCATTACCACCTTAATTCCTTTGCTTGTATGTTTATCCTTGTCCATTTGTGTTTTGTCTTTTTAAGTTGCAAGCTCTTCAAGGAACGGGACCATATAGCCCATGGGTTTAGAGTCTAGCACAATAGGGCCCAAATCCTGATTGGGTCCTTTGGAGGCTCCCACAACAAACAATAACTATTGTCCTTGCTAAGAATTCAAAGAAGCTCTTCCTATTATTTAGAGTAAACTATGGACCTGAATAATGAAACTATCATTACAATTGGAATATTGAGCAATTTTCCAAGTTTTTATTTTAGAAGTTATATCTAAGTACAACAGAATTTTATTGTATAAATCCATTCAGCACATATTTAACATTGTTTTTTTTTCATTCAACATGATACTAGTATATATGATACTATATTTATCAGATAGGAACATATAGCTCTGGAGAGTTTTATTCATGTTTTATAGCTCCAGATCCATTTATTAGAAATGTCATTCTATACAGAAGTCAGTGATAAGAAGCGATACAGATTTACTATTTTGAAAATCTAAAAGCTGAAATGACAATTTCTGTAAAGTCTTTTTTAACAGGATGCTTTCACAACTGTCAGTTTAGAAAACAGAATTATAACTTCTTTATATAAATGTGCATGATTATTCAAAGGTTATACTGTATGTACGATATATCAATAGCGATTCAGGCGTAAGTGCTCTTAACATTTAGCAGTGGACTAAATTTTGGTTCCAATGATATTTATTGGCCTACCATGAAACATTCGAGTATTTTTCAAGTCAAATATTACATAAAACAAACAGCCTAAAACCAGAAGGAAATGTTAACAAGCTAGATTGAGGAACGGAACCTCACACAAAAATCTAGTATATAGTCTCAGTGTGAAACCATCCTGAACAAACAAATTGTGTTAAGTTTTTAATAAATTGTTCAGAATTCTGAAGATCTAATACAATGATGGTAGTTCATGCCCACGTAAAATATTTATTTTATGTCTACACATTCTACACACTATGTGTTTCATTTATCAATTACTGGCCTCCATGTAACAATTCCTTCACCATTAAGAGTCAATATTGGATCTATGTATGTTTCACACTGGATATTATTGAATACTTGGTCTAAGATGGAAGTGACAGAAGAACCATCCATTACACATAATGATAGGACTATGACTACTTTGCATCCCCCATTAGTAACCAGTGGGCAATCTTAACTAATTCATCAATTCTCACATCTTTATTAAATATTGTACATCAAGTTCAGAGTATGATTTGTTTTGATAAGATATTGATATTCACAGACCTATACTCCAACTTATTCAACCAATAAAATATCAGAATATTGTGCAAAATTATACTGAAGGGATATGTTTCATAAGAGACCTATTTTGATATAGATGATGATTCAACAATACAGTACTGTTGCAAAAAAGCAAACAAACAATCTTGGGGTTGGTCTACACTGGGGGAGGGTGTCGATCTAAGATACGCAACTTCAGCTACGTGAATAGCGTAGCTGAAGTCGAAGTATCTTAGATCGATTTACCTCGGATCCTCACAGGGCGGGATTGATGTCCGCAGCTCCCCCATCTATTCCGCTACCACCGCTCGCTCTGGTGGAGTTCCGGAGTCGATGGGGAGCGCGTTCGGGGATCAATATATCGCGTCTAGATGAGACGTGATATAATCGATCCCCAACCACCAATAGGGCGAGTAGTCTGGACGTACCCTTGGATGTATTAGCAGGAGTGTTGTAAGCAAGACACAAGCAGTAATTCTTCCAGTCTTCTCCAGTCTTCTTCCAGTTCTGGGCACCACACTTGAGGAAAATTGTGGACAAACTGGAGAAAGTCCAGAGGAGAGCAACAAATAGATTAAAGGTCTAGAAAACATGATGAGAAAAGATTGAAAAAATTGGGTTTGTTTAGTCTGGAAAAGAAGACTGAGGAAGGACATGATGATAACCTTCAAGTATGTAAAAGGCTCTTATAAAGAGGAAGGTGATAAATGGTTATCCTAAATCACTAAGGACAGGACAAGAAGTAATGGACTTAAATTGCACCAAGGGAGATTTAGGTTAGATAGTAGCAAAAACTTAACTGTAGGGTAGTTAAGCCAAGGAACAAATTACCTGTGGAATCTCTGTCACTGGAGGTTTTTAAGAACAGGTTAGACAAACATCTGTCAGAGATGGTAGAAGATAATACTGGGTCCTACATCAATCCAGAAGACTGGAGTAGATGACCTATCAAGGTTCCTACATTTCTATGATTCTATATACTTGGGGAAAATCAATATTGTAAAAATAGAGATGTTAAAGCTAAAACAGTCTTCTTCTGGACTTCTATGGTAGTAACTGAGAAAAGAGTGAGCAGCAGATTTCAAGTCACTGTCAGGCTAGCCTAAACTGACACAATTTAAAAGAAACCACATAGGGAGCACAAAAAACACTTTTTTTTTTTTTTAAAGCTCTGCTCAGTCTTCTGCTATTTAGTCAGATTCATCTCTCCTTGTGTTAGAACTGTGATTCTACAATCTGCATTCAATGGTTTAATTTGTGCTGTTAAAGGATGAGCCCATGAGAGAAATGTTCTGAATAAAAGACTGCCTTGATAAGAAAATAGGGAAATACAGATTCCAAATTACCTGAAATTTAAAAAAAAAAAAAGCTCATTTACTAGATGCAGCCACAGATGGTTATGAATGAAGTTATGAAGAGAATAAAGCCTTAAAGCCAATAGAGATATCAGAACAGAAAAGGATTAGGAATATAAAGATTAAACCACCACAAAATATCACCAGAATACAATAGTGTTTATAACAGAATGGCTGACAGTCTCTAGGATCTCTGAAATTTCTTCAAGTTAATGAATTGAAGGAGATTCAGAAGCTCACTTTCAAAAAAATCGGAGACACAGTCAGCAATCTTGATGGGATTATATGTCTTACTTCAAAATGAAGGAATAAATGCTCGGAACTGTAAGAAAAATCTCATTTTCTTCCAGTAATCTAAAATTATGTACATGGATTTTTAAAAGGGCTAGAGTCTTAAGTAATATGAATTGTATCTTGCCTCTGTCTATTGTTATATATGTATATGTAGAAAAAGAATAAAATCTTGTTCTTCAAGGTTAAACACCGCATATAAACTATTTAGACGCATTATAGCAAATGTTTGCTTTCCCCCAAAGCATAAATCAAGTATTGATCACTAGCAGTGACAGGATACGAGACTTAAACAATTGGTCTGACCCATTGCAGCATCTCTTATGTTCCAGGCAATGCACCCACGTTATCTAAGTCATCTGGCTAAATCACTCATTTCATGAAGACATAATAAGATTCTACCTGCCTTTTTAGGGTTTAAGTACAGAAAAGGGCAAAATGATTAGGCGTATGAAACAGCTTCCATATGAAAAAAGATTAAAACAACAGACTTTTCAGCTTGGAAAAGAGACAACTAATGGGAGATATGATAGAGGTCTATAAAATTATGACTGGTGTGGAGAAAGTAAATATGGAAGTGTTATTTACTCCTCCTCCTCACACATGAGCTAGGGATCACCAAATGAAATTAACAGGCAGCAAGTTTAAAACAAAACAAAAAACAAAAAACAAAAAAAAAGTGTATTTCTTCACACAATGCACAGTCAACCTGTGGAACTCTCTGCCAGAGGATGTTGCGAAGGCCAAGATTAACAGAGTTCAAAAAAGAACGAGGTAATTCATGGAAGACAAGTCTATCAAAGGCTATTAGCCAGGATGGGCAGGGATGGTGTCCTTAGCCTCTGTTTGCCAGAAACTGGGAATTGGCAACAGGAGATGGATCACTTGATGATTTCCTGTTCTGTTCATTCCCTCTGAAGCACCTGGCACTGGAAGATAGGATACTGGGCTAGATGGACCTTTGGTCTGATCCAGTATGGCCATTCTTATGTTCTTCTCTCAAAAGAGATCACACATTGCTTTCCTTCATTCCAGTCAAATTTACACTTTCCCGAAACAGAGTAACAGAGGTTGAATTGGACATGTAGGATCCTCCATAAGAAGCTGTACAGCTTAAGTTACTGCAAACAACTTGGCTTCCACAAGCCATGAGGAAAAAAAAGCAGAAGTAGCACTCTCCCCTTTTATGCCTCCAAGCTTAATCCATGGGTACAGGCTCCCCTCCAACTGCAGAATTGGAGGAGAAAATGGGGGTCTTACACTTTTACATCAATTGCTTTTGTGAGAAAGCTTATTTAATAGAAGCTATTGAAGAATCCCTAAACCAAAACATGAACACTGTTTAGACATCTACAAAGCAGCGCTAACATCATATAGGAACAAATACAACACTGTTCATATGAAAACTAGTGGACAATTTTTCATTTTATTCTAAGCAACTGGGCCATGAGCAGCTGTCATGAATATAGAGAAATGTGATCTTCACTTAAATATAAAACTTCAAACAGTGAAACTATTTTAAATGGTCATTTAAGGTGATCCATTTGACAGTTTCGCTGTATCTTTTTTTTTAGGAAAGTAACAACAGCCTTTATAATCTGTATTCTTTTTAAAACAAAGGTACATTCCTACTGTCATTTCTACATAAAACAGCCCTTTTTCAGTTTATTTTGGATATCTTCATTTTAATACAATTGTTCCCAGAAAAAAAAAAACTTATTTGCATATGAAAAACTGAAATACGTTGCTAAGGTGTTTCATGTTACATTAACTGAGGGCAAGGAAAATTATGAAATTATAATTAACTATATCTAAAAGAAGCAATTAACCCTTTTGTTGCAAAGTGCCACAGAGCACCAAGGTATAAGTATTTTTTCATTAGTGCTTATGCAACAAACTGCCTTTAGGGTCTGCTGCAAGTCTCATTTCTTCAACTTGTCTGTTCTGAATCATATTTGCCGCACACCCACTCTTATACCTGTTCATTTTTTGTTCTTCTATTCATATTGCTAAATGGGATAAGACCTCACTGAAATGGGTTGGGTGGCTTGCATCACAGCTTTTGGGTTTGTCATAGTGACAGATGTTTTGATAGTGTCCAGGTGAATACTGTATTTACATCTTAATGCATTCTATTTGGTTTTTATTGTCTGATACTCAGATGTCTCACGAGACACCTTGCGAATGGACTAAATAAATGAATCCCACATCACATAATTTTGGTCTAATAAACACAAGTTACAATTTGTAAATCATCTTTTGTCATCAACAGCCTTTGGTGGTAAACTGAATGCTGCTTCAGAGTTTGAGCAAAGTAATTATTGAAACAGAAATAAAAACCCACAGGACTAAGAACGCTAGGACTATTTAGAACAGAGTAAAGTCAACATTACTGCTCTAGAAAAAGGCATTAAGACTACTACCTCACAGCATTACTAAAAATATAACTGGAAAAAAAAATCAAGGAGTTCTTTTAAGTAAATGGACAGAGAAAGTTAAGCCAGATTTCTAGCCATTCTGATGTTATTTAGACAGTGTTCTCCAAAATCCATATGATCATGACAAAGTCGCAGGTTCAATTTCTTAAAAATGCCTATCAACTTTTGTATAAGTGACTTGATATATCTTGGGCCTGATTTTCAGAAGTACTGAGCATCCACAAAACTAAGAGTCAAATCAGCCCCACACTTTATCAAACTGATACCAAAAACTGAGGCACAAAGTCTGAACCAATTTTGAAAATTTAGCTGTAATCATCCACACAGATGCAAAACAAGTAAAAAAAAGCTTACTGTCAGAAAACAAGCAAAAAGACAAAGTACCTGGGTCAATGAGAACTTCTTGTGCCCCTAGGAGGAAAAAAAAAGATTTTTTCAGCCTTAAAAATATAGCCAACATAAAGTAAGCTATTGCAATATATTTTACAACTATCATCAGTCATAAGCAGAATTACAGGAAAATTAAAATCTAGCACAGACACTGCTGTTAAAACAGTAGTTGATTAATTTGAAGTCATAGCACAACAATTGTCGTTTGGTTACAACACATTTACCATATCTTGTACCTATATTAAATGTCCTTTTTTAAAAATATATCATCAGAAAAAAAAGTTATGATTAGTTCTAAGACCAAACCAAAAGGAATTAATATTTTAAAGTCAAATCCTAGATGATCTTAATTTTTAGTCATCCCTCCACTTTTTTTTGTTAGAAAGCTTCCATAACACAGTGTACTTATAAGTGCTTGTAGTGTATTTACCACACAATTACTACCATTAGGACCCTTATACTTTAATGTCTTCTGACTTCCTTTAAAAAGAAGATCATCCCATTTTTTTTTTAAGATTTTGTTAATGACTCTACCATCAGAGAGCACGGCTCTTCAGAAACTGAATACATGTTGGTGGTAGACTTCAGTCAAGGTTGGGTAGCAGAAAGAAACACTCTCTACATCTCAGATGTAGATGTAGTCCATGAGATTCTGTTTTGTGTAAGGTCTACCCAACACTCAAGCTATTTATGTTAAATATATGGTAAAAGGAGATTGTATTTGAGAAGTGGCTTCATTTTTTTTTTTTAATTAGATACAGCATCCTGTTGCTCTCAACCCTGGAGAAGATAATTGAAATGTGAAGAGAGGGCTCAATAGCCCCAAACTATGTGTGTTCTTTATCCGATAGCTTGTACTTCCTTAAACTGATTCTCAGTCTCTAGACCAGATAGGTAAACTAGAAATTTAAAAGCTACAGGAAAACTGAAATTAAATTTTCTATACCTAACTCTATAAGGCTATTTTACTTGGCACTTTTAAAAATGTAAAATCAAATAGAAAGGCAACTGAAAAAAGTAAGATACTTCAGACAGTGGAAGTAGCACAAACAGTATGTACTAAACAGAAAACAACAATCAGAAAAATCTTAGAGAAGATACAAAAATGTTTGTGTTATAATCAGACCTTTATATATATATTTTTTGAGAGATGGTTTGGGATCAGGATATAGTAGCTGTTCCGACAAAGATTAGAATCCAACTATTTAGACCTCAAAATGACAGTGATAATAACTAGGGCTAGTGATGAGATCTTGTAGACTGTAAAATAACAGCTCTAGATTAAGATGTGTGTTCCTGAAAGGTATGGAGTGAAGAGAACAGACTAAATTAAAATACTAGTTGTCTCTATGAATGTTTACTTGATAAAGAGAGTGGCTTATTGGAAAGCTTTTAACAAGAAATTTAAGAAGTTTATATTTACCAGTGTATTAAATATACAACTTGCAGAAGTGACTGGAAGACACTGCAAATTATTAAATTACAAAACAAATGAAGAAAGTAGTAATAAATCACAAAATGTATTTTGTTCAGTTATTCTGACATGAATTATGATAACATACTTTTGTAAAAATAAGTTTTAGTAACGAGACTTCACTGCAACATCTACTATTAAATCTTTGCTGAGGAGGTGAAGAGAGCCACATCTGTGTGCTTGATGAGTGGGATATCATCTTGTCCAACTTGGAAGACGCATTCTAACACAGGGGTTTTCAAACTGGGGGTTGGGACCCCTCAGGGTCATGAGGTTATTATATGGGAGGTCGCGAGCTGTCAGCTCCCACCACAAACCCCACTTTGCCGCCAGCATTTACAATGGTGTTAAATGTTTATAAATTAAAAACACTTTTTTATTACCACTACTATTAAGGGGGAGGTCGCACACCAAGGCTTGCTGCGTGAAAAGGGTCATTAGTACAAAAGTTTGAGAACCACTGAGGTTATGAGACTAGCTGGACAAAACTTTATTTACTTAAATGACATGAATACCTGGTGTAATCTTTTGAAATACGCTCTTTTACTGTAAAGTTGAAGTGTCAATACATATAATTTGTAATTCATCCCTTGAAAATGCAAAATAAATGTTTGCCAGTTTTGATATGTATATTAAGCAAAGCTATTTTTACAAGATGGAATTAGTTCTGATCACAATTTTAAAAAGAATTTATGATTAGCTGTTAAACAAGGGAATGGGGATTGTTTTTTGGTTTTTTTTTTAAACTCTAAATAGCTAGCAGGCACTCTCTCCAAGGAAGCAACAAAGAGTCCTGTGGCACGTTGAAGACTAACAGATATACCGGAGCATAAGCTTTCGTGGGTGAATACTCACTTCATCACTACTTGCCACAGGTGCCACAAGACTCTTTGGTGCTTTTTACAGATCCAGGCTACCCCTCTGATACTTATCTCCAAGGAAGGTAACCTGTTTCATAAAAGCTATACAAAGTATTTACAAAAAGCATACTAAAGCCTTTCAATGGCAAGTTGTCAGTTTCCTGACTGGTGTTTAATTTTACAACCAACATTTTAATAAAAAGACCTAATAAATGGGCTTTGTTTAAAATTGATATGAATTACAATTCAGTATGAGAGTATTATAATTCATACAAGTAACTGCATATATACTCTGCCAATAATGCATAAGTTTTAAAGAAAGTGATACAGTCTTCCAAACAAGTCCTTGAATAAAGAACACCAAAAGCCATGGATATTGAACATACCCTTCTTATCCTTATCAATTCATATAGTCCTCTCACACCATTTATATATTTTCTCAAAATTGCCTGCGTTTTTCCCTGCTGAATGTTTTTCACCAAATCTTAAGTAGAATCCTGGTCTT
This sequence comes from Gopherus flavomarginatus, assembly GCF_025201925.1. Lineage (NCBI taxonomy): Eukaryota > Metazoa > Chordata > Testudines > Testudinidae > Gopherus > Gopherus flavomarginatus. Next base: position 291,807,325 of record NC_066618.1, read on the forward strand.
AAACACACAACCAGAGAAATTCTGAACAAATTCTCTCTTAATATCACTACAAAACCATTGGATTTTTATACTAAAAATAAATCTTCTCACAAAAAAAAGATATTAGTTCCGTTTAATACCATTTTTACCTGTGTGTGAAATTCTTATTACACACGAGGGCGAGTGGGGAGACTACAGATTAAGGGTTGTCATTACTAAACATCTAGGGAAAAAAAAGTCAGAGCAGAAGCCCCATTTAAGGCTTACCTGGTCGGTGTCTGTTGCTTGCCTCAGCGGGAAGAGAACTACCTTGAGCCCTACGAGCCCCAGCTTTACCTCCTGTGCCACCAGGGTAGTGATAGATAACTGATGCTGAGCATAAACCTTCAAGAGCAGCTGGAGATTAAAGATAAAGAAATATTTACTTAACAGAGAATCAATTCATCACATGATATCAAGTATTATAATTTATAATCCTATAAACAGAGTCTCAAAACCCTCACTCTGTTGGGGCACGCATAGAAATTTTTTTCCATGGAACGCATCAACCCCTGCAAAGCCATCCCTGTTGCGCCTACTGAGTTCACACCACAGTCGGTCCCCTTCAAGCATGTCCCACCCAGGTACAATCTCATTCCCCATCAGTGAGAAGGAACATGGGCTGCTGAAATGGAGCAAGGCCAGGCAGGCCCCCAGGGGGAAGCCCTGGTACAGAAGCCAGCACCACAGCAGTGGCAAGGAGGACAAATATTGTCAACCCCACTGCTCAGTGTTTCAGAGTAGCAGCCATGTTAGTCTGTATCTGCAAAAAGAACAGGAGTACTTGTGGCACCTTAGAGACTAACAAATGTATTTGAGCATAAGCTTCCGTGGGCTACAAAAGTTTTTTGCTGACAGTCCATCTTAATTAGTTAGCCTCTTAGGAGCTGGTTGGGCAACTCCTACCTTTTCATGTTCTCTGTATGTATACATATCTCCTCACTATATGTTCCATTCTGTGCATCCGACGAAGTGGACTGCTCAGTGTGTCCAGCCAGATTTAGCTCTGCAGCTCCTCCATCACAATGGAGGGACCACAGTAGTGCTGAACTTCAGTGCACAGGGGCCAAATGCAACTCTCTCGATTATGGCCCCATGATCCCTCCATCATGATGCTTTTAGCAATCTCTGTCATAAAGGAGGGGCCACACCTGTCTGGGCAGTGGGGAGGCCAGTCCTGCTCCTCCTTGGCACTGTCAATGATACGCATCAAGCGTAACGTGTATGGCTGCATATATACCACTGCACCCTTCATGAATACAAATTTTTGTCGGGCTCCTTCCCATGCTAGAACAGAACATTCTAAGCATCATTGCTCCTTTCTCAAGAGTGAAAGGAAAAAGACAGTAAGTAGAGTGGCTGAAGCTGATACGTCTGTTGCAAGAGGGGAGCCATGAAGTAAAATAAAGCAAAGACGTGCGGGAGGAGAGGGGGTTATGTCTACGCTTAGCTGGAGGTGCAAATTCCAGCTTAAGGATACATACCGCATGCTAGCTCCAATCAAGCTAGTGAACTAAAAATAGATTGTAGGTATGGCAGTGTGAGCAGTTAGCCACCCCAAGTACATATCTAGCATCTTGGATGGCTACATACTTGAAGTGGCAAGCCCCTTTTGCCACTTGCACCATTGCAGCTACACTATTTTTAGCACAACAGCTTGATCAGATCTAGCATGTGTATGTGTGCTTGCACCAAAATTTATATCTCCAGCTCAAAGTGTATACATATCTTAAGAGGAGTGGAAGGAGAAGCAAAGAGCACAGCAGCAGGAGCTGCTAGTGATTTCCCTACATGGACGATGTAAAGGTCTAGAAAACATGACCTATGAGGGAAGATTGAAAAAATTGGGTTTGTTTAGTCTGGAGAAGAGAAGACTGAGGGGGTACATGATAAGAGTTTTCAAGTACATAAAAGGTTGTTACAAAGAGGTGGGGGGTGAAAAATTGTTCTTGTTAACCTTTGAGAACAGGACAAGAAGCAATGGGCTTAAATTGCAGCAATGGTGGTTGAGATTGGACATTAGGAAAAATCTTCCTAACTGTCAGGGTAGTTAAAACACTGGAACAAATTGCTTAGGGAGGTTGTTGAATCTCCGTCATCAGAGGTTTTTAAGAACAGGTTAGACAAACATCTGTCAAGAATGGTTTTGTTAATACATAGTCCTGCCTTGACAGCAGGGGACTGGACTAGATGATGGACTGAGGTCCCTAAATTTCTGTGATTCTATGGAAGAATGAGAATCAGCAGCTAAGCATCCAATGACCACTTGTGCACCTAGGAGAAAAGCAACAGCAGCACAAGAAAAAAAAAAAAAAGAGACCTGCAAAAAGATGAAGCCTAGGGGCCAAAACTGATTTGCATGATGTGAAAGGAGTGAAGGTATGCGAATGTAAGTTAAATATACGTGGGTTTGGCAGCCACAGGAGCATACATTTTTTCATCCAGTCTTTACTATGCCTCATACCAGCAAGATTTGAAACATTTTTCCCCACACCTATTCACCTGAGGACTAAGATCACCTTTTAAAAACAGCTATTACACAAGTCATGCATAATATAGTTATACTAAAGAAGCCCATGTTTTATATTGCAAATATGCTAAATTCTCACTTTCTATAACAAATAGTATTTTCCTTGCATTCTTAGTCACGTACTAATTCTTTTGGCTTGATTTTCAAGTCACATTTTATTGGATTTTTTAAGTGTCTTTTTAAGTGCATTTAATTGCTGCATTTTTATATTGCAGCAAGAAGGCAAAAAAAAGTTATTTGCTTCATACCAGAATCTTAAATCATTTGTGTTTTATCAGCATCAATTAAGCCTACCTCCAAGCCACAAAAAGTCATTTACAGAACGCAGAAGTTCCACAGCCATATGATAATGTACCAAGGAATCTTGTAACATCCCAGCTTGTAGACACAGATCACCAACATGTTTCCGCATCCGACCTTGACAACGTTTCTTATAATGTCTGAAATATAAAAGATAGTGTATAGTTACTCCCACAATACCTACATCCTATGAGCTGAGAAAGCACTGAGTTACTTGTTTTTATTCTTTCCTCTCTATTTACGTGTCACAGAGACATTAAACATGGCTGTGATGTTATTGACATGATTGTGACCATGTAGATCATTGCTATAACCAAGGTCCTATAGTTGCACCAAATCTTGTTCAAAGGAGGTCAAGTAAGGCGTCTATAGAAAGCTTGTAATTCACTGTTTATGATTATGCTGTCTGTATGTCTATCTTTTTTGTATTTGACGTTATGAATATTGGCTACGTACTTGTATCTCAATGTGTTTGATTTTAAGTAGCCTCAGTGAAGCATTTGGTCAGCTTCTTGAGAATGGGCACTTACGGGGAACAGTCCTATCAAGAAACACTTAACTAACAATGGACTTTGGGAGATGCCAATCCACATCTGAGCTTTCCTGGAACGTTCAAACTAACATGTAAACAACGGTGTCGGCCTGCAAAAACCTGAATCATTCATGGACATGTGACTTGCCCAGGTGGCTACAAACTTCATCTTGTTGCTGTGACTTTGCAGAGAAGAACAAAGGGGTTTCTGCCCATAAGAGAGAGAATATAAAAGGCCCTGGAAGCCTCTCCATTCTGTCTTCAGCTGGCTCAATAGATGGCCTCTCCACCCCAAAGAGATGGACTACAACTAAGGGGGTGTGAGTGATTGCTGGACCCAGGCCATAAACCACAACGTTGGTTTGAAAAGGATTGGGCTCAGACTAGGAAGGGGTCTAGTCTGTGAAAGAAGCTTATTGGGACATCCTTGATGGTGAGATTTTCCTGTATTCAGTTTACTACTGTATTAGGCTTAGAAGTGCATATTTTTAGGTGATAATTGGAGATATACCAGTCTCCTAGAACTGGAAGGGACCTTGAAAGGTCATCGAGTCCAGCCCCCTGCCTTCACTAGCAGACCAATTTTTGCCCCAGATCCCTAAGTGGCCCCCTCAATGATTGAACTCACAACCCTGGGTTTAGCAGGCCAATTCTCAAACCACTGAGCTATCCCTCCCCCTGATACCTGGGGGAGCGAAGAGCTGTGCATACCGCTCTATCAGTGTTATCAAGGGCAGACAATTTATGAGTTTACCCTGCATAAGCTAAATACTAAGTAAAATGGATTTATTTGGGGTTTGGATCCCATTGGGAGCTGAGTCTGGGTGCTAGATACAGGAGCACTTGCTAAGTTATTTTCAGTTAAGTCTGCAGCTTTGGGGGGCATAGTTCAGACCCTGGGTCTGTGTCGGAACAGACTGGCATGTCTGGCTCAAAAAGGCAGGGTTCTGGAGGCCAAACTGACAGAGAAAGACAGGCTCAGAGGTAGTCTCAGCACATCAGGTGACAGTCCCAAGGGGATCTCTGTGACCGAACCCATCACAATGGCAATTCATCCTTTATCACTGAGCAAACAGTCCATCAACTATAACCAGTGTATTGGGCAAAATGAAAAATAAAGACCAAACACCCTCAAGAAATATTGATGAGATATATAGACATTCTGAATATACAGCACTGCTGTACATAGATTAAACTGAAAGCCTTCCTTTCAGAGAATAATTTTACTTGTAAATTATGAAATATATAGAGAAAAATGCTAATAGAAATAGGCAGATCATTCTTTTCACGTTTTATTAATTAAATATACCTCTATCTCGATATAATGCTGTCCTCGGGAGCCAAAAAAAAAAAAAAAAAAAAAACTTCCCACGTTATAGGTGAAACCAGGTTACATCAAACTTGCTTTGCTCTGCCAGAGTGCATAGCCCAGCCCTCCCGGAGCACTGCTTTACCACGTTATATCAGAATTTGTGTTATATTGGGTCGCGTTATATCGGGGTAGAGGTGTATTTGCTCTGTAGAACTAACAGCCTGTTAAAATAGCACACAACTTTTTCCTGTGAGGGGATGGATTATCTATGGATCTGCTGAAGACCTAAGCATCTTCCCACTTTTACTCACACTTTCAGCCTCGGTGACCAACATCCCAAGAGCTGAATGGGATTCGCTTCAAAGCCCACCTATATCACTGAGTAAAAGATCAGCTAGAAAAATAACTATAGAACACCACAAGGCATTCAGTTCCCATCTCTCTCCCCAACCACCCAAGTAAGGAAACTACAAGGAACAGGCAGCTTGTGGAAAATTTTAAACTAAATAGATGCTTCAATAGAGTTAATTATTAGAAAAGTAACTAATCTGGATAATGGATTCTTGATGTAGTATTGAAGCTAGCCTTCCTTAACCAGAACTTCTCAGAAATAAGTAGGTGAATGGAATAGATGCAAAGTAACAAATATATACTTGCCCCTAGGGACTCATCATGCTTCAAGACAGGAGGCAAATCATTCACTTTCTCAGAAGAGACTTCTCTCAAGGTATGTCTACACTGCAATAAAAATCTGGGGCTGACCTGTGTCAGCAGACTTCAGCTTGGACTGTGGGACTGTTTTATTGCAGTGTAGACTTGCAGGCTCAGGCTGGACCCTATGAAGCCCAGAAATCTACACTTCAAACAAACACCCTAGAGCCCAAGACCTGCACGCCTAGTCAGTTAGCACGGGCCAGCCACAAGTGTCTAGTTGCAGCACAGACATACTCTCAGAGTCCCTCAGCAAATATCCGCACATTCTGCTCTGCCTTCAAGGACACACCTAAGTATTCTATAGACTGAAAATATTCGCACCACCAGTAATTAAGCTTTTTTTCCATTTGAAAGACTGAATAAAACGGTCACTCATCTACATTAATTTTGTAAGTACACATAAATCCTAGTGCTGTATCATCAGAGATTCTTCCAATATGAGTATATTATTCAAATACATTTATCAGTGTTTCTAGTATCTTCTCTCCAAGATTAAATTTCTCCAAGTTATTTAAGTCTTTCCTCTTCTTCCTCTTTTACATAAGAACTAAATGAAATAACCATCAACCCCAAGGTCAGTTAATTGAGACTATACAAATTGATCTCCTTTCATATAAAAAAATCCAACCTCGCCATCTAAAAAATTAAATTAAATAGGAATAAAGTTTTCATTTCAGAATCCAATTTAAGTTAGCTAAGATTTACAGCATATATACAGACTAACCCTAAAGCAGAGATTCTCGAACTGCGTTCCGCGGACTACCAGTGGTCTGCGAGCTCCACTGGGGTGCGCTGTGGATAGCTCCCTCTAAGGTGCATGCCTACGTGGCTGCACACGAGAAAATAAAGGGCCACCCACCTAACTAGTGGAGCCACATGGTGCCTGGACCCTGGAGAAGACGCTTATATAAGGTGAGGTGGTGGCCTGGGGGGGGGGGGCGGCACGCAGGGAATAGAGAGTAGGGAGGAGGCGGCAGTGGGGTGAGAAGAGGGGTTGGGGGGGAATTAGGGACATGCAGGACTGCAGCGGCCAAAGAGGCAACTTTTCCCAGCTCCAGGGCTGTGGCTGCAAGGGAGACTGCCCTCCCACCTCCCCAGCCCCAGTTCGGGGCTGCCATGACAGGGGTGATCCCCCTCACTCCCCCCTAGGCCCAGTTCAGGGGCTGCTGCGGCAGGGGGAATGGGTCACATCCATCACGTTAGAAAGGTAAGACTACTGATATTAAAATATGTGTTGTGTGATTTATAGAAAAAAAATTTTAAAATTTTATTTTAAAAAATTTATATAGCACTTTTATGCAAAGTGCTTTACAATAGCTAGTTGATGGTACAAACATTTGGAAAGATCATTATGTGGTCCGCCGAGACCCTCTGCAATTTTCAAGTGGTCCGCAAAAAAAAAGTTTGAGAACCACTGCCGTAAAGAATTTGAAAGAGTAACAGGGACCTCAGGAAAATTACAGAGCACTTTGTATGAACTGGTACACTTCCCCATGAAAAAAAGAGGAAAACTCAGTAAAATTGTGTGGAAACATGAGACTAGCAGAGATTTCTGCCTGTAACAGCAGCAATTGCATTTGTTATGACTAAATTCAATTCATGATAACGTTTTAAAAAACAGAATTTAACATCTAAACCAGGGGTCGGCAACCTTTCAGAAGTGGTGTGCCAAGTCTTCATTTGTTCACTCTAATATAAGTTTTCATGTGCCAGTAATACATTTTAATGTTTTCAGATGATCTCTTTCTATAAGTCTATAATATATAACTAAAGTATTGTTGCATGTAAAGTAAATAAGGTTTTTAAAATGTTTAAGAAACTTCATTTAAAGTTAAATTAAAATGCAGAGCCCCCCTGAATTGGTGGCCAGGACCCGGGCAGCATGAGTGCCACTGAAAACCAATGGGAGAATACTTCAACCTCTCTAACCACTCAGTGACAGACCTGAAGGTGGCAATTTTACAACAAAAAAACTTCAAAAACAGACTCCAAAGAGAGATCGCTGAACTTGAATTCATATGCAAATTAGATACAATTAACTTAGGTTTGAACAGAGACTGGGAATGGTTAGATTGAATTAGTGTAATGGCCCATTTCCTCATGTTAAGTATCCTCACATCTTCCATGGGTCATCTCAATTATCACTTCAAACTTTTTTTCCTCCTGCTGATAATAGGTCCTCTCATTTGATTGCCCTCTTATAGTTGGTATGGCTACTTCCACCTTTTCATGTTCTCTGTATGTATAAATATCTTCTTGCTGTATGTTCCAGTCTATACATCCAATGAAGGGGGCTGTGGCCCACAAAAGCTTATGCTCAAATAAATTTGTTAGTCTCTAAGGTGCCACAAATACTCCTGTCCTTTTTATATATAGTAACAGACGTCCCCAATAAAAACACCCATTTTAAAATAACTATCTGTAATTCATTGTTGTTTATGAAGAACTAAGTTATCCAAATGAACGATTTTTATTGTTGTTACAACAATGTGCAGTTTTTACAACTTGTGCTTTAACACCGTACAAATGTCTCTGCCAAGTCAAAAAGGTGAACATTCATGTAAACAACATCCATCCTCAACATACAGATGATAAAAAACTTAATTCACTAGATGCTTGGGGGTTTTGTCTGGTTTTCTTTTTAAAGTCACCCAGCTACAAAAAGGGTCAATAAAAACATTAATTCAGAACTAGACTGAAAAAATGCTTGTCGTCTGTTATCAAATGCATTTTATTTATATATAGCAAAAAAATTAAAAATCACGTTTTGGTGATTTCCTCTAGTGTACAGTCATGAAATAAATTATTTGTCCCAGCTATTGATGCTATGAGGCCTGAGATGAAGAAATTGGTGCAAAATTTTACAATATAATAAGGAGGTTATAACTTTTTTTTTCCTGGATGCATTAGTTGGTTGATCATGAGTCACCAGGGTTCTGGTTCCCTGTGGTCTACGCCAATTCCAAGACAGTGACAGAGGTTAGACATCATTTTCTACGCTCTCTCACACAGAGTGGCATGAGCAGAGCGCCACTGTACTTGCTTGCTCTTCCTTTCCCGCATAAGGCAATCCAAGATTATTGATGGACAGTGACTGCTGAAGACACGAGATGAAAAGGCACCCCAATCCCCAAAAATACTGGCAAGTGGCAGCAAGTCCACTAATCCTATCCCAAACCATAAAGGATGTTGTCACTTACAGGACTACATGCATAGGCAATGAGTTATATGGGCTCGAGGTGCCCGGGCTCCAGGAATATTCAGGGCCGGGTGCCCTGCTCCAGCAATATTTGGAGCTGGGTCTCTCCCCTAGCCCTGCCTGGATCGGGACCCGGCCCCAGCCCCCGCGGGTCTCCCACCACCGCTCCGCCCCGCAGTGTCCCTGTCTGGAGCAGGTCCCAGCCTCCGCCTTCCACCCCTCCCCCTGCATCCCCCCTCCGCCGCGTCCCTCCTGCTCGCAGATCAGCTCCCAGCAGAACTGCTGCCTGCTGTCCCAGGGTCCTAGCGCCTGCCATCCGCTAATGGCAAGGCAGGCTGCCCTTACCCTGCTCTTCTGCCCTAGCCCTGAGCCTCCCCAATGCCCCAAACCCTCATCCTCAGCCAGAGCCCTCATCCCCCAACACCCTGAGCCTCTGCCCCAGCTCTGGGCCCCCCGTATCATGGAACCTCTCATCCTCAGCCCCAACCCACATTCCCCTGCAGCCTGATCCTCTGCCCCAGCATGCACCACCTCCCCTCTTCCTATACCCCCCCAGCCGAGCCTGTACCCTTCACCCCCTCCTGCACACCCACCCTCTGCCCTAGCCCAGAGTCTACATCCACCACCCAAACTCCCTCCCAGAGCCTGCACCCCTCACCCCTTCCTACACCCCCAGCACCAGCCCAGAGCCTGCACCCAAACTCCATCCCAAAGCCTGCAGCCCTCACCCCCTCCTGCACACCCACTCCATGCCCCAGCCCGGAGCCTGTACCCATGTCAATAACCTAGTCCCAGATTTGGACCTTAGCGTCCAAAATATGGGGGTTAGCATGAAAACCTCCAAGCTTAGTTACCAGCTTGGACCTGGTACTGCTGCCACCACCCAAAAAATGTGAGTGTTTTGGGGCACTCTGGTCCCCCCAAAATCCTTCCCTGGGGACCCCAAGACCCAAATCCCTTGAGTCTCACAACAAAGGGAAATAAACCTTTTCCCTTCCCCCCCCCTCCAGGTGTTCCTGGAGAGATACACAGAAGCAACCTCCGTTAATCTAAACAGAGGGATTCCACCCTCCCCGTTCCCAGCCTGGAGAACAGAATTACCGAGAGTCAATCTCTCTTCCCCCCTCACCCAGAGTGAATGCAAAGTCAGGCTACTACATCTAACACACACAGGTTTTCCCCTGACTTCTTCCTCCCACCAATTCCCTGGTGAGCTGCAGACCCAATTCCCTGGAGTTCCTCACTAAAGAAAAACTCCAACAGGTCTTAAAAGAAAGCTTCATATAAAAAAAGAAAGAAAAATACATACAAATGGTCTCTCGGTATTAAGGTGACAAATACAGGGTCAATTGCTAAAAAGAAATATGAATAAACAGCCTTATTCAAAAGAATACAATTCAAAGCACTCCAGCAACTATAGACATGTAAATACAAAACAAAAAACCATTTTGTACTCACAACTTGGAAACAGAAGATTAGAAAGCAGGAAATAGAAAAATCCTTCTCTAGCTGAGAGAGATTCAGGCAGAAGACAAAGAACTCAGACACAAACTTCCCTCCACCTAGAGTTGAAAAAAGTCCTGTTTCCTGATTGGTCCTCTGGTCAGGTGCTTCAGGTTACTTTTTTTTCAGGTGAAAGAGACATTAACCCTTAGCTATCTGTTTATGACAACTCAGCACCCAAACTCCTTCCTAAAGCCTGCACCCCTCCTGCACCCTAATCCCCAGCCCAGGATCTGCACCCCAGACTTCCCCCCTGAAACGCCATCCAGAGCCTTAGGCAGGTGGAGGCAGAGTTGGGGGGGACGGGTTCTGGGCACCACCAAAATTTCTACAAACTTGTCTCCCAGGACTACATGGTCTTATGGGATACCCCATAGCTTCACATAACCATTCAAAACCTGCATCTTTGAAGGTTCCCCACTCACTAGAGTTACATGTGGTTGACTACTGAGAGGCTGGCTTACAATGTGCTTTCAACTATAGTTCCATCTTTATGCAGTAGCTGCTACGTTTTTAAGGAACAAAATCCTCTTAAGTAAGAATCAGTATTGTTTTGGAAGCACTGTGTAGTGCTGGTGGAAAACAGACTGCTTGTCTGCTACCACAGTAAAACAGTTATCACTAACAGCCACCATAATACCTCCATCAAACTTGCTTACCTTATTCTGGGAGTCCACATTTTTGGTTTAACATTAAGCATCTCATCAGCTGGCATGTGCAGGACACAATACATACCTCTGTACCACTTCTGTGGATAGAAGCAGAAGGCAGAGTCCTGGCCACTTCCATCCCCACCTGATCTCATGTACATATGGTGCATATATATATTGCAGCCATGCATTTGACTTTATATGCATTGCTCTGTACCACCCCTATTTTACTGTCTCCAGCTAAAATTGCCCTAGGTGACTGCCATAATTATGTGCAAATTTCAGAATGGGCAAAAAAGTGTTAAATCATTACATTTCAAACTAGAGGTAAATTTAATCACAAACCATTTAGCAAAAAGTTTGGAGGAGTTCCTGATTCTTCAAAGTGTCAGAAAACAAAACTGACGGTTCAAAAAACATGCAAAATGAATTGGCAAAGTTTTCATGCAAAATGCTGCAAAAGAAAAAAACAATCCCCACCAAATTCAATCAATTCCCAATTCTGGTTAGCATGCAAAAAAAACAAATATCACTGTTCATAACATTATTGAGCCTTTAAAAATCCAGCTACAGCATTTAATTTTCATCACTGACAAAACATTTTAATTTTGAAAACAAACACAGGCAGTAGCTTCATTGCTTTGAGTTTACAAAATAAAGCAGCTTCCCGAGGTCAGCAGCCATCTCAGCAAATTGTTTGTGTTCTACGAAAAAAATTCCAGCATTGCCACCAAATAGAATTGCCATATGCTAAAAGAAGTGAACCCATGATAATAACAGTCCAGCAGTAATTCTTAGTTGTACTAGAAAACAAACATATACAAGCAACACTCAACTATGTAATGAACACAGAATGGAAAGGCAGCACATGAAAACTAACTCATTTTAAAATATAATCTATCACAGCCTACCTTTTCAGACCCAACAACAAACTCACAGGGCAGTATGAGAGGGAAAAAAAAGAAAAGAAAGGAAGGAACAAAACAAAAATTAGAAATATACAAGAACAGAAAAAAATTAAATAGCCAGGTATACATGTACTCAGATTTCACACAGTTCGACAAAGAGCAGTGAACAAATCCCACCTACTATATATTAACATTAGAAAAGCAATACATCTACATAGCATCTTGCTCTCTCATCACCCAATAACAATGCTAAGTAGATGTCTTATCAGTTCAAAATCAACAATGTAATTGTGCCCATACTAACACCTGAGTTGATGTGAATAACTTAAACATTAAAATAATTTGGGCCCAACAGTCTAGAAATACTGGCTATTTTTTTTTTTAATTGAAAACAGGGAAAGCCTAGAAAAAGTTATTAAACAGCGGTATCTGAAATGGCCAAGAGGGAGTGACTTCAACAGAAATGATCTCATATGAAGACCTGAAAACAAACAGTCATAGTACTACACACAATCAGTAACACACCAGATAAGAGAACATTAAACTTGTCTATAACATAGCATGCTGAGGCACCACCACAGGAGCTCTGAGTATGCACCTTCCCTGATACCTTGAGGTTCAAAAGCCTTGTGTTTCTTCATAAGGATACACAAGCCCACCTACTTTGTCCAGTGGGAATTCCTGGCTAGTCAACAGATGGTTATATTGTAAATGCATCAGATCCAGAAGTTTTTAACAACTGGCTCTTTCCTGTTCAGAGTAGCTATATCTTTTACCACTACCAGATTCTTGGACTCTGAAGTCCAGGCATTTTGGACCATAGGGAATGCTATTTCCTGTCTATATCTTAACCTTAGGCTTCAACCCTGCTGAGTCCTACACATGTGCTTATCTTTATGCATTGTGAGTAGTCCCCACTCACGTAAAGCCTTGACAAACCAATGCCTTAATGCTCCTACTCATCCCCTCCTCTTGGCTATTCCAGTCCATTTTAAGATCATGTACCTGCTTTGATTTCTGCTTCTCTTTATTAACCAGTCAGGAACATCATAAATAAAATACATTGTTTCTATAGTGCTTTCCATATGAAGACTTTAAAGAACCTTACAAACATTAATGACCTAAGGAAATATTGTCCCCATTCTACAGATGAGGAAACCAAAGTACAGTGGGATTAACCGATTTGCCCAGGATCACATGCTGGCAGGCTGTGCCAGGAACTGAACCAAGGTCTGACTCCCAGTCCTATGTCTTATAATCAACAAGATCATCTTTCTTTCCATGGCTTCCTACTTCTCAGCTGCTAAGTAAGCATTTTACCATTTAAGCTAATTCTCCAACACAAATACCGTAATTAGGCTTAGAAGGATTTGATTTTAATCAGTAAATGTCACTAAACATCTATTAAAACCATACACACAAACCGATGAAAAAGTATTTCCATTGATGATCATCTAAATTTATAAATAGGCAAACTAAGAAAAAGACTGCTTGAGAAATATCAGAGTATGGCTTAAGGATATTTACTTTGTATATTTTGACATGATGTTGACAATCTGTGTTTTAATAGCTATAAAGCTAATTTTTTGAATCTCAATGTCTGTCAAATAAATTTGACTTCCTCACAATTTCCCAACTAGGAAAATTTAAAATTGATAATTTTTAGCCCCTTTTATTTTTAAACAGATTTTATCCATTGAAATTTTTAAAAAATCAAGTTCTGCCAAGCCTACTTGCAATGTTCCCCTTGATATCACCACTCTTAGTATAGAACCTGGAAAACAGTATCATCTACCAGGTACACAAGTAAACTGCCAGAAGACACACATCTCAACTCTGCCTTCCTCTCAATAGCATCTAGCATCTCTGGACTACAAAGCATGAAATGACTCATACCCTAGTTTATAAGCACTGCATTTAGGTAGCCAGTTTGGTTACAATAATCATTCACCTCAGCAGCGAATATTACTTCTTGATAATAATGTGACCCTTATTAGCTGGGTGAAACATGACTGCACTAATCCTGGCCATCTAATCCTAGTCACCAGGTTAGCATGGTCCAAGCTCATAATGCACAGTGTTTGGCACGAAATACACTAGCCTGAAAGGATATTAATTTAATTGAGGGATTTAAAATGTTCTTTCAGTTGAACGTACTTAGGCATTATGGTATGACCAAAATTACCTTGGCATGTTTCATCCTGGTGATGTGTAACTCACTAATTTCAGCTGAGATATTTTCTATGTCGACATACTTACCAGGTTCATTTGGTATGGGGTGTCTCTCTAGCATTCAGATGATAACCCATTACAGAGGCCAACTCAACTGTAACTGCAGGTTTGAGAGTTGCAGGCAAAGATAAACTTCCCACAGATTAAACAATCTGTGACCAAATGATCAGAAGTGCACTGAGGCATCAAATCCCTCTGTGCAATATTTGGTAGTATTCTAATACAGTCATTTGCATCAAGACAGGGCAATATTCAGGCCTTAGCAGCAGCTATAAACTAAATGAAGCTAGGACACCTCATTGTCTCCATAAAAAAGAGATGAAAGTGGAGAAAAGGAGTTGTCATAAATATAGAGGGAAGGGTAACAACCTTTCTGTATACAGTACTATAAAATCCCTTCTGACCAGAGGCATAAAATCCTTTTACCTGAAAAGGATTAAGAAGCTCAGGTAACATGGCTGGCACCTGACCAAAAGGACCAATAAGGGGACAAGATACTTTCAAATAGCACAGGGAGAGGGAGGAGGCTTTGTTTTGTCTGGTTTCGGTCTGTCTGTTCTGTGTGCTTGCCGGAGACAGATCAAGAAAGGAAGCAATCCAACTCCATTAGTATTAGTAAGTACTAGCGAAGGAATGTGTTATCTTACCTTTATTTTGGCTTGTGATTCCCTTTGTCTAAGAGGGAGGTTTATACCTGGTTTTGTAATGTTAGGCCTGAATAAAGATATAGCAGACAAAACCAGGTATGCCAACCTGACCAAAGTCAGGCTAACAGAGGTTTGTTGGTAATCCCTGAGTGGAAATGAACTGAGAAGCAGCATGTCTCATGAAGAGGGGTTAGAGTCCCTTCACGAAGAGGGGTTAGAGTCCCTTCATAAAAATGGGACAAGTTGGCAGTAAGTGCCTGGGGGACGCCTCGTTGTCTCTGATACTTAGAGATTGGAAGAAGATTTCTGAGACCGTTGGTCTACTTAAGTTTAACATGAGAAATCTGTGTTGGATCCAATGGCCATCATTTACCTTTCATTTGTCCCCGACTAGACACTGGCCGGAGGGTGAAACCTTTTCCACAGATAGGATGAACTCCTTAAGGGATATTTTGGTTGATCTTAGGCCGGGACAAATGGATTATTTGTTTGTATGGTATAATTATAAAACCATGGAGGGACGGGTAGCTTTTGAAGCTGTTTGTATAGAGAGCTCTTGTAAAAAATCCCTCACCATATGCCCCAAAGCTGCACCGGGAGGAGGACAATTTTGTTCCTGTTCTTCCCCGTCTGGTGGAGTGCAAGGATTCAAAAGCAGGTTAGGGACAGTTCAGGGACAGAGGAGAATCAAGGGGGAGCTCAGAATGATGTTCCCTCATCTTCAGAGGAATCAGGCAGCCTCACCCCCTGTGTGCAGCCTCCAGCCAGCCTTTCGCAAACTTGGCCAGGGACTGCTTCTCAGACACTCCCAATATTACAGCAGCCCTCGTCCTCGCCCTTGTGGACCCCTACTAGGTTACTTAACTCCATGAGGGAGAATGTTTCTGAGACACCTCTGATATTACAAGCCTCGTTGAGAACTTATCTGGTTCCACTGGTTGCTGGGGAACATGAGATGGTTTTTACCCATACCCTGTTTGCAGCTTCAGATTTGTTTAACTGGCAGCGCACTATGCCTCACTTATGAGACAACCCTGAGGCAGTGGAAAGAATGTTCTGCACAACCTTTTTCACTCATGTGCCCACTTGGGCAAATGTAAATCAGTTATTAGATACTCTCATGACAGAAGATGAAAGACAAAAAGTAAAAGAAAAATCTGCAGGTCATTTGAATGCACCTTGGCTAATTACTGACCCTAATTGGAATCCCAATAATCCAGCTCAAAAGACAAAGTTGGATGGATTTTAAAAAGCTGTTTTAAATGGTATTAGAGATGCAGGGGAGGCTACTCCAAATTGGAGCAAGGTGACTGCTTGTGTTCAGCGTCCAGACAAGCACCCCTCTGACTTTTGTGCTCGACTGATTTGTGAAGTTAAAAAGCATGGGAATTTGAATCCTGAAACTGATCATGAAAAGGAGATGGTTAAAATGGTTTTCATGTCACAATGCGCAAAGGACATTGCAAAAAGATTTAGAGAGCATCCAGATGGTATGCAAGGAAATAGTTGGTCTGAAGTAGTTAGCATTGCTACTAGAATGTTTAATGGGAGAAAGGAAAAGAAAAAAAAAAGGACATAAGGAAGGGTGGGGGCTAGTTAAGAAGCCCACCCTCCTAGCTAAACTGGTAGTGGAACAAGCAGGTGCCTATGGAAGGGACGGTTCAGTGAAAAAAGCAGGATCGGGCCCAGGCGGGCAGGCAACAGACAGGGAGATTGGAAAACAGGTTGGAAAATTTTGAGGGTGTAGTGGAAGGAAGAAGTAAGTGTAAGCATGGGGATTTCAAATACCCAGGACTTACTTGGAATGGTGATTTGAGTTGATAAAAGTGGCTGTTGGGAGACAAGCAAGAAATTTAAGGGAGAGTGAGAAGTCAACTCTGTAGTTGCTTGAGGGAACAGTAGTTGAACTTTGTAAAAATGCTAAAGAGAAAAGTTCTTGGTGTCTTTTGAAATGTCTTTGAAATGTTTGTAAATAAATTCACGCAAAGAAATTATTGGATTGCAATCATTTGGCTATAAACAATTTAGTTGAATTAGCTGAAGAATGTAGACAGTGCTATGTAATTGAAATTTTATTAGGCTCTAAGGGCACTACAAGTGGTGATGTTTTCTTTCAGTGTTTGAAAGCAGGAGTTAAAAGTAAAAAGCAAGCCAGAAAGCATCTGTATTAATGCAAATTATCTAACTGATAAGGTAGGAGCTACTGAAACCTGGGCTGCCTATGAAACACATACAAAAAAATATAGGGTAATTCCTCTGTTTTTCCTGAAATCAACAAGGATATTTGTCTATTTTAAGCAATGATTGACTGCCCAAAAGGGGTAGACCTCTGTTTTTTGTCTTTCAGATAATCAGAGAAAACTGATGCCAGCTGAACAGCATTCAATGTACCATACATTTACTAGCACAATAGGAATTATGTTTTGGGTTCTATGTTCTGTCTTGTGGTGTTTGTCTTGTGGCCGGAATTGTTGTGTTTAGTGTTTTCATGGGATGGTCCGGTTTGGAATCAGGCAGAAGGGTTGGATTGGAATGCAGATACTTGTTTTATTCAACTTGGAATACAAAGTGTTTAAATAAACCAGGGAAATGTAATATACTAAAGTCTAATACATTTCCTTAAGTAAGAAAAAGAAACTTCATTGGCCAAATTGTTAATTGCAAAATTGTTGTTAAAATTTGCATACCAACAGTCTTCGAAAGCAAAGACATGAAAAGTTAACCCACTCCCCATATTGTACATGGGATCCTTCTGGCTACCTCAGATTTCTAACCAAAGGGCTGGGGATGGTGGGAAGCTATTGGACTAAAGGTTGTATTGAGTGAACTCCTCAAAGTGGGTGTGCTTGTCCTCGCTTGTTGCTCCAAAGTTCTGTAATCAAGTTATTTTAGTGAAAGGGTATATGTAGCATACATTGAATAATAAGACTAATGTACTGTATAATGGCAATGTTTATGTGTTTGTTGTTGGGAAAAAGGTGTATAAGTAAAAAGTGGAAGTTTCCTTTGTAGGGTAAAAGCAGCCAAGAAGGTAAGAAGAACAAAGAACAGAATAAGTTAACTGGAAAAAGAAAAAAATAGCAAGTTCAGGCTATAGATAGGACACTGACTCAATTCACAGTCAAGACTTGGCTAACAAGCAGGAAAAGGAGGGCTTGAATATGCCCAAACAGCTATGAGATCTGAAAAACACTGCCAGGCACTAATGAAATGTGTTAGGTTTCTTTTCTCACAGGTAAAGAAGTGCTACCCAAAGACCCTAGCAGCCCTGCCACTCCTTGGAACCAGAAAACTGGATTGATGTAGAGGTCCACCAGCGAAAGACTGCTTTGGCTCCATGCTGGAAAGGCCTTTATTAAGCCCTGCTGACTACCAACACCGCTGTGAAGTGCCAAAAATTGACTGCTCGGACCCAAGATTCTCACTGCAAAAAGACCCCTCCACCTCGGGAGAATTCTCCTACTGATGATTAGCCTGTTTCTCCTTTTAGCTCCACTGTGCCTTCTGGACAGCAGGGAAAAAGAACAAGATGAAGTGCTAGTAACCTCTCCCTTATCCACTGACAGATCTATTGTGCCTTTGAATTTTTCTAGAAAAAGCAAAACCATTACAGGGTGATGTGCTAGTAACCTCTCCCCTGTAGGATGCTGCACCAAGACTGTTTTGTAAAAAAAGAAGGAACACTTGCTCCACTGAAACTGCCAAAGTCCAGGAATTCCTGACTAGAAAGGACATTAAGAACTGACCCTGGTGAAGAAACAAAAAATTGTACACTGGCAAAAAAAAAATAATAATTTGTGGGACCCATGCTTGGGAATGTGGTATTGATTGGATTTTGGGGTTTATTCTACAGGCTGTGCCTTGTGTTCTGGATAAATCCTTCAGCATGTATTGCTCTCTCTAATTCGATTTTAAATAACAAGTACCCGAAGAGTTTGTTCTGCCACTGGAAATTTTACCTGTATTGAAACCATTCCAGTGACTAATAATGTACCCCCCTCCTATGCTATTAATGTCAATGCCTTTTAAAAGTACCTGAAAATAGTTAAACAACAGATGTAATATAGTATTATACCAAGGAAAGATGGTATTAAATATCACTGAGGCTGGAAAGGCATTGCAGTGGAATCTAGTATGTTTGGAAATTCAGGATTTCCTGAATGACCAGCTGATGGCCATTCGGAGTGATCCTGAGTACCAGACTTGGCCCACTGCCCTTACAGACACATCAGGAGTACCATCTGACCTGTGGTCATGGCGATATACTGGAGATTTTCTGGGTGGAAGTGTGAACATTTACAGTGCTCCTTCCAAGCATTTGGATCGGAGGGTGTGGGCTTCCACATACCGAATCCTGACGGGTCCATGGGGAGGATGCACATGGGACTGGATTATTCACCGAAACATCTGGGAAATTAGACCACTTGGTATACCTAACTGATTTATAGTCAGTGCCTCAATCCCTTAGTTGTTAGACAAACAGGATTCCACTCTTTTGTCCGTGCACTAATTCCTGGATTGTGAGTGGCTAAGCTCAAGAGAGCAGTTGTAAATATTTCTGCAGAGTTTAAAAGAACAGCTAATGCATTAACAGACGCTTTCCAAAAGTTGCAACAAGAAATTGATGATGAAGTTGCAGAAGTGACTTTGCAAAATAAACGTGTGCTAAATGCCATGAATGCTGAATTAGGGGGGCTTGTGTTCGTATCAGGAAAAAATGTTGCTTTTCTGTTAATCACTCTGGCTTAATTGACAAGGATTTACAAGATATTAAGAATGTTGCTGTTGTTTTCCATGCTGTATCTCTTGATCATACTTTCAGTTTTGAGGACTTCCACCCAGACCTTGGGTCATGGTTTACTAGCCTCTCCCATACAATTGTTAAATGGATATGTGTCCCAAGAGTCCCGTTATGGTCCTCTAGGTACAATGGGGGGATTGTTAGGCCTGAATAAAGCTATAGCAGACAAAATCAGGTATACCAACCTGACCAAAGTCAGGCTAACAGAGGTTTGTGGGTAATCCCTGAGTGGAAAAGAACTGAGAAGCAGCATGTCTCACGAAGTGCTGGGAAAAAGTGAGATAAGGGAGGGGCTGCATTCCTGGTATAGTACCAACTGTGCTGTGTTAGGAACAGTTCCTCTAAAGAACTGATAAGAAAACCCAGCCTCCCTGTTTTCACTCCTTGGTTCAGTTCTTTGTCTGTTTTAACTTCCCTACATTCCTAACTTCTGGTACTTGCTAAGATATTGTTAATCACCTAATGCTGTAAAACATGTATACTAAAAGTGTCTAGTTTCTAGTTGTTAGAAAAAGGGAGTGGGTTGCTCCAGTGAATAATTTATGATGCGATGGAACTGTCAATATAGGCTTATACTAAGATGTAAAGAGCAGGCTGGTTCTCTCTGGAGACGAGCTGCTCTCTATTGATGCGTGCACTTGTCAATAAAGAGCTTTTGATCGGACCTTGCTGGTGTTGCCTGTCTCTCTCGCGGTTAGACAACGAACTTTGCCATCTGGGGGTTAGAGTCCCTGACAGTAACTTTAAAGTTTTGCCCAGAGGGAAATCCCCTGTGTTTTGAATCTGATTGCCCTGTGAGATTATCTTCCATTCTAATTTCACGGAGGTGCTTCTTTTAACTTTTCTCTTTCTAATAAAGTTCTGGTTGGTTTTTTTTAATTTGATTGGGCTTTTTTAATGGTCTTAAAAAAAAAAACAAAAAAACAAAACAAAAAAAACACTCCACGGTTGGGTTTGCGCTCATCTTGTTTATTCTCAAGTATCCCCAGGAAAGGGGCTGTAGGGCTTGGAGGAATATTAGGGGAAAGTAGGAACTCCACGTGGTCCTTTCCCTGAGTTTTATCTAATCACTTGGTAGTGGCAGCATTACCTAAACCAAGGTACAAGGGAGGTACCTTGGGGAGTTTTTAACCTAAGCTGGTAGAAATAAGCTTAGGGCAGGTCTTTCATGCAGGTCCCCATGTCTGTACCCTAGAGTTCAGAGTGAGGAGGGAACCCTGACAGGAGTTCTAACTCTGGGGGGGAAGAAAAACCTCAACCATTGTAAAAGGGCCATCTTTCCCTACCACATCAGTTTGTAGCAGCTGGAAGTACTGAAGAGCGTCTCGTGGTTTGTTTCACCATTCCAATAAAGTTAGTCTTTTCTTTCATCATTTAAACTCATCTCCACCATCATGTGTGCATACCCCTCAAGCAAAGAAAAAAATCTTTCCCTATAAGTTTAAAAAAAATGATAAAGTTGCAATGTATGGCTTTAAACAATGATTCCCATTTGGCTGGTGAATTACAGGCACTATACAAAAGAACATGCTACATTATAGACAGGTTTTATTGTGAGATAAATAGTGAGAAGAAACTTGACTAGCATTTCACCTTTGAAGATCTATGTTCAAATACTCTGACTCAAAAGTGTAAATTAATGTTACGGTCTCAGTCCAGTTCAAACATAGGCGATAGTCCTGAGTTTCTGTAAAGTAGCCTACAAGAGCTGCAATACTGCAGGGTAGGTTCAAAGTTCATTGGAAGATCTGTGCAAAGAAGCCCACAAAGGGTATACTTATTACATCATTTCTGGATCAAGCCAGGACTGTTAGTCTTTCACTTTCACAAGTGGTGAAAGAATAAAAAAGGCATAAAGTGTCATCATCTTACTTAAATATAAACAAGAATTTATGAGGTGGGGGGTTGGAAGGTTCCAATTGGAAGGGGCATAAGAAAGTGACCACAGCTTCCAACTATTCAGTATATCTTATTTTGCTAAAATATTACCCAAAATGCTAATCTGAAAAGAATTTTTTAAATACCTTTCATGGGCAATTTAAATATAATCCAGATGTTTTACAACAGAATAAAAAACGCTAGCGCAAAATAACACTGAAAAAAATGGAAATTATGGTTTATCAAGTCTTTCTGGTATAATTTTTAAATTGAAGATTTATGATAGAGATTGGAATACTTACTTTCTTCTTAATGACAGGGTGATGCTAAGTGCAGAAACACTGGTTAAAAAGACACCCAATGCTTGAACCAATTTAAAAACTACTGAGGTACAGCAACTCCTCACTTAACATTGTAGTTATTTTCCTGAAAAATGCTATTTTAAGCAAAATGATGTTAAGCGTATCCAATTTCCCCATAAGAATTGATGTAAAATGGGTGGGGGGGGTTAGATTCCAGGGAATTTTTTTCACCACACAAAAGAGATTATACACATATACAGTATAAGTTTTAAATAATTTTAAACAATTTAATACTGTACTCACCAATGAGGACTGTGAAATTTGGCTGAGGTAGGGGTCTAGTGAGGTTGGGACGTGACAGCTTGCCCCGTTCCGCTCACCCAGCGCTCCTGCCGGGGAGCAGGGTTGCGGGGGCTTGCCCCGCTGCGCCCAGTATTCCAGGTGGGGAGCAGGAGAGTGGCGTGGGGGTCTTGCTCTGTTCCACCCACCCGATGCTCGAGCTGAGTTGGGAGTTTGCCGGCTCCCCGGCTGGAATGCCAGGCGGGCGGAGTGCGGTAAGCCCCCCACACCCCAACCCAGCTCCCTGCCTGGAACACCAGGCAGAGCTAACCAAACAACCTTATAATGGAAAACCGTGCAACTTTAAACTAGTATGTTCTCTAATATATTAGAAACCTAACAACAAAACCATGTTAACCAGGATGACTTTAAGTGCGGAGTTAATATATTATATCAGGTTCAGCACGGCAGTAGGAGCACTCAAAATGCTACAACAACCGTAAGCCAATGTGTCCAAAGCATGTACACCACCAGGATTGGGGTGGAAGGTCCCATTGGCAACTTGCCAAGAACTATTTCGCTTTCAAGAGTATGTAACAAATGAAAGTTAAATACAACAATGCACGTCTGCTTGGATCTACATCTTTCTGTGACGGAAAAAAATGTGCACTGATTGCTGTTTGTGTTCCCTCCCATTTTAGAATATCATGGGTCCCATTTGGCCCTGAGACTGCACTATAATCATCACTAGTAAATAAGCATTTTGACGTAACACCTTTAGCTTTTGGAAACAAGTATTCCATTACATTATACACCGTGTAAAGGGGCTCAGCTAATGTTATTTTATTTTAAAGCTACGGAATGACACAAATACTGTTGAAAGCTTTTAGACAATACTCCTAAAGACGTTTCTTTATTTTATTCAAAAATAGGAATTCTGTTGCCCTGACCTAGTGGCTATGTTCACCCTAGACCAACAGTCTTCAGCAGAGTAATGAATGGTCTATATGGGTGTGTCTACCTTACAGACTTTGCCTACCTGTACACAGGATGAAGAATGGAGTTACATGACAATATTGAGCAAAACAACACCAATTCAGTATCATACAGTTAAACCCTTCTAGGACCAGCCAGAAAGCTGAGGGAGATGCAGAGTAACTAAGCAGCAGACACACACACACACCCTTGGCAGCAACCTGTAGCATGTACACCAGAGTAGATTTAGTGGTGGGCTACAAATTTAGTCAGACCCCTAATAGCACAATGTTGATTTAATCAACAGGAGGCCCTGAACAGCTAAAGTACCCTGTTAAGAGTTTCAGCATTCTCCCCTTCCCCAGCCGCTGGAAGAAGTGTGGGTTAGCGTCTCGTTTGGGTTTTGCCCCTGAGCAGTGAAACACCCAAGATCTTTCACACCTGTCTCTGGCTAGCTGGTTTATTTCTCTAGTAAAACTTCCAAACCCTATGTCTGGAAGGCATGGGTAGAGATGGCTGGGAAATACTGATGGGATGTTAGAAATGTACAGTATAGAGAAAGGTTTCTGGGCGGAGGTGGAAGAAGAAATAGTCAGAAAATATGAGAATAGGAAACAGAACACAAAGCAAGAAAAGGAAAGAGATAATAGAGGAGGGAAAGAGAGGAAACAAACACTGAAGACAATTCACAAAGATAGACTATGGTTCTATTATAGGAATGCAAAAGAAGTGGAGGGAAGACAGTAAGATAGACAAAAGCAAGGGATGTAGTAAGTAGGGTTAGTCAGATCTACACAGCAAAATATGTAAAATTAATTTTACTAGTTTCCTGATATAAATTAATTTGTAATATTCATCAGTTCCATAGCTAGTCAAATTCCATTCAGCAAAAATATATCTAGAGGTAGAATCTGTCAAACCTATTCAATTATTTTCTAATAAACTATTTGACAAGTCCTACAAATTAAATTTAGAAATATGAATAGAAAGTTAATGAACAAGGTAATAAAATTAAATATAGTCCACTAGTAAATAAAGTAAGTTCCCTTACATTACAGAAGATACGGCCTTGTGGTAGAGGTGGTGTTGGTGCCACAGTCATTTCTTTAATAGGCTTAGTCCTCGAGCTAGCATCAGGTAAATTTTTCAAGCTGTTAGGTTGTAAATAAGCTACTTACCTACTATCAGTGTCCAGACCTACAAAGTCCTTTTTTTCAAAAGGGACACACAGAAGTGGGATCTTGTCACCAGATTTATCAGTGGCCCTGTCAAGACGTTTGGATTCCAGTACAATGAAGAGAGATTCAATAAAATCTTCTATTCTCTTCTCCACAGTTTCACATTCATCGTAACTAGGATAAAATGCCACATCTGTGCGGGGCTGTTCTGCAACCTCTTCTTGAAGCCCAAAGACAAACAATCGGGAATCATAGAGTGTAGAACCATAGATTTCCTTCTGAAGGTGGAATTTTTCAAAAGTTTGGGGCCAATCCTTTGCAGAGGAACAGTCTGTTATGATTATGAGCCCCACAACTTTCCGATGAGTCTGAAAATCCCCCCATTCATTGTTTTCTGGAGGGTAGTGATGTCTATAGCGGATATATAGCACACGCTGGGAGTCACGGACATTAATCTGACTCACGGTTGAAATTCGTTTGTAGATCCTAAAAAAGTTTTCTTCAGGGACAATCCCAACTGGCTGGACCACAACCAGGAGAGTTTGATGGTCCTCAGCACACTGCATGTAGTCAGGAACACTCATTTTGCATCAATTATAGTCTAATAAAAAGAAAAAATATTAATTATTTTCACAGCATCAGAGGAGTGTATGGCACTTTTAAAAAAATTTAAAAAAAAGTTCCTCCCCTCACAAGTCTGCACTTTGAGGGCTCAACCCTAAAACCCTTTGTCACACAAAAGCACAGCTAAAACCCCCATTCAGAAATAAAAATCCATAAATAAGATGCAGCTAAGCATAACTTATGAACTTTGTTGCTATCCTCGTCCTTCCTATACCTCCCTTGTCTGGTTTGTTACCTCTTAATGGGTTACCATGTTTAATTTAGAGCCTAATCTTGCAAACACTTATGCACATGCTTGACATTAAGCATATGAGTAGTTCCATTGACTACACAGAGATTACTCACATAAAACAGGGCATTTGCATTAATGATTGCAGGCTCTGGGCCGAAATTAATAAGTGTTATCTATGCAAGTACTACCATTGGCAACAATTACATGCATTATTCAAAACTGTTTTCCATTCCATAAGCTAGTTGTTTGAAGGAGCAAAGACTGGCAAGAAGATAGGAGTGGAGATCAGCTATGGACAATATTAAACAAATTTTTAACTAAACTTCAAGAATGACAAAAATACATGCAGAAATATTTCAAAAAGCAGACTTTCCTAAAATGCTGCCTCTGCTGCAAAAGAATGGCACTACCTACACGTTTTGCATTTCCCCCATCCCGCCATTACAGTTTTATATGTCTGAGGAAATAAAATGAAAGAACTGTAGAGAAAGGGACAAAGGTAAAGGAAGAAAGGGTAAAGGATATCATGTGTAACAAATGTCTCCAGGGGTTTGAAAAAGAATCATATCCAGTACTGTCAACCTTCTTTCCAAAGAGGGAATCTTACTGTTTATTATACAACAAGATATAATCAGAGTTTATCAGACATTTCAACATAGGTAAAAGCAAGATAAATTAACCTAGGGCAATAAAAAAAAGTTGGTATCCTGACTTAGCACCTCCTTTACAAATTTCATTCCAACATAATTTGAAATGGTAAAGATACTAAAACCTGCAAAATAGTTTAATAATGGAAACTCTAACCCTAAAAATACTTGTCATCTGACATGATTTTATTTCTGTTTGTCCATATTTTATGCCACACATTTTCTGTTATCTGAGCGCTGGCTGACTCCAACAGGAACTTTAACGCTGAACACTTTTGGATCCCCATATGTATGTTACAAACTCTCTCAAAGTGACTCCAGATATTGCTGTTTTACCACCACATCACTACAAATTAAACTACCCCTATAGCAGGGACCATACTCTGCTTTACTTTCCTCTTTCTACTAATTCTGCAGCATTCTTATGCTGCCTATTGCCAAAGATAAACCGAACACATAAAAGGGGTAATCTTAGTGACATGCTGGTGCAGCCACTGCACTGTTTTAAAAAAAATTTACATAAAAAAGACTTGAAGAGCTCACAAAAAAGGAAAACAATGTAGAAATTAAGAAGCAAGATTGGTTTTCATCAACTTCTGAGTACAAAGATTATAACCATTCAAGAATTCATAAAGTTTAAATAAGATCTTCCTTTTTGGAGCTGAGGGCTAAAATGCCCTATAAATTTATTTACAAATCAAATCTTACATAACATGGTTAATATCAAATTTATGTAACAGTATCCTTAAGACATGTTGAAACACTGTAATAATTAAAGAGAAATACTGATTTTATATTTAATATTCATATTACTTGCCCCCATCAGGATTAGAGCCCCATTGGGCTAAGTACTATTGAAACGCATACAAAGACACAGGTCCGGCCTAAAGAGCTTACAAGTGCCAAAGTAAAGCAAAAACAGAAGCAGTGATCATGTATGTATAAAACAATTTAAAAGATGTGCACTACTGCAACAGTGAGCAGGAGAACCCAAGTACATCACAAAGATTATTCTAGAACTCAAACATTACATTTTAGCTTTGATAATTTTATTCAACTACTGAAAGTCCATGCTGTCACACAAGGGTAGCAGTTAGGCCAAGTAATCCACCATATGTGCAGTCTCCCTCAGACAACCAATGAGGCTGTTGCATGCAAGTTTGCTGTAGAGTAGGGTGATGACTGACAGTTAGCTGAAGAAACAGATTAAGAAAGCCAGAAGGGTACCCAGAAGTCACCTACTACAGGACAGGCCCAACAAAGAAAGTAACAGAATGCCACAAGCCATTACCTACAGCCCCCCAACTAAAACCTCTCCAGCACATCATCAAGAATCTACAACAGGGGTTGGCAACCATTCAGAAGTGGTGTGCCGAGTTTTCATTTATTCACTCTAATTTAAGGTTCCATGTGCCAGTAATACATTTTAATGTTTTTAGAAGGTCTTTTTCTATAAGTCTATAATATATAACTAAACTATTGTTGTATGTAAAGTAACTAAGGTTTTAAAAATGTTTAAGAAGCTTCATTTAAAATTAAATTAAAATGCCGAGCCCCCGAGACCGGTGGTCAGGACCCCGGCGGTCAGGACCCCGGCAGTGTGAGCGTCACTGAAAATCAGTTCGCGTGCCGCCTTCGGCACGTGTGCCATAGGTTGCCTACCTCTGATCTACAACCTACCCTGAAGGATGATCTCTCACTCTCACAGACATTGGGAGACAGGCCAGTTCTCGCTTACAGACAGCACCCCTAACCTGAAGCAAATACGTACCAGGAACTACACACGACACAATAAAAACACTTACCCAGGAACCAATCCCTGTAACAAACCCCGTTGTCAACTCTGTCTGCATATCTGTTCAAGGGACACCATCATACGATCTAATCATATGAGCCACATCAGGGGCTTGTTCACCTGCATATCTACCAATGTGACATATGCCATTATGTGCCAGCAACGCCACTCTGCCATGTACATTGGCCAAACCGGACAGTCTCTACGCAAAAGATTAAATGGACACAAATCAGACATCAAGAATTATTACATTCAAAAACCAGTAGAATACTTCAATCTCCCTGGACACTCAACAACAGACTTAGAAGTGGCAATTCTTCAACAACAAAAACTTCAAAAACAGACTCCAACAAGAAACTGCAGAACTGAAATTAATCTGCAAACTGGACACCATCAAATTAGGCCTGAATAAAGATTGGGACTGGATGGGATTAGCAAAAACTAATTTCCGCCTGCTGATACTCACACCTTCTTGTCAACTGTTTGAAATGGGCCACCTTGATTACACTGGCCTCATTAGCACTACAACAGTCATTTTTCCCTCCCCTGGTATTCACCTCTTCTTGTCAACTGTTGAAAATAGCCCACTTCCACCTTAACTGAATTGACTTGTTAGTACTGACCCCCCACTTGGTAAGGAAACTCCCATCTTTTCATGTGCTGTGTATTTATACCTGCCTACTGTATTTTCCACTTCATGAATCTGATGAAGTGGGTTTTAGCCCACAAAAGCTTATGCCCAAATAAATGTGTTAGTCTCTACGGTGCCACAAGGACTCCTCGTTGTTTTTTAAGTTAGTTCTGATATCACAATTGTCTATGACACTTGGCCTGGAATATATGCGTGCCTCAATGCAGCTGTACAGCACACAAGATCTCAAAATGACTTAACTTAAAAATTGGACAGTAACGGACCATGAATCCCAATGATGATTGAACCTGGTGATATTCTAAACAAAAAGAGCTCTCAACCTTATTTGTAGACATTTCCATCGCTTCACGTTGACTCAGACACACTGTAGGCTTCAGAGTGAGAGTTGCAATCCTGAAACTTATCATATAGACTGCAAAATTTCTAGTCAATACATCTTACAAACAATAAAATTGTTTAGAGAGCTGTGCCTTTAGAGACTACAGTTATGTTATCCTAAAGATTTATTTGGGTGAAAAAGTGGAAAATTACTGCCCTCTAACTAATCTAATTACTTCTGCAACACTCTGGGTTTGTTTCTTTGTTTCTCGGGGGGGGGGGGGGGGGAGGAGAGTTAACTTGGGCTAGGTCTACACCGGTGAGGGAGTCGACCTAAGATACACGAATAGCGTAGCTGAAGTCGGCATCTCTTAGGTCGATTTACCTGGCTGTGAGGACAGCAGCAAGTCAGCTGCTGCCACTCCCCCATCAACTCCGATTCTGCCTCTCGCCGTGGTGGAGTTCTGGAGTCGACGGCAGAGCGATTGGGGATTGATTTTATCGCGTCTACACTAGACGCAATAAATTGATCCCCAATAGATCGATCACTACCCGCCGATCTGGCAGGTAGTGTAGACATACCCTTAGTCACCACTAAACTCAATTCTTGACCCTGAAAGGTGCTCAGCATCTCTTGACAAACTAAGCATCACAAAAGGAGATGATGATCTGAAGCACCTCACAAGTTCATGCTCTAAAAACTTGGAGAGGGGGCAAGTGAAGGGGAGACTCATGCTCACAAATGATGTAAGAGCCTGAAGTAGTGCCCACAGCAATTATTTTCAATTATATGATATGATCTAGAGCAGGGGTCGGCAGCCTTTCACAAACAGTGTGCTGAGTCTTCATTTATTCACTCTAATTTAAAGTTTTGCATGCCAGTAATACATTTTAAAGTTTTTAAAAAGTCTCTTTCTATAAGTCTATAATATATAACTAAACTATTGTTGTATGTAAAGTAAATAAGGTTTTAAAAATGTTTAAGAAGTTTCATTTAAAATTAAATTAAAATGCAGAGCCCCTCAGACACGGTGGCCAGGACCTGGGCAGTGTGAGTGCCACTGAAAATCAGCTCGCGTGCCATAGGTTGCCTACCCCTGATCTAGAGGTCTATAAAATCATGAATGGTGTTGAAAAAGTGAACAGAGAAGTGTCATTTACCCTTTCCTATAATATAAAAACCAGGGGTCACCCTATTAAATTAATAGGCAGCAGATTTAATTCAAACAAGAGGAAGTATTTTTCCATACTATGCACAATTAACCTATCGAACTCACTGCCATGGGATGCTGTGATGGTCAAAAGTTTAACTGGGTTCAGAAAAGAACTAGCTTAAGTTCATAGAGGATAAGTCTATTAATGGCTATTAGCCAAGGTGTTCAAGAATACAACCAGATGCTTAGAGCAACCCTAAACCTCTAACTGCCAGAAGCCAGGAGGGAAAAATAGGGATGGAGCTCTCCAAATTTGCCCTGTTCTGTACACTCTCCATGAAGTTCCGGCACCGTTGTCTGTTAGAGACAAGATAGCGGGCTATGGACCATTTGTCTGACCTAGTACGACAATTCTTACATTCTTAACCCAAATCCAGGTAGGACCTGGAGTTGCAACCACAACATATGCTGGAGGGAAAAAAAAAGGATATTTCTATTATTACTTTATAGAACACCCAAATGTGCGCTGGGTAGTTTGAAAAACTACTTTCTGATATTAAGTTTATGTACTCAAGCAAATTATTCTGTTTTGAGAAAGTTATACCGGCTCTCTGTTAAATACGCATTAAAACCACTATGTGAGGTCAGCTTATGTTAACTGCCACTGGACAGCACTAATACTGTCCCTTAACACTGTATATCCACATTCAGAGCACAATTTTAAGGGCTTGTCTGCACTTAAAACACTACACCTGTGCCACTGTAACACTTCAGCGAAGACACTATCTACGTTGACAGGAGGGCTTCTACCATCCGTGTAGATAATCCACCTTCCCGAGAGGCAGCAATTAGGTTGACTGGAAAATTTTCCCATGGACCTAGCACAGTCTACACTGGTGGTTAGGTTGATTTAACCTCATTGTTCCATGCCCCTGAGCAACATAGTTATACCAATCTAATTTTCTAGTGTAGACCAGGCCAAAGACACTGGTACAGTATTCCTCGTTTGACAACTAAGCCTGGTCAATAGTAGGAATTTACATTGGTATAGCTAAATTTGTAAGGAGTGTGAAAAATACACACCACCCCAAGAGACATAGCTATACAGACCTAAAGCCCAGTGCAGACAGCCATTGGTGTCCTGTTAGAGTAGACAGTGTCTACACTGAAGCACTACAGCTTACCTTGGATTTGCCATTCCTTCTCTGTGGTACACCTTGTAGAACCATTTATCACTGTGCAAAGTGGGTGTAAAACATTTCCAAATCAGAATGACAACATTTTACACCTACTTTGCACAGTGATAAATGGTCCCACAAGGTGCAGAACAGCAGTGATTTAGATGCAGCAGCCATTTGACCTTTATGATACCCATGTAATAAAATGTATAAACTAAGACAGATTACTTTTTCCTTTTTACTTAAACACTTCAACTTCTCTCTCAGCTGACTGTCTAACATTGACAGTGTTGTTCTTGATGAGTTTTAAGTGAAGGCAGTTCAAATCAAGCAGAAGTTGTAATCCACCTTTGAGTTTTTAGAAAAGGGACCAGGGCAAGCTAACAACAGATACCAACATGCAGCTCAAGAGTGGAAATGGTGTAGGAAAAGATGGTTTGTTTATTCTACAAACCAGTACTCATACTAAGTTTAAACCAACTGTCAGGATGGGCAGGAGAGAGGGGATTTCCTTGAGTTATTCAGTCCAGAAAATGTTTACATTTGTAGTTTAGTTTTCACTCTTTTTGCTCTTTATTTCCTACATTTGCCCTCAGCTTGGGCAACAAAATAGACAAGCCAATTTCACTTTTTCCACAGTGGCTCAGATTCAGGAGGGACTACAGCTGTCAGACAAACCCCAGGGGACCAGAACCACTGCTGTCCAGGGGGCAGGGAAACTATGGTGAGAGTAGTATGGGGGATGATGAAAGCCCCACAGGAAGTAACTGAGGGCAGGACAAGGAGGGGCAATGGTAAGAGGGGTACAGGGCATTAAAGGGCAGGGCCCAGGCATCTGGGGGGAGGGCACTATGGAAAGGGCAGGCTGCTTAAGTTGGGAGAAGGGGGCACTCATGAAAGGGCAGGGGTTCCAGTCAGGAGGGACTCCAGGGAACAGGGCCTAAAGGGTGGGGGGTACCAAGGAAAAGGTAGGGACCACAGTTGGTGGAGAGAGGGGACAGGGCACTGAAAGCACCAGGAAAAGAGCATGAGGGAGCAGTGGACAGCACATCAAGGAAGGGGAACAGCAGGAAAAGGGCAAAGGATGCAGTTGGGGGGGGACACCAAGGAAAGGGGCACAAGAAAAAGGGCAGGGGCCCCAGCTGGCAGGGAGCAGAGGACAAGTTGCCAAGGAAGGGGGCCAGCAGGAAAGAGGCAGAGGCTCCAGTGGGAGGGGAGGGGCGCACCAGGAAAAGGCAGGGGACAGGGCAGAAAGGAAAGGGACAGCAGGAAAAGGGCCAGGGCCAGATTAGATGGGGACCCCAGGGGATAGGGCGCTGAGGAAGGGGGCAGCAGGAAAAAAGCAAGGGCTCGGTTGGGGGGGACCCCAAGGGACAGGGTGCTGAGAAAGGGGGCAGCGGGAAAAGGGCAAGAGCCTGATCTGGGGGGCAGGAGCAGGGGACAGAGCACTGAAGAAGGGGGCAGCAGGAAAAGGGCAAGGTCCCGGTTGGAGGGGTGGGACCCTAGGGACAGGGCACTGAGGAAGGGGGCAGCAGGAAAGGGCAAGGTCCCGGTTGGGGGGGGGGAGACAGACCCCAGGGGACAGGGCACTGAGGAAGGGGGCCGCAGGAAAAGGGCAAGGTCCCGGTTGGGGGGGGACAGATCCCAGGGGACAGCGCACTGAGGAAGGGGGCCGCAGGAAAAGGGCAAGGTCCCAGTTGGGGGGGGACAGACCCCAGGGGACAGGGCACCGAGGAAGGGGGCAGCAGGAAAAGGGCAAGGTCCCGGTTGTGAGGGGGAACCCCAGGGGACAGCGCACTGAGGAAGGGGGCCGCAGGAAAAGGGCAAGGTCCCGGTGGGGGGGGGACAGATCCCAGGGGACAGGGCACTGAGGAAGGGGGCAGCAGGAAAAGGGCAAGGTCCCGGTTGGGGGGGGACAGACCCCAGGGGACAGGGCACTGAGGAAGGGGGCAGCAGGAAAAGGGCAAGGTCCCGGTTGGGGGGGGACAGACCCCAGGGGACAGGGCACTGAGGAAGGGGGCAGCAGGAAAAGGGCAAGGTCCCGGTTGTGAGGGGGAACCCCAGGGGACAGGGCACTGAGGAAGGGGGCAGCAGGAAAAGGGCAAGGTCCCGGTTGGGGGGGGACAGACCCCAGGGGACAGGGCACTGAGGAAGGGGGCAGCAGGAAAAGGGCAAGGTCCCGGTTGGGGGGGGACCCCGGGGGACAGGGCACTGAGGAAGGGGGCCGCAGGAAAAGGGCAAGGTCCCGGTTGGGGGGGTGGGACCCCAGGGACAGCGCACTGAGGAAGGGGGCCGCAGGAAAAGGGCAAGGTCCCGGTTGGGGGGGGACAGATCCCAGGGGACAGGGCACTGAGGAAGGGGGCCGCAGGAAAAGGGCAAGGTCCCGGTTGGGGGGTGGGACCCCAGGGACAGCGCACTGAGGAAGGGGGCCGCAGGAAAAGGGCAAGGTCCCGGTTGGGGGGGACCCCGGGGGACAAGACTCCCCAGATGTGAACGGAGCGCAGCTGCCGCTTGGCGCCCCCAGCAGACGCCCACACCCCTCTAACTGTCCCGTCCACACTCACAGCGCAGCCTCTGCCGCAGGACCCGGTGCCAATTCAAATCCCCCCGCCCGGCATGGGCAGGGAGACGGCGGCTGCTTCCTGGGACGGGGTAACGCGACGCGGGTCAGGGACACTCACAGCCCCACCAGGAACCGACTCCGCCTCCAGCCCGGCTCACAGAAATGGGGGAGGGGCGGAACTGACGCCAACGGCAGCTCAGAGCCTCGACCTGCCCGGCAAAACGGCGCATGCGCCTGCCGGCCCTGAGTTTTTCGCTGGCTTCCCCGTGCCGTTGCTCCTGAGAACGAGGCTACGGGCAAGGCGCGGGGAGGGGGGGCGCTGTGGGAGGCATCCAAGGGGCTGAGAGAGGGGGGCGGGGTTACGCCGAGGCTGCTGGGTACCTGGTGGTTTGGCTGGAGAGAGCGGCTGAGATTGACGGCTTGTACTTCCAGGGGTGGTGGTTCTTTGCGTCCTGAGTAGGGTGACCAGATGTCCCGATCTTATAGGGACAGTCCTGACTTCTGGAGTCTTTTTCTTATATAGGCTCCTTTTACCCACCCCCACCCCCTTTCCCCATTTTTCACATTTGCTGTCTCGTCATCCTAGTCCTGAGCCCTAAGAGCCCCAGTAAACAAACCAGCAACCCACTGTGCGGGGTGTTGTACAGACACAAAACAAAGACAGTCCCTGCTTCAAAGAGCTTCCATGGCCCACGCCCCTTGGGGAACCTAGTCTCTGGCCTAGGGTGACCAGACAACAAGTGTGAAAAATCAGGGTAGGGGGCGAGGGGTAATAGAAAAAGACCCAAAAATCAGGACATCTGGTCACCCTACTCTGGCCCCATCTCCTCCAGCCGAGACCACGCCCATGCTCCCTGCTCTCAGCCCCCCATGTCCCCAGCCAGGGCGAAGGGAGGCTGGGAGCTGGGTTGGGGCCACAGTGGCAGGGCTGAGAACTCAGCCCTGGGCAGGGTTGAGCTCTCAGCCTTGGCCAGGGCAGCAGCAGAGTGTTCGGCCCTGGCTGGAGCTCTGATCCCAGGGTCCCTCCCCCATTTTGATCATGGCCCTGCCCCCATACGGCCCCTCTCCCCATACAGCCCCAACCCCATTCCGCGGCTTCCCCTGCCCTCATTCCTTTCCCACTCCACCTCTTCCCCCTGAGGTCCTGTCCCCTGCTCAGCTCGCTCCTTCTTCCACCACCAGCGGCCCTGAGACTGGAAAAGCTCTGTGATCATGCCACTGCCCCGGGGCCAAGGAGGGGGGAGATTTTTCCATGGGCCCCAAATCCGCCACTGCCCTCCCCTGATGGCACAAGGTTTGGGGAGGCTTAGCCTCCCCCAGCCTCCATTATGCACTCCTCATGGGGTTTTTTAAAATCCCACACCTGACTACTGTTTAAACTCTGACCTCCTTGCTCCTTTCTTAGCTGTGCCCGATTTCCATTCAGCCACATTTCCTTTCTCTCTGACTGTACCCCTTGCTCCCCACATGAGAAAATTGTATTTATGGCACATATACTTACAGTAAAATAGCTGGTGTGACTAAGGAAAGGCTGTTAATGAAAAGAGATATCACTTTATACTGTAATTCCAGTAGGCATCAGAGGTACAGGCCAATGTAAACAAGATTAGGCTGAATGGGAGATGACCAAAGAAAACCCAGCAGTTTCAGGAAGCAGTGCGGATGATGCAGTATGTAACTATTTAAATATTTATCAACAGTGGAAGTCATTGGTCCAGAGAGAGAAAGTGTGGAATGACTGTAGCCTGGTGCCTAGGGCACTCAGTCTGACAGGTGAGAGACCTAGGGTCCAATCATTACTTTTAATTCTTTATCCACAGTGGAACAGCTTCAAGAGGAGCTGAGGTAAATCAAGAAGACTTGGTATAAAAAGTCACTTGCTAGTTAGACTCAAGAGCCACGAACAGAGGCCAGGGCCGCCCAGAGGATTCAGGGGCTTGGGGTCTTCGGCGGCGGGGGACCCGCCGCCGTGGGACTTCGGGGCACTTTGGTGGTGGGTCCTGGAGCGGAAGGACTGCTTCAGAGGCCCAGGCCCGCAAGAGTTTTCCGGGGACCCCAGAGCGAGTGAAGGACCCCGCTCCAGGGGCCCCAAAAAACTCTCATGGGGGCCCCTGCAGGGCCTGGGGCAAATTGCCCCACTTACCCCCCCCCGCCCCCGGCGGCCCTGACAGAGGCAGCCAAGTGACTAATCGCTCCCTGGTGTTGAGGAGCAGACCTGAGCTGAGCATGGAAGTCTTGGTTTAAAAAGTCACCTGGTAGGTGAATTTGAAAGCCTCAAACAGGGGTAGCTAACAGGAGAATTTGAAAACGGAGTGTGAGAGGTTTTCCTTCCAGGTTCAGTGCTATGTGTGATATATCAGGATGGACAGCGGTGGAACAATGCTAGTTACCTGTAATGGATGTGCCATGTTCTTTTTCCTGCCTGCAGACAGAAGAGATTCCTGTTCAAGAAGTGCAAGTTGGTGGCTGTGCTGGAGATTAAGATCCTTGGACTGGAAGGGCAAGTTGAGATGCTGTTGAGAATCAGAGAAGCTGAGGAGTTCCTAGACAATTTGGGACACCTCAGTTTCAAGGAAGAATGGAGCTGGCCACTAAGGAACTGGAGAGAGAGAAAGTCAGAAAAGTCTGGCAGTTCATAACCACCAGAGGCAAGAGGTCATGGCAGCATTCTACAAGGTTGGAGACAGACAAGGATAGGCAGACTGTGGCCACCAGAGAGAAGAGAAGCAGGAGGAATTCCACACAGCTAGAAGTTTCAAATCAATATCAGGTCCTCAACAGGAAAACTATGGAAGATACCTCTGAAGAAACAGCAGGTCCAAGGGAAGGGAGAGATGTATGGGACATATGTAGATGGCAGCTCGGCCCAACCTGTCAGAAAATCAAGCCTTACCCACAAAGAATTCTCCAACCATCCCAGGAAGACAGACAATTCTTGTTGGAGATACAGTACTCAGAATAATTGAAAGAACATTCTGCAAGGGACAGGCAGAAAACAGAACACGATCCTGCCTTCCTGGAGCCAAGACATGGGATGTCACTCTAAGATTGGATAGGTTTCTGCAGTCTACAGCCAAGGATCCGTGGTGATGGTTCTTATTGGTACTAATGACACTGTGTTATGGGATTTCTCACAGACAGTAGATGACTTCAGGGAACTCGGAAACATGCTGAAGGAGAAGAATATCCAAACAATCTTCTCTGAGATCCTTCCTGCCCCATGAGCAAAGGAACACACAAGCCAGAAGATGTGAATCTTGCTGGCTAGGTAAGTAGTGTAGGATGGAAGGCTTTGGTTTTGTGGAACACTGGTCTCCCTTCTATGGGGAGAAGGATCTGTAGAGTTTAGAAGGCCTCCATCTCAGTAAAAGGATAACCAATCTCCTTGGGAAAGGCTGGCTAGAGTAACCTGACCCCTGCAGGACCCCACTGGATGGACCTTCCCAGTTTGACAGCTAATCCTTGAAGACTATTCTTTGGGTATGGTTTTTCAACCCACTGTGCATCCAGACAGACCTTATAGTAATTTCATCCAAACTGTATTTCCCTAGTTTGCTTATGAGAATGTCATGTAAGATTGTGTCAAAAGCCCAAGGAAGGATTCAGGGGCAAGTGACCCAGGTGACAGCTTGGTGTATCGAGCTTGGGGAACACCAGACTCAGGGTGTTGTTTTTGTTGTTAGCAACAAAAGGGAAAATAGAATGTTTGAAGTAAAATATTTGAGGTATTCCGTATGTGTTTTCTTTTTCACTAACCTCCTAGAATGTTCTGTACCTTTCTAGAATCTTGTGAAACCTTCCAGACTTTCTGACAACTACATTGTCCTCGAACCTCCTAGAATGTTGTCAGCCATGCCTACGTGGGAATATAAGAGGCAGGGCATCACCAGTAGGTCAATGAAATATAAGAACGAAGTGAAGTGAGATCCCAGCTGCGATATTGTGAACTTTGTTTTACTGTGACAGGTTTCAGAGTGGTAGCCGTGTGTAACAGGGTTCACAACCCACCCCTTTTCCTTGGACCCACTTGCTGCCCCAGTAAGGCTCAGAGAGGCTTCAGGGTTGTGCAACACCCGGCTCTTTATTTACCTACAGTTATCCCACCACCAGTGTCTATCTATTTACAAGCTTTACAGGATTATTCAACCTCTTTTACAGGCAGAGTCAGCCTTCAGCTAGGAGGCCTCCAGTTCCCTCCTTGACTGACTTCTCCCTGGCTGCCCTCTGCCTTCTGGCCCCCTCCCAGCTTTTATAGCCCTTGGCTTGTCAGGCCAGCAGGTGTTGCCAATCCTCAGGCTGGCATCAGGCCTTTTCCATCAGCCTCACTCTGCTTCCCCTGCTTGGAGCTGACTGGGCAGGGACTAATTAGGTACTTTTGCACCAGCACCTGCTTGTATCAGCAAAAACAACGAGGAGTCCTTGTGGCCCCTTACAATTTCCACCCCACCATCAACCTCAGTCTGGACCAGTCCACAAAGACATCCACTTCCTAGACACTACAGTGCTAATAAGCAATGGTCACATAAACACTAACCTATACTGGAAACCTACTGACCGCTATACTTACTTACATGCCTCCAGCTTTCACCCAGACCACATCACATGGTCCATTGTCTAGCGCCAAGCTCTAAGATACAACCGCATTTGCTCCAATCCCTCATACAGAGACAGACACCTACAGGATCTCTATCAAGTGTTCTTAAAACTACAGTTATCACCTGGTGAAGTGAAGAAACATATTGACAGAGCCAGAAGGGTATCCAGAAGTCACTTTCTACAAGAGAGGCCCAACAAAGAAAGTAACAGAACGCCACCAGCCATCACCTACAGCGACCAACTAAAACCTCTCCAACGCATCATCAAGGATCTACAACCTATCCTGACGGATGATCCCTTACTTTCACAGACTATGGGAGACAGGCCTGTCCTCACTTAAAGACAGCCCACCCACAACCTGAAGCAAATACTCACCAGCAACTACACACCACACAACAGAAACACTAACCCAGGAACCAAACCCTGCAACAAACCCCTGTGCCAACTCTGTCCACGTATCTATTCAAGGGACAACATCATAGGACCTAGCTACACCATCAGGGGCTCATTCACCTGCACAACTACCAATGTGATATATGCCATCGTGTGCCTGCAATGCCCCTCTGCCATGTACATTGGCCAAACCAGACAGTCTCTATGCAAAAGAATAAATGGACACAAAACTGACATCAGGAATTATAACATTCAAAAACCAGTAGGAGAACACTTCACTCTCCCTCCTCACTCTATAACAGATTTAAAAGTGCCAATTCTTCAACAAAAAAACTTCAAAAACAGACTTCAACATGAAACTGCAGAACTGGAATTAATTTGCAAACTGGACACCATCAAATTAGGCCTGAATAAAGACTGAGAGTGGATGGGCCATTACAAAAACTAATTTTACCATACTAATTTCCCCCTACTGTTACTCACACCTTCTTGTCAACTGTTTGAAATGGACCACCATCATTACCACTACAGAAGTGATTTTTCCTCCCTCGGTATTCTACTGTTAATTGAATTGTCTCATTAGACTGACACTCCACCCCCGCCACTTGGTAAGGCATCTCCCATCCTTTCATGTACTATATATATATATAAGCCCACAAAAGTTTATGCCCAAATAAATTTGTTAGTCTCTAAGGTGCCACAAGGACTCCTCGTTGTTTTTGTTTTATTGTGTAATTGTGAAAGTATATTTGTGTTCTAAGGCTTGAAGAGTGTAGATAGTGACTACTAAAGGATATATTTAATGAGATGCCACAGATATCTATCAAACCCCTATCTATGAAACAATATAAAAGAAATACTGTTGCTTCTTTTGCCATGCTCAACGCACAGCAGTGGTTTTGTGTATTAATTATTACTAATGATGCTCATCTCCCCAGAAATTTTTATTTACCATCTCATCCTGGTCCTGGATCACCAGCAGTGGAGAGCTCTTCTTTGAGCTCTTCCCTGCTCTTGTTCCAGGACTTTTTTTCTTTAGACACTGGCATGGAGTCACAGGTCCAATGCTCTGGAACAGCTCTGTATGAAGCCAGCCAAGACTCTGGGGTAGCATGCCTCCTCTCTCTGAGCACAGTCCAGAGCAAGTGGACTCCCTGAGGAGGCTCCTGGTGAGAGACAGGCATGCAGAAAGCTCAGAGGTGCAGTCCCAGGAGGCAGCAGGGCCAGAGGGCCTAACTTCAGTGAGAGAGTGCAACCTTCATAGAAGGCTATCACACTGAGGGGGGGTGACAATGTGGTTTTTTTCTCCTTATTATACTGTACGTGAGCCTATGTAAGTCTTACTGTTTTGCATGAATACTGTGTGTGCCTCAGTTTCTCTGTGTACTGCACCAATGCCTAGATGGTGGGAATTGGGTATGTGACATCTGCTAAGACCCTCGGGGGAAGGTGAGGCGGCTCCAGCTGCCTGCATGTAAGTGATGGCTGATGCCCTTCATAACCTCAGAGCCAGGAGCAGGATGAAACCAGGTGACACTTGAGACAAAGACCAGGAGGAGGGGCAACAGGTGTGTCAGAAGTCAGGTCGCTGGAAGCTGGGCAGTCTGCAGTTTGGGACTTGGAGATGGGGGAGTCCAGGGCATCTGTTTCGAGGTCCCCCCAAGGTGGAGTTTGAAGAAAGTCACTGATTTCTGTGCTAGCAAGTTCTGTTCTATGCTTTGTTCCTGTCGACTAATAAACCCTTGTTTTACAGCACTGGTTGAGAGTCATGGCTGACTGCGGAGTTGGGGTGTAGGATCCTCTGGCTTCCCTAGGAGCCCTGCCCAGGCCAACTCATTACAGGAAGCACACGGTGTGGAAGGGGATGCTGAATGCTCCTAGGTCAGACCCAGGAAGGCCGAAGCTGTGTAAGCTTCTTGCCCTGGCGACTGTGCTCAGAGAGAGGAGGCATGCTACCCCAGAATCCTGGCTGGCTTCATACAGAGCTGTTCCAGAGCATTGGACCTGTGACTCCATGACAATGTCTAAAGAAAAAAATTCCAGGAACAAGAGCAGGGGCAACTGTTCAAATAAGAGCTCTTGACTACTGGTGATCCAGGACCAGGATGAGATGGCAAATAAAACTTCTGGGGAAATGAGCATCATTAGTAATAATTAATACACAAAACCACTGCTGTGTGTCAGCTAAGGTTGCTCTACACACAACATATGTACACAAGCTAAAAATCAAATGAATTGAAAAATAAAGGCTCTCAGTAGCACATAACCTATGCTCTGCCACCTAACAGTGGACACCTCACCAGTAGTACAACATAGACCACCAAGAATGTACCACAACCTTAACCAATATAACCTTTAACCTCCTTTCTCCCTATCAGGTTATGGTTCCATATCATTTACAGACTTTCATACAAACTACTACCAAAGACGCAAATCGGATCTGACTTGGACTCATCATTACATCCCCCAAGAGGAAAAGGATTTGAGTGAATGGCTCCCTCTTAAATCAAACACTGTGAGTGTTTTTATCCTCTGAGTCCACGTAAGATGCCCAGCAGAGTAGAGGGTTGTTGCTTTCCAGCATTGCTGTGAGCAGAGGCCCTCAAGCAATGTTAAACTAGACCCAGTTCCCTGCAGAGAGGTGGTCAGTCCTAAGACTCAATAGATTACGTCAGCGAACAGTGCAGCTAATCCTGAGGGTTGGATTTTGTAATACAACTAAGTGTTGTCCACTTCTGGAAAACACCAGCCAGCTGCCACTAAAGAATCATGTGCTAAGAAGTCTTTTATCAACTAGGGTTCTGTCGGAACAATTCAGGTGTTAAGGAAGAACTTCGAAAGAGGTGTCAGAATGAGGAAACACTTCTATAAATCTTGTTAAAAAATTCTAAACAGTGATTTTATTATTTTTTTCCCCAGGTTGAAGGTAGTGGATCCTGCTGAAAGGAACAGCTGTGGGGTGATAAAAGCAGATGATAATCATTTTGAAAGCTGCACTACTGTATCTAAATGAATTTGTGAAAAAGACACTCTCCTGATATAGACAGAGACATTAGTGATCTGCACTTCTGTGTGTGAACGATAAATCTTCTTTAATTTCAGTCTGTCACATGAATGATGAATATTGAAGGTTAGCTAAAAAAAGGAAAAATTGGGCTTGTGCCCTTCCTTCCTTTCATAAGGTGGATAGAAATGGCACTAATGCCTTTTCTTGCATATGAAATTCAGGTCCTGTCTAGGCTGAAAGATTAGGGTGAAGAGAGAACTAGTGAAATGACATGACAAGTAGAGCTGGGGGAAAATTTTCCACTGAATAGATAATTTGCCAAAAAATGCAGTTTTGGGTCGAACAAGACTATTCACAAACTGGTGTTGAATTTACTGATTAGTTTCAGCCAAAATAAAATATTAATAATAATAATACAATTTCAGGCTAGATTCACAAGAAGACTGGAGAAGGAGACAGCAGCTGATCCCAACCTATAGCTAAATGGTTAGCGCTCAAGATTTGAATCCCTGCTCTGGAACAGGGACTGGAACCCTGAACTTCTTCCCACACAGACAAGCACCCAGTGCTGGAGTGGGTCTCTCTTACTCTCTCCTGGTGAAGCTGTTCTCTATATAAATAATTAAATACTCATAGGCTTAGAGAGAGTGGGAAAGATTCTGTAGTCTAGTGCAGTGCTTTTCAAATAGTGGGTCATGACTCACTACTGGGTAGCGGCATGTAAAGAGCTGGGTCACCTTCCTCTGGCCAGTACCACCAACTGGGTCATTAAAAGTCCCATCTGTGGTGCTGCACGGCTTAGGCAGGCTAGTGCATTTTCCGACACCGCACTATGCTCCGGAAGCGACCAGTAGCGGGGTCCGGCTTCTAAGCGGGGGGCTACAGGGCTCCACGCACTGCCACCGAGCCAATGGGAACTGGGGCGGCCAATGGGAACTGGGGTTGATGGGGGCAGTGCCTGTGGACAAAAGTCACACAGAGCCACTTGCGTGCCTCCTCCTAGGAGCCAGATGTGCTGCTGGCCACTTCCATGGCGCAGCGCAGTCCACAGTGCATTCCGTCTGCGCCGCTGACTGGAAGCCACTGGAGGTAAGTCCATGCCTGCATCCCAATCCCCTGCCACAGCCCTGAGCCCCCCCAAACCTGGAACCCCTTCCTGCACCCCAAACCCATCATCCCTGGCTCCACCCCAGAGCCTGCACCCCCAGCCCAGAGCCCTGACCCCCTCCCACACCCAACCCCGTGTCCCAGTCCTGATCCCCCCCAAACCCGGAGCCTCTTCTACACTCCAAACCCCTCATTCCCAGCCCAGATCCCTGACCCCCTCCCACATCCCTACCCCAGCCCTTAGCCTCCCTAAACCCAGAACCTCTTCCTGCACCCCAAACCCCTCATCCCCAGCTGAGTCCTGACCCCCTTCTGCACCCCAAACCCTTCATCCCCAGCTGACCCCTTCCCACACCCCAACCCCTTGCCCCAGACCTGAGCCTCCCCCAAATCCGGAGCCCCTCCTGTACCCCACCGATCATCCCTGACCCCACCCCAGAGCCTGCACCCTCAGCCCAGAGCCCTGACCTCCTCCTGCACCTCAACCCCCTGCCCCATCCCTGATCCCCTCCCACACCCCAAACCCCTCATCCCCAGCTCTGTTGGGTCACAGGCATCAACAATTTTCTTCAACTGGGTCACCAGAAAAAATGTTTGAAAACCACTGGTCTAGTGGTCTGGGCACTCACCTGAGAGTGGGGAAGACTGAAGGTCCACTCCCCCTATTTCAACAAATATTTAATTGAGAAGGAAGGGATGATTAATCACTGTTTAAAACGTTTATGTCTTTGTTTAATATCTATTCAAATGACTAACACTGTGGAGAATGGATTTGCTAAGGGTTCAGCATCCCCTTGAGCTAAAGTGTTTGAGCCTGCAATGAACTTCCCTGAGTCCTCCAACATGTTCTGCAGCAAAACAAGAGCTGGCCGTCCTGATATTTTTAAGGGGGGAAAAGTCTCTTTTTTAAAACCCACTAACACTTCTTTTATCCACAAAAAAGGAGCACAAAGCCCAATTTATTTTTAGAAGTCCCTTTGTAAATCATCTTAAATCTGTTCCATATTGACACATTATTCTAGAGTTTACTAAAAGAAAGCTATTTCCAATCTACATGGTGGGTAAAAGCCTAACTTCAAAATAAAATCCATCTTTTTTGTTCCAGTGGTTGTCTAAATCGTTGGACACAAAGTTTAGGCATAGCTGTGGAGGCTATATTGAAGCTCCTCTGAAAATCAGACAAGCTTTGAAGATGCTGCACAATTCAGAAATTGTATTGCTGTCTGACTCTGAGGCACTACAAGCTAGACTGCTCAGTCAGACATTATAGGCCGAGTTTTCAGCCTACTCCCAACTGTGGCTCTGTTTTTGTCCACAAAATTGCAAGAACAAATAACTTCTGGCATAACAAAGATAACCTAGATGGAGGCACAACAGAGGGCAGACTTAAATGTTAACCTACAGGGACATTTTTATTATTGAAATGCACAAAGCCACCATTAGACATAGGAAGCACAAAGTTTCTTAAACTGGTCTGAAGGTGCAGAGGCAGCTGCTTTCAGCTGGTGACAGTACACGACAGAAAATTGGCAGGCCTTGGAAGGTATCTCTTGAAGCATAAAAACCTATTTTCAGCACAGTTACATAGCATCATCTGCCCGCCTCATGTTGGTCATAGGATCTGTGTGTTGAAGGAATTTGTGCTAAGGGGTCAGAGTCCTCCCTGCATTCCAAGCTGTCCCTTGTCTCCACAGACAGCATGAGGATATGTACTCCCTTCTCCGCAAACCCTGTCCAGGAGAGGCCTGTAAACTGCAGAGGGACGTGCATGGGTCTTATAAGTGAATCAACCTCACTCTGGTAGAATCTGCAGAAAAGGGACCCACCTGTGATTTCCATTCAGAGAGCCAGTGGCACCTCACAGCTCACAATGTTCTTCACACAAATTTGTAAAAAATCTGGGGATACCCAGGACTTCACAGTTGTCACTGCTGCACACCACAGCCACTGGGAACCTCATGGTAAGAGTAGGGATATTCTATATAGGTTCTTATACTGTGCTTATCACCATAGCATTTGACCACCTTCCAGGAGGACATTAAGCAGCTCTCATTCTCCTGGTCCAACAGC
Source organism: Gopherus flavomarginatus (assembly GCF_025201925.1). Taxonomy (NCBI): domain Eukaryota; kingdom Metazoa; phylum Chordata; order Testudines; family Testudinidae; genus Gopherus; species Gopherus flavomarginatus. The sequence goes on from NC_066618.1 coordinate 291,851,619, forward strand.
CCTGGGCTTGACCACTTGAGATAATGGGCTTTCCCTGACTTGTCAGTGTCTGGCTTGCAAGACATTTGCTAAGTTCAGATTCTAGCCCCAATATAGCAGTGGCTGTTTCTGACAAGAAGTCACCTTTGCTGATCCATGTTTCAGAGCTTTATTAATACCTGGCAGATGATTTCTCAGCAAAAGAGGTAATCACCTATTGACTTAAGATGCAATGGTAGGAAACGTACTCAGTGGGTAGGGGCTGAATGGAGCTACCCTTCAAGGAGGCTTAGAATAGAGCCAGGGCCTACATTCTTGAAGCATCATTTTACTCTGAAATATGACTGTAAAAAAAAAAAAACCCTTTTCACTCAGATCTGCCAACCTTCATGAGTGGAGTCGTTACTGCTTTTCACTCACCACCCCTGCAGAGCCAGCACGGCTAAGAAAGGGAACAGCCATCTTTCTATTTCTGCATTAGCAACAGAATTATTGGCTGAAGTAGTCAGTTACCTACCATGCAAACTCAGGGAACTCTGAAGCTGTCACTGAGGGAAATAGGCTGCCTAGGTGGCATATTGTTCAGCCTACAGAACCTTTATTTCTGGTGATGATGCATCAGAAGAACCCAGTTTGACTCCAGATCCTAAGGCATTTGCAGGGCTGGCAGTTAAAATGGCAGGCTGGCCATAATTTGCAATGCTGCTATGGGATGATTATAGAGCCTGGGTATCCAAAAGAACATTTAAACCATCTCTGAAGCAAATGTGCAGTTTTGCATGCAAAATGCTAAAGACATTTTCCTGTTTGTCCTTGAAGAGCAGCTCTGCTCTACCATCTTAGTCACTCTTCATTGTGACAGGTTTCAGTGGTAGCCCTGTTAGTATCAGCAAAAAAAACAAGGAGTCTTTGTGGCACCTTAGAAACTAACACATTTATTTGATCATAAGCTTTCATGGGCTAGAACCCACTTCATCAGATATATGAAGTAAAAGATACAGGAGCAGGTATAAATACATGAAAGGATGTGGGTTGCTTTACCAAGTGTTAGGTCAGTCTAATGTTAGACTGTCAGTTATAATTCAGACATTATCTTCACAGTTATACATAAACATAAATAAAAGAAAACAAATTAAAATCCTGATAATATTAGACTGACCTAACACTTGGTAAAGCAACCCACATCCTTTCATGTATTTATACCTCCTCCTGTATCTTTTACTCCATACATCTATGAGAAAGCCATCACTGTACCAATAGCGTAGCTAGGTGGGGAGCAGGGGGAGCGGCCACTCCCACTGAGCACATTCCCCAAAAGTGCTACCTTTTTAATTTTTACACTCCCTTGGGGGCACTTCCCAGCAGAGGCGGCACATCCGGGTCTTCAATGGCACTTTGGTTCTTCAGTCACTCTGGGTCTTCGGCAGCAATTCAGCGGCAGGTTCTTCAGTCTTTGGTGGCAAAACTTGGGTTTTTCTTTGTTTTTTTTCTTTGCTGCTTCGCATCAGGTGGTGCCTTTTTTTATGTGTTCGCTCCCCACAGCTATATTCACCCTGTGTTCACACTATTGCAATAATAAAAGATAAATATAATAATATACCCCTACGTGCTATTGTAATAATCTTTATACAAAATACACCTTTTAAGGCATCTTCTGAAAACGAATAACTTGCTGATTAATAATATCATGGTGAAATGTAAGTAGCAACATTATATGTAAAGTTATGAATGCCCCCTAAATGATATGGGTGGCACACATTCTAACGCATATAGCCCTGATTTGGCAGAACTAGTCAAGCAGATCTTAAACCAAGGAATGTGCGTTTACCTCAGTTTACATATAAGTTGTAAACAAGGTCCTCAGACAGCAAGGGAAGACAGCAGACAAGGAAAATCTGCATTTCAGGGAACAGAGGTGAGACGAAACAGCACAGAACTTTTCACCACTAGACATCATGTTGCCTTCTTTACTGTTTGAATAAACTTTGCTTTGAGGTATGACCTTCAGGAAAATGCATCTCAAAGGGGCACTGGACTATAAAAGTGAAGGGCAAAAATACCCCAAATTCTGTCTTCCTCTCAATCACCCTGTTTGCACCTAAGAGGGTAAAAGAAAGAGCCATGGAACATTTGGGAGCAGATCCTGGCCTGAGAGTTTGGGCAGCAATGTTACTGTGAACCTGTGGCAAGGAAAGTCACCTTGTACCAAGTCTAGGTTGTTTAGTGTAGAAGTGAGTTATTTTTATTGTTCCTGTAACCATTCCTGACTTTATGCCTCATTACTTGTGCTCACCTAAAATCTCTTTGTAAGTAACTAAACTTGTTTTACAACTAATTCAGTGTGGAAAATTGGGTAACTCCATATAAGGTAGCAGATTGTGTATGTTGATCCCCTCAAAGGGAAAATGGGCTGAGTAGATCTGGACTGCCCAGGAGAGGGCTGGACAGTGCAGAACACAAGTTTTTTGGGGAAAATCCAGGACTGGGGCTTTATTGAGGTCACCCTGCAAAGTGACCAAGGCTGCTGGAAACCAGAGAATAGCTGGTGCTTGCTGACAGGCTGATGGACCAGGGCTGTGGCTAGGCACTGACACTCCGTGTGTGACCTGCAGGCTGTTTGTGAGGAGCTCAGGTTAGGATCTACAGCAGCAAAGGGTTGCACACCAGGTTGCAGGGCAAGTGGTGACACAGCCTCTCCCTGTTTGGGATTGCACCCTGGAATGTTTGGTTCGCACACGGTGGCTCAAAGGGAGCTTCCCAGAGACTGAGAGAACTTGAGACATACAAAGGCTGAGATTAAACAAATCCATGCCCTTCTTTTTGATTCAAAAAGACAGGACCTTCTGTAGGCAGATGGGGGGATCCTGAGAGGGAGGGCCTAGTAGGGCCACTAAGGGCCACTGGCTACCAGACTCCTCTGTGGAAGATGGTGTGTTTAGTATATGGGAACTTCTAGTGATTTTTATACATTTTCTCTGTAATGCTTTTGCCCCAGAATAAATATATTTGCTGAGAAAGGGCCATGTGCTAGTTTGTAACTGCTGGAACATGCTGGTCATTGTGCTCAGAGAGAAAGCAAAGCACAGGTGTAATGCTGACAGACCCTGGTTGTCAGCGGGCAGGATTGAACTGGGACCTCTGGAGCTTAGTACATCAGCCTCTACCACATGAGCTAAAAGCCAACTGGCTGTTAGTTAAGGCTGTAGAGCAGACTCATTTAACTCGCTCTCTCTGTAAGTGGTCTCAGTGCCACTAGATGGTACAGAACACCACACCCAGGAGGTGTGTGGGTTACATACTTCCCCTAGCTGAGGAAGGGCGTCCCAAGCTTCAGAGGCTTCCCAGCTGAAATCCTGGACGAGCCCCCACTTGTAACGCCGATACTTGTTGTTTCATACATTGGTCTGGACAAACCAAGACTAGTACCTCATGTTGTTTGTTAGTCCCACAGACAAACTTTAGGAATCGTATCGTCAAGGTAATATAGCCCAAGTATGGAACCATTTGCCCTGCTGCCCCTTCTATCTGAAGTATACTGCCAATTGACTGTAACTTTCGATAAGATAAATGCTCATTATAGAAAGTTTCAAATATGTATGTAACTTGAGAACCAGTATCTATTAGGCAGGTACTCTTTACTCCATCTAGATATACATAGCGAAGACAAGTAAGTCCCACTAACTGCTGGTTGGCCACACTGACACCAGTTTGGGTAACATCTGTCTCCTGAACCCATTGACTAGCAGCCTTGCTCTGGGAGTGCTTTCTTTTCTTCCTGACTCACACTTGCTCTGATTTGAATGTCTACCAGTCAGCTGCTGATGTATTAAATTGGGGTTAGGAGAATTCTGACGTTCGTTTTGAAAATGTCCTATTTGTCCACAGTTAAAACATAAAGGATTTCTTCTGTTAAATCTTGGTATTGCTTGTTTATTAAATTCTTTGGGTCTTTGAGGAGTGAACTGTTTATTTGAAATGAACATTTCAGAACTTGGCTGGGTCAACTGCAGTTCCATCAACTACTGCTCAGCCTGCAGATATTTCTCCTTCCAATCTATTGCAGTGACTTCTTCATGGGCACTGGGAGCATTTTCTTATGCCTTTATCAACTGCAACCTACTCCTACTCAATGGCCTTCCTTTTTCTTCTAGTTCTTGTCAAAGTTTTCTCTTTTGTTTATCACAGTGCTCCCTTTCAATGGATCTTACCTCAAAAAGGAGTGTGGCATAAGAGACACCCTTTTCCTACCACTACAATTAATTCCTTTTAATATGAGTATATTTAATAAGGATTCATGCCAACAACCACAGAAAAATTGATCTTGTATAAAAGAATCCAATTCAGTATCTTTTACTTCCAAAATTTCTTGAGCTAATGTATGTAGTCTAGTTAGGTATGCAGAAGGTGGTTCTCTAGTGTGTTGGTGAGTCTCAGAAATGTGAACCTTAAGCTCAGATGCGTTTATGACACTTCCATATGCCTTCTCTAAAATATCAAAGCATTCTATAGTGGATACCTTGCTACCAGCTGCTCAGGCCACTTTCAATGCTGGGGGTAATAAACTTTCAATAATCTTCATTCTTTTGACTTTGTCAGAAATCTCACTGTCTTCCATCATCTCTTTGGCTTGTGCTTGCCAAGTAAGATAATCTACTTCTCCATGGGGTCTGAATTGGGGTCTGGTTGCATGATCAGCTCACAAGGCCCACAGGGATGGAGAAACCTTAACCAGCAGTTCCTGTTGCAACAAGGAAGGGCCGGGGTTGGTTTTCTCCTACAAACTGCCAGGATCTCATTGTGAGCGGGACCAGGCACGTTCAGATACACACCATCTGGGGTACAGCAGATTATACAATTTAATTTACACAGCAAGTCCTTTCCCAAAGGTTAACCGGTAAACACGGACTGAAGAAAAAAAAAACCACATGATAGTAACAGATTTATAAGAGCCTCAGGAGGTGTGGAGGAGTGTCATAAACAGATAGCTAAGGGTTAATGTTCTTTTACCTGGAAAGGAGTAACCTGAAACACCTGACCAGAGGACCAATCAGGAAACAAGACTTTTTCAAATCTGGGTGGAGGGAAGTTTGTGTGTGAGTCCTTTGTTCTTGTCTTCTGCCTGTACTCTCTCGGCTATGAGAAGTGATTTTTTCTGTCTCCTGCCTTTCTAATCTTCTGTTTCCCAGTTGTAAGTACAAAAGATCAGATAGTGATTTATATGTTGTTTTTTTTGTATTTACATGTGTGTAGTTGCTGGAGTGTTTTGAATTGTATTCTTTTTTAATAAGGCTGTTTATTCATATTTCTTTTAAGCAATCGACCCTGTATTTGTCACCTTAATACAGAGAGACCATGTTTATGTATTTTTTCTTTCTTTTTATATAAAGCTTTCTTTTTAAGACCTGTTGGAGTTTTTCTTTGGTGGGGAACTCCAGGGAATTGAGTCTGTAGCTCACCAGGGAATTGGTGGGAGGAAGAAGTCAGGGGGAAATCTGTGTGTGTTAGATTTACTAGCCTGACTTTGCATACCCTCTGGGTGAAGAGGGAAGTACTTCTGTTTCCAGGACTGGAAATAGAGAGGGTGGAATCCCTCTGTTTAGATTCACGGAGCTTACTTCTGTGTATGTCTCCAGGAACCCAGGGAGGGAACACCTGGAAGGGAGAAGGGAAGGGAAATGGTTTATTCCCCTTTGTTGTGAGACTCAAGGAATTTGGGTCTTGGAGTCCCCAGGGAAGGTTTTTGGGGGGACCAGAGTGCCCCAAAACACTCTAATTTTTTGGGTGGTGGCAGCTTTACCAGGTCCAAGCTGGTAACTAAGCTTGGAGGTTTTCATGCTAGCCCCCATATTTTGGACGCTAAGGTCCAAATCTGGGAATAGGTTATGACAAGGGGATACTCCAAAGTGGCTTTGCCTCCTGAAGGGGTCTAGATGGTTAGAGGGATATCTGCTGGCCAGCGGGGTTACGGAAAAGAGTCAATTTTCTTTTTGTCTTTTTTGTCTTTTTTTTTTAGTTGGGTTTTAAGCTTTTCTTGGGAGTCCTTGGGACTCCCTACTTGTGATTTATGGCACCGTTTTACTGTTTCCTTACACCAGTTAAAAAATGCATCTAACTAACTGGTCCTGCCTGACCTTATATGTTAACAGGGCATCTCTGAGGTGCAAAACTTTATTAAAATTAAAGGTTCTGTTTGGAGGGAACTGCAGGCTAGGATTATCCCTAGTGTACCAGTTCCACTTGTTTAAAAATTTGCAGGTTGAGGCACCATAATCTGAGTACATGTACGCGGCAGGAGTGCCCTTTTCTGGCATGGGAATTTGCTCAGATTCCCCCACTCCCATTATGGATACCTGACAGACAACCACAACCAAGTCGGCAGCCACCCACAAAGGGCTAAACACAAAACACTTAACAGACAGGCTAGCACAGTGAACAAAACATACAACATTTACAGTGTGCCCTTTCCACCTTCCTTCTTGCCCACAGGCGAGGCTACCTGCATCTAGCATTCAAGCATTCACACCAGAAGGATTAGGGACACATGCATGGTCCCTGCACACTCCCTTTCACCAAAGGCCACCAGCCCATCTTCAAGAAAGTGGCGTCGCTACCCTATCACCTCTGGGGTAGCGGCTGGATTCCTGGAACTCCCCCTCTCTCTGAGCAGGGAAGGGAGCCTAGGGCTCCAGGAGGGAAGATAGGGGATGAGAACTTGGTCACAGGGTCGGTTCAGGAAGGGGTTGGGGAAGAAAGACATGGTCCCCGCACGCCTTCTTTCAGCCCAGAGCACCGGCCCATCTTCAGGAGAACGGTGTCGGTTACTCTACTCCCTCTGAGTCGGCAGGTGGTTTCCTGAGGCTCCCTCTCTCTCCAAGTGGGGGAGGGAGCCTAAGGCTCCGGGAGAGAAACAAGGGAAAGGGACCCTGCGACCCTCACTCATCCATCACAAACGCCAGCACACACCCTTCCTGGCTTTTAGCCTCAATTACTGGCAGCTAGTTTTACGGCCCCCACTACCAGCCTACTGCCGGCGGGAGTTACAGCCAACCTTAAGGCCACTTTTCCTTGTGGCTGCAACATTTTGTACATAGTTTCACTGCTTAATTCCCTCCAGTAACTACAGAGCAAGCCTGGGTCCTGGGTAAACAGTTTGGGAAGTGTGATAAAGAAAATGTGCTAGACTGGTTAACCAAAGCTTCTGTAACACCTAATTTGACTCATGAGGATTTTGTTATCATGTTAAGGGAATGTATGTCACCTGAAGATTTTGCAAATGTACCTTATGATGTGTTAACTAATGATGATAATGGTCAAGTTATTGCATATAGAGAGATTCATTGTATATTCTACCCTAACCAAAATGTGATTGGTCAGGCTTATGCTGAAACACAAAGGAATGATGAAAGACCTGAGAAATATTTCCTCGGGAAAAAAATTATTATTTTGATTGGCAGGTGTGGGAGTGGTTATAGAAGGTATTGTCAGCTATGACACCCTGGAATTGCGGGAGTTATACTTACAGGGATTGACACCTGGTATAAGGCTGGCAATGGGACATATAAGATCTGGAGGGAAAAGTAAAAGAAATCTATGAGTTGCAGCAAATGACCAATCCAAATTTAACAGTGAAAAAGCGAGTAGCCGCTTTCAATGGTAACAAAGATAGGGAGAAATCCCAACAGTTTAAGAAGTAGGTGAACCAGGACAAATACATGTTTAGAGGTAGCTCCGAGAAGATGAGGATCATGAAAAGAGTGTTGGCATGGAGGCTAGCCAAATATGAGCCTGAAGACCAGCTGACAAAGCTTTCTACTGAGGAACTTTTTAGAAGACTAACCAAATATGAATCTAAGCAGCCAGCAACGTCAGTGGTTGCTGCCTCAGCAGGAACTTCTTTGGAAAGCCATACTGAGGGTGCCAGGATCCCCAAGGCCCTGGCATGGTGGCACCCCTGATTAATGATCATTGGGGGTGCCCCACTGTGAACATTTTAGTGAAAGGGGATTTCAGCTCTATAACACAAAGAGTCTTGGTGAATACCAGGGCCTCCACCAGCCTCCTCTGTACCAAGGGACATGATAAAAAGAACTTTCCAATTAAAGAGATTAGATCCTTAGTCTCTTATAACGGGAAGGAGAGTCTAACTCCTTTTACTAAGGAACTACCGTGCATATTGGGATCTTCAAGAACAAAAGAATCATTTGGTTTGCAAAACCTAGATGATCAAGGAATGATGACTACTGATTTATTAAGGAAATTTGGGGTGATCGTGTACTTACTGCATAGGGCACTATGGAAGGCCGAGGAAGGCGGAGCAGGCAATGTCATCCCAGCAGCACACTGGGTAGCAGCCACCAAAGCACCCAAGGCTCTCTCCCTGCCTAAGTGGGAAGAGGAAGTAATCCAAGTGGCTGGTAAATATCTAAACGCCTTTGCGACTTCCAAATTGAGCTGTGGGAAAATAAAAGTACTAGTTAAGGTCAATGGACCTGACCCTAGGCCTGTAAGGCAATACAACTTCTCAGTTGAGGCACAGATGGGAATTAAACCAACCATAGAGGCCTTAATGCAGCAAGGAGTGCTAATCACCTGTGATAGCCCGTGTAATTCCCCCATATGGCCAGTAAGAAAATCCGATGGGAAATCCTGGTGTCTTATAACAGACTATCATGCCTTAAATAAGGTGACACCAAGGATGGCACCCATGGTGGCCAAATTTCCTGAGATCATGGCTCTAATAACAGCAGGAGCGCAATGGTACTCAGTATTAGACCTGGCCAATGCCTTTTTCTCTATACCCCATGATCAATCATGTCAACATAAATTTGCATTTACCTATGACAACAGACAGATTACATTTACGCAGGTACCACAATGGCTGCATAATGCACCAAGTATTTGCCATCAACACGTGGCCGCAATGTGGAGAAACCTGAGGTACGCAGACTATGTAATCAGCTACGTGGACAACGTGCTGATTGCAACCAAAACCAGGGAAGACAACCTTAAGGCCCTGGATGAGAAAGCCTGTTTTCTGATAAATCCAGAGAAAGCGCAGCTACTGAAGCAGGAAGTTAGTTATCTTGGAGTGCAGCTCCCACAGGGAGAAGACCTGACTGGACTCAAGTGGAACTAATCTCTAACCTTCCTTCCCCATCAGACATCAGCACATTACGATCATTCCTAGGCTTGGTAGGATTTTCAAGGGATTTCATTGAAAATTTCAATGAAAAAGCCGAACCCCTCTACAACCTGCTGACAAAGAACCAGGAATGGTGATGGGGAGCAGAGGAACAAGAAGTGACTATGTTGCTTAAAAAGGCCTTAATGGAAGCCCTGCCTTAGTGGTCCCTGATCCTAGTAAGCCGTTCCACCTACAAGTTGCCAGCACTAAGTCAGCCATCAGTGCAGTCCTGTTACAGCAACAAGGAACATCTGTGAAGCCGGTTGCCTACAGGTCTCGAATTCTGACACCAACAGAGTCACAGTTTACTGCCTGTGAGAGGGAAGTGCTAGCTCTAGTTTGGGCAATGGCCCACTGGGAATACATAATAGGAATGTCACCTATCCTACTGAGGACCACTCATACCCCAGTGAGGTATGTGCTCTCTGGCCGAGCAAATTCAGGGAGAGTGAGCCATCCCAGGCTGGCGAACTGGATCCTTGCCCTTATCAACAAAGACATCACTGTTGAAAAAAACAACACACCAGGCAAGATCCCATTTGCACTTTGTGTGACAGTCCTAGATGATAATTCCATCACAGATCATGAATGTCCTATCTTTTCAACAATTCCACCAGAGATCCAATCCCCATTCAGGCTGGAGGAGAAATTTGAGGATGCCAAAACCCAGAGGAGGGATCTCTGGGTAGTGGATGGCAGCAGTCTGTACGTTGATGGAAAGGCAACCACGGGATTCACAGCCATGCATGTTGCACCGGGCAAGGTGTTTCAAGGCACCATCAAACAACATTCAGCTCAAGCTGCAGAAGTGGTGGCAGTAATATCAGCACTAGAAAATGTGGATCCCTCCGTCAACATTACCATCTGTACAGACTCGGATTGGGATACCAGAGCATTCGTCGACTGGATGCCTGTATGGAAAACAAGGGACGTGAAGACTAGCAATGATCACTCAGTGACCTATGCCGGGTATCTTCACTATGCCTGGCAACTGGCAGAGCACAGATCAGGGGATACTTATCTGTTCAAGGTGCGAGCACATTGGAGAAACTTGGCAGAGATATCCATACTTAACAACCAGGTGGACAAATTAGCGAAGCAAGCTGCTAAAATGAGCCCTGAATTGCTGTATGACAAAGTAGGATCGCCCATCCAGGCCTTAACTAATTCCATTTGTAACGAGGCGGTGTGGCTCCCTTCCTCATCCGGGAGGGTCGAGCCCCGTCACTCACCCAGAGGGGTGAGGCCACTAAGCGGATGTCCCGCCCCTCAAACGGTCAAGCGGCGACCCGGAAGGATAAAAGCCGGCCCTCAGCCCTCAGTTGGGGCCCAGCCACTGGCAGGAGCAGACCTGTCAGCGGGAGCTCCTGACTGGGAGGCTGCTGAGGCCGCAGGCCGGTGTCCGGACTGGCCAGGGCCTCCCGACGCTCGCTATACCGAGGAGCTGCCAGAGCTTCCCTACGCTCACTATAACGAGGAGCTGCCAGAGCTTCCCTACGCTCGCTATAACGAGGAGCTGCCAGAGCTTCCCTACGCTCACTATAACAAGGAGCTGCCAGAGCTTCCCTACGCTCACTATAACGAGGAGCTGCCAGAGCTTCCCTGCACTTGCTATAACGAGGAACTGCCAGAGCTTCCCTGCGCCCGCTACAACGAGGAGCCGCCAGAACCATCCCGCCCCTGCTGCGGCCCCGAGGACACCCCGGAACAGGCCTGGCCGGACTTCCCAGAGGAGCTGCCGGACTTGCCGCCCAGCCCTGGCCGTGAAGAGCCTCCGTGGTGGGACGTCCCCGAAGCGGGTCCCATGAACCAGGTAGGCGCGAAGGGGGATACTGGAAGTAGCCCGGGGGCAGCCGACCCGAGTCAGGCTGCAGATTTCCCGATACCCATGGCCATGTGTTGCGGTCAGGATCCCCACTGACCACCTGCAGCGGTGATCACCACTTCTAGGGCCCCAGGCTGGAACACAGTGGAGTGGGTGGGCCTGCGTTCCCCCTGCCACCTGTCCAGAATTCCCCTCCCCCCTCGGCCTGAAGAGGCCAGCTAAATGGAGATAATTGTGTATTGGTGCCCCGCCCGAACCTAGGGCTGGGCCCCCTTTGACTATGGCACTGCTCGGTCCTGTCCCAAAGGGCCCGAGCAACCCACATTCTTGCCAGCCCGTCTCTGAACCAAGAGGGCTGGAGCTGAGATAACTGTGTATTGGTGCCCCGCCCGAACCAAGGGCAGGGCCCCCTTTGACCGGGCCGCCACCCGGTTCTATCCCCAGGGATCGAGCCACTCGGACGGTGGGCTACAGTTCCAAGGACCTAGACCCTCAGATGACAGATCGAGGCCGGTGTGGCTCCCCTCCTCATCCGGGAGGGTCGAGCCCCGGCAACGCCCCCGCTTACACATTCCACCAGACTGTAGCAACATCATCCAGCTGCAACAAAAGCATCCAGAAATACAACAACTCCTCAACTCCAAAAGTAAGCTGTGGACTATTAATTAACATAGTTCAGGTCTAGTGATGGCAGAAAAAGGAGGCAATAAAGATAAGGAAATGCCACTTCCTATATCGGTCCTCCCATCAGTACTGAGGGGAGAATTGATTCAACTGGTGCATGCCCAGGGACATTTCAGGTTATAGAAGACTATATATCATCTATCTTCAGTAGGATGGTGGCCTAGTATCATATGGGACACAGAATATCATATTAATAACTGTCCTCAGTGTTCCGCAAATGACCCCAAACCCCATATCAGAAACGGCCCTCTGCTACATCAAACTACAGGAGGTCCTTGGCACCATATTCAAATAGATTACATAGGGCCTCTTCCTTGCACAAGAAATGGAAATAGTCATTGCCTAGTGATGGTGGATTTGTTTAGTAAATGGATAGAAGTGTATCCCACCAGAAGGTGTACTGCATTAAATACTGTTAAGTTGTTGCTAGAACATGCTTTCAGTCGGTTTGGGATTCACAACGTTATTGATTCGGACCAAGGGAGTCACTTCACTGGAGAGGTAAAGAAACAACTATGTATAGCCTTTGGGATCAAGCAAAGATTTCACATTGCAGGCCACCTACAGTCATCTGGGCTGGTCGAACAAACAAACCAAACCCTGAAAACTGCCCTACGGAAGGTGATAGAATCATCCAGATGAGATTGGGACAGGCATCTGCCCATGATTTTAATGGCTATAAGATCGACCATAGGGGCTCATGGATTTACAACCCATGAAGTGATTTTTGGAAGGCCAATGAGAACTCCAGAGGTATAGTGGTTGCCAGGAGGGGTCCCCTCGGATGAGTTTAAGTCAAGACAGACAACAGATTAATATATCAAAGATCTCCTGAAAACTATCACCAAAACTCAAGAAGCAGCTGCAGTTCATTTAAAGGGCAACATAAAGGCAGTAAATGACCATTTAAACAATAACTTGGAATTCCAGGAGTGGAACAGAGGAGATTATGTACTTTTTAAATCTTATTCGGAAAAGGACCATGCTCTGAGTCCTAGATGGATGAGATCAGCAGTCATTGTGCAAAAGGCTGGACCCACTGTGTACCAAATTGAGAAAAAAATGGGAAAAAGAACAAGCCAACTAAATGGTTCCATGGTTCCCAGTTAAAATCTTGGAAGGGAGTCAAGCCATTGGATATAGGTATAAATAGGAGCAATAATTGGAAGCCCCCATAGTTGCATAATAACCATTTTCTTCCTTCTCTTCCTGTTTACGGAAGAAATAATTACATGTTGAACTCTTGTTAATGTACATAGTTATCCTATGGATTTCTAACGTCTGTCTTCAGAAGAATAATACCTTTCTAATCAAAGTGAATGAATAATGGAAGTGTCAAGTCAATTCAATGGTAATCGATCAATGGAGAAGTTCTCCACATATGGAAGGGAATTCAAGAGGGCTCCAAAACCAGGAAAAGCAAGAAAGGAGTTCTCTGAAAGAAGATGGCACAACGGAAGAACCTCCAGTGGTTACTAGTCAGAAAGATAAAGGACCAGGGAGAGTAAGGCATTTTGTGAGAGGGAAAAGGAACGTAAATAACCATGAGAATTGAGAGTGGGTAACACTATTGGCTTACAAATCAATGGGACTTTGCTATCTAGCAATCTCAGAATATTCACAGAATCAATGTACCATATTGGCATGGTTAGTACATCTAACCCAGTATGGCTTTTTGGTCCCATACACAAGGTATGTGAATGACATGTGTCTACTGCAACTTTCACCAATTGTACCAGAGATCTTTTCAAATGTGTTTCATCTGGCATCTCATCTCCCTCTATGGTAATGCCTGGAGAAATGAGCTTATCCATTCGAATGTATTATCAATGAACTCACACGGATTTTGTAGATAACTATATAAAACCTAATCACAATGACACTGTGTCAAGGTTGACCTGTAACTCTTTCACATCTGGTTATAAGATCTCCTTGAAGGATCACGTTAATTCAAAGTTTTGTATCTCAGATAATGAAAACAATGAGTTTAAAGAATTGTGTATGAGTGTTTTTACCATAAATGTTACCTTGACACACTCTGGACTATGGACTATATGAGGCCCTCTAGAATTTGAACATAAAATAGAGATACAAGTAGTGACACCGAGGACTGATGAGAAGCTGGGGAGGGGGGGGAAAGCTGGTACAAATTACTGGGGCTGAGCAGTCCGGAAGGGAGCCTGCGGCCTGGCTTCCCTGGCCCTGTTTAGCCATTCTGCCCTTGCTGGGGGGCCTGAACCCGTTCTTGGTGGCCCTGGTGACACCACCTTCTATTCATCGCGTGGTACCACTGACAATGAAAGGGGATGTGGCAAGAACCTTAATGATAAACCCTCAGTACTCTGTCAAAAGAATCATCATGCCCTTGCAGTTATCAATTACCCCAATGTATCATCAATGTGCACAGTATATTGAGCCACTGTTAGTGGGGTGCATTTTTTTCACCTTCTAATCTGCGATAACCTCAGGGACAGAGATGATAGGAGGAGCATAGAACATTCTACGCTCTACGATTCTGGGGGGACTGCATGGTCACCTGTGCTGCTGAGTTTGCCATGCTGACCAAACAGGAAATGAAATTCAAAAGTTCCCGGAGCTTTTCCTGTGTACCTGGCTAGAGCATCGGAATTCAAAGTGCTGTCCAGAGCGGTCACAATGGAGCAATCTGGGATAGCTCCTGGAGGCCAATACCGTCGATTTGCATCCCAGCAAATTCAATCCAGCAAAGTCGATTTTAGCGCTACTCCCCTCACCGGGGAGGAGTACAGAAGTCCATTTTAAGAGCCCTTTAGGTCTATGGAACAGGGTTGGCTGTGTAGACACATTCATTTTTAAATCGACTTAACACAGCTAAATTCGACCTAACCCCGCAGTGTAGACCAGGCCTCAGAAGAGCTGACACTGACACTGAAAACGCAGGTTTTAACAGAACTGTCAACCCTTCTAAACAATGCTCAGCTGAATGAGGAAGTTCAGTTGGTTGCCAAGAATGCCACAGGACTCAAGGACTTAATCACTTGGTTTGAAGCTCAACATGTCACAATCCACCAAGCATACAAGAAAGTAATGGATGTACTATTCTGGGCTGAAGCACAATCAAACGAAAATCACTCTGACAATTCTCAGCAGGTGTTTTCTTGCATGGCAAAGAAGCTCAGATAATACTACTGCTATAGGGAAAAGTTAAGCGATGTAGCAAAAACGGCTCAAAAGTTTCAACAACCTGCAGCAGTGTTCCTAAAAGCAGTGCGTATTTTCGACTCTGCACAAATGCACCTGTTGATGATGGATTTAACCTCACTTAATGCAATTCCTGGCTTTGATAAGAATTGTAGGCTGGAGATAGATGCCTGCTTACCAAAATATTGCAGAAGCAGCAGATTTTAGTTTGCCTGTGCTACAGTTTTGGAACGCAGTGGAATGCAGAATCCCCCATCTTGCAAGGCTAGCTCAGCACTATTTGACAATTCCAATGAACTCCATGAATGCAGAGAGCACAGTGTCTAAACACGGACAGGTGTTTTCAGCACAGAGACAGGGAATGAAGAAAGACCCGGTTGCTGGATGCTCCATGCTTACATTCAATTAATGACATTTGAACCAAAACTTTTTTTCACTTGTTTTTGTTAACTTAAGGCTGTGGTTCACAAGTCTGAGGCTACCAATTGAGATCACTACCCTACAAAACTGTCTCAGCTGCTGGTATCTACCAATCAGGGAGTTGAGCGCTAAGTGTTATTTGCTACTGCAAAGTGTCAATCAATAAATCTTCTCAAGTTCACATGACATTTATTTATTTTATTGAAACAAGCTAATAATTGCATCTGGAAGAGGGGGCACACCCTGTATAGTGACCTCTCTCCTGGAGCTGTGGCATGATGGGGGCAAGAAATGAGTGGGGCATGGGCAGTGCAGAGCTTTCTGCAGCTGGGAGAGGTACCCAAGAGCAGCTGTGCAGAGGAAGAGCAAGTCTTGTCCCTCCCGAGCTGGCCAGGACTAGCAGCTAGGAGCCTCTGGCTGGGGCACTCCCAGCAGCACGAGAACCTCCTGCGGCTGCTGGGAGCCCTGCAGTTGCTGTCTTCAGAGTCCAGCTTTGAAGGCAGCACAGAAGTGAGGGTGGGAATTCCAAGACCTCCCTACAACAGGTTTGCAGGCCCCCCCCCACCTCACAATCCTCTTTTGGGTTGGGACCCCCACAGTTATAACACCATGAAATTTCAGATGTAAACATCTGAAAATGTGAACATTACCAATTTTCAAACCCTACGGCGGTGAAATTCACCATAATGGACTGTGAATTTGGTAGGGCCCTACTTATAGCATGGAA
The DNA here is from genome assembly GCF_025201925.1 of Gopherus flavomarginatus. Lineage (NCBI taxonomy): Eukaryota > Metazoa > Chordata > Testudines > Testudinidae > Gopherus > Gopherus flavomarginatus. The sequence goes on from NC_066618.1 coordinate 291,867,618, forward strand.
TACAGACATTACAAATGAGATTAATGCAGCAACATACAAGCATGTCATAGAGTCTAAACACTAAATACACTCTTACAAGACTAATACCTATTTTGAACAAAACGAACTAACACGTGAGCTGCCTTGGTTTCCAGCTTTGAGTTTGTCATTTCTTAGCTAATGCCTGCAATCTTGGGCAAAACTGGCATTTGGTTAGCAGCAACACAGTTTAAATCAAAGCTTCCTGCTTACTGATTTAAATCATGATTAAAAGCTGTGATTTAAATTGCTTTAATTTACATCAATTCAGCCTGTTTGAAAGTGCAGCTTTTCACCTTCTGCCAAAACCCTTGGCTTCCATCCAAGAACACTTGCCTTTTTAAATCCTGACCTCATCTGCTGTTCTAATGAGGTATCACTTGTATTTTATAGACTTAGTTAAAGCTTTTGGAGCTATACACACCCTTAACTTATTTGGTTTTATTAAAGTGACCACACTATTAAATCAGTCATTTTTTGTTCAGTAACACCCAGGGCTGAGGGCGGGTTCGGGCCCCGGTGAAAAAAAATTTTCAGGCCCCCAGCAAGGGCAGACCGGCTAAACAGGGCCGACAAAGCTGGGGAAGCCGGGCCCCAGGTCCCCTTCCAGACCACCAGGCCCCGGTAATTTGTACCAGCTACCCCCCCACACATTGGCCCTGCCCACCTAATATTACCAACCTGTCAAGTTCTGCTTCAACTTTTAAAGTTATATGCCCCAAGTGCAAGCTGGACTGTTGAACTGCTGTGTCGCCTTAACTCTCCAGGCCAGGGTGCCTCTTACACTGCTTTGGTAGTGCACAACAGACCTCTGCAGGTGTTGATTACTCAGAACCACCAGCATGTAAAGTCACTCCCACCTGAGTACATGAATGCTACACCCAGTCATCCATGAAGAGGAACAGAGTGACATCCGCATACCACTCAGTCCCAGCCTTGCCACCCAGAAATGTGTGTCTTGTTCCATTCAGTAGCCCACTGGACTAGAGAAGATCATAAATTAGTTTGTCAAACCAACAAAGAGTAATGAATATTCATCAGCCCTGTTGACATGAGTACAGATTTCCCAAACACTTCAATCAAACACACTGGTTTAGGTAAAACTGTAAAACAAGTTTATTAACTAGAAATAAATAGAATTGAAGTAATTTACAAGTGGTAAGACATAAAGATCAGAATTGGTTACAAAAGAAATAAAAGATAAACATACAATTTAATTCCTAAACTTTACCAAGCTAAGTAAGATTTGAAGCACACAGTTTTTTTACCCCACCAGCTGCTGAAGGCAATTCACAGTTCTTATTTCACAGGCTGGATTTCCTTTCAGTCTGGGACCACTTCCCTTAATTCAGTGCTTTAGGTATTCATTGATGTTATGAGCAAAGAGATGTAAGGTGAAGAGAGGGAATTTGTGTTGTGTGTTCTCCCTTCTTATACTCCCACCCTCTGTGAGGGAAAAGTCCTTGCTGGATCATGGGCTAAGTTCCCTCTAAGCTGCGTGGTTCCACAGCAGGCTACCAAGGGCAACACATGTCCGCAGCCCCAGAGATAGGGAGTGGTTGGGGAGCAAATTGGGGCATGCAGGTAGGAAAGGGCACCTCTTCCGTGGCCCCAGCCCTGGAACTGCCACAGAAGGAAGAGGCGCTTTTCCTATGGCCCTGGCGCTGCCGTGGCGGGGAGAGGCACCTCTCCCTGCTGCAGCAGCTACAGGCTGCAATACATCTACTTCCACTAGTTTCACAGGAGGTAAGTCAGGGTAAAACTTGGCTCTTAAGACTACACAGTCCTGCGAAAAGGTGCTGGGGTTACTAATGGTTAAAAAATTAGAACCTATTTAAGATCACTAACTATAAATGCAATCATCTCTGCTATCTACTAGAAAAGAACTGGGAGTGCAAAAGAGTGTACAAAGCAAGGTTTATATAGTTTTGTACCACTAGCTGCTGTTTAATTGTAACTATTATTGCCATTTTCACCAGCACAGAGAGTATGTGTAATTTAAATGATTGCTTCTGACGCAAAGGTTTTCAACTATAACAAACAATATCATCTAATAGTATGAGCACAAAAATCTGTGCTACCTTAAATTTCGTTGGGAATGCACTCTGTCTTAAAGATTTCTATTAAATAATCAAGCAAAATTCCATATATCATCATGGACTAAATGCACGCAAGTCTGGTATAAACACCAGCCAGTAAAAAATATGGGGTGGGGGAAGAAACAAGAGAATTTCTGTACAATTTTATTCTTGTTTGACAAAATTTCAAGGAAAAAGGGCTTTCCAAATTTTGAAGTGTGAACATTTTTTTACTAGCTGTAGTAAAAACCTATTGCCAGGTTTATACTTCCCTGAAAAGTAATTTAGCTCTGCTGCTCTTCGTACGCCAGCTATGCTCTGTCCCTGAGCACATCCTGACATCAAAAATACCAATGCCCAATCAAGCAAGCTGTTAACAGAGAACCTTTGATAAAATGTAGCTTCATTAGGAAGAGCAGGTGATAGCACACAGCTGTGTTTTCAAAAAGAATCATAGAATCATAGATTAGGGTTGGAAGAGACCTCAGGAGGTCATCTAGTCCAACCCCCTGCTCAAAGCAGGACCAACACCAACTAAATCATCCCAGCCAGGGCTTTGTCAAGCCGGGACTTAAAACCTTCTAAGGATGGAGATTCCACCATCTCCTTAGGTAACCCATTCCAGTGCTACATCACTCTAGACCTCCCCCACTGCAACTTGAGACCATAACTCCTTGTTCTGTCATCTGCCACCACTGAGAACAGCTGAGCTCCATCCTCTTTGGAACCCCCTTCAGGTAGTTGAAGGCTGTTATCAAATCCCCCCTCACTCTTCTGCACATAAACAAGCCCAGTTCCTTCAGCCTCTTCTCGTAAATCATGTGCCCCAGCCTCCTGAACATTTTCGATGCTCTCTGCCGGCAAGAAGAAGAAAAATTTGGTAGGATTAGCTAGTTTAAAATAACAGCAGATATTATAAACTTCTATAAAGATATCTTTAAAGACGTAAAAGGCAAACACCAGTCTTCTTGTGTAGGTTATTTATTTATTTTTAATAATCAGCTTCAATGTGGGAGATATAGCAAAGTTATTTTAAAATTAAAACTACTCCCATTTGTGTTAATAACCCTATATTTGAGGAAGTAAGGGTTAAAGTTTCTTGATGGGATTCCCAGAAGCACTTAGTATTTGCTTACCTCTCCTTCACTGGAGTCAATGGGATAACTTCAGTTGGAGCAGAGTTAAGCTAATGCTGACTGCTTTTGAAAAATATCCCACTCTGCAAAACCAAGGTATGCCGACTCAGCATCTCACATGCAAACCAATTGAATTCAAGTGGAAGAGTCCGCACCCCAACCCTCTGCCCCAGCCTGGAGCCCCCTCTGACACTCCAAACCCCTCAGTCCCACCACACATCACCTCATAACAAAATTAATTCCACACATGCATGTAAAAAATTAGAGGGAACATTGGTCATGGGGTTAGGCAGGTCCATGGCATATGTGCTCTGCAGTCAGTCCTTCAAATTAATTGTAAATTCTTTTGTTTATACTTTCCCTGCTTCCATTGAAAGTCTGATTAAACAGGTAATTGGCTCCAACATCTTGCTGGTGAGCCTGTATGCCTTTGTCTCTGAGAAATTGGCTAGTGGGTGTAACCAGAATTACAATACATTTCAGTAACCATCATACAGTAAATCTTATGACTCCATATACAATGTTGGTACACACATTATAATAGTACAACGATGTTGAGCAGATTATGAACTTTCAAATGATACCTCAAGGCATACTTTTCACAAAATACAACATAATCAGATAAAAGTGCTGAATATGGAATACAGAGGGTTATGGGGGTACAGTGTGTCACAGTAATGTCTTACATTCTTTATGTATCCCAATCCACTAACTACTCATCAAATTATTGATGAATAGCTTTTCTCTCCTGTTCATCAGATAAGGAATACACCTTGTTGATTATCTGTATTTGTAGACTGCTGTTCAACTCAAGCAGACATAGGACTTCCTGTTCCACTACTCCAAACTCTACTGAAAAGTATCTGTTTTTATAAACAAGTGGGGCTGTGCCACTTTGGCTCCTTATAATCCATTCTGTGAAACAAGAACCCTGTTTCTCATCATGAACTTGTGTAGTTCTCCAATTGAACATTCATGAATGGATTTTGCTTTTGTGCATCTTGTTTGTGCTTAGAGAACACAATTATAAAATAGCTGTTTTACTACTTCCATGACACTGTACCTCTTGTGCTGTTTTATTACCTTTATGACACCTTTGCATTCCCTTGCAAATAAATTTAGTCTCTGCCATTTGTTTACACCTTCCCTGGATCTGTAATTAGATGCTCTTCAGTTCTTTCACTGCTTGTTAACCAGCAATTTAGGAAGGACAGTGTTCACTAGCTCTGGAAATATCCATGGTTCTTTATAACGTCAAGTCACTTTCTGATAAGAACCTTACTTGTTCTAGTTATCAGTTACACCACAAATAATTCAACCTCTAATTAGTCCATCTATTAGCTGTTAAAATGCACAAGATTTAACTTTAAGATATAGGTCTGTAACATAACAGTTGTTTCAACTGGCACCTCGTTTAATGAGCCGAAAATGTATTATTGAAATTTTTGAATGGATTTGTCTAGCTGCAGTTTGCAGTCACCATTAATCCCCTTCTGGAATGCATTGTAGATCCCCAGTGCAGGATTTCACCTGAGTTCTCTGGCAAACAAATTGCATCTAGGAAATACTGAAAGTTCTGCAACCACTTCCTCCAGTTCTGTCAAGTTCCCTTCTACCCTCGGGGATTTCTGCTGGTTTCATTCGCACTATTTTCACAAAGATTAAAATTTCTTCTTATAACATATAATAAAGGTGTGACACATGAATGTTTCTAAGACACTAACCTTTATTTGTTGGCTTCAGTCACCATTCACCAGACTGGGTCAGAGCTGAAAAAAATTAATACCCCTGCCACATGACAGGAATATTAACCAAATCCAGCCTAGTACACCATCCATTGAGCAGGAGGGTTAATGACAGTTGAGTAGTTCTGATTTCACCCAGAAGGCCCAGTGAGTCACATATTAAGTAGTTTATTGACAGTATAAATTATTTCACTGAGATAGTAATACTAACTACTACCACAAGAGGTCATTACAAGGTAATATCAAATAGTTGCACAGGGTTAAATACTAACCAATAGGACCATGATGAATGTTTTACACCAAATATAATATTTTATAGCAAGTAAACAAACAAATCCCTGTCCTAAAAAGGTTACAAACCTATAAACGGAATTTGTAACCCATGAGCTTTAGTTTGCACATAGTCACTAATTGAATAGGAGACCTCCAAATATAATGCTACTGGAGATGATGCTAGTGAGGCAGTACTTAAGCAGTGCCCCAGCATGGCGTTAGGGTATAGGGAAGTGCGGCAGATGCCTTCTTTCAGATTAGATAATTATTTGGGTTCAATACCCCATGACACTTTTGTGAAAGTTTATCCCTAATTTACCAGTAAACTTCCAACTCAGCTAATTACATTCCACTGTTTAATTCCTTGCATTTTTAATTGGATATGCCTGTCTTCCATTCCAGTTCTAGATTCATCAACTGTGTCCTGCTGAACGGAGCTGTCCGCCACGGAATCGGGACAAGCAATGCAGGAAGTGCAGTTAGAACATAAGAACATAAGAACGGTCGTACCGGGTCAGACCAAAGGTCCATCTAGCCCAGTATCTGTCTACCGACTGGCCAATGCCAGGTGCCCCAGAGGGAGTGAACCTAACAGGCAATGATCAAGTGATCTCTCTCCTGCCATCCATCTCCATCCTCTGATGAACAGAGGCTAGGGACACCATTCTTTACCCTTCCTGGCTAATAGCCATTTATGGACTTAGCCACCATGAATTTATCCAGTTCCCTTTTAAACATTGTTATAGTCCCAACCTTCACAACCTCCTCAGGTAAGGAGTTCCACAAGTTGACTGTGTGCTGTGTGAAGAAGAATTTCCTTTTATTTGTTTTAAACCTGCTACCCATTAATTTCATTTGGTGACCCCTAGTTCTTGTATTATAGGAATAAGTAAATAACTTTCCTTATCCACTTTCTCAACATCACTCGTGATTTTATATACCTCTATCATATCCCCCCTTAGTCTCCTCTTTTCCAAGCTGAAGAGGCCTAGCTTCTTTAATCTTTCCTCATATGGGACCCTCTCCAACCCCCTAATCATTTTAGTTGCCCTTTTCTGAACCTTTTCTAGTGCTAGAATATCTTTTTTGAGGTGAGGAGACCACATCTGTACACAGTATTCGAGATGTGGGCGTACCATGGATTTATATAAGGGCAATAATATATTCTCAGTCTTATTCTCTATCCCCTTTTTAATTACTCCTAACATCCTGTTTGCTTTTTTGACCGCCTCTGCGCACTGCATGGACATCTTCAGAGAACTATCCACGATGCCACCAAGATCTTTTTCCTGACTCGTAGCTAAATTAGCCCCCATCATATTGTATGTATAGTTGGGGATATTTTTTCCAATGTGCATTACTTTACATTTATCCACATTAAATTTCATTTGCCATTTTGTTGCCCAATCATTTAGTTTTGTGAGATCTTTTTGAAGTTCTTCACAATCTGCTTTGGTCTTAACTATCTTGAGTAGTTTAGTATCATCTGCAAATTTTGCCACCTCACTGTTTACCCCTTTCTCCAGATAATTTATGAATAAAATGAATAGGATTGGTCCTAGGACTGTCCCTTGGAGAACACCACTAGTTACCCCTCTCCATTCTGAGAATTTACCATTAATTCCTACCCTTTGTTCCCTGTCTTTTAACCAGTGCTCAATCCATGAAAGGACCTTTCCTTTTATCCCATGACAGCTTAATTTATGTAAGAGCCTTTGGTGAAGCACCCTTTCAAAGGCTTTCTGGAACTCTAGGTACACTATGTCCACTGGATCCCCCTTGTCCACATGTTTGTTGACCCCTTCAAAGAACTCTAATAGATTAGTAAGACACGATTTCCCTTTGCAGAAACCATGTTGACTATTGCTCAACAGTTTATGTTTTTCTATGTGTCTGACAATTTTATTCTTAACGATTGTTTTGACTAATTTGCCCGGTACCGACGTTAGACTTACCGGTCTGTAATTGCTGGGATCACCTCTAGAGCCCTTTTTAAATATAGGCGTTACATTAGCTAACTTCCAGTCATTGGGTACCGAAGCCGATTTAAAGGACAGGTTACAAACCTTAGTTAATAGTTCCGCAACTTCACATTTGAGTTCTTTCAGAACTCTTGGGTGAATGCCATCTGGTCCCGGTGACTTGTTAATGTTGAGTTTATCAATTAATTCCAAAACCTCCTCTAGTGACACTTCAATCTGTGACAGTTCCTCAGATTTGTCACCTACAAAAGCCGGCTCAGGTTTGGGAATCTCCCTAACATCCTCAGCCGTGAAGACTGAAGCAAAGAATCCATTTAGTTTCTCCGCAATGACTTTATCATCTTTAAGCGCTCCTTTTGTATCTCGATCGTCAAGGAGCCCCACTGGTTGTTTAGCAGGCTTCCTGCTTCTGATGTACTTAAAAAACATTTTGTTATTACCTTTGGAGTCTTTGGCTAGCCATTCTTCAAACTCCTCTTTGGCTTTTCTTATTATACTCTTGCACGTAAGCTGGCAGTGTTTGTGCTCCTTTCTATTTGCCTCACTAGGAATTGACTTCCATTTTTTAAAGGAAGTCTTTTTATCTCTCGCTGCTTCTTTTACATGGTTGTTAAGCCACAGTGGCTTTTTTTTAGTTCTTTTACTGTGTTTCTTAATTTGAGGTATATATTGAAGTTGGGCCTCTATTATGGTGTCTTTAAAAAGGGCCCATGCAACTTGCAGGAATTTCACTTTAGTCACTGTACCTTTTAACTTTTGTTTAACTAACCTCCTCATTTTTGTATAGTTCCCTCTTTTGAAATTAAATGCCACAGTGTTGGGCTGTTGAGGTGTTCTTCCCCCCACAGGGACGTTGAATGTATTGTATTATGGTCACTATTTCCAAGCAGTCCTGCTATAGTTACCTCTTGGACCAGCTCCTGCGCTCCACTCAGGATTAAATCTAGAGTTGCCTCTCCCTTTGTGGGTTTCCGTACAAGCTGCTCCATGAAGCAGTCATTTAAAGTATCAAGAAATTTTATCTCTGCATTTCGTCCTGAAGTGAAATGCTCCCAGTCAATATGGGGATAATTGAAATCCCCCACTATTATTGGGTTCTTAATTTTGATAGCCTCTCTAATTTCCCTTAGCATTTCATCATCACTGTTACTGTCCTGGTCAGGTGGTCGATAATAGATCCCTAATGTTATATTTTTATTAGAGCATGAAATTTCTATCCATAGCGATTCTATGGAACATGTGGATTCGCTTAAGATTTTTACTTCATTTGAATCTACATTTTCTTTCACATATAGTGCCACTCCTCCCCCTGCACGACCTGTTCTGTCCTTCTGATATATTTTGTACCCCGGAATGATTGTGTCCCATTGATTGGTCTCAGTCCACCAGGTTTCTGTGATGCCTATTATATCAATATCCTCCTTTATCACAAGGCACTCTAGTTCACCCTTCTTAATTATTTAGACTTCTAGCATTTGTGTACAAGCACTTTAAAAACTTGTCCCTGTTTATTTGTCTGCCCTTATCTGATGTGCCAGATTCTTTTTTATGTGACTGTTTACAATCTGATCCGGCCCTTACATTATCCTCTTCCATCCTCTCTGTTCCTGACTATAACCTGGAGATTCCCTATCATCAGACTCTCCCCTGAGAGAAGTCTGTGTCCGATCCACATGCTCCTCTGCAGCAGTCGGCTTTCCCCCATCTCTTAGTTTAAAAACTGCTCTACAACCTTTTTTATGTTTAATGCCAGCAGTCTGGTTCCACTTTGGTTTAGGTGGAGCCCATCTCTCCTGTATAGGCTCCCCCCATCCCAAAAGTTTCCCCAGTTCCTAATGAACGTAAATCCCTCCTCTCTACACCATCGTCTCATCCACGCATTGAGACTCTGAAGCTCTGCCTGCCTACCTGGCCCTGCATGTGGAACTGGGATCATTTCTGAGAATGCCACCATAGAGGTCCTGGATTTCAGTCTCTTCTCTAGCAGCCTAAATTTAGCTTCCAAGACATCTCTCCTACCCTTCCCCGTGTCATTGGTACCTACATGTACCCAGACCACCAGCTCCTCCCCAGCACTACACATAAGTCTGTCTATGCCAATGAAACACTACCCCATGTCCTATGTAGCTGCAAGCCCCATTCCAGAGCCTAGCAGCTGCGCCACAACACCATCCAAGATTGACTAGTCAGAGCCATCCTTTCACCTGTGGGGAAGGTGGATGTAAACTCTGCCATCCCCATCATCATCAATGAGGACCAAAACAAGATTATCATGGTGGATGTCACAGTGCCCTTTGAGAACAGGACCCTGGCTTTCCGCGAATCCCGAGGTTGAAAGGTGGAGAAATATGCCACTCAAGCCGACACCTTGAGAATTAGGGGTTACCAGGTTCTGACTCACACTCTGATCATTGGAGCCCTGTGCCCCTGGGACCCCAGTAAGGAGCAAGTGTTGAGAAAGCAGAATTGGTGAACGCTACGCTCAGCTGATGCAGCAATTCATGGGATCAAACACCATCAGGTAGTTGAGGGACATCTATCTAGAACACATCACCAGACAATGGCAATACCAGGAGAGATGAGCTGGAGTGCCAATGAGAAATACAATTGGAAAGTAATAGAAATACCTCTCTGGTGATTATATCTTCTAAGGGACAACCTATCCTAAATGCTCAATTACTGAGGGACAATCTACATTCATTCCTATATTTGCTCTCTACAACCAAATCTCTGTATAATTTTTCATGAGTGATGTACCCGAGTATTGAGAGTAAACTGTACCATTAAATTTATTCTCCTAAATTTAAGTTATTGCATATTATATACTAAAAGTATCATATGACTTTTAAACCAGATTTTGTACTTTTAGGTAGTCGAAGCACTACATCCAGATGTACAGACACTCTTTCCTTAACCTGTGTATTATATAATTTTAACATTACTATATACTGTTGAAAGATGCCATGTTTCAGTCTAGATATGAGTAGTGATAGGTTAGTTAAGGGCTCATTTCCAATGTCTTACCTACATCACATGGGTGCTAAAGCCTACTGTTTGTAGAATACCTTGAGACCTTCAGAATGAAGGTGCTATAGAAATGCAAAGTATTCATCATTACTGTGTTACACTAGTTTAGCTAATGTGACATTCTGAGCCGTTAATTCAAGTGCGCCTATAACAATGGGCACACTTACAGGTGCTCAAATACTATAGGGGAGATTGTGGCTGTGATTCAGCACACACTGATTTGCATGGAACCAGGATTTCACCGGATTATCTAGGTAGGTAGCCAGCACGTGGGCCCTAGATCCATAATAATGAAAGACGGAGCTCTGGAGTTTTCTTCCTCACAATCCGTCCTGTTGTCCATTCGCTCCGACAGCACAAAGGTCCTGCTCTGTAACTAGAACTGCCACAAGCGAGCACTCAGAACACCGTGTCCGCATATCACTGGCCAGGGCAGTGGGCCTGGCACGGGTGACACCGGAGCTCCGCTTTGGTGCGGCGCCCGGAGCGGGAGAGGGATGGCGCCGGCCCGGCGGCAGCCATGGAGCACGACCCTGAGGCGACACAGCGGTGCGTCGCGAGCGCCAAGACAAGCGCTTAACCCGCCGCCCAACGCCTCAGCGAAGAGCAGGGCGGAGCCTCGCCGCGGCGCCGCGCAAAAGGGGTGCCCAGGTGCATCACGGGAGTCGTAGCCCTCCCTGTGTCACCAGTCCGCTAGCAGAGCAGGGTGGGTGAGGCCAGCTGAGGAGCGGTGCATCACGGGAGTTGTAGTCCCCCGCCTGCCCTGCTCCCAGAGTGCACGAGCAGCCTTGTGGCAGAAAACTACAACTCCCAAAGGGCTCTGCTCCGCGGCCTGGCGCTTTTAAATAACGGTTTTAGGGGAGGGCTGCGAGAGGTGGCGGTGGCTGCCGGCTGGGTAGGAAAATGGCGGCAGCGAGGCTGAGCGGCGGAGGCGGGGAGAACCGCCTGGTGTCGCTGCCCCTCTCCCGGATCCGGGTGATCATGAAGAGCTCGCCGGAGGTCTCCAGCATCAACCAGGACGCGCTGTTCCTCACCGCCAAGGCCACGGTACCAGGCTCGGATCTCCCGCCTCGGCGCTTGGCGGGGAGCCGCCCAGGCGGGCCCGGATCCGAGCGGCTCCCCCCACCGTGAGGCTGGGGCCGGGGCTGTTGGCGGGACGGCAAGCGCCTGAGCCGATGGGCTGGGCCCGAGTCCAAGCGAGATTCGTGCTCTTTGTTCTGTGTCCCTGCCCGCTCCTGCCCGCGGGGCACGTGCAAGGGGCGCATACCCTGCTGCAGGCGAGTCTTGCCAGCCCCTGGGGGGTGCGCAGGGGAGGTGGGGCAGGAGGGTGTAAATGTAGTTTACACCCGTTATCCAAAGAAGTGGAGGAGAAAAGGGAATTGTCCTGACTCTAGGGTTATGTATGTTGTAGCCTGGCATGCGGCAGAAATCGGCCTGTAGGGGCCTTTGGCATCCCCTGTCATGCTTCTGTTGAACATGGAGTATTCGTCCTATCTGTCCCCCCCCCCCCCTGTTAGTGAGGAATCACTAATGTGTAGAGATTAGATCACCATAGACTCATAGGTCAGAAGGGACCAATCTGATCTTCTAGTCTGACCTCCTGCACAAGGCAGGCCACAGAACCCCACCCATCCAATTTTATAACAACCCCTATCCCAGGACCGAGTTATTGAAATCATCAAAAATGGTTTGAAGACCTCAAGCTGCAGAGACACCACCAGCAAGCGACCCGTGCCCCACGCTGCAGGGGAAGGCGAAAAACCTCCAGGGCACCTGCCAATCCGCCCTGGAGGAAAATTCCTTCCTGACCCCAAATATGGCGATCAGCTAAACCCTGAGCATGTGGGCAAGAGTCACCAGCTAGCACCCAAGAAGGAATTCTCTGCAGCAACTCAGTACCCATCGCATCCAACATCTCCCCGCAGACCACTGAGCAGACCTGTCTGGTGGTAATTCAAGATCAATTGCCCAAATTAACGATCCTATCATAACATCCCCTCCATATACTTATCAAGCTTTGTCTTAAAGCCAGGAAAGTCTTTTGCCCCTACTACTTCCCTCGGAAGGCTATTCCAGAACTTCACTGCCCTAATGGTCAGAAACCTTCATCTAATTTCAAGTCTAAACTTCCTAATATCCAGTTTATACCCATTCGTCCTCATGGCTACATTAGTACTAAACTTAAATAATTCCTCTCCCTCCCTAACGTTAACCCCCTTGATATATTTATATAGGGCGAGCATATCCCCCCTCAGCCTGCTTTTGGCCAGGCTAAACAAGCCAAGCTCTTTGAGTCTCCTTTCATAAGGCAGTTTTTCCATTCCTCGGATCATTCTCGTAGCCCGTCTCTGAACCTGTTCCAGTTTGAATTCATCCTTCTTGAACATGGGACACCAGAACTGCACACAGTATTCCAGATGGGGTCTCACCAACGCCGTATACAACGGTACTAACACATCCTTATCCCTGCAGGAAATACCCCGCCTGATGCATCCCAAAATCGCATTTGCTTTTTAACAGCCGTATCACATTGGCGACTCATAGTCATCCTGCTATCAATCAGTACCCCAAGGTCCTTCTCTTCCTCCGTCGCTTCCAACTGATGCGCCCCCAACGTATATCCAAAATTCTTATTATTAATTCCTAAATGCATGACCTTGCACTTTTCACTATTGTATTTCATCCTATTTCTATTACTCCAGTTTACAAGGTGGTTCAGATCTTCCTGAATAGTATCCCTGTCCTTCTCCGTGTTAGCAATACCCCCCAGCTTCGTGTCATCCGCAAACTTTATTAGGACATTCCCGCTCTTTGTGCCAAGGTCAGTAATAAAAAGGTTAAATAAGATCGGTCCCAAAACCGATTCTTGAGGGACTCCACTGGTGACCTCCTTCCAGTCCGACAGTTCACCTTTCATAACGCCCTCTGGAGTCTCCCCTTTAACCAGTTCCTTATCCACCTTACAACTTTCATATTCACTCCCAGCTTTTCCAATTTAACTAACAGCTCCGCGTGCGGAACCGTGTCGAACGCCTTACTGAAATCTAGGTAAATTATATCTACTGCATTTCCTTTATCTAAGTAATCCGTCACCTTCTCAAAGAAGGAGATCAGATTGGTTTGGCACGATCTACCTTTAGTAAATCCGTGTTGCAATTCGTCACAATTACCATTGACCTCAATGTCCTTAGCTACTTTCTCCCTCAAAATTTTTTCCAAGACCTTACATACTACAGACGTCAAGCTAACAGGCCTATAATTACCCGGATCACTCTTATTCCCTTTCTTAAAAATAGGAACTACATTAGCAATCCTCCAGTCATACGGCACAACCCCCGAGTTTACCAGCTCCTTCACGAGTCCCTCAGATTTTGTGTCTTCTTCTGGACTTCCACAAGCATCTCCAGAGGGGAAATCGCATGCGCTTTTGGATGCTTCATGTGATGTTTTTCCAACCCCCTTCAGCAAAATAAAACTGACTAGGCACAGGAGTTTTAGTTGAAAATCACTATGCACTTCCTGTCAACACAGCCAGCAAAAGTAGCATGTGTAGAAGCTGCACAAATGGGATTATCGGCTTAGCTACTGAACTGTGAAGATCCTGCATCACATATTAATGTCTGAATTTTGACATGGTTTGAGTTCTTGAAATTTGTTAAATCATTGAAAAGCTCTAATAAGACCAGCACATGATCCAGTTGACCATATAGGTTCCTGGCTATAGCCATGGAATACAGCATTAAACTTTTCACTCCCACTAAAGCCTGGTCTACACTACAGCATTAGGTTGATGTAAGGCAATTTATTTCTCTCTAGTGAATTATTTCAGTCTATACCAGGGATTCTCAAACTGGGGGTCATGAGGGGGTTGTGAGCCTATTATGTGGGGGGGGGTGAGTTGTCAGGCTCCACCCCAAACCCTGCTTCACCTCCAGCATTTATAATAGTGTTATATTTTAAAAAGTGTGTTTAACTTATAAGGGAGGGTCACACTTAGAGCCTTGTTATGTGAAAGGGGTCACCAGTACAAAAGCTTGAGAACCACTGGTCTATACAGTATGGCCTTACTCTCTCCAATAGAAGTGTCCTACTACACCGACATAACTCAACCTCTACGAGAGGCATAGGGCTTATGTCTGTGTAGTGTAGACACTGTTACTTACATTTACTGGCTGTCGTTCTTGTCAATTTCAGAGCTCTGCTGGAGCCATGAAACTGACAAGAAAGTAGGCTTCCCAGCTGGGCAGCCGCACCAGGCTTCCTGGGTTCCTGCTAGGAGCACAGCTGTGCACAGCAGGAAGCTCTATCCCCAGAGTCTGGTTGACTGCCCTGTTCAGGTTGGGAGTTGAGGGAGGGCAACTGGCAGGGAGCTACGTGCGGAGCTGAGATCCCTGGCTCTAAGCCTCCAGCACTGCCCCTCTTAAGTTGGTGGAAGTGTCCCTGGTGAGGGTGCACATTACTGACAGAAGAAGGACGGTGTGAATATGAATCATTGTAATAATTACTGTGGTGGTTCGAGTTGACCTAACATGGGTTTAAGTTTATAGGGTAGACATGCCCTAAGATAAAGCTTTGTGAATAGAGATAGGGCTTTCATTCAGTGGACATGACTTCTCCATGAGCGATGGACTTACATTTAGTACAAATCAACCTGCCTCTCTCTCTCTTTTTTTTAATGAGGGAGGAGTGTTTTTATCATTGTAAGTAGTGGAAAGTGTCAAGCTTTTTTGCAATATTTAATCACATACCTGCAGAAATAATTTCTTGCTGTCTTCTGATCCCAGTAAAATCTGCTGCAGTGATGATGAACTTGATGGAGTGGCACAAATTAAGTTAGTCTAAGACCCCAGTTTTGCAGTTGGCTACTCGCAGACGTACACCTCTTCTGCTCACACAGAGCCATATCGAAATTAGTGGGACTCTGTGTCAGGGCAGGGCAGTGCTTGCGTGCAGTTAATGGCAGGATTGGGCCCTAAATAAGGGTTTGAAGAAGCATTGCAGTCAGCTGCGCACACAGGAATTAATAATTTGACATTTATTTGTGTTGGTTGTTTTTTATAGGAGCTCTTTGTCCAGTATTTAGCCACTTACTCCTACAAACATGGCCGTGGGAAAGAGAAGAGAGCCCTGACCTACAGTGACCTCTCCCATACAGCAGAGGAATCTGAAACATTTCAGTTCCTTGCTGGTAGGTACAGCAGTTGTGAGAAATCAATATGGGCAACTGGAAAATAAGATGCAGCTCTTATTGTAGTAGTAGTTGTCATTGCAAAGCTATTAAATTCTCTTTTTGGCTGTTAAACTCTGTTGCATTTAACTTACTCATGGTCCAAATAATTGACAGGCATTCTGCATGAATGAATGGGTTGCTTTTTCCATTGATGCAAAAATACACCATCATGGGGAAAAATTAATGTAACAGTCATACTTGACATTCCAATAACTTCAAGCTACTTTTTTCTAACACTGTTTAATGGTATCCCTGAGTGGTGGAGAGTCTGATTTATAAATGGGAAAGCTCAGGTTCAGAGTGATTAAAGTGACTTAAAAGTCAGTTTAAGAGCTAGGAATAAAACCAAGGAAGTATGTGACGCCCATCTTCTGCTTTAACCAATAGACAACACTCCCTTAAATCTTTGTAGTGTTTGGGGAAAGAGAAGGACTCTACTGGTGAATTTTAAATTCACAAATGTCCTTTCAGACATTGGCTTATGCCACAATCGCTGTTGTCTTAAATCCTTTACATTGGTTGGGCATTTAGAATAATGCATGTCCTCTTCAAATACGTTCTTTCGTCTAAGGAGTGAGACCTCCTTGTTCATAAGATTTTTACTAGTGCACCAGCCTCACCTTCTTACCGTTCTTGGGCTCATAACAATATCATTACCCTGAATAGGCTGCCTACATTGAGTGCAGGGAAATAGCTTGTAAGGAATATAAGCAGAGTAGATATACTTAAGTAATATATTTGATCTTTTAAGTGAAAAACAAAGCAGAATAAGTGAGTAAGACTTAAGAAATTAAAGCAGCATTAGAATCACTTAAACAAATTCCCTCATATGGCTCACTTATACCTTAATTGGACAATATCTCTCTAAAATCACATTGGCTACATTCCTATTCCAAGGATACCAGTTAGATTAGAATAACTTGACTATTCCCTAGCCTAAAAAAATTGCATCCCATAGACTGTGAGGCTATTAGTTGCTGTGATTTTGATGGTACAGTCATAAATTATTCTAAATCTTTTTGTAACTGTTGAAAATGATTGCAAAAGAAGGAATTGTGCCTTTCAGATATTTTACCAAAGAAGATCCTAGCTAGCAAATACCTGAAAATGCTTGAAAGAGAGAAGAGGGATGGAGAGATGGAGGAAGAAGAAGATGATGATGATGATGATGATGACGACCAAGAGGAAGAGAGTGAAGAGGAAGATGCTGAATCTTAAGGGTGTCAAACAGCTAGCTTTATAGCTAGTCTCTTCCTGCAGTATCAAGTTTTGGATTGACTCCCTGATTTTTTTCCAAGCTAACCCACACTGAGTTGGGGGGTGGGAGGGGGAGTGTTGGAAATCCAGCATCTGGATTTACATTTGAAACAATTGGATATTAGTCTCCTTAAAGGAAGGAATTCTGCACTTGGATATGGAAAGCCAGGGGGATTGTACATACATACAGATCTTGAGACAAAATCAGCTCAAAAATTATTTTAAAATAAGATCTTTAGACAATCATTATCCAAATAGAAACAGCCTTGTAGGCAACCCTCAGCATCAATTCCAAAGGCCCTGGCTCTCTCTGGCTAGATGGGACCCTTGTAGCTAATACTTCTGCTTAACCAGTAGGAGTGTAGCACATACTTTATCTACAGTTCTTACTCTGGAAGCCAATGAACCAAACCTGAGATAGAATCTCCACCTGTTTTCTAGCATGCTGTTGGAGCAGTACATGTGGGTCAACCCCACAGAAACTGTAATAGGCTACTATTGTAATACAGTCTAAAAAACCAAATCTGCAAGGAAACTGGATCCAGGGATAGATCTTTTGCAGTCCCCGGTGTCGCTCTGCAGTTGTATTGGTATTAAGAAGTAGAAGTGTTAGCTAATGATGTAAATACGTATATCTAGATCCCACCCCCAAGGGAGGATTCTACTTTTGTAGCTTACTGCCTGTAGTACTCTACATACCAACACCTGTTTGAGTTTATTAAATATAGTTTGCTCTATAGCAAGAAAATGAACAGTTTTTACCATTTGAGTGGTAGACCTGGTGTATTTTTACTACTATAAAAATGGAAAATGTCCTGTGTGTATTTTCAAAAATACTTTTTTTACAATAAATATTTTTTTTAAATGTGGAAATTAATGCAGAGACCCTTGACAGCACTATTTTTGTAAAGGCTTTTAATCTATGCTTTGTGCGGGGTTAACACGTTGTTGGGCTAGACATTTGCACTATATATATTCGTAAATGTGGATCCTCCTAGCTAGCAAATAGGGGATGATTGGTGATCTGCTACCCACTGGAAACGTAAGTGTGAAAGATCCCTAATCCCAATTTGCACTGGGCGTTGAATTCAGTATGTTCAGGGGAAATTGAGCCTGTGTTAGTCACGGTGTCTGTTAGCTGGAATGTATGCAAGTAGCCTTCCAGTCTCTCTCAACTGCTCTGAGAGCATCTTGGAAGTGATGTCTCTTTTCAGTTTACACAAGCTACTGCACAAGTAATAGTTCAGGTTGATTTAGATCTCCATTCAGGAAAAGAGCTTGGGCATTAGGCCACTCATGACCCCCATAGACAACAAATGGAGGATCCTGATTGGTGACAGCCCCACCTGCAGAGATGAAAGGGTAACAGGAGGGAGAGAGATGGAGGAGACTGAGGGAGGGGAAGTCAGTACATGTATGCTTGCCAAATGTTAGAGGCCTGCCTAGCATCAGTTCAGAGGAATAAAGGAAAAAGTGCAAGCAGAGATTTGGTTCCTACCTGTTTTTTAAAAAGACCCTCAAAAGGGCATGTAGAAGGCTGGATGGATGGATGTGCTCAATTCAGCACCTTTCTGTTTAGTTTTTCAGTTCAGATATTTGGGTCCCAACATTCTTGCCCCAGGTGCCCCTTTCAACTTCCCACAGTGATACTTTAGGTTAATCTGTGGGGTTTTTTTCTCTCCTTTTAGTGGAACTGTATTGCTACATCTTAATTATGAGGTGTGAAAATTTTCTTTACCCTTCTCCAAAAAGTAATTAACACTAGGTCTTACGATAAAGAAAATATTTTATAACGGATCAATGGTACAAATACACTAAAGGCATATCTACACTTCATGGTTAAGTTGACAGCCAGATGCCTCAGTAATTAAGTTGGTCCAGATTGTCCACACCCACTCACTGTGTCAGTGGAGTGCATCCTCACTAGCAGTGCTTGTATGATGCACAGAGCAGTGCACCATGGGTAGCTGGCTCACAAAGCAATTAATCCCAGGGGTTTTGTGGAGGGGCTTGTAATGCCTCATAAGACCCAAACACTGTCACGGGGGGGGGAATGGGAAGATTCTTTTCAGTTTCCTCCCTCCATCCCTTCCCAGATATCAAAGGCAAGCCCAGGTTTTTTCACATTTTTTTTGAAAGCCTGGCTTAGTGTTGTGTATATACCATAGCCCAAGAAACATGGACCCCCCCTCAACTGCATGCTGCTTGTAACTATTGCAAACCCCTCATGCCTTATCCTGTAGTATTTCTAGAGCCAAGACGGGCTGCCAGTGGATCATTGCAGTGTCATTCAAGCAGCCCTGCTGCAAGCCACAGAATGAAACAATTGGTCCTGGCAGTAGTGCAGCAGCTGTATGCAGCGCAGTGCCATTTCTGGACCTGGGAAACAGCACTGACTGGTGGGATTGCATCATATGGGATGACAAGCAGTGGATGCAGAACTTTCGCATGTGGAAGACCACTTTTCAGAAACTGTGCAGTGCTTCCCCCAGCCCTGAAGTGCAGCAACACTAAAATGAGACCTGCTCTGACAGTGGCGAAGCAAGTGGCAATTGCGCTGTGGAAGCTTGCAATGCCAGACTGCTACTGGTTTGAGGAATCAATTCAGAGTTGGTAAAGCCACCGTGGGGGCAGTTGTGAGCCAAATGTGCAGGGCCATTCCGGCTAAGAAGGGTAGTGACTCTGGGCACCGTGTAGGACATAGTAGATGATTTTGCCACAATGGGGCTCCCTAACTGCAGTGGGGCGATAGATGGCATGCATATCCCTATCTTGGCACCAGGCCACCTTGCCAAAGAGTACATAAACGTTGAGGGATACTTTTCAATAATATTGCAAGCGCTGGTGGATCACATGGGGTGTTTCACTGTCATCAATGTGGGACGATCAGGAAAAGTGCATGACCAGGGCCGGTGAACCATTTAGGCGGACTAGGCGGTTGCCTAGGGCGCTGAGATTTCAGGGTGCCAAAAAGCGCCCCCCCCAATTTTTTTTAAATGGTTGAGCAGCTGCTGCTGCTGGGACAGAGAGGGAGTCTGAGCTGCCGGCGGCAGCTGGCAGCCCAGGGTGTCCCCTGGGTCAGGGCGCCTCTGTGGCAGCCCGCAGTCCAGGGTGTCCCTTGGGTCAGGGCGCCGCCGCGGCAGCCCGCAGTCCAGGGTGTCCCTTGGGTCAGGGCGCCGCCGGGCAGCCCGCAGTCCAGGGTGTCCCTTGGGTCAGGGCGCCTCCGCGGCAGCCCGCAGTCCAAGGTGTCCCTTGGGTCAGGGCACCTCCGCGGCAGTGGCAGCCCAGGGTGTCCGTGGAGCTCCCGTGGAGCTGCTGCAGTCATGCCTGCAGACGGTCAGCTGCTTGCGCGGCTCCGGTGGACCTCCCGCAGACACCACTGCAACAGCTCCACTGGAGCCGCGGGACCAGCGCACGGGGCGGCGAAATTGCCGTCCACCTAGGGTGCTCAAAACCCTAGCGCCGGTCCTGTGCATGACACACGCATCTTTAGAAAAACAGGTCTGTTGAGAAAGCTGCAGTCGGAGACTTCCTTTCCTGGTTGCAAAATAACCATTGATAATGTTGAAATGCCCACAGTGATCTTGTGAGATCCAGACTACTCCTTGATCCCATGGCTTGTGAAGCGATACACCGGCCACCTGAACAGTAGTAAGGCTCGGTTCAACAATAGGCTGAGCAAGTGCAGAAGGTGGAATGTGCCACTGGATGTTTAAAGGGTCACTGGCATAGTTTACTTATTAGGTTATCCCTCAGTGAAAGCAACATCCCCGCTGTTATCACTGCCTCCTGTGTGCTCCATAATATCTGTGAGGCAAAAGGAGAGAAGTTTCTGTAAGGGTGAGTTGTGGAGGCAAATAGGTTGGCAGTTAGTTTTGAGCAACCAGGTACCAGGGAAATAAAAAGAGCCCTGTGAGGAGCTCTGCATCTCTGTGAGCCTTTAACAGCCCATTTCAGTAATGAGACACAGTAATGTGTGCTGCTTAGCTGCGCTGTGCCTCCAATACCATCCCCTCCATTGCATCCGTTTCTCTGTGCCGCTCCTCCCCTTCCCGCCCCCTCATCTCCATGCTTGGAATAAATAGAGTATTTCATTCTTGAAACATTGACTTTTATTGCACAAACATAAGGAAACTGGAATAATTTAACTTTGGGCAAATGGTGTGATAAAAGTGGGAGGGCAGAAAGCAGGTCAGCTTGTTTGTAAAAACACAGAAAACTTGCCCATCAAAAGATTTTGAATGCCTGCCTTTTGTTCTTCCTACCCTCCCCCGCTGTTGAGTGGAAGGGATAATGCACCGCCACCTCTTACAGTGTTTGGGGAAGGGGGACTGGGACCAGTTTGATGCTTGCAGGCCACAGTGCAGGGGCTGCAGCGGGCATCTATGCTCAAGCTGTTTTTCTTGAAGCACAACCAGACACCTCAACATGTCTGGTCCTTCATAATCTGCAGCATCTCATCCTGCATGGCACACTTACGTGCCTCAGATGCTCTCCTGAGCTTCATGTCCAGTTTTTCAACCTATGAAATCCTCTAGACTCTGAGTGCTGTATCAGCTGTCGCAGAGGCATTCATTAACTCATTGAACATGTCATCATGTGATCTCTTTGTCTGCCTTCTAATCTGCAAAAGCCTCTCCACCGGTGTGGAGGATGTGCTGTAGGCCGAGCTTTCCACTGGAAGGCATGCCAAAGCGCATGTCAACCATTGTGAGTGCATACCCTGGGTCTAGTGCAAGATTGCTATTTAATAAAACACACCCCCCTTATTACACTCAAGTACAAGCCAGAACATAATCAGAATCCCTAGCTGTTCAAATGAACCGTTTGCTATTCTAGCCATGGTGAGTATGGCTTAGGGGCATGGGCAATGTGCTACAACTTGTAAGACACCTGCGTCAGGTGGACAATGCCCTCGCCCCCTAGCAAAATGGACATTGAGACCAGGTACCATCATTAAGCCTCCCAAATTGTGGTCTTTGGCCGAAGCGGCTCTCAGGGGAAGCGGGGGGGTGGGAGGGGATGCAGTCATGAGAGAACACTGGAAGCCCACCACCCCCTTCCCGTAACGCTGCTGGTAGCAGTCGCCTTAGGCTTGCAGATGTCCTCATTGTTGCCTGAGATGGCCTGGGACTCAGACTCCTGTGAGGCATCCATGCTGTGTTTGGTGTTGGGTTACCATTGAGAATTGCATGCAGTTCATTGTAGAAGCAGCGTGTCTGTGGTGCAGAATCAGCACAAGTGTTCGCCTCCCTTGTCTTCTGGTATGCCTGCCGAAGTTCTTTGATTTTTCGTGTGGCATTGCTGTGTGTCCCTGGGGTAGCCCTTTTCCCTCTATGCCCTAATGAGCTTTTCATAGATGTCTACGTTTCTTTGGCTGAATCGGAGCTGTGCCAGCAGAGACTCTTCACCCCACAGACCACGAAGAGCCACCACCTCATATATTCCAGACTGGAGCGTGTTTAAGTCACCATGATCAGTTGGGCTGGCAAACACTCCATGCTGATCAAACAGGAAATGGGCATTCAAAAGTTCCCAGGACTTTAAGAGGGGAGGGGCTGTTTCCTGCATACCTAGCTGCTGTACAGCGGAGTTAAAAACCACCTCCAGAGCAGTCGCAGTGGAGCATTGTGGGACACCGCCTGGAGGCCAATTCAGTCGACTTACACAATGCTGCGTCTACACTGCCTCTGTTTGTCCCATCACCTTTGAATTAATCACTATGCCTCTCACACAGGTGGAGTAATTAAGTCAATATTACAGGCGAGTTTGGAAAGGACCCGGTAGTGTAGACATAAGGTGGCTTTCATGAAACTAAGTTTGTATTGTAGATCAGCCTAAATAATACAATGGCATGTTTTATCTTTATTTTTCTGGTAACTATTTCTGACTTTTATGCCTCATTACTTATACTCACTTAAAATCTCTCTCTTTGCATTTAATAAACTTGATTTACTGTTTTATCTAATCCAATATGTTTAAATTGAAGTTGCTTGAGAATAATCTGGCATATTATTCCCTTAAGGGAATAAAGGATTTAATATATCTGTAATGTCCAGGAGTTGGCTAGGCAGTACAGGACATACATTTCTGGGGGATGAGCCAGTACTAGGGGTGTGTTGCTGTTACCCTGAGATTTTAGATGCCGATTACATTACCTACAAATTTGTCTGACAAAGGGTAAACAAGGTTGTAGTCCACCCTAAAGTAATTGCTAGGGTTTTCCCAGAGAGCTTGTCTCTGACCTGCAGAGGGCTCCCTAAAGCAAGCTAGTCTTGCTGACCCCTGAAGGGACACAAATATCACCCTCCTCTCAAGGCTTGACACACATAAGCAGCATTTCATCGAAAACAGAAATAATCGTTTATTAGAGGAGTTAAGTAGTTGCAGAAAAGCAAGAAGAAAACAAGTCAATATGATAAGCTATAATGGAGTTACAATTTAAAATAAAATGGCACATCAAATAAAGCCACAGTCTTAACGATGTAATCATTCACGTAATACCAACAGCAACATTTAATACTAACACTTAACATTGATCGTTTAATACCTAATGTTAACGGTTTAACATTACTATTTACATTAACATCCTGTGAGGGCTGATCAGGCTTGTCACAGGATGGGTTGGGGAGATCTCATTCAAACCTAGGTAGCTTTATTGACAGACACACCCACACATTCCTTAATAATAGATGGAGAATTACACACACTATTTTTCTTCAGTACTTCTTGAACCCTCAAGGGCCGTCTGACCTGTCTCAGTGCTGGTCTTCTCAGATGGTACACGACACCGAAGCTGGTTTTGGCAGGCAGCTGAGGTCATTGGCTTGGTTGCTACAGCAATCATCTCCAGGGCAACTTCAGGGTTCGCTTGCTGCTGCTGCTGCAGTCTGCTGCTCCTTGAGGCATCTTGCAGGCAATCTCTTTCTGGAACCCCAAAGCAACCCCCACCCAAAGCCTCACAAGACTCCACCCAAACTTAGCTAGTCTTGCTTAATGAGTCTTGCTGCCTCTTGGAGGCAACGGCTCTTCAGAACCCCAAAGCAACCCCCATACAAAGCCTCACAAGCCTCGACCCAAAGCTGCCTAGGAACCCTTGTCTTCCCAGGTAGGAGACATGCAGCTTCTGTTCTTCTGGAAGGTCTTGAACCACTAGGAGTTCAGCCTGCTGCTGCCGCCTTTATCTGTCTATCTGTCTATCTAAATATATATATACACACACACACACACACACACACACACACACACACACACACACACACACACACACACACACACTCTCTCTCTCTCTTACTTACTTTCCAGCCTACCCTACGCATCACTGATTGGTCGCATTTCAATGGGGTGTCATTTTCTCAGTCTCTGACTGGTTGTTCTTTCAATGGGGTGACATTCTCTTAGCGAAGCAGGTTTCTAACTCATGTGCACCCCCCCACACACCATCTTGAGTTTTACAAGAAGTTCCTAGAAAGGTTTAGGTGATCCTCCCCTATAGCGGACATTTTGATCCACCATATTGGATTTTCTAAATTTAAACTATTATTAATTTTTACTTATTTAAGCCTCAATTTAAAAACTAATTACTGTTTTATGCACACTGAAGTGTCCTGATACTATCACCACTCTTTTATGCCTAATTAAAAGATATATAATTTGACAAACCTGAAACCCGAGGTTTTTCTGCAAACCTCTATTCCGAACATTCAAGGCCTAAATCCCTCACTACATAGGGGTCAGCCTGCAGAATAACCAAAGCTGGTGAGAGCCATGGTGTAGCTGGCAGGTTACAATTATACACAGACACTCAGCTTGTGGTGTGCATGGTGGAAGGCTGTTTGTGATCGTCCTAGTGGAGAGCTACTACAACAAGGCATTGTAAGGCACCCTCAGTTACAGGGAAAGGGTTACAGCCCCTCCCACTAGTCTGGATTGTGCCCTAGTATGTCACCTTCACTCAAGGTACATTTAGCTGCAATTGTGAATTTTCATATACCGATAGATAGTAAATCTGTAGTCTCAGATGATATTGTTGAGTTATTGCTGAAAGATTTACTAAATCTTTATCCCCCTGTGAGACAGACTATTCCCCCTTGGAATTCAAACTTAATGTTATCACAGCTTAGGTCTCCATTCTTCAAGCCTTTATCATGTTGTTCCCTATTTCAACGGCTAATTAAAACTGTGTTTATTATAGCAGTGTCAGCCAGAAGGGTTAGTAAACATCATGCCTTAATGGCTAACCATCCCTTTGCAATTTTTAAGTAAGATAAAGTAGTTCTTTGTCCTCTCAAAATTTATACCAAAAGTAATTTCTGATTTCCATTTCACCCAATCCATTATGCAGTGTTTTTTTCTCAGACCACAGTCAAATAAGGCAGAGTCAAAATTATATCATCTGTATGCTAAAAGAGTAGTATCTTTCCATTTAAACAGAACCAAGGATTTTAGATCTTCATGCAATCTGTGTGTTCCATATGCAGATAATTGTAAAGGAACCTCTAGTTCCACACAAAAGTTATCTTGATGGGTCACACTATATAAAGTAGAAAGTTATAAAAAATGCGTCACAATCCCCCCTTACACTCCACTAGCATGATGGCTGCTTCTATAGTATGTTTAAAGCATGTTCCCCCAATTGAAATGTATAAAGCAGCCACATGGAGCGCAATATATAGATATGTTTACTAAGCATGAACAAGTCAGCTTTGCTCTTTACATTAAATCAAGCTTCAGCTTCAGGGTCTGTTATAGTGTTCAAACAGTAAAACATGACAATTACCAGAAATTTTCTTAATCTGACCCCAGAATGACTTAGAAACATTCAACCATTAAATGAACCACACAAGCAGAATATTTCTTATAGGGCTAATATTCGTTTCATTCTCTAACCCTGATAATGAATATTAGCCAATAAGACCTAGGACTGAAATAGCAAAAGAGATAGTGTCTATTTTTTCTGCCCCCAGCCCCTCCCCCACAAAAAATCTCCATGAACATCTACAACCCGCTTGCCTGTGACACACTGGACGTGAGAGTACGACTACATGCCACATATTTTGCTCTGTGAGCACAATGGGACTCAGGTGTGATAAAGCCAGGAAGCAGCCACAGCTAATAAAAATAGTGTGGCTTTTCAGGTGGATATCCATGCCAAAGTTAATGGCGCTCTTTGCAGCACTAGCTCCCTTTCAAAGATTTCTGACCTCCTCCAAGAGGCGACAAGCACCCAGTTATAGAGGATGACATAGTGGCAGCTTGGCTCCTGAGTGAACTATCTGTAGGTGGGAAGAAAGAGAGGAGGGACAGACATGCTGCATGGATGTCTTAGAGCCAGCCCTGCCAGTCCTGTTGAGTCTAACTTTTTTGCCACTCCAAGCAAAAAGGAAGAGTGCCACCCCCCTCCCCTCCCCTGCAACTGCCCTGCCACCGAAGCCCCGCCCACAAGCTTCACACTGCCCGAAGCCTCGCCCCCTCAGAGCGCTGTGCCGTGCCAAGCCCCCGCCCCACTGGGCACCATTCCACGCCCTCGCCCCCCTGAGCAACGTGCCAAGCCCCTGTCTCCCCCAAAGCCCTGCCCCCTGAGCACCCCGCGCTGCCCAAGCGCCACTCCACCCAAACCCCCTCCCCAATGACTGCTGGCCGCAGAAGCAAAAAAACCCAAACACCTTCCAGCGCTGCCCTGAGGAACCAAAAAAAAAACCCAAGCGCTGCCCTGCCCCAAGGTGCCGCCCCAAGCAAGTGCTTGGTGAGCTGGTGCCTGGAGCGGACCCTGAGGACTGGTATACTGTGTCCCACTGAATCCACGGGCTCTTAAGTTGAAAGTACACTCTCCTTTCAAGCTGCTCTATCCCCCCCTCCATTAAGCTAACTTTGCAAATATTTCCTTCTAGTTTTCTTTTCCTTTGCCTCTGTATTTCTAACTTTTTCATCCAGCTGTTTCCCCCTTATTTCTTTCCCTTCTTCACAGAATGTCACCCTGGCCTGCACTTCACTTTCCTTCATCCTTCAAAGGAGATCTCTCACCCCGTTACCTTCCTTTTTCTTCACTTTTAAAAAAAGTCTCTCTCCTTTTCTTTCTTACTCTGTTTTGCTCCCTCTCTTGCCTGGATTACTCGCCTACCCACTTTCCCAAGTTTCCTTTCTCTGTCTCTTTCCTGTTGTGACCCTACAAGCCCAGAGCTCAGTACTTGGGGCCTAATTCTCTCTGTCACTGGACTCAAGTAACTAGGTGTCCATTAATTGTGAGTTAAACCCCAGTCCTGAGGTTTTACTAAAGTTCAGGCAGGGTCCCCATCTGCCCAGTTAAAGAAAAATATATAATGCGGAAGGAGAAGCAGGTGAAGAGATCCTGCTCAGTGGGCACAAGAGAGATAGGAGGCAAGCCAACAGTTAGTGTTGAGGAGGGAATAGTTAATGATCGCACAATATTGTAGCACAGGCATGCGATTTTGGCATTCCTTTGGAATGTGTTACCCTGAACAGCTGACACTGGCTTTTCAGTTCTTCTTTCTAACAGGACCCCTGCCTCATTTAGTGCACAAGATAGTCAGTGCTCATTTAATAAGCAGCTAGTCAGTATTTGATTTTATATTTTTATTATGCCTTATTTACTGCACACTATTCAAACTCTGACCATTATTCATCTCATGGGCTTTTCTATGGCATTTATCATTATAATATACCCCTATGAGATGTGCGCTTAGCCTTATTTTACAGATTGGGAACTGAGGCACAGAGAGATGATGGTAAATTAAGGTAAAAATGTTGAGTTCCCAGTTTTAGATGTCTAGGACTTGATTTTTCAGAGTATTTAGCACTATATAGTGCTTTATATGTCTAAAGCACATCTCCCATTGAATGTGTCTAACTAGAAGCACCCAAAGTCAGGGAAGAAGAGCTAAAGGCCTGGCTGTGGTGGGAACAGGACCCAGGACGAGAAAAGGAACAGCTTGCAAATCAGCACTGGGCTCCTGCCCCTGAGAGCAGCAGTTTAAGATTACCTCCATCTGGTTATAGTCCTCAAAACTGCTTTCTTCTTCCTCCCGCTAGGAGGCAATATGGAGAGATTAGGGCTATGTATACACTACAGCTTATGTTGGTAACAGTTATGTTGCTCAGGGGTGTGAATGCTCCCCCTCCCCCCAAGCAACATATGTTACACCAGGGGTCAGCAACCTTTCAGAAGTGCTGCGCCAAGTCTTCATTTATTCACTCTAACTTAAGGTTTTGCGTGCCGGTAATACATTTTAACGTTTTTAGAAGGTTTCTTTCTATAAGTCTATAATATAGAACTAAACTATTGTATGTAAAGTAAATAAGGTTTTTTAAATGTTTAAGAAGCTTCATTTAAAATTAAATTAAAATGCAGAGCCCCCCGGACCAGTGGCCAGGACCTGGGCAGTGTGAGTGCCACTGAAAATTAGCTCGCATGCCGCCTTCGGCACGTACCATAGGTTGCCTACAGCACTATGTCGGTGGGAGAGGTGCTACTGCTGCTTGCAGGAGTTGGTGTAATGATATCAATAGGAGAGCGCTCTCCTGTCAGCTTAGAGCGTTTGCACTAGCAGCTGAGCTGCTGTAAGCATTGTAGTGTAGCCATAGCCTGTGCTGTACAGAAATAGCCTATAGCTCAGATCTGCTCCTGCATCTGCCTGGCGAGGGCACCTGGTGATTATGGATACAGGGACCAGAAGAATGGAGAGTGGGCTGGTTTCCCCCTCCTCAGCTTCTTTTCTAAGATACTGTACATGAAGACAAGTCTATAATTCAATAAATCTGACATTTAAGTTTGAAGCAGCAGGTGTTTCTTTAGCATGACAAAGTCTGTCTGTATCAAGTGCAGGAGGTGGAGTGGTCCATAGAAATTCCTGTCACCAGTTGCCTGATAGACAAAGTGCAGAAACAGTACCAGTGGCAATCATGCAACAAGAAGTATTTAGCAATTAAAACATAGTTCAGAGAGGCCATCCTATGTTGAACCTGTACTTTCTGGTGAGTAAGGTTTTACTGGATTTTGAATTACTGGTTTGCATGTAACTACTAACTTGTGAGTACAGCATGGAATGCAGGAGGTTCAACACAACGAGGAGCTCTATTTAGGAGATCTATTTGGCTTAACCAAGAGAAGGTTAAGGAATGACTTGATCACAGTTTGTAAGTACCTACCTGGGGAACAAATATTTGATAATGGGCTCTGCAGTCTAGCAGAGAAAGGTATAACAATTACATGGCTGGAAGTTGAGGCTAGACAGATTCAGACTAGAAATAAGGTTTACATTTTTAAAAGTGAGGGTAATTAACCATTGGAACAGTTTACCACAGGGGATGGTAGGTTCTCTATCACAGGCAATTTTTTAAATCAAGACTGGATTTTTATTTGTTTTTAAAGAGCTGCTTTTGGAATTATGTTGGGGAAGTTCTATGGCCTGTGCTATACAGACTAGATGATCATAATGGTTCATCTATACTTTAAAGATGTTCTTCCTGGTACTCTGTCTCCAACATTCTGTGGTAAACACCTACCACTGCAGCTTTTATTATTTGCTTCATTTTTTCTTGGAGGATTGTGGATGCTGTATTTTCAAAGTTACGCACAATGTAAGATTTCATACAGAGCAGAGTGTCTCGAGTGCTACCCTTGGTCACTGCAACCCCAGCAAGCCTACTCCCTCTTATAAAAATGTATTTAAATAAAAACTCGTAAGAAACTAAAGTAAAAATTAAAGCATACTTATCATCTTGAACTTCGGAGATAGAGTGCAAATCAGTACAGTGGTACAGAGACGGGAAAAAATGCACAGGAACCCCAAGTGAAATAGCAATAGAACTAAGAAGCTGAAAGATGGATTTTTTTTTTTTTTAATTACATAGCACACATTCTCTCTCTCTCTCCTCCCCTAAATTACACTACAGTTAAACTTGGTTTGTGGTTTAGGAACACAGGAATTGATCCATCATAAGAGGCCAATGAACTCTATCTCAGTGTCTTGTCTGACTGTTAACGGTATCAATTCTTTTAGAGAGAGGTGGCTTAATGGTAAAAGCACAGGACTGGGCTGTCCATTATTCTGGGTTCTATTCTGAACTCTGACAATGAGAATAATATAGTACCTGTCCCACAAGGTAACATGGTTAATTAACTGGTATTTGTAAAGCACTTTGATTCCTTGATTTTATTTAATGAGAAAGTATATTTTTGTAAGAAGGCAACTATAAGAAGGGCCATACTGAGTCAGACCAGCTGGCTCAGTATCTTGTCATAAGACAGTGGCCAATACCAGGTGCTTCAGAGGGAATGAACCGAACAGGTGATCATCAAGTGATCCATCCTGTCGCCCATTCCCAGTTTCTGGCAAAGAGAGGCTAGGGACACCATCTCTACCTATCCTGGCTACTAGTCATCGATGGACCTATCCTCCATGAATTTATCTAGTTCTTTTTTGAAGCGTTATAGTCTTGACCTCCATAACATCATCTGGCGAAGAGTTCCATAGATTGACTGTGCATTGTGTGAAGAAATACTTCCTTTTGTTTTAAACCTCCTGCCTATTAATTTCATTGGGTGACCCCTAGTTCTTGTGTTATGAGGAGTAAATAACACTTTCATATTTAACTTTCTCCATACCAGTCATGATTTTATAGCCCTCTATCATAGCCCCACTTACTCATCTCTTTTCCAAGCTGAAAAGTCCCAGTCTTATTTCTCTCTCATAACCTGAAACTCAAAACCTGAACCTCCTATTATGTCTAATAAGTGCAACAAATGTGTTTGTATTAAATAAGACTCTAAACAGAATTGTAAAGATGAGGAATTTTATTTATTTTTTTTTTTGCTGACATACTATGAGGCAAAACAAAATTGACACCATACAAAATACCTTTATAAAATATCATTCACATCATATTTTGTCAAGATTTACAGCATTTTGAGCTTGTTACAAGTCTTATGGAGGTGAAAAACACTATGCTAAGTCTTTAGTATTAGTTTATATCTACACAGTAAGAAACCAAAACAGAAAATGGTTAGTTTTTCATGAGTTTATTGCAAAAGTAGTGCAAACTATTTTACCTAGCAAGCTACAAAACAAACTTGAGAAAGGACCCACCTAAGCCTAAAACATGACAATAAATGCTCAATTTCACAGCATTAGAAGCTTCCTTCAACAGTTTCTTTTCTCAACAAAGATAGTTCCCATCTGTGCACATTTTATATTTTAATGTACTTGGAAAAAGAACTAGAAAACTCATTAATCTGAATAATTAGACACAGCCTACAAATTTAAGTCAGGCTACATTTTGCTTTTAGTCACATGGGTGCAATTCCCTCTGAGATTTGCATGTGTGTGACAGAGTACAATTTGGCCCAGCCTTATTAATTAGATAATACTGTTTATTCATTGGCCTGTATTTAAAGACCAAAAGGGCAGGTTTCTTCCCCACTTAACAAGCTGCCCATCTTCTCATTCATGTTTGAGAAAAGAGTCAAGAAAGCAGCATGAGCAAAAAATAAAAAAATTAAAATTAAAAAAGGATTAAGAACATGTATTGTCTGTTTTAGAAACATAGTATCTTTTCCCAGAAATCTACTATGTAAAGCCTATTTCCCCACACCCTCTATTGTAGAATGCAGGGCAAACCTTACATCAACTACCGCATTAGAAACAAGAAAGGATACTACATCCTACAAAATGAATACAGACCAACTTTCTAAACTCTGTTGGGGTCCCAAAAAGCAAAACAGGTAGCTAGTAAAAATATATAAAACAAATAATAAAAGCCAACAAAATACTACACGAAAAAAGTTAAAGGAACAAAATGCAGCATATTCAGGCTTTTTTTTTTCTCTCTCTCTCTCGAGGTACCTATATAAATCTTACCTTCTGCCCAAAGTACTACTGTTTTGTTAAAAAACTGAAGTCTTTATCATGAGCCAATTACAGGGCATACATTATTACTGAGAAAGTGCAACAATGCTGATAATTTATATGCAGCATATTAAAGGATGATTACGCTTTATAAAATATAGCTTAAGTATAGACCTGACAGAGCAATTTTATAAAAAACATTTAACAGAGGCATTTCCCGTTGTTTGAGTCTCTCTGCAGCAAAAAGCCTTAGGGAACAGTTATAAAGTCTTAAAGTCCTGCCACTAAGGAATGTTGGTACTCTTACAACTTCCACAAAGAACTTTTGTTCAATATTAAAACTAAATACAATTTACAGGAAAGATTCCCACTCTGTATTGGTTACTGGTATTAAAGTTTAATTCTTCAAACTTCAAAAATGATAGTATATCACAACTTAAAATTTCTCCAAAAAGGATTTTTCTTAAGTAAAAAAGGTTTAAGTAGTAGAAAAAATGTGTACATAATTGTAAACTGTTAGATACAAAAATGTGCGGAAAACTCACTTTGACATTTTATTCCCTTATCTATCATATACATACACACATCCCCTTTCATTTTCTATATACATATATACACACACACAGATATACACACACACCATCTTGTGCACAGTATGTACATACATATATAGATGGAGATGGATGCATAGAAGAGTTCAGGATGTATGTATTTTGAAAAACATCAAGTTATTGGATTTTAATTTCTGTTCACAGTACAAGAATTCTGCTGTGACACTACATTTCATGATCTGATACACTGAAAAATATATTTTCACTTTTAAAAAAACTCTTTCCCCACTTTTTTTTTTAAATTTGCTGTTAAAATTATTTAATTTGCTATTTTTAGTTAGGAGTCTGACGTTTGATTGTTATGCATTGGGATTCAACACAAAAAGGCACAAAGAATAAAACTCAAATATTTGTTGTTTCTCAACAATAAACCACAAAGATTTGGTTTGCAGAGTACTGCCTCTTAAGAGGTCCGTCATCACTTAATGTTTGTTCACTTTTGCCAATCTCATTGACAATTTGAGTAAATAGCACCCAACTGTTTAAATGAGGTAGATCCAAATTGTAAAGAAAGCTGGGTCCCCAACACTTTTTTTTGCCTCTAATTAAAAATGTTGTAAGGATTAAATGTCAGTCATAAGAAGTGAAAAAATGATGGCACGCTCTGAAGAAAGCACAGAACTTGAGAGCAGGTTTATAAACAAATTTAAATATTGAATAATAATCCTCTTTCCAACATAAATAAATTTCAGATTGGGAAAAAAGATTATGGTCATACAAATCTTAGAAACAAAAAAGCCAAGATTTTAGGATGCTGGCTTTCTGTATACTGCCATAGAAATGCACAATAGCCCCGTTTCTGTAGAGCAACAGTGACAGCCAGTGACTAGAAAGGTCAGTCACGGTATATATCAATCACTACAAGATTCCCTTTATTTCTTAGGTGAGAAATCTTTTTTCTTTTTTACCATCTCAACTTTACAGAGCAACCTATCCTGTTCAATTAATGTTTTTGCATACTCTGACAATCAACAACTTTTAACAACTTAAGGCTTAAAGTGGCATCACCACATAGCATCATGCAAGCATTTAACTAAGTATTCGATACATACAATGTATTTAAACTAAACAATATCTACATGAAGCCTCAATTTATGTATGAATGTGTAGAGTGAAGTTTACATCAATGGAGTAAATGGAACTTATACAATGCATCTAATGTATATAAATAAATATGTTTTCACAAGAAGTGCCAATTTTAACAAAACAGCACCAAATGGTTTATCTATATTGCAAGCACAAGACTTCTTCACACAGATCAATACACAGGTATAAACTTGTTAATATACATTTAGTACCGCTTGAAACGAGGCCCTTAACTGCTCAACTTCTTAAAAAAATAGTAAACTTTAAATGGTCATAAAAACATTTTGATTCAAAATGTCATTTTTTATAATCAAGAAATAAAAAGGGAGCATGTACAATCAAACTTATGAATTAATTTTTGGTTCTTTTTCAGTTATTTTACAAAAATAAGAAAAAAACTGTTTAAAATTAAGGGTTAAAATCCTCAGTAGGTGTCAGTTAAATCTGAAGTGTACCAAAGGTAGGAAATATCTGGATTTAAACAATACATTCTCTTTTCCATCCCACCTCCCCCATGATCAGTTAACCACTTTGTTGCACAGAAATTTGCAACTTGTCTCAGTTTGTGAACTTGATTTACTGTAAATTCTAAAGGCCAAATATTCTGCTGGTGTCAACTGATGAAACTCCATTGAAATCAATAGAGCTGTGTCTATTTGCCCCAGCAGAAAAATTGTCCCTAAATCTCTTATATGGAAGCACCCCTCCAGCCCCCCCCCCTTTTTTTTTGTTAAAAGAAGTATATTTGCATCAGAATAAGATAGCAATTTGTCCAATAGGAATGGTAATATTTTTCAGGACAAAACACGGGAGAAAGCTGCCAGCTATAGTGCTCTATTATAATTAGTTTACATTTTTACAATAAAGGCCCTGATTTAGTAAAGGAAAAATATTTATTACAGATCCTTTTTAAAATGAGTTAAATATTTTCCTGCCTATATAAGTGTACACTATCTTCCCTATAACAACTAGTTTAAACATGAAACCAGTAACTAAAAAAGCAAAAATGATCAAACATACACAAACTATTTGAAGTTGTCAAAGTTCTATCACATAAAAAGAAATGCAGAAGTTGGGCTAATTTAATTGAATCTGATTTTAACAGAGACATTCCTAGGGTTAAACATTCCTGACAAGACAATATATGTTAGTTGGATCTACCAAAAGACTTAAGTTAGTCAAGTGGTTAGCGACATGTTATTTTACTTTATTGCAAATAAAAACAAAATAAAATTACCCCCTATATGCCAGAAGGGGAAACCAAGAGCCCAATCTTTTGATGTACATGAGTAATCCTAAATAGTCTAATGATTGCTTGAATGTAAATATGGGGTCACAGAAATGGGGCCAATGTTTGCTAAAACACAAAACACCACCACCACCACCACAAAATATTAAGGGCTTGACCCTGAAGTAAATGTGAATATTGTTATCGACTTCAATGGGAGCTGGACACAAGTTTTAAAATTATCTTTATTACATGGTATGTTCTCGCACTATGGGCATCATCCTGCTGTTTTTGCACATCCCAAAACTCCCACTAAGTAAATGGGAGTTTTGGGTACACAAGAAGTGTAGGAACAGGCCCTCTGTAGTTAGACCTACTCACAAGTTATTAAACCACTATAAGCCACAATAAATGGAGCACAAAGACATGGCAGCCTTAAAAAAATAATTAAAAAAAAAAGCCCCAAACCAATGATATCCAGACATGACAAGCATTATTGGGCAATTTTACACACAGCTGCAAGCTTTAGGGACAGTGTGGGTGTCAGGCCAAAGTACTGTATAATATTTCAACTTTAACTTGGTTCATTCTGTGCCTACCAACTTTTCCTCTGTCAAACTCCCAAAATTGAAGAAAAACAAATTCCAAGTAAACATTACATATACTTTTTGATAGGCAGCATAGCTTAATGGAACAGATATGGGCCTGGGAACCAGGAACTCCTAACTTCCTAATCTTGCTCTGTGCCTCAAATCCTTCTCTGTGTACCTGGCTGGGCTTTTGGGATGTTTAAGTAGTTAAAGCTTCAAAGCTCTCAGAAAACATAAAATGTTAGGTGAGTATATATTAAAAACAAACAAACGTGATGTCCTGATCATCATGTTGATCATATGTGCAACTTACACTGATGACTTGGCCCCAAGTGTTTCAGCAGGGTTTTAAAGGAAAGGAACAAGTTGAAGCCTAGCACAACACAAAGTGCATGCAAGGAATGGTGAAAACTATGGTAAGAAAAATCAAGTGTTTTTAAATAAATAGACTTTATTTTAAAAAGTAAGCGTACAAAGAATGCCACTTTAATATGTCTAATTTAATTAGGCAAAACAAAAAAAATTAAATACAGGAGTACTTGTGGCACCTTAGAGACTAACAAATTTATTTGAGCATAAGCTTTCGTGGGCTGTAGCTTATGCTCAAATAAACGTGTTTGTTAGTTTCTAAGGTGCCACAAGTACTCCTGTTCTTTTTGCAGATACAGACTAACATGGCTGCTATTCTGAAACTATTCACTTTAAGGTCCATCTATAAATACAACAAGTGATCCAATTAAAGAGTAATCCCTCCTTTGAAGATATTAAGATGTATACTGGTAACAGATATTAACAAAAGCCTGCATCTGGTGTTATGGATCCGTTTTTTGGGGGGCAGGTAGGATTCTTGTATCTTTACAAAACTTCAAGTCCAGCTCTCCCCAAATCCCTATACTTAAGCCAGTGCCCATGCCAATTACTTTGCAATAGCAGCCATCCCAAGCCAATCAGAATTAGTCTTTGGCAGTCTGTGAGGAAGCCAGATGAATGACAGAATTTTATCCTTGTGGAGTTGCCTGCCAAGCCTCCCCTCCTGTGGGACGTGCCTTATGAAATTCATAGGGTTGATAACTCAGGGATCTGTGCCAGCAGGAGCGGTTTGAATGTTTGATTTTTGCTTCCAGATTGATGTATTGCCCACCTACCCCAAGAGCTGTGTTGCTTTTGGGTTGGCACCTGGTATCTGGTTAATAGAAGCCACAAAAAGAACCTACAGGGAGCAACATTAACTCTCCTTTGAATAAATGCAGGATAAGCAGTGCTCTGGAGAACAGTCTCCATAGCTAGTCCCTACAGCTATCGTCCTTGGAGAATGGAGCAGAAAAAGCGTAGAGGTTGCGTTTTCTCTCTCATACACATCCGTCTGTAAAAGGCTCCCTCTTTCCAGATTTCCAGATGATGATCTGGGCCTGGGTTTGGGAACGACAGCCAATTATCCAAAAGGTAACAAATAATGTTATTATTATGTTATGAAGATAGGCTCTTGGTGTGTTACGCTTAATAAATCTGCACTGTGGAACACTCAGTGGCACTTCTAGAACCAGTATGGCATAAAGATGACACAAGAATCCATAACACCAGATGTACTGAAATGTCTTCTGAAAAGTAGCTATTGTACATGGGGCCAAATCCTATGCTCCACGCTCACTGGGCATTTTGCCTGAATAAGGGCAGAGTAAAAACTCAGCAGTCTCAAGGATTCTGCCCATGAATAGCTGCTACTTGGTAAGCCTACTTTTTGGGATGTGAATCTATGAGCAGCCAGTCAATATACTAGACTATTTTTAATTTTTAGACCGATTTGTTAATTATTGGAACACCAATGAGTCTAATTCTCCCTTTCATACGCACAACTTATACTAGTGTCCATGGGTGCCATGCCCAAGCATTTCTGTGAGAAGAAATAGCAAAAAATATATTGATTACTTCTCACTTGCCAACTTCTGTAGCTTAAAGAGCCAAATTATTTTTAAACAACATGAAATTTAGAAAATTGCTATAATACTGGGCTAATGTACTGTGCATAAGTTGATAAAATTTCTGACAACAAAGTGGTTAAATACAAAATAAGGAAGCTTGTCTGGATTCATTGTAAACAAAATATGATGTATTAACAGTTTTCTACAGTTCAGGTTCAGATCATTCAAAGCACCTTTTGTGTATGTGCACTTATTTTAAGATCTGAGGTGTGGCCAAGGCCTTGCACGTTATTGAGAGAACATATTCACAATACAAAACATATTCAAGACATTTCCTGTGTTTAAAATTTATATCCTTATCACTTGGAATATAGTATCTTCATGGTTACAATCTCAAAATTACCTAAAAGGTATTTTTAAAAAATATTCTAATACATAATTTTTGTCTCAGCTTCAAAATATGTTTCAAGCACCTTCAATGTCACCTTCAATTAAAACACGATATATTTTTCATCAAAGTATAGCGCTAACGCATGAAGACAATTTTTGCTTGGAAACAGCAGTGTGAAAACACAACTACTACAAGAGCTGACTATTTTAAGGGTGTATCCCTATTAACAAAAAGTAAACATGAATGAAAATGAACATGCCAGACTTGTGAAATCAGTTGCCTCACTATTTCCAAAACTTTGACAAACAGCATTCCATTAACACCATCCTAACCTACCCCACATAAAAATAATAAGTGGCAAGCAGATATTGAGAATCACAGTATGGCACATAAGTTCTCAAGCCAGAAGCAAACAATTCAGCTCATTTGGGAATATTTTGGCTGTTTACAACAAACGACAGTTGCATTTCAAAAGCAAATATTAATCTGTGGAAGAATATAGGAGGTAGCTTTTAACTGCACCTGGTTGCGAACTAAAGAATGATAGGAAGTCACCCTCTGTAGTGATTTGGCCAAGCCATTACATTTACTTTAACACTCCAGACAAAGAAACATGGGGGAAAAACAGCCGAAGAACTTAAAATGTTATATATCATGGATTACACTTTACACCATTAAACACAAACTTTTGGATTAAAAATGACTCACTTTGAGACTTTTCAAGGTGCTATATACTACAGCCATTAAGCCTTAGAGCTGAGAGGAGAGATTTAACAACGTACTGTGTATAAAACAACAGTAGCAGTGCTGCAGTTTTGGTCTCTCCAGCCTCTAAGAATTAAAGAAACAAAAAATCAATTAATGCAAATCACTAGACTGGTGGCTTTCTAATGTGGGTGACCAAGAAGGCAACTTGGTAGCCCTGTCTCTTAAGTCACAGCTCTAAAAATATACTATAGGGAACAATTCTGCACCAGCAGAGGAATAGCCTAGATGCTACATTAGGCTTTTCCATCTCTAATGTCTATGATTCTAGTAACACTGCATCACAGACTAATTCTTTAGAATCTGATGCCAGAATCAAGTGCTGGTAGGAGCTAGGGAAAAAAATGCATTACAGAGCTATAGTTATTAGCACAGATATTAGTGCTATTAATTATCTACCAGTGATATTAAAGATAGGCAAACAAACTGAATTTTGGTAACTTCAAAATGTTTTTATATTTTGTGCAGCGTGGTGGGGAAAAACATGGCTAGAAGGGAGATGGTTAGGGAAGAATCGTTATGTAAATAAAGACAAAAAAACTGACTCTTTCCATATGACAGAAAGCAAATGAGAAACTGTACCCTTTTATGATGTATCACATGCAAAATGAGAAGGTGTAATAAAATTAAAGAAACATATACAGCTCATATCTTAATACTGTAAACTGGGCAGTATCTCTAAAAATGCAAGTACAACAACGAATGGTATTCAGAACATTTCAATGTTTTGCTCTTCATAATACTATTTACAGTATTTTCAATCAGCTACAGCAGATGCAAAAGTGTCTGTTACAGTAAAAGGGAAGTTTTCAAAAAATCAGTGCAATTATTTTCTGTTTAAATTGAAATTTTCCTTAGAAAAGATTGTAGGTATGCATTTAGAAGCAAGTTACTAAATAGAATATAAAAATCAAAAATATACTGTCCTGTGTTAGAAACTGAAAAAGTCAGACTGGAGCTAACAACCACAGTGTTGATTAAACCAAAAGAGATGTTACTTTTGAAGAAATTTTCAAAATAGAAAAAACAATGAAAAAGACTATTTATAATCTAATTACAACTGGCATTGAGTGTGAAAACCTGGAGAGAGAACTTATTTACATTCCTTTTCTCATGTGTAAGAAATCTCTTACATTATAAAAAGTCTTATGGCTTGTCTATACCACCAGAAGTGTTCTCTGGATTATGTCAAAAAGACCAACATTTCCATCTACATCTCCCAGTAAAGGTCCCAATCCTGCATTTATAATTTGTGCATAACTGATAGATTTTAGTGTGAGTTTTGCATGAGTAAAAGCTGCAGGACTGGCCAATTCTAGTCTTAAAACGTCAGCATTTTTAATCAGACGGAAAGCAATCTATTAAACATGCACTGTAACCTACAGCATCTAACTGTAATTTTCAAGAAAAAAAGGCAGATTCTAATAAAGGGCCTCTTCTTGCTCTCAGTCTCACTGTAGTCAACAAGATGTTTGCTAGTGACCTACTGCGAGAAGATTTGGGTTTCCAATAATGTGTGGTGCACATCACTATTTAACTTGAGGAATTTACTGCTGCAATCCATAAATGCAAAAGAAAATTTGAGTTATCCAGCAAAGTGCAATGCACTTGTGATTACAATTTGATCCTGAGTGCACATACAAACCAGACAAAATTTGGATAAAATTTTCAAAAAAGCCTGAGTGATGTCAGAGGAGGAGGTTACTCACCTTGTGCAGTAACTGACGTTCTTCGAGATGAGTGTCCCTGTGGGTGCTCCACTCTAGGTGTTGGTGTGCCCCCGCGCCTTTGATCAGAGATTTCTGCAGCAGTACTCGTAGCGGCCACGCATGCTCAGAGCCTGGCCCCTGCTCTGAGTATACCTCTAGTGAGCATGCACGGCCGGTTCCCTCAGTTCCTTCTCTACAACGGAGGATACCGCAACTCCGAAGTAGAGGGGAGGAGGGTGGGTAGTGGAGCACCCAGAGGGACACTCATCTCGAAGAACTCATCTCCACTCTAGGTGTTGGTGTGCCCCCGCGCCTTTGATCAGAGATTTCTGCAGCAGTACTCGTAGCGGCCACGCATGCTCAGAGCCTGGCCCCTGCTCTGAGTATACCTCTAGTGAGCATGCACGGCCGGTTCCCTCAGTTCCTTCTCTACAACGGAGGATACCGCAACTCCGAAGTAGAGGGGAGGAGGGTGGGTAGTGGAGCACCCAGAGGGACACTCATCTCGAAGAACGTTAGGTACTGCACAAGGTGAGTAACCTCTTCTTCTTCGAGAGATGTCCCTGTGGGTGCTCCACTCTAGGTGACTTTGAAGCAGTGTATCTCAAGGAGGTAGGGACTTCGGGTCTGGCAGGAATGCAGTAGATAATACTGCCCTGCCTAATCGAGTGTCAGAGAGAGGGCCCTGAGTAATGGCATAGTGCTTGACAAATGTGTGCTCGGAGGACCAAGTGGCTGCTCTACAAATGTCAGACAATGGTACTTTACGTAAGAAGGCTACAGAGGTAGATACAGATCTAGTGGAATGTGTTCTGATCAGTGCTGGAGGTGTAACGTTTTTTATCTGATAGCAGAGTTGTATGCAATCGGACATCCAGTTCGAAAGTCTCTGGGTAGAGATAGCCATGCCTTTGGAGCACTCCGCGATGGAGACAAAGAGTCTAGGAGAGTTTCTGAAGGGTTTGGTTCCATCCAAATAGAAGGATAAGGCCCTGCGCACATCAAGTATGTGCGCTGTGGCTTCGAAGGAGTTTGCATGTGGTTTCAGAAAGAAAGTTGGTAAATGTATTGGTTCATTGATGTGAAATGAAGCGTGAACTTTTGGAAGGAATTTTGAGTGTAGGCGTAGAGTAACTTTGTCCTTGAAGAAGAGCGTATATGGTGGATCTGCCATAAGGGCTGCTATCTCGCCTGCCCGTGTGGCGGAGGTAATGGCCACCAAAAAGGCTGTTTTCATCGAGAGGTGCAAGAGGGAGCAGGTGGCTAAGGGCTCAAAGAGTTGATGAGTTAAACAGGACAATACTAGGTGAAGATCCCATGGAGGGATAAGTGGCTTAATGTCTGAATATAGGGTTTGGAGTCCCTTCAGGAAACGCTTGGTGTGGGATGAGCGAAGACCGAGGTATTGTCAACTGTACCATGAAAGGTTGTGACGGCAGCTAAGTGGACTCTGATGGAGCTGAAGGAAAGGCCGGATTGCTTAATGTCCAATAGATAGTCGAGTATGCAGAGAAGAGGTGCCGAGGTAGGAGACAGTTGTTTAGTTGAGCACCATTTTGTGAATCATTTCCACTTTCGGAGACAGGTGGTACGGGTGGATTGTGTTCTGCTGTGTAGAAGTACCCTCTGAACTTGGTCGGAACAGTCTAGTTCTCGTTGGGAGAACCATGCAGGTACCAGGCTTTGAAATGAAGCATG
Organism: Gopherus flavomarginatus; assembly: GCF_025201925.1. Lineage (NCBI taxonomy): Eukaryota > Metazoa > Chordata > Testudines > Testudinidae > Gopherus > Gopherus flavomarginatus. Next base: position 291,909,225 of record NC_066618.1, read on the forward strand.
GAGAGATTGGGGTGAAGAAGCCGGAGGTGTTGCTGTGATAAGAGGTTCGGGATGAGAGGCAGGGAGATCGGTGGGCGAACTGACATTCTGGTAAGGAAAGGGAACCACGGTTGTCTTGGCCATGAAGGCGTGATCAAGATCACCCTGGCAAGATCCGTTCGTATCTTTATGAGGACCCTGTTGAGCAATGGTATTGGGGAAAATGCATAAGCTAAGTCCCAGTGCCATGAGATCATGAATGCGTCTCCGAAGGAGTGTTTGCCCAGTCCCACCCTGGAGCAAAAATTGAGGCATTTCATGTTTTTCGCGGTTGCGAAGAGGTCTATGGTTGGGTGACCTCAAGTTTGAAATATGTTGTAAATGTTTCCCTCGTCTATCTCCCATTCGTGCTCTGAAGGGAAACGTCTGCTTAACTCGTCGGCAGTGGTGTTCATCACCCCAGGAGATAAGCAGCTGATATGCGGATGTGGTTCACAAGGCACCAATTCCAGAGTTTTATGGCCTCTGAGCAAAGAGAGTGGGAACGAGCCCCTCCTTCTCTGTTTACGTAGAACATGCAGGCAATGTTGTCTGTCATTATGCGTACATGCTGATTCTTGATTAGTGGAAGGAAGCAGCGCAGGCATTCCGTATAGCTCGAAGTTCTAGAACATTTATGTGCAGGGAGGTCTCAGAATGAGACCATAGCCCATGAACTGTTTGGTGAGAGATGTGGGCCCCCAGCCTGTGAGAGATGCATCAGTTGCCATCATCAGAGTTGGGGGGGTCTGGAGGAAGGGGACTCCAGAGCAGAGGCTGTAGGGAACTGTCCACCATATGAGAGAGTCTTTGACTCGGTAGGGTATGGCCAGTAGTTTGTTTAATGAGTGCATGTTTGGTCTGTAAACCGTGGTCAGCCAAACTTGGAAGCACCTCATGTAGAGACGTGCGTTCTGGACCACGAAAGTGCATGAGGACATGTGCCCTAGTAGTTGGAGGCAGTCTCGGGCCATGACCCGGGGGCTGTTGTGAAGTCTTGTAGCCAGCAGTTTTATGGTATTGAAATCGGTCGGGTGGGAGAGACGCCTGTCCGGTTGTGGAGTCGAGGCTCACTCCTATAAAGTCCAGGTGCTGGGTAGGACTTAGTGTGAATTTGCTTTCATTTATTTGCAGGCCCAGGGATTGGAAGCACTCGATAGTGATGTGTGTGAAGTGGAGGGCCTCGTCAAACATGGAGGCCTTCAGGAGGCAATCGTTGAGGTAAGGGAATATTATGACTCCTTTTTTCCTGAGGTAGGCAGTGACTACCGTTAGGAGCTTGGAGATAACTCGAGGGGCAGTGGAAAGGCCGAATGGTAGAACTCTGTATTGGAAATGCGCTGAACCGAGGGTAAAACGAAGAAAACATCTGTGGGCTGGGTGGATAGTGACGTGAAAGTAGGTGTCTTGTAGGTCGAGGACTGAAAACCAATCGCCCTGCTCCAGGGCTGGAATTATGGTGGTGAGAGTAACCATCTTGAACTTTTGCTTTTTGACAAATTTCTTGAGCCTCCTGAGGTCGAGGATAGGTCGCCATCCTCCAGTTTTCTTTTCTGTTAAGAAATAAGGGGAGTAGAACCCTTTCCCCTTGTAGCATTCAGACACAAATTCGATAGCACCCAGGTGAAGGAGATGTTGTACTTCTTGCTGGAGGTGTCGCTCGTGAGAGGTGTCCCTGAAGAGGGCCAGAGAGGGTGGGTGGGTGGGAGGTAAGGAGAGGAAGGGGATAGAATACCCAGTTGTGATGACCTCTAGAACCCACTTGTCGGTGGTAATATTCTGCCATTGGTGCAAAAATGGCTGTAGGCGGTGTCCAAAGATATTTGTAGGCAGTGCAAACGCTGAAGTTGGGACGATGTTTACGAGACCCTTGATCAAAGGTTCAAATCTGCTTATTAGTTGGAAGAAGTTGGGGCATTCCGGAAGAATTGGGGCGACGCTGCTGGTATCTGGATCTCTGGCGTTGGTGTTGGTGTTGCTGATCCTGAGATCTTGGGAAATGCTGAGTATATGGGGGGTAGCGTGGATGGTGGTAAGGTTGATATCTATACTGTCGCCTTCTGGTTGTAGGGGTTTGGATGCCTAAGGATCAAAGAGTTGCCCTTGAGTCCTTCATTGAGTGGAGCACCTCATTAGTGGTGGAAGCAAAGAGTTTATCACCATCAAAAGGGAGATCCTCTATGGTGCTCTGAACCTCAAGAGGAAAGAGGGAAGAGGAGAGCCATGAACCTCTGCGCATGACCACCGCCGTAGCGGTGGATCTTGCTGCGTTATTGGCTGAATCCAGAGCTGCTTGAAGAGCTGTGCATGATATGATTTGGCCCCCGGAAACTAAAGCTGTAAACTGTTGTTTCTTGTAGTCTGCAATGTGTTCAAAAAAGTCCATGAACTTGTTATAGTTTCTATGGTTGTACTTTGCCAGAATTGCGGTATAATTGGCAATTCGAAATTGTAAGGTTGAAGAGGCATACACTTTGTGACCCAGCAAGTCTAAGTGTTTGCCTTCCTTGTTGGCTGGGGTATGGCAGAAATACTGTTGTTTGTTCCTTTGATTGGCTGTGTCCACTACCAGTGAGTTTGGCGCAGGATGTGAGAAAAGGAATTCGGTCCGCTTGTTTGCAGGTAGGCTGGCTTGTGGCTGGAGCCTGCCAGATGGACTTAGCAGGTTCCAGAAGGGCTGCATTAATTGGAAATGGCAGTCTGGATGAAGAAGAGGGTTGCAGGATGTCCGTTAACTCATGTTGTTGGTCCGGTACTTCCTCTAGATTGATTCTAAGCTCATTGGCAACCCTTTTAAAGAGATCCTGGAATTTCAAAAAATCGTCTAAGGGCGGTAGAGGGGAGGGAAGTAAAGCTTCTTCAGGCATTGTTTCAGTTGGTACTGCAGTTGGTACTGGGTCAGAAGCAGGAGTTAATTGATCCTGAGCATGGGAGGGCGCCGCCAAGTGAGTCATATGATTTGGATGTTCGCGTCTCGTCAGATCGGAATAGCGGGTGTGCTGCCGAGGGAAAGATGTCCATGAGGCCCAATACTGCCATGGTCTGTGGAAAAGGCACAGGTGGTGCCATCCAGGGGTTAACACACCAGGAGGCAGGGTCTGAGGGTAGTCAGACAATTTTCCGGTTCCCGCGGGTGACAGGACTCCGAGGATAGGATTCTGATTGTATTGAAACATCACCCTGTAGTTCAGACTCCTCCTCACTGGAGGAAGGCTGTTTGGACCCTGACTCATTTGTAAGGGAGAAGCAGTCTTTAAGGAAGGGCGATTGCAGCATAGGTGACACTAGGAGATCACTTGACTGGGTAAACTGCAGCGCTGAGGCAGCTGAAGGTGAAGGCTGATAGAATTGCTGTGAGGGAACCCGGGCTTGCACCGGAGTTCTTAGTCTTGGCTCTGTGCCAAGTAGCGCTGTTAATGCCGGTGCTGTAGTCAGTGCTGCGCTATTAATAGCAGGCTGCGGTGCCTCGGGGGGGGGGGCTGATTTGTCGGCACCGCATTCATCGTGGTGCCGATAGGTGCCATAATCAAGGCAGGCAACTGAAAGCCTGTCGCCTCGGCACCGGAGCCTCGTGCTGCCGCCGAAAGCACAGGTGGGTTTAACGCAGTGCCGGAGGAGCCCGGCTCGTCGAACGTGGTCAGGCAGGGGAGCACCAGTAAGGAGACTGTGGATCTGACCGGAGAAGGTTTGTGTCTAAGGGCTTCTTTTGAATTTGAAAGAAGGTGTCCTCGTTTTGCTGCTTTCTTCTGCTTTTTAGAAGTGGGAGAGCTGTGTCGGTGAGCGGACGCAGAGTCCGCGCCAGGGTCTGAGGCAAACCCTTGGGATCTTTGAAGTAAAATAAGTTTAAGTTTCATCTCCCTGTCGCTCTGGAGCTTAGTTTAGTGCAGTGAGCACATTTTTGGGGAATATAGGTCTCCCCCAAACATTTTATGCACTGTGAATGTCCATTGGAGAGAGGGATAGTGTCCTTACAGGAGGAGCAGCGCTTATAGCCTGTGGAGCCAGGCATATCTGAAGCGGCTGAGAGAACAATTTTTTTTTTTTTTAACAGTAGAAAAAAAGGTAGGTAACACTAACTAACAAGAAACTGTCTAACTACAAGTTATTTTAAAATCAGGAAAGAAATTTTTTAAGGAGTCTGCTGAGCTCCATCTCAAGCCGGGGACGGTAGAGAAGGATCTGAGGGAACTGGCCGCGCATGCTCACTAGATGTATACTCAGAGTGGGGGCCAGGCTCTGAGCATGCGTGGCCGCTACGAGTACTGCTGCAGAAATCTCCGATCAAAGGTGCGAGGGCGCACTGACACCTAGAGTGGAGCACCCACAGAGACATCTCTCGAAGAAGAACTTAAGTTACATTTTCAGAAATGATGTAGGCACTTTGGAGCCTAACTGACTAGGGCCCAGATGTTTAAAGATATTTAGATGTTGCTGTGCTCAGTGTCACAATGCCTAAATACCTTGAAAAATATGGGCTGCAGTGCCATTTTCAAAAGTGATTTCAACCTTTTTGAAAATTTTACCCTTCATCCTAACAATAAAAAGTGATTTACTAATAAACGTATCATTTTTATCAAGCCTTGTTTGGCTCGGACTACTCCTTTAAATATATACAAGGGCCATAAGATTTACTGCAATAACTTAATCAAATGTAAACACTAAATATATGTTAGACAAATTTTGGGTTAAATAATTGTGAAAGATATGTTTGAGAGTAAAAGGAGGGGAATGAGGTCAAGAAACGCCGCCCCCCCATTTATACAGTGGGAATTTCTTTCATCATAATTACCTGGAAAATTTGCAAGTGGGCTAAAGCAGATTATCACACAACACCTCCTTGTGACTTACGCAATTGACAAAAGCCACCTGAAGATTTTTCTCGTGACAGGTCTAGAAATATGCAAGTCGATATGAAAAGGTTTTGGAAAACAGATTACCAACTATTCCAGTGATCTATGCAATAATTAATAAAACATTTAATTACTGGTGTTAAAGTATTTTAGTCTAAATCAAGTCAAAACTATGCATACTAAGACAAACTGACAAATATGAACCTACACATAGGCTAGGGCAAAGCAGGAGGGGAAGAGAAGGTGCAAGGACTGCATAGGGCTACCTCAAACAGTTAACCCAAAGAGGGCAGAGGGGAGAACACAGAAGTTTAACTCCATCCCCTGCCAACAACTGCTAGCAGAGCACAACCTCTTAAAGACTGAGTCAACAGGTTCCCCAGGTGCTCCAGAAGGCTTTGTGACTGAGCAATCTCAGTGGCTCAGCATTGAGGGGGAGGCTCAGTGGTTTGAGCATTAGCCTCCTAAACCCAGGGTGATGAGTTCAATTCTTGAGGGGCCCATTTAGGGACCTGGGGTTTAAAAAAAAAAAAAAGAAGTCTGGGGATTGGTCCTCCTTTGAGCAGGGGCTTGGACTAGACGACCACCTGAGGTCTCTTCCAACCCTGATATTCTATGATTTCTAACCTTCCATCAGCCCCAAACACCAGGAGTTCCTAAAAAGGCACCATAGAGCCCAATAGTAGTTTGTACCTAGCTTGTTTTTAAAAAAGGCTTCCATTGAATATGTTATCTTTGCTGGTTTTGTTTTGCACCTTTGAATAGCAGCATTTCTATTAGCTTCTGTAGTCTCTCTCTGTTTCAGTAGTGTTAATATTAGGTATAAATAAGGCAGGAAATTCAAAGTGATTGCTGACACTTAACTCATAATTGTTTATCCCTTCATTTTCCAACACATACCCCCCCCCCCTCAGCCTCCCGCTTTCCTACAATGTAAGGCTTCACGTACCTACTTCTAACATGTCCATCACTTGTTATCAGCCTTTTTCATACGAATCATTTTATATAAATATAATGCTAATAAAGGATCTGAGATTGACAGCTGTAGAGCTTGGATCCTGTTTTTCCACAAAACACTACATTGTGAATGCACAATTATTCCACACTGTTCAATCCTGACCTGATTTTGCTAACAAGAAGGCCAATTTGTACCAATTGTTAGACCAAGATACAAAATGCCATTGTCACAATTGGTGCAAATGTAGCTCAGAGTAGAACCACTGTAACAGAAGAGGGTCTGTTTCATGGTTCTCTAGCAACTGGAGTTAGATATCTTTTTGCATAGGACAACGAACTGCAGATAGTAAGTACTTTTGGTTACTGCTGACCTGAGTTGAATTTGAAGTAGTGACATAATGGTTAAAACTATCAGCCTTACCTATGAATTCAATAGCATCTGTGGGCATGTGTCACAATCCTAAACTTCGTATACACAATAATTTGTAAATACTTTTCCTTAGTTTTTAGAGAGAATATTTTGTGGGTAAATTTATACATGTTTACCAGAGATATTGATGTCCTTGCAGTCTGGAGTAAACTGAAAAGGATAAAGGTGTATTGTTTATTTGATTGGAGCTGTTTTGGTCTATGCATGTTGTTTATATTAATCTTTACAAAAAGCTGTTATTATGCACACAGAGTGCCTACTTTTCAAAGTGCATTGCCCATTAAAAAAACTTTTCCTAAAAATATTTAAATCAATTAAATTATATGATGGACTAATTCACTGTATATTTCATTAGGAAAAAATCAAAGCCATTTTTAAAATTAGAGCAATCTAGCTAATATATGTATCTACAAACTGTAAACTCCCCAGTCCCACCATACTGACAATCATTCCTCAGGGGTTTGCATACTTCATTACATTTTAGGGAACTGCACACAATTCCCATTTATGCTAATAGGACACTGCGGCAACAGACACTTTGGTGGAGTGTCTGAAGAGCCCCCACTGCAATCTTCTGCATCCAGGTCTTTTGGGTATCTGGGCTGCATGTTAGGGTCTTTGGAGTGGGGGCTTCTGGTTCTGTGCACAGAGCCAGTAGACCAGAACTCCCACATTGGAGAAGCACTGGTATTCTAGCCCATAGACTAGAACAGAAGCCACAAGAGGAGGCACCATAGCCCTTTGATCTACCCTTGAATTCAGGATGTGAGATTGAGGTGGATCCTTGCTGTATCTGGTTGCCCACATAAAGTAATTTACTCCAGGTTTGTGCAGTAGGGAAAGAGGAGAATAAGATGATAAGTATCATCCTGAGCACCTAATCATAAGGAATAGCAAGAACCACCAGTGGAATTTTAAAAATGGCTGACTATTTTAACTTCTTAAAGAATAACTCATACAATTGTCTGATAATGTGCCAAAATTAAAGCTTGCAATGAATTTCTACACTGCTCAAAATACTATAGAGAAAAGTGCAACACACCCATCATAGAAAAGCTACTGCAAATCAGCTAAATTTGTTTTAGTGGAGGCTTTTATAACCTGCTTAGTAATTACAAAGGGCTGAATTCTATTTTCAGTTACCAGTGTAATCAGGAATACCAGTATTTACACAACTATAACTGAGAACAGATTCTGGCTCACTGATTTCAACAGCAAGACAGGAATAATAAACTAGCATGATGTACATATGACTGACTCATCCATTAACAGAATTTACTTTGTTGCTTCAGCCAAACAACACGAGCAACAGCATGCTGTGCTATAAGGTGCAGACCTGAACTTGTGCACAAAATTATGCACCTAAACCTTTTAGGCAGCAAAGTTGGGCATTTTCTGGCTTACTCAACAGCAAACAGTTCTAGTCTATACAAAATATGGCACTGACACTAATTCTCGATGAGGCTGTTTGCCCACCTTGATGCTAGAGGTAAATGTGTTTGCTAGGGGAAGGGAAAGAGAGAGCTGAATGAGACAGAGCAAGAGAATGCAACTTAAAAAAAATCTACATGCTTAATATGTACTTGATTTAGCATATGAGAACATTAAACAAAATCAAGTCAGCATAAACAACTTTCGTGTTTTTTCCCTCCCATCCTCTTCTAAAATTGTTTATGGTGTCACAATTAGTGCAATGGTTTATACATGTATTATGATGTATATGAACCCAGTGTGCAAACTAACAGAAGCATATATGTCTAAATTATCAGTTTTAATTAATACTTCTCCTAAGGGAATGGCAAAAATCTCACTCATACTATTGACCTTATGTATAACAAAGAGTTTCACTTTCTTCCACAAGTAAACTTCAACGGTTTCCTAAGAGTTATTTTTACTGCATAGATTCTATTAAGTTTGGCTAGCTAAACTATATAGTGTGAACCATTCTCCTCAATTGGAACTGCTGCTTCACCAATAATCAACAAATAAATAAAGAAGAATTATTTTGTGCTTGAATGGATGGAGAATGTTGGTCTCAAGGTGTGTCTCTCTCTGAATGCACAGGTGAAACCTGCCATGTTGTGTGCATGCTGAAAAAGTCTTTCCAGAAATTACAAGCTCTACAATATACACTGTATGTATCTCTGACCTCTGTCATATCAAAGTCAATTGCATATTCCTGTATTTGAATAATAATGTCTCCATGGTAAGTTTTAATGTCTAAAATCCAAAGCTTTCTTGATATGTTAACAGAAATACGATGAGCACGCCTTAGTAAATAAAATAAATAATAGCATCTAGTCTATCACATTAATACTGTGAAACATATAAAATTTACCAAAATTCAAACATAACAGTGAAGGATTGTACTGTGTTTATCACCACAGACCCGTATTCTTTAGAAACTTTGGAAAATAAGTGTCACAGTCCTATAGGACAAATTCTGTGATTAGCTGTCAGTATGATTTAAAAAAAAAAAAAGTTTAAAAAAATTTAAAATGGCACTTTATTTTTTCTTTTTCTTTTTTTTTTTTTTTTTGCCAATCTCACTGGACCTGTTAAAGGTTCAGATACAAGTTCATTTTTTTCTGAAATTATTTCATAAGTCTATGAAAAACATCTTTAAATGCAGCATAATAAAAGACATTCAAGAACAAATTTCAGAAATACATTTGTTCTTAAACATACAGAATGATCCTGTAAGACAGTGGAGGACCAGAATTATTATCTTTTTGCACTTTGAAAATAAGAAACTTTTGTAAATGCATCCAGAATGATCAAGGCTTCATAAAAACCCAAGTAGTGCTTTTCCTTTTCTTTCTTTGTTTTAAAAGCAAGCTCACAGCATCTGAGCCCGTCAAATTTGATTTGAATAAGATATTCCCAAATTATTAACACACAAATAAATTGAATAGCAAACTACATGAAAAAGTTTTGTTTTTAGCCCTGAGATCATAGCTTTTGATTTAACTACAAAATATGGGTCTGTTTTCTGACAAGCAGCTTAGAGATTTTGGCAAACCACATTTCCAACAACTGTGGGGTTTTGTACAGGTCTGCAGTTCATAATCAAGTCTGAAATTCCAGACGGAAGGCTTTCTTGCAAATGGAAAAAACTAATACAATAAAGATGCATCATTCATTGCTGGCTGTCACTGTAGCTTGGGCAACTGTTGGTCTAAGTGCAGCTGGTCTCACGTGAATCCAACTCTACAGAATCGCTAAACATTAAAACATGTCAAGCAAAATACATGGTACGTAACGTGTCCTGATGAACTTGAACTGCTTTAGCAAGTGCTTGATGATCTCTGCCATTACTTTGACCAGAAGTGTGGCTTCCTTCAGCACTGAGATAGAGAAAAGAAAAGAGAAGTCCTATTTAATCTACCTCTCCTAAAATATATTATTTTATTTTCAAATAAAGCAACTCTTTTGAATATTGCCTCATCCTCTAAGAACCACAACTGGATCATTTAAGGAGCAAAACTGACTGGGATCTTGAAAAAGGGAGTACAGTTTTGCTTTCCCTGATGGAGGTAAGGTGCTGCTGTTCATAGCCACTGAGTAAGAGGACCAATGGAAGGACCACTTCTGCACCCTTTCAGAGAATCCACCACCAAAGGCGTACAAGATTCCTTCACTCCAGAAGTTAACAACCCTTAAAACATATTTTAATATTTGAAAATACGTATAGATATACTATAAAAAAAAAGAATTATCTTCCTTCTATTTCACAAAGTTATATTATAAACATTCTTCTTCTTCAGATGCTATTATTCAATGGAAACCAAATTTACCCAAGAACTGCTTAGAGAGAATGCCACAGAACCCAGATTAAAATAGCTGCATGCCTCTTTCCTGTTAAATTTTGTAGAACCTCATAACACTGCAACTCACCTATCATGTTCTTTATCCACCAGATGATACCTGGCTCTGAAGGCAACCAGGTGTGCATAGTATGCTGGTGCGGGGATTGAGACGGAACGAGTACAGCGTACATATGTATGACACAGCTGGTAGGTAAGAATTTGCAGTTCATCTGAAGAGAAACGATTGTCATCCCAGAGGACATGGTAATGAGAAGGTCTGCTTGTTCCCTAAGGGCAGATCACAGAAGTCATTAAAAAGGCTTTTCAGAAGTTCTCAATTTCCAAATCTAGTAGGAAAAGCAAACAAAAACACTATATTTTAAGTATGTTACCTCTACTAAACCGCATGCTATCAATCTAACTTGATTCTCTTACCCAACATCCTCCTGCTGGATGGACAGAGGTTCTCAAGCACATTTGTGATGACTATGCCCCACAGTCCAAGTTCTGGGGGTCAGGTTCAAAATATAAATTAAGGACACTTATGGGACTATGCTATCCCTCCTGACATGTTACATTTAGGTGTTATTCACTTTAATGGAACAGACATCTGATGTATTTGCATATGCATGCCCACCTGATAATGGTAATATGCAAGTGGGAACTCTGTTTTGTCACACACTGAACACATGCATTTTTTGACGGGTATAGAGAAAGTGTGCAAGGTTGGCATGTGACTGTTTGCATCTCCAACATTCTCTGCGTGTTGCCACTCTACCCTTAAAACTAACATTCTGGAGTCCAGCAGTACCTGTTTAATACAGTAATTCCTCACTTAACGTTGTAGTTATGTTCCTGGAAAATGCAACTTTAAGTGAAACCATTATTAAACGAATCCAATTTTCCCATAAGATTTAATGTAAATGCGGGGGGTTAGGTTCCAAGGACATTTTTTGGGGGCAGACAAAAGGCATTATATATTGTACTGTACTGTACTGTGGTGCAGAGGTGCCCCTGGCTTACCCCTGGGGCTCAGGGCGCAGGATTTGGGAGGGAGTCAAAGTGCAGGAGGGCGCTCAGGGTAGGGTGTGGGGTCTGGGAGGGAGTTATGGTGTGGGAGGGCGCTCAGGGTTGGGGTGCAGGAGGAGGCTCAGGGCTGAGGGAGGCAGGAGGTGCAGAACACTTATCTGGGGCAGCTCCTCTTTGGTGTAGGGGGTGTGCAGGTGGCTCTGCACAGAGTGGCACCGCCCCCATGGCTGCAATTCTGGGAGCTCCCCTCCCCCAACCCAGCTTTGAAGAGGAAAGCGCCATTTCTCTCCGTCCGCTGGCTGCGCAGCTTCCCCTGCTCCTCCTGAGTCCTCTGGCCTGTGCTCGTGGGGCCGCATTCTGAAAAGGGCTCTAGAGCTGCTGTTCCTGGGCCCTGCAGTCCCTAAAGCCCCTGAGTTCTGGGTGGTCCTGCCTGCCGGAAGGAGGAGGGCAGCTTCCCCGCTCGTTCTCTCCCTCCCAGAAAGTCCTAAGCCCTGCCAAACAGCTGTTTGGCAGCAAGGGGATCGCTGAGAGGGAGGAAGGGATGGGGAGGAGGTGGAGAAGAGGAACTTGTACAATACTCCCTTGTAAAGTCAGCCAAACGACATAAGTGAGCATTGCACAACTTTAAACGAGTATGTTACTTAATGGAGCAGCAACGTAACTTCGAAACAACATTAAGCGGGAGGACATTGAGTGAGGAGTTACTGAATCTTGTATTGGAAGACTCCCAAGGATAAAGAACTTGAAGGATCTTTCACATAAAGCCAGATATCCTTCCAGGTTTCTCTTGTGATAGTAAGGGTAAATTATTTTTCCCATTTTTGAAACTGACGTTGAGAGGGAAAAGCAAAGCATTAACTCAACTATAAATAATTCCTACAAAGTGAGTTTTGTTTCCATATTTCTAGTAGGTTGTTCTAGAGGCAAGAGTCGAAAAAGACCAGTTGTCATCGATCCTTGCATGAAACCTTGAGCATAGCTGCTGACCAAGGAACTGAGAGACAATGGTAGCTGATATAATCAAAGGAAGCTAGTCTATCACTCTGTATTATATCATTAATTTGTTAATCCTTTTTCTATCCAAATTGTCTTAAGTATGGAGTTGGACTTGATCCTGACACACAGGATATCTCATTGTGGCACGAGAAGACAATTAATACAATTGGAGGCTGTAATCATCTTAACGCGTTGCAGGATGCCCCATGCATATGCAAAGACTGGATTTTTCTTAAGGGTGTGGGTAGCCTCTTAAAGTATATCAAAGAAAAGAGGGGACCAAATGGCATAGCTAAGCTTTTTTCAATTTCAAACCAGGCTGGTGTGTATACAGAACTACTGGATGGAAACCACCTTACAAGAGATACAAATCTGGCAACCCCTTACCTCCAGTTGCCCAGGACTTTTTTAAGACTCTTGTGACAAGCGACGCTGTTTTTATCCCATGTAAATTGCATGATAAGCCTATTTATTCAAGCAACGAGCAAATGAGAGAACTTGAAAGGCAATAGGCTAATGATACAAGTCATTCTTGAGGAAATATTCATTTTGGCTATGTAAATCGCCCACTACATCAACTTAACTCCACCTCTGTGAGAGGTGTTGCACCCTAGGCAACAGGGTTCCAGCTGTCAGTGCCCCAAAATGCCTCACACAGTTAAGTTGGTGGAGATGCTCCTGGTGAGGATGTGCACTACTGATAGAATATAGTGTGGACATGAAACACCATTTTAATTACTGTGGTGGCTGGATGTCGACTTGAGTAAACTTAATTTTGTAATGTAGACATACCCCTCTGTTTGTGTGAACGCGTGTGTAAGAGGATCTACAAAATTGTGGCTCTGATAAAAAAAATCGCTCCGTCTGCTACATATTGCAAGTGAATTCAAAGCAAAAGAAATTTTTTCTTCTTAAAATATTTATTTGTACAGATGTAAAAGTGAGATACTTTTCAGACAAAAAAAGAGAACAAGGTACCTGGCCCCCAAAATTAACAATCTAAACAGATAAGAAAACAGATGGAGCACAATAAGTGTATGACCTTTGAAATACAATATATACCTTATTGGCCCCACTGAATTTAGGGGTAGGTGTGGGGTTTTTGGGTTTTTTTTTTGTGTGCCAATTTATTAACATTCTTCAGAGGAATGTAACGACATAGTAGATAGCATAGACAAGAGTGAGAGGACATGATTAACACAATAAAAGCATACCTGAATACCAGCATGACTACAAAGGTAAAAGTCAAACTCTGATGGATGGGTGATTTTTGTGTCCACTGTAGTACCTGCTGGAATGTTTCCACTTTTTCCAACCTATGTGAACAAAATAAATCATAATACCATAAGGTATATGACAGTTTACTTAATTTTTTTCCTTCCATTGGACAGTAAAAAATATATTCAAGGCAACAAACACCAAAACTATAATAAAAACAAGAATCCCAAAATATAAAAGTATTTTTTAAAAAACAAAACCCCAAAACACCAGGGACTAGAAAAAGTGATAATTTATTCAACCAGGAACCTGAAGTGGGGCTGCCACAATTCAGATGCACCAGTAAAAAACCGGCTACTCATTCTTTTCTTCTAGTCGTCAAACTTCAATACTAATTGGTAAAACTTAGAGAAAGTTTCCTGCCACTGGCTGATCACCTCCCGTTATCATTTAACATTCCAAGAGGGATTATTCCACTGTCGCCAGAAGAAGATTGGGAGGCAGGCCCCTTCCCTAAACTCAAAGTGTAATATTCAGATTTGTAAGCAAACAACCCTTAATTTTTTGTCAGTTCCCTAGCTGGGATCATGTCATGTATAAAGAAGTACACATATATATTAGTGCTGGGAGTCATTAATCTGAACCCACTACAAACTTCAAAGCAATGTAGTTCCAATAATGCATCAAAAGAGGCTGATATTAAGCCATAGAGAGGACTGATTCAGAGGCCTGAGCATGGGATTAGGAGCCAGGAACTCCTCATTTCTAATACTGACTCCCTCTGTGACTTTGGAAAAATTTTGTTCTAATTTCTTCATCTCTTAAAAAAAACACAACACAAGTTCTTACACAGACATGTTCTTCTATACATATCTAACATGGGTGCAAACAGGGTTAGTTAAGATTTATAAAATTTTTTCAAGATATAGTAACAACATGAAAGCTGTAATGGTTTGAGCATGTGTAAATGAAATTCCATGTCTCCCATGTATAGACTTAAAAGAGGTGTCATTTCTCTGATGACAGTGGATTAGGAAGGGAAGTTTAGTGGACACAGAACTTTACCAGCTAAGATGGCTTCTTTATTACATGCAGACAACTACTTTGCTCTAGAAGCTCTATTTTGGCCTCCAAGCCATTTAAAGAAAAACCCTAAGAAGTGATGAAAATAGCCATACTTAGGTTTTAAGCTAACACAAAGCTTGAAGGTAAGCTGCAAACGTATTTTGAGTGTAGGGACTTTGGCTACGCCTATACTACCACTTATGTCGCTCATGGGTGTGAAAAAAAATAAAAATAAAAAACACTCCCCTGAGCAATATAAGTTACACTGACATAGAGCACTGTCCACACAGGCCTGTCGGCAGCAGAGCTTCTCCCGTTGATGTAGCTACTGCTGCTCCTTAGAAGTGGATTAATTATGTCGATGGGAGAGGTATTTCCCGTCGGCAAAGAGGGGCTACACTAGAGATTTTACAGCAGTGCAGCTGCATCAGTACAGCTGCACTGCTATAAGCGTTCTAGTGTGGACTTAAATTTTAAAAAGATGTGTAGACATATGATTAATGGACACTTACCGCTGCAGTTTAATTTTTTTTTAAAACCTCATATTTTTTTTTAAAATAAAAACAGAAATGAAGGTTTCCCTCTGAAGCCTGAGTGAAAGACACTACCATCTCTCTGACATCACTGCTATTTGCATGCCAAAACATGCACATTAACAGGTTGCTCAGGAGAGGGAAAAGAACCATAGCCAATGCCAGCACAACTAGAAACTAAGGCTGTTGATTAATAACAGTT
Organism: Gopherus flavomarginatus; assembly: GCF_025201925.1. Classification (NCBI taxonomy): domain Eukaryota; kingdom Metazoa; phylum Chordata; order Testudines; family Testudinidae; genus Gopherus; species Gopherus flavomarginatus. Next base: position 291,924,332 of record NC_066618.1, read on the forward strand.
AATTCATGCGATTAAATTAAAAAAATTAAATGTGATTAATTGCACTGTTAAACAATAAAATACCAATTGAAATTTATTAAATATTTGTGGATGTTTTTCTACATTTTCAAATATATGGATTTCTATTACAACACAGAATACAAAGTATACTGTGCTCACTTTATATTATTATTTTTTATTACAAATATTTGCACTGTAAAAATGAAAAACAAAAGAAATACTATTTTTCAATTCACCTCATACAAGTACTGTAGTGCAATCTTTTTATCATGAAAGTGTAACTTATAAATGTAGAGTTTTTGTTACATAATTGCACTCAAAAACTCAACGATGTAAAACTTTAGAGCCTACTAGTCCACTCAGTCCTACTTCTTGTTCAGCCAATTGCTAAGACAAACAAGTTTGCTTACATTTATGGGAGATACTGCTGACTGCTTCTTATTTACAATGTCACCTGAATGTGAGAACAGGCATTTACATGGCACTTTTGTAGCCAGCGTTGCAAGGTATTTATGTGCTGTATATGCTTAACATTTGTATGCCTCTTCATGCTTCAGCCATCATTCCAGAGGGGACACTTCCATGCTGATGATGCTTGTTAAAAAAAATGTGTTAATTAAATTTGTGACTGAACTCCTTGGGGGAGAATTGTATGTCCCCTGCTCTGTTTTACCCACATTCTGCCATGTATTTCATGTTTTAGCAGTCTCGGATGACAACTCAGCACATGTTCGTTTTAAGAATACTTTCACAGCAGATTTGACAAAATGCAAAGAAGTGACCAATGTGAGATTTCTAAGGCTAGAAAAAGCACTTGGCCCAAGGTTTAAGAATCTGAAGTGCCTTCCAAAATCTGAGAAGGATGAGGTGTGGAGAATGCTTTTAGATGTCTTAAAAGAGCAGTACTCCGATGCGGAAACTACAGAACCCAAATCACTAAAGAAAATTATCCGTCTGCTGGTGGCATTTGACTCAGATGATGAAAATGAACATGCATTGGTCCACTCTGCTTTGGATCATTATCGAGCAGAACTTGTCATCACCATGGACACGTGTCTTCTGGAACGGTGGTTGAAGCATAAAGAGACACATGAATCTTCAGTGCATCTGGCATGTAAATATCTTGCGATGCAGGCTACAACAGTGTCATGCGAATGCCTGTTCTCACTTTCAGGTGACATTGTAAACAAGAAGCGGGCAGCATTATCTCCTGCAAATTGTAACTAAACTTGTTTGTCTGAGCAATTGGCTGAAGTAGGACTGAGTGGACTTGTAAGTTTTAAAGTTTTACATTGTTTTATTTTTTAATGCAGTTATTTTTTGCACATTATTCTACATTTGTAAGTTCAACTTTTATGATAAAGAGATGCACTACAGTACTTGTATTAGGTTGTAATAAAAAATAAGTATAAAATGAGAACTGTACACTTTGTATGCTGCATTTTAATTTAACTCAATATATTTGAAAATGTAGAAAACATCCAAAATATTTAAATAAATAGTTTTCTATTATTAACAGTGCAATTAATCGCGATTATTTTTTTAATTGCTTGACAGCCCTACTAGAAACAGACAGTAAAAGATTAACACAAGCAAAAAAGCAAAATATACAACTCAGCAGCTACAGTGTGATAGATGGGGTACGGAATTGGAACATGGGAGACCTGGGCTCTATTCCCTGATCTGCCAAGGACATGCTGTGAGACTGTGGACAACTTACTTCCCCTGTAACTGTTTCTCCTCCCATTCTTTTTCTGTCTTCATTATTTTGACTGTAAGGTCTATGGGTAGGGACTGTCTCTTTCTAGGTATTTATAGAGTAACTTCTACAACAGGGCATCAGTCTTGTTGGAGCACCTAGGTACTACTGTAATATAAATAACAGGCATTTTTCTTTCCAATCTGCCTGGCTTAGCAACTCAAAATTTTTTCAATGGGATGCATGTCTACACTGGTGCAGAATTTGTTGATTTAGGGAGAAATGGTATATTCTATTGAAATGTTACGTGGGCCAATCCTGGAGTGACTGGATACTGGTGCTCTACAGGACTTGTAATATTACATGAGCCTCATAGGCTTCTGACAATATGAGGGAAGCTCAATGATGTCGGCAGGGGACAGTGGTATGGCAACAGCTGGGAATGACAGTGATTGGTTTAGTACCATGCTAAGATTTTGCTTACCTGAGCACTTCCTCAACATGTTTCTCATCTCTTCTTTTCACAGAATAAATGAGGAGACTCAGCAAGCTGCTGATAGTAAAAACCACTGCTTTTTCCTCTGGCACTACAGAGGTTCAGATTCCCAGCTTTAGGGTATTGGAAGGGGGTATCTCTGTACCCTTTTCCTGAGAGCCCAACAGAGGAGGTTGCAATCAAAAGGTGGCTCTAGGTGGCATGGTTTTCTACTTTTCTACCTTCTTTTATCCTCCCTGCCTCCTGGACTGGTACTGGAATGAAGTTAAGGAAACTGCGTTGGACAGCAGCAGCTCAGACTGCAGTTTATGTAGGTGCATACACTACTAGTGACATTAATGTACCTTGCAAGTGACAGTTCCTAAGGAATTGATAATAAAAGGCATGTTAGCAGTGTAAGTTTCAAGGGGCAGTCAAAGAATTAAAAAAAAAATATATCAGGAGATATTTATCTCTCTTTCTCTCAAGGTGGGGAAAACTTTCTATGTCAGTCTGCAGGCTGTTGTGCAAAAGTTTTATCTGTCCCTTGAATTGGACTGAGGTCAGTGTTTCCTTGATTTGGCTTTGTAGCTTAATGAAAAACAGTTCTCATTACATATATAGATATAGATATTGATATAGATACATAGGGCCATTACCAATAATGCTATGCTACTGCCAAGTCCAGAAAGGATAGCTTGGAGCACAAAGTAGCTATTTCGTCTTCCCTCCATGCTGGTAAAACAGCCTCAAGAGGGTTGAAAAAGAAAAATTTAACTAAGGGGACTGGCCTTTTCACTGTTAAAAATTCATGTTTGAAGACTAAAACCACCACTGGATCTCAATGGAGGAAAATGGAATAAGGTAATGAGAAGTTCTTTAACATTTAAAACCTATGTTCCATGTTGGTGGCTCAGAAAAGACTGTCTTTAAAAGGCTGCTGTTAGTACTTAAGAGCCCTTCTCAGTGCTCCTTATGCAGAAACAATTCCCACCAATATCAAATGGGAGTTTTTCTTCAATAAGGAGTGCTGAATTGAGCCCGAAATAGTAAATTAGGACCAGATCTTGAAAATCCTTTCTGATATGAACAATTTTGATTAATACTAGTAATCTCACTAACATGAATTAGGATTATTTGTGTAACGGTTGCTCACTTGAGTAGGATTATGACCTTAATGCAGACCTCCTGCTTTACAATGATGCAAAGTTTTACAAGAGGTAAGGTACATGTGTAATCTAGAAATTTTGAGGAGCTGCACAACTAGGAATAATGAAATTAAAGAAAAACAAAACTGGGTTGAGTATTAGGGAACCTTGATAATGATCTACTGTTTTGTAGAACAGTCTCCTAAGGAAAGATCTATTGAGTGGGATATTTGAAACTGAGCTGGAAAAAGTACCAGAAAAAATGAACTGAAGGGAACAATTCTGCACTGATTGTTAACACACCTCTCTTCCATCTCTAATTCCATAATATTGAAATGTATTTATATATACAGTTGCAATAATGAGCTTTCTGTATGCCACAAAAAGATGTCTATGAAATGTATCTGACAGTCCTTTTGACTGTGTTCCAATCTGAGAAAAATCTCCTTGCATTCTAATTTTTTTGTGTAATGAATACACAGCCAAAAATGAGTTGGCTCCTCTCCTCACCCCAATATGTATCCCAAAGCAGACCAACCGTTAGACAAAGGCGAATTTCTTCAAACGCAAGTATAATTTACTCATTAATCCATAGATATTTTCAAAATTACCAATACTCAAATAGAAGGCAGCTTTAATGCAGTTTTGTGTGGTATTCAGGCAAAATGTCAACCCTCGAATGACAAATATTTAGAACATACCCGTTCGTTTTTGTCTGTACAGAAGAGCCTGGTGTGATGCCTTTTCTGCACAACAATAAATGTAATTCCAGGCTGGTAGTCCTTTTCTAGTTTAATGCATGCTTCTCTGATAGCCAGCAATTCATGGTGGAGAACCTAAATCAGAAAAAAACATACCGACAGAAAAATGTGATAAATAAGGTGCATACAAGGTTAAGAACATCCAGCAGATTACAAAAATAATTATACTGCTACTTATTAGCTATTTAGGGCTTGTGGAGAAAGACATGGAAGTTCATAGCAGCTTGAATATAAGAAAGAGGACTTAGCATAACCACAAAGACTGGGGAAAGAAGAATGGGGTAAAGTCTGAGAACTGATTCAAATGAAGACAACAAGCATGGAGCTTACCAAATTTTATGAAATTTTTAATGCAATAAATTGTGAAATTATTTTAAGACTACTCAGTAAATATTTTTTTAAAATTAAAGCAGAAAAGCTATGTGTATATCTGAAAAAATATACTAAAATACTTCATTAAAACATGAGGCTTCTGAGAAAGAAAAATAAATACAAAAAGCTGTTTCCCAATTTTGTGGGGGGCAAGTGGAAAGAGGTAATATAACAAGGTAGGATTTAGAAAAATGGGAGAAAAATCAGAAAAACTTAACTTTTTTTAAAAATTTTTTTTAAAATCACTGTTATTAGACTACGCAATCAAACTTCAATGTTAAACTCTTGATTTGGTCCCAGACATCAAACACATTCCCAATTTTCAAAACTGAATGACATTTAAAAAATTTTTCTTTTGTTGTGAAAGAATCTGAAATCCTTCTGTAAAAGGAGAAGTAATAAGATCCTGAAAGCTGTGATCACAGCTTTCAGGATCTTATTACGTCTCCTTAATGCATGCATGAATACACAGCCAAAAATGAGTTGGCTCCTCTCCTCACCCCAATATGTATCCCAAAGCAGACCAACCGTTAGACAAAGGCGAATTTCTTCACATGCATGAAGTGATCACACTTTCCCTACACTGCTTGGCCAAGGCCTGAGAACTTTACAGAGAGGAAACCAGGTTTGCTTCTTGTCATAATTCCAGTTTAACACACTTGATAATCAAAAGTCATGCAACAACTCAAAGCATGAAGAATCTAACCTGTTGAAATTGCCCCTCAGAAACACCATCTCTGTAGAAAATAATGCGAGTTGGTTTAAATCTGGTTGATTTGTAGAACTGAATAAGCAGCTCCCTGACCATGGCAGCCAAGTCTTGGATGATTTCTTGACGATGCTGCTGGACACGCACAGTGGCACAGTATCGATTAGGGTGAGCATCCATGCTACCTACAACCTGTTTAAAAAACAAACAAACAAACAAACATATGATCCATGCTTAATACCAAGCCACTGCAAAGGATCTTCTTTAAGGTTGTTTTTAAGAAGAACACATTTAAAAATGAAGACTAACGATTCATTACCTCACTAAAAATGCTACAATCTATAACGGAGCATAAAGAAAAAAGAGAAAATGCAGTCAAAATTATTGCGTGCATGGGAAAAGTGTTCAGTATTAAGCTTTGGGCTACCTATGATTATATATAATGCTAAAACTGAAGATTTAATATTTTATTTCTGAAACAAATCTATGAACCCTGCACTTTAAAAATTCCTTCAGTTTTTCAAAACACAATCTTAACATAGACTTTAACTAGAAAAATATGTTTTCACAACTGGTTCACAGCATAGGGGTGCCCTGGATCCCCAACTGCTCCTAGAGTCCCTGGTGGTCTTTGTGGCGAGGAATGCTACCACCCCATTTGCACTTAGCTGGCCAATAACAATCATTCCTCTTGGATACAGACTTCACTGTTATCCACATCTTTGTCACATATAAACTAGATTAAACCAGTGTATTAACTATCTTTGAAAACCACTTGCAAAGTTCAGATAGCACTTAATGCAGCAGTTTGTCTGAATGCATTGGAATGATCATTGAGAGCTCACTACACCAACATTCTATAGACTTTATTCAGCACGGGACTACCAGTGCATTTTTGGGGGGTTATTGCATAGTTTGTGTTCATTACATGACAATGCACCACAGCCTCCTAATGAACCACAAAAAGTACAACAATGTCTCCAAAATACATTGTGTAGAGTGTCTCAGTACTATTATAATATATGTATTTATAATATATGTATTATATTATGTACATATGGGGGGTTACTATCCATGTTTTATGACATTAAATTCAGACCTTTGAAAAGTTCCATTTTTGTGCAATGTTTGAGTTATTGTATAAACCAGCTTTACCTCACAAATATCTGAGTAATTATTACTACAATAAACTCTCCAAAAGAAGTTTCATTAGACTATATAGTAAAAAGCTATTTAATATCATAGTGTAAGATAACAGTATCCTTCACAACCTCTAAAAACAAACTGAAACTCAACTAAATTTAAACAGCAAAAGAAAACCCCCTCTGACAGATTACCACTGTTTACTCACTGCAGCAATGGAAGGCTTTTTTCCATCTCCAGCTGGTGGATGAGTTACATCTGCACCCAGGAATATGACAGGCTGCTGAAATACCGGAGGCCTAATGAAAAGAAAGTGAAAGTGATAGCTAGCATTTCCAACATTAACTAATTAATCCTCAACACACCTGTGACACAGACAAGTACTATCCCCTTTCACACCTAATTGTGAAGTGTTTGTATTGCAGCAGCATCAAAGGTCCTGATCAGAGTCCCATTGCGCTAGGTGAGGAACACACACATACCGAGGAAAGCACAAAGAGCTTGCAATCCTACTTTAATGGGGAAACTAACGAAGTTGTAAATTGCATTTCTTACAATGTATAGCATCTGAAAAAAACATGCTAAATTCCACAATGCGTACTTTAAGTATACTTTTTTTTTTTTAAATCTTTTTCTGTCTGTTTTATAAAAAGATGACAAAGTCGCGGAGCTTTTGATATTTCTCAGGTATGCTTCAAAGTAACTTTTACTGAAGTACCTGTCCATCGTGTTGTGAGTTTTTGGCTAAATCTAGTCAGTTTGAAAGTTGACATTCTAAGAAGCAACAGAGGAAGTTCACTGAAACACTAGGCTAGAAATTGTAAATTTCAACTCCCTCTCTCCCAGCAAGACACTATTTTAAAGGGAGTTTTTGTTTTTCATCAGGGGAGGGAACAGTGGGGAGAGCTATTGTGTAGACTTGGCAGCTAATTTTCAAAATTAAGTTTCTCAGTATTTCAAAGGTGAAAAACACTCCATGTCCATCTTTCAGAAGAAATGCTTGACGATGTCAATGTTTCAAGTTGGTGGGTTTGCATGGGAAGAAAGAGCATGTCACTTAGTGAAGTTAAAATGTTGCCAGTGGTAAAACCAAACTTTTGAGGAGAAAACGTGCACATGTCCATTGCACTTCAGGTGTGCGTGCGCTGACTACACTAATGTCAGAGATTTTTTCTGTCAGCTGTACCCTTTGGGGTGTCACATGCATTCTCTGCCACCTTGTGCTTCTGTGTGATGGCATAAAAGAGTGTAACTGCCCCAGTCCCCTGCAGTTCCTTCTGATAAGAGACGCGCTGATATAGAGGGGAAGGAGGGTGGGTTGTGGACTGGATATGTGCCACACATCTCGAAGAACTACCATTACAGAACAAGTTAATAACAGTTTTTTCTTCTAATGAGTGCATATGTCCTTTCCACTTCAGGTGATTCACAGACAGTTCAATCTGGGGGTGGGACTGGAGGCAGTTAATAATGGTTCAAGGACCATATGTCCAAATCTGGCATCATCTCCAGACTTCAGGAGATGGCACAGTGAAAACCAGAAGTATGCACTCAAGACCAGTTGCAGCTCTAAAAATGTTCAGTATAGGCACCCAACTCAGAAAGGCTGCAGAGGCTGCATGTGATCTTGTTGAATGTGCTGATCGGTGGAGTTTACATTGGCCACTGTAGCACAAATATATACAGGAGGAAATCCATAATGAGATTCCCTGGGTTAAGACCATAAAGCCTTTCATACTGTCTGCAACTGCCATGAACAGTTGGAAGGATAACCTAAATGGTTAGTCCCATCCATTCTAGCGTCCAGTGTGTGGAACCTCTCCTCATCTTTATGAGTATGAGGTAAGGGCAGGTCTACACTACAGCTAGGATCAACGCTCTGAGGTCAATTCGCCGGCAGTCGATTTAGCGGGTCTAGTGAATACCCGCCAAATCGACAGCAGCACTTAACTCACAATGGAAGACTCCTATCTACACTTAATGGACTTCTCTGTGAACCTTCTAACTGGAGCATGGGTAATGGCTTCTGTTATGACTAAGCAAAATCATACATGTAATCACATGCAGAGAGTCAGTAGGGGAGCAGGAAATAGAATCCAGATCCTTTGCCTCCCAACCCTATACCCTTAAAAGATATGTTCTAGTTCAAACAAGAATTAATTCAGGGAAGAGCTGTGGCCTATTTTAGCCTAGAGATAATCACAATGGATCCTTCTGGCTTTATAATCATGGTTGCTTACTTCACAGATTACAATCAGTCTGTCAATAAGGGAATATTAATTTTCAAGATGATTTCTATTTGTCATTAAATACATAAGTAAACTGATCTGTTAAGGTTTATTTCACGTGAAAACTCTGAAATAGTATTGCAAGCTCAAATTTTTAAATAAAGCAGCCATATTTTTTCTTTATAAACCGACAGATTCCAATGGAAATTTCTTTTTTAAAAGTAAGTATTTCTTTGCAGTATCCAAATGTTGCAACAGAGTGCTATTACATTAAAATCTGAAAGTGAAATTGACTAGAAACTGATTATAAAACCAGAGTGAAGCATCATAAATTAACAAAAAGTAAATTAATTTTTAATAGTTTTAAGGCGATATTAGCAACAGGTTAAAAAAAGTCTAAACTATTTTAACCTGATTCATCTCTCCCTTAGCGTATGGAAATAAAACAAAAAAACACCTTCAAAATCAACTTACCTTCCTTGTGGCAGTAAAATGTTATTTACTCCTCCTAATTTGACATTGATCTTTAAACAAAGATTGGACAGAGTTTGTGGTGTTGTTCTTTGCACATTTTTCATCTGAACACACTGTGTAGCCATCCCCAGCACAGTGTCACCAACACGCTTTACTTCCGCTGCCAAGACACAAGGGAAAACAAAAACTATTCAGATATTCTTAAATAATAAATAAGAAAAATGGCATTCATTTAGCTATGATCACTTTCTAATAGAATGTTATTGATTCGTCTGTTTAAACTTTTATTTTCTCCTCACTGCTACTGAGTTTATACTACTATCCTTCTGCTGAAAAGATACAAGTTTTATTGGAGTCTAAATGTACAACGATAATTGCAGATTTATCATTTCGACTGCCCCTCCCTTTTCTTTTTTTTTTTTAAATACTGTTACATACATTTTAAAACAGTTTATGGGGGCACTGGTTGCAACTTCCTGGCTAAGGTTGTGTTTTGAAGTGGACTTACGGGTATAAATTCTTATTTTGTACCACATGTAGGTAACTCAATTTTCCAGTAAAATTTCAGAGCATTCATTTATTAGACCTTTGAATTTTTTATGCAGTCTTTTTGTTTAACTCTGTGTAATAATTGACTATGAAGAGTTTGAAATTAGGCTCTAGCTGAAATCCAGTTTCTAATATTTTATTATCAACATATCTTTAAAACAATGTTGTGCATCTACACAGAAACTGGTACAGGTGAATCTTGAGCAAATCAAGTACAAAAGACAGTTTAAGACGGGGTCTCGACGTCTTGCCCTGCGGACCATCTGTGGCCCAAGAACCTCCACACTTTAATAATAATTGGAGATATACTTATCTCCTAGAACCGGAAGTGACCTCAAAAAGCCCCCTACCTTCACTAGCAGGACCAAGTACTGATTTTTGCCCCAGATCCCTAAGTGGCCTCCTCAAGGACTGAACTCACAACCCTGGGTTTAGCAGTCCAATGCTCAAACCACTGAGCTATCCCTCCCCACCCATGTGGGGCATGTGGTATGAGGAAACTTTTTTAAAAGTTCTTTCATCCGGCCCTCACAGCTGCCGGCTGAAGGGGGGTGGGAGTGGGCAGGAGAGATTCACATGTCCCTCCCCCAATGTTGCTCCATCCTGCTGTTCCTGGGATCCTCCCAGGGGCTGCACTCAGCACCGGGTCATTCACCTTCGGCGGCTCTGCTCCCCGCAAACAGTTCCCTATCCCTACTGTTGCTGGCGGAGCTGCAGAGAAGAGACCCATGCAGCCATGTTGCCGGCTGTCCGCTGCAAGCGCTGCCCCTTGCAGCTCCCATTGGCTGGGAGAGAGGGACAGACATACAATCACTAGTCAGCGGGCAGAGTCAGCCATGGTGGCAACATCATTAATTGCCAGGCAGAGTCAGCTATGGAGGCAGCGTCACTAGTCACTGGGCAGAGTCAGCTGGGGTGGCATGAGGCCAAGGGAGCAAGGGAAAAGGGTGGTGAGACTGGGAGGCGGAGCGGGGGCAGTAAGTGGGACAATTTGCCCCAGGCCCTGCAGAGGCCCCCACGAGAATATAGTATTCTACTCTATAGCATTGCAACTTTTTCTTATGGAAGGGGCCCCTGAAATTTGCTCCAGGCCCGCTGAATCTTCTGGGTGGCCCTGCTGGGAGGTGGGGTGAACACCATCTTCAGTGACATTATTGGCCACTGGGAGGATTTGAGGACTGGCGCTGGCCCTAAGATAAATTGAGTTTGAGACCCCTGGTTTAAGAGAAATTTTTAGGATCATTTTTAGGTTTTTGCCAGAGGTTGGTGACTGGAGTAGATGGAGTTTTTTGGCGGAGCTGCATACAATTTTTGAGTTGACTTTTGTCAGTTTTCTCTGTTGCGTGCATTTTTTGCCATTATTCTGCATAACTGAAATGAATCATTCAGTAGAGACTGACAGATAAAATCTTCCCTAAAGAAGTTCACAAAGAATTGCCCTCTACCAAAATGGTTAACGTCTCCCATTGAGAACAATGGGAATGAAGCCAAGCTGCCCTCAGGGAAGATGGGATTCGGGTTATGCTTTCAGGGGACAGAAAGGGGGACTATACTGGGCAGATGAATACAGGAGAGGAAAATTAGGGTTGTGCATGCAGGGAAATGTTGGGTGGTGGGATGCAGGTAGGAGACAGAAGGGAGTGGGAATAAGAAACTATGCAGCAGGATGTAGAGAGAACATGGGTGCAGCAGAAAACTGGATGGGACAGGAAGTGAGAAAATGAGGATAGGGAGAGAGGATTAGGAGTAAGGATAATGACTGGGAAAAGGGATGGATACTGATAGAACAGCATTTACCCTCTCCTAGCCCCTGCAGTATGGGAAGTGGAGTCCTCTTCAATCAGCCAACAAAGAAACTCACATTTTTGTTTATGCGTTCAAAGTTTAAATTCTTATCCCAAAACAATGACACACAAATTTGGAATAGGCAGCTTCCTCTGGAAGGCTCAAGAAAAATTTGATGGTTTTGCCCCTTCCTCCGTATTAGCTCATATTTCTGTTTGCATCACTCACCTATCCTCTATATTAATCCACCCTGGGTTAATTTCTCATCAGTCTTCGAACCAAGGGAAGATAAGGGGCTTAGTTTTTGCCACGTTACACTTAAGTGACTGAGATGTTGGACTGGATGCAGGGAAACAAACGGCTTGGTAGATTTGTGAGTCATCAGACTAGACAAAGTACTTGAAGCCACGTAATAGTGGCTAAAAAGGTGTGAAATGAGGAAAAGAGATGGCTATGGTAGAGTTTAGCTAAAAAGAAGAAGAGGCAGATCCACTGAAAGTGATGGAAACATCACATGGGTAGGCAGATTAGGTAAAATCTGAGAATACACCTGCTTATTTGAAGTATATATTATACTTGTATACCTGTGTTTGTAACCGGCACTGGTTACCATTTTGCTTCCAAGTGCAATTCAAAGTGCTGAGTTTTGACCTACAAAGTCCTACTGGTCTGTGTCTTGATCTTAAGAACTCCCTCTTTCCCCATGCATAATCCCAAAAGTCATCACCTGGGACAACATCATCATCAAGTCTCTAGATTTTAATACGCTGGAGTGAAGGGCTTGGAAAAAGGGTAGAGTCAACTCTGGAATCCACTTGTCAATATGACAAAGGTTGAATTTATCAGAAAGCTCATGCTTTCATTTAGCTTTTTGCCAGAGGTTGGTGGCTGGAGTAGGTGGAGTTTTTTGATGGAGGTGCATGCAATTTTTGAGTTGATTTTTGTCAATTTTCTTTGTTACTTGTGACTTTCCGCTGATTGCAGGTGGACCCAGAGATTACAATGGTTGTATCTTTAATTAAATTTAAAAAGTAGAGAAAACTTGGCCTTCAGAGGTGGCCATGAGCTCAAGTTTCTAGCTTATACTGTATGTCTCACTGGTAGCGTGGGAGAAAAAGGATAAGAGGAGAAGAGGGAAATAAAAATAAATAAAAAGAGATGGTTGAGAACTAAGAAGTGGAGAAGGGGGCAGCACCTTTGAAGGAAGGAAAGAATATATACGACTCCTACTATTTCTTTGTGGAATTTTATCTAATTGCTTTGAAAGAAGTTTTTGGTGATGTAATTCTTCATACAACATACATAGTGATGATTCAAACACCCTCCACCTTCCATGTCGTGATCAATATGCACTGACCATAAACTGGAGTCTTCCCTGGCAGAATGACTACCACAAGCTGTAGCCCAGCATAAGTGTTCTTTAGATGTCTGAACATAGGTTCCACACTATCTGCACCCTGGGCATATTTACAGAAACATGGCTGCCCCTGGATTGGCATTCCTGCATCTCTTGATATCTTCCTCAGTTGTTCTGTGAAGGACCTATAGAATGCAGATACATTAGATTACTATGAAGAAAGAATGAAACATTCGGTTCTCAGTTATACTGGTACAATGCTGTTGACTTTGATGAGGTTGCACTGGCATAAGAACAGAATCTGACCCAGTATGTGTACATTTTTTCAAATGAACCAAATATCATTTAGCTGTTAATGGAGGGACAAAGGGGAGAAGGAACAAGGAGAGAAACTCTTTCAATGCTCCCCAATGTCAGAAGCTTCAATATGCACTAGCACTCTAATTCACTACAATAACACAGCGGGTATCGGGCTACATGTACATAAATCACACCATAATGGCAGAAATTATCTCTCTTTAAAATTTCTTTGTGACAACAGTGTCTGGAGGGCATTTCCTATTGGACTGAGCTAAATTAGTTAATTCTACACAGGTAAACAAAGTCAATTTCAGTGTTGGTTTACTTATAGAACCCCAATATTTAGTTTTCTGACCTAAACCCAAGAGTCCTGGTGCAGTGGTCTAAGCACAGGTCTGAAAGCCTGGTTCTAATCCTAGTTCTGAAACAGACTCCCCACTTTTAGCTTCTAGCAAGTTACAACCTTTCTGCTTTAATTTCCCCATCTGTAAAGTGGAATTAAGATACTATGACTCCATAGTGGTTTTGTGTGGACTTCAATCATCATATGTAGTCAAATAGATAAATGCCAATTTATTTTTATTAATACTATCATCCTCCAAAAAGCGAGTCTCCAGAACTAATGCTAAATTCCTAGCATCAAAGAGTTTCCCTTATCTTAAAGGGAAACTTGTCAACCAGATTTAGTTGAAATTAGTCAAGTTCAAGATCTTGAAGACTCCAGCCTAATTCTTGTTACACCCAAAAACAAGCTACACCCAAAAACAAGCTACCAGACAGCCTCCCTCCTCAACAGAAACAGTAGCACTGAGGGAACGCTATTCCTTCTCCCCACACTGCCAATATCTGAATTTCAGAGAAGACCAACAGAGGAAATCAGGGAGCAAAGAACCCTTTCCTTCTGCCTCCCCTCCTCCCCCTAGCCCTGTGCAAGGGGTTGGGGAGTCTGAAATAATTTTCTTTTTATGATCGCCTCTGACAACAGCTTCTCCCCAGCTCAGAGGAGAACCCCAAACAAAATGAGATGTCTTCCTGACTCAAAAGTCAAAAACAGCAGCAGCTCTGCTGCTGCGCTGCTGGTAACCACCTTCTTACAGGACCTGTCAAAGAGCATTCCAGCAAGCTCCTCCAACAGAGCAGCACATGAGGGCTACACCTGCCCATCAGCTAAGGAAGTGTGTATAGTCAGTTTCATAGTTCTGTCAAAAATACAAAGTAAGCAAAACCAAAGAGAATTTCTTTTTTAAACAATTTTTTAGTCTACTAATCTTAAGTGTTATTTGTAACAGTTTTTCTTCCTAGTTGCTGTGCAAGACACACATATACAAAAAAGGAAACTGACTATATACAAGGCACTCAAATGCACAAACTAACTAATGTTTTTCATTTGGTAACTGAAAAAAGTAACATTAAAGGTTAATGTTCAAGTCTGTCATCTACTGTATAGCTTCCAGTGACGCAGAATGAATCAAGGCTGACCTCAGAGAAGGATCTTCAGAGGGCTGCAGTTCACTGTATGTTTCATTGTTTGGATGGCTTCTTCACATTCAGATATAGGCTGTCCTCCATTTTCCAAGTGTGTAGGAGATAACTGCCACACCCATATGAGCTTCTGGTACAGTTCTCTGTGATCCATCTCACATGGGATAGTGAAACCAGGTGGTTGGTCTGCAGGATCCATGTTCAGGTTTTGATTCTTGACCCTTATGTTTACCCACATTCTTCGCTGCTTGTCTTTTGATGACAGTCCTGAGGTTTTGATAGCTTCGGCAGCTAACCAGAAAGGGTTCCTGGACTTGGTGCACTGAAGACGTTTGTAGATGGGCAAGTCTGGATTCATTATTGTGTGGTCATAGTCACATATTATTGCAGCTTCTCTTTGGGGGGATAGTGGTAAGATATGCATGAGGGCAGAGAGCCAGACTGTTGCTGTTGACTTCAGCACTCCTGTGACAATTCTCACAGTATTCAGTTGCACACTGACAAGTTTTATATGTACACTACCATGCTGACAGGCAATATTCAGCTGCTGAGACAACAAGAGAAAAAGTGGCTGTCTACAAGGTGTGAGTATTTGTTCCCCAACAGGTCCCCAATAGTTTGTGGACTATATTGTTCCTAGTCTTTATTTTGGCAGCAGTATCCATCAGGTGTAGTAGCCTCACATACCACCAATCCGGAACAACTCTGAGATATTTTGGGAAATCCTTGAGCTTGAGTTTGTTTTGCAGGAGGTGACACTCAAGCTCTTCTTTGCAGTGAACTTTTCAGTAAACTAACTGAAAAAATATTTCCCCATATCTTTCAATTTTGGGTGTTGTAACAATAGTGGGTAGAAAGCTTTATGAATAAATTTGATTTTTAAGTTGACAACGTCCCTTTAAATAGGTCCAATGCAGATATAGATTTTTCAGGTTAAAACAGTTTATAGAGCTATAACATAGAAACACATGTACATTTGACATTTCAATGATGAAAAGTGTTCAGCAGTAGACATTTTTCTTTGCTTCAAGTGCCTTCTTTCTTCCTTGCTCAGCTCCATTTGTTGGAAACCCCTATCGATGGCAGGCACCTTGCCATATCCAGTGCTGTGCACATTGCTTTTGATATTGAGGATTTTATGAAACTAGCACACAGAAAAACAAATGAGAGACATACTGGCTTGTACACCATTCAAAACACAGCATTCAATGTTTGTGACAGGGAAAACACAATCAATAGTTTACAGCTTCTAAAGCAGAGATATAACAAAGGGAAAAGATGTATTTTTTTTTTAAATACAGCATTTAGAATATTACTGAAAAAAAAAAGCATAATGTACAATGGTGCCACACAATCCACTTTTTTCAAAACCAGTAAGTAACCAAAAATCTTTCTAGAAAAGAAAACCATACTTACTTAAGATGAACTTCAGTGCACTGTCGCTGGGGAGCAAAGCAGGCAATTGCCCAGACCTTAATTTCAATTCCAGTGTGAAACTGTTTATTCCTCATATCCCAAACCCCTTGAACTGGTGTAGCAATTGCTTTATTCTAGAAAGAGAGGAAGTGGTAAATGGGTAATACTTCCAAAAAAATCCCCAAGCCCCTGCTTCACTATAAAACTAGTCTATTCTATAGTTTCAAGTCTGTGTCAGTAGATTAAATATTAATTCAGTTGTTACGCAGATCACTATCCTTCCTATCACTACAGTAACTTATGTTCAAGTACGTGAATCTGATAATTTGTGAAATTTAGGAAGAGACAACACAGATTATTCAATTTTTGAATGCTTTTTTAAAAAAATACAAATCCCTTTATTTGTTACAATAAAAATCAGCAGAATATATATGGGTAGTAAATGGGAAGAGTCATGAATGGCTGACAATTAATTAATAAATACATACATAAAAGCTTGCAGTTCTATAGCTACTTTCCAGTTGTTCAATATAGTTTGCAGGAATTAATTTAGCCTCACAAGTCCAGTAAGATAGGTAAGCATCATTACCCATATTTTATAGATTAGTAAATGAACACACATAAAGGTCCAGGGATTCACACATGCTCACAGAGAGATCCGAGAACAGGATCCTGGTTTCTGAACTCTTGGGCACATAGAAAAAAGTCTTTTCTTATCTATGTAGTACACACTACTGTGAGGAATTCGCTAGAAGATCACTAGTTATATAGGCAACAGAAGATGAAGACTGAACTCAATCTCAGGATGGGAATTATCTTAATGGTATGGATACTAGAAGTGTGAAGCTTTCCCTCATACCTTTGACTGAAAATGCATTCTTCATGATGTTTTGTTTTAATTTAAAATTGTACTGCAAGGTTTCATGAAAACCCATGATAAACTGGAAGATCAAGATATGTCCTCAAATTATGACCCTCACTGAAATTGTAGGGCAAACACTTCAGTAACAAGGGTAGGCATACAGGCAGTTGCAGGAATAATGTGAGCAAAGGAGCAACCTATACATCCACTCCAGACCCTCTCAAAGCCCCAAACTCTAGTTTTTACTCTGTTTTATTTAGGTTCTTATACTGCACCCACCAGCATGGTATTTGAGTACCTTCATTACCCCTTGTGACATCACAGACCACCCTCTATATCAACCTTTCCCAAACTGTGGGTCCTGCCCACCAGTGGGTTGAGGGAAGGATCTAGCTTGGTCACCTGTCACTGCCCCCCATATCACCCCTTGCCTTAAACATACCCTCAAAGAATTCTGCTGTCAGGGCTGTCTGGCATGTAGGGGATGGGGGAGTAGTTAGGTAAAAGAGGAAGTTTGCCCAGGATGCCCAAGCCAAGTGATGTTGCAACATGGTGCACCTCACTCAAATTTTGTTGTGATGGAGGGGATGCTGGGCCAAATTCAAGTGATCCAGTGTGCCTGGTTGCAATGCCTGAAATGGGGGGCCAGGAGCTGCTGGGTGAGTGTGGGGTGGGCTTGCTCTCCAACCCTTTTCTCCCCACCCTGGGCCCCTCCAGCTAGCTGGGGCTGAAGCAGTAGGGGGCAGGGCTGGAAGAATGAGATCAAGGGCCACAGATTACTGATTGGTGCCTTTTTGGTGCTAGTACAATATAATAAATTTCAGAGCTGTTGAACAGTCACAACTCCAGGTAGAGTTTTCCTCAAGTCAAATAGAGCTTTGGGAGTTTAGTATATCTGAAAATGAGACCTTGGGTGTCCTAAGTTAGTACTCAATAACAGAAGAACCCCAAATTAGAGGCCACTTCTAAAAAAGTTGGGCCTTAACTTTCCTGCCTTAGTTTCCACATCTGTACCATAGGGATAATATTTCCACATCTACCTCACAGGATTGTTACAAAGGCTTAAATTAGTTCATGTATGTAAAGTGACTTGACAATGACAAAAAAGTTATGGAAGTGCTAAGTATTATGGGGGCTCCCAGTGGAGTTACATCAGGGCTGAATTGAAGCAATAATATTAAAGAAGTTGTCAACTACTACAAAGCAATCATCCTAGATACTGCAGCATCTTGGTTTACATACTCTGCCTCCATACAGGATTGAGGGAGGTTGTAGGACTCTCCCAGTCACATCAGTCATTTCATCTTTGACCATTATTCCAAATTCACGAACATAAGGATCAGTATTAAAACTTGCACTTCGCATCTAAAAAGAGAAAAGAAATCAATATTTCTAGTGGCAAAACAAAGTCCTTTTTACACAAGTGACCCTCATTTTCAAAAGTATTTTCTAATTTTAGCGCCCACCTTGGTCACCTGGGACCTGAATTTTGGTTATGCCAAGAATTCACAGCTCCCATTATAACTCCACTTATAGGTATGGTGCTCAGTACTACTAAAAATTTGGTTCTGAAACAGGGCATCTAAAATTAGATGACTCTTGAAAATTTAGATGACTCTTGAAAATTGAGGATGTTATAAATATTTTTAAGTGTCTCATTAACTGACGACATGAGAAAGTATTCTATAGTTTATTACAAACTGTGTTTATTACCTGTAATAAATAAGTACTAGATAGTAGTTCTCATTAACTTCAAGAGAAAAGCTTTGTTCCATGCTATACCTCTGTTCGCTCCATAGATAAACACAGCACTCACCAATTTGCTAATCTCTTCTTGACGGTCAGGTGCTGATCTGGCAGTTGCCCGTATCATAGTGGAAGTTTGATTGTCAGTCAGTTTCTTTATACACCTCTGTCCTGCCACTATGTTGCACACCTAAGGAAACCCCATACAAATTAAGTTAAAATTTCAGAAAATATCTGTTATACTTTTCTATATTTTGTCATGCAATGATTCCCCAAGCAGTACGATAGCTGTAAGAGAAAACCTAAACACTTAGCTTGTGGGTTTTTTTTCTTTCCAAGAATACAGTATTTTGATGAGTTTACTTGCCTCAAGAGGAAGGTATGTATGTTTCTGCTCCTGTCCAACTTGTAAACATGGAAGATGAGGATAGCGTAGAACCAACTTGTGCCTGTCCTTAAAATATTGAGCTACAGTGCATTCAACTGTTTGTCCACTCTCCTGCTGAAGTGGGAATCTATAGGAAACCAAATGTGAAAACGAACCATTTTACCAACAATACTTTCCCAAACTTTCTCCTAATGTATTTTAGCATAATGAAAGGCCCCATGAAAGCATGTGTGTATCGTGCAGGAGAGAGAGAGAGAGAGAGAGAGAGAGAGAGAGAAAAAACAATACACCTCTACCTCGATATAACGCGACCCAACATACCATGAATTCGGCTATAACGCAGTAAAGCAGTGCTCCGGGGGGTCAGGGCTGCGCACTCCGGTGGAACAAAGCAAGTTTGATATAACGCGGTTTCACCTGTAACGCGGTAAGATTTTTTAGCTCTAGAGGACAGCATTATATCGAGGTAGAGGTGTACATTATCCTCTGTAATGAAGTGGGGCAAACCTTTCTACATTTTCACTTTTCAGGAGAGAGAAGTCTACAGAGAGTTAAACACCTATAACAGAGGTTCTCAAACTTCATTGCATTGCGACCCCCTTCTGACAACAAAAATTACTACACGACCCCAGGAGTGGTGACTGAAGCCTAAGCCTGCTCGAGTTCCACTGCCCCGGGTGTGGGGGGACCAAGGCCAAAGCTAGAGCCCCACTGTCATGAGTGCGGAAGGGGTCAAAGCCAAAACCCAAGGGGGCCTCAACTTGAGTTGCACTGCCCAGTGGGCTTGAGCCATGAGCCACAGCAAGTCTAAGCCAGCTCCTGTGACCCTATTAAAATGGGGTCGGGACCAACCACTGACCTGGAATAAAGAACTGTATCTTAGGGAGTAGTCTACACTTACAATCTTTTCTTGGAACAAAAACAGAGTGCAATGCTTTTATTGCCTGGATCCCTTAAGATCTAAACCAAAGATCCAGAAAATGGCCATCTGAACGCCCTGACTGACAATCACTGTAATAGTGTATATCTCCATTCCAATGCCATGGGAAATAACGGATCTACAATAAGATGTAGTACTGGAGGAGTTAACGGCAAGCCAGTCAGAACAAACAGCTCTTCATAAACCTATATACTGTTAAACAAAATACATAGAAGACAACGGTGGTATAAGTCTCTCACATATGTGAAATGTTTCACATGTAACCTGCCCAACACCAAGAGATTGAACTACATCTTCTAGGAACAGTTCAAGTGAGGGTCTGTCAGAAGTAAAATATTATAGGCATTTTAGTGTTGAGATATAAACATATCAAATGCAACTTAATTCTACTTCACTAATTTAAGATATTAATATAAATTAGTGGAATCCTGACAAAGCTTTAAGACCATGTTGCCCTAAAAAGAAAAAAAAAGTGTATATATATCACTTATCACGTTTTATTACCACTGAAAAAATAGGAAGAAGCTCAACAACAGAACAGTTAACTATCAGTAGCTGTTGATATTGTTCAGGTGTCTTATAGAAAAAAAATGCTGCTTGCAGCCTCATTCTTCGCATTTCTTTTAATATCACATGGCTGCAATATATATGCATATTTTGAAGTTACTCACAAGACTTTTAAATAAAGAATTCCAAAAATAAAAGAGGAGCAAATTGATAAATATTAGTGCCATGAGAAGCACCGAAGTTCAGAAGAACAGCTTGCAAATTTTTTGGCTGTTAGAGACAAGAGTGTAATTCTCACTTATAAGTATGTAAATCAGCTGTAATTATACCAGTGTAAATGAAAAGAAAATTGGACCCATATGTTGCAGAGGTAACATTCAGCCTACAAAAAAGAATATCACTTTCTTACTAGCCAATTATTACAAAAGTCAATGTCATCAATGGGTTTTCTATTCCTGCACAAGTGGGGAAATCCAAAAGAGAGGAAAGAAAAAATTTAGATGTGAACAGCCAGTGGGACCAGATTGAAGAGGGTAACTGAGATACCACAAAAGTTCACCTTATTAGTAAAAATATAATTAAAAAACAGAAAAGGGAGAGATTAGTTTGATGTCTATTTTTAGTATAGTTTATTTTTCAGTGCTTGAGTCATGTGACAACTGAAAGTATCGTTATACTGTGACAGCTTCCTATGCTGGTATACAGCAGTAAGGCAGGTTGATAGCTTTCCATGAGAAGAACTGGACCAGACAGCCAAAAATTTAAAGATATTCTTTAAAATAGTATATGAGCAAAAGAAAAAACAAACATATTTTACGTTTGGTGACTTGCTGGCCGTCTGGTGACATTGCACACTCGGTATTTTCTCTTCATTTGCCCACAGTGTGTTATCTCCACCTTTAGACCTAACAATATGAAAACATGTATTACTATTTCACTTCTTCAAAACCATTTTCAATCATTTAAATCTTTGGTTACTTTTGTTCTGCTATTACAGTTTTGTTATAATTTATAAGTAATTAGGAATTCTTTATTTTTTGGACTATTCAAGTACTGTACTATGCATGCTCAATAAACACAGAAGTTAAAATCCTTCTCAAAACTTAAATAAGAAAAAAGGTGGGTAATGCAGCAAGTTGTCCTTTAAAATTTCCTTTCTTCTTTTTACAGGTTTACCCCACTTACGGATACGAGCATTTGCTAGTAGAGATTGGGGGTGTGTCTTGGCTATAAAATGTACAAAACCAGTTGCTATAAATGGGTTGACTGTTGCTGCAATTCTAGAATTAGCATCCATTCATTCTCTAATCTCTCACACACAAATAAAATTACTATAAAGGAGCAAAATATATTTTCAGTTCAACTGTTAATGAAACACTGAAGACCAGATTCTCTAAGGAAAGGAGCTGTAAAATGTCAGCTACCTCAAGGATTTTAATGGCTTGTCAATATTCATGGAGACGTTGGAAAAGTGTTAGTTCTCATAGGGAAATTATTTAATGTGTGCCTCATGATCTGTATTGCATATAATTTCACTTAAGTAATCAACATTTATTAACTAGGGTTACCAGATAGCAACTGTGAAAAACCGGGACAGGAGGTAGGGGGTAATAGGTGCCTATATAAGAAAAAGTCCCCAAAACCAGGACTGTCCCTTTAAAAATGGGACATCTAGTAATCCTATTATTAACCCATTTAACCATAGAATATCAGGGTTGGAAGGGACCTCAGAGGTCATCTAGTCCAACCCCCTGTTCAAAGCAGGACCAATTCCCAACTAAATCATTCCAGCCAGGGCTCTGTCAAGCCTGACCTTAAAAACCTCTAAAGAAGGAGATTCCACCACCTCCCTAGGTAACTCATTCCAGTGCTTCACCACCCTCCCAGTGAAAAAGTTTTTCCTAATATCCAACCTAAACCTCCCACACTGCAACTTGAGACCATTACTCCTTGTTCTGTCATCAGGTACTACCGAGAACAGTCTAGATCCATCCTCTTTGGAACCCCCTTTCAGGTAGTTGAAAGCAGCTATCAAATCCCCCCTCATTCTCCTCTTCTGCAGGCTAAACAATCCCAGTTCCCTCAGAGACTCTCCTCATAAGTCACGTGCTCCAGCCCCAATAATTTTTCCTGCCCTCCGCTGGACTCTTTCCAATTTTTCCACATCCTTCTTGTAGTGTGGGGACCAAAACTGGACACAGTTCTCCAGATGAGGCCTCATCAATGTCAAATAGAAGGGAATGATCACGTCCCTCAATCTGCTGGCAATGATCCTACTTATACAGCCCAAAATGCCATTACCCTTCTTGGCAACAAGGGCACACTGTTGACCCATATCCAGCTTCTCATCCACTGTAACCCCTAGGTCCTTTTCTGCAGAACTGCTTCCCAGCCATTCGGTCCCTAGTCTGTAACAGTGAATAGGATTCTTCCGTCTTAAGTGCAGGACTCTGCACTTGTCCTTGTTGAACCTCATCAGGTTTCTTTTGGCCCATTCCTCTAATTTGTTTAGGTCCCTCTGTATCCTATCCCTACCCTCCAGCATATCTACCACTCCTCCCAGTTTAGTGTCATCTGCAAACTTGCTGAGAGTGCAGTCCACGCCATCCTCCAGATCATTAATGAAGATATTGAACAAAACCGGCCCCAGGACCGACCCTTGGGGCACTCTGTATGATATCGGCCGCAAACTAGGCATGGAGCCATTGATCACTACCTGCTGAGACCGACAATCTAGCCAGCTTTCTATCCAACTTATAGTCCAATCATCCAGCCCACACTTCTTTAACTTGCTGGCAAGAATACTGTGGGAGACTGTATCAAACGCTTTGCTAAAGTCAAGGAATAACACGTCTACTGCTTTCCCCTCATCCATAGATCCAGTTATCTCCTCATAGAAGGCAATTAGGTTAGTCAGGCATGACTTGCCCTTGGTGAATCCATGCTGACTGTTCCTGATCACTTTCCTCTCCTCTAAGGGCTTCAGAATTGATTCCTTGAGGACTTGCTCCATGATTTTTCCCAGGACTGAGGTGAGGCTGACTGGCCTGTAGTTCCCTGGATCCTCCTTCTTCCCTTTTATAAAGATTGGCATCACATTAGTCTTCTTCCAGTCATCCGGGACCTCCCCCAATACCCAAGAGTTTTCAAAGATAATGGCCAATGGCTCTGCAATCACATCTGCCAACTCCTTTAGCACCCTTGGATGCAGCGCATCCGGCCCCATGGACTTGTGCTCATCCAGTTTTTTCTAAATAGTCTCAAATCACTTCTTTGTCCACAGAGGGCTGGTCACCTTCTCCCCCTACTGTGCTGCCCAATGTAGCAGTATGGGAGCTGATCCTTTCCGTGAAGACAGAGGCAAAAAGAACATTGAGTACATTAGCTTAACTTAACCAGTTACTAAACAGGATCATCCAAACTTGTAGCAATAAAAAAAAACAAAAAACCAAAACACTTACTAACTACTAAATAATACTGGTTAAAGATTCATAAAAGTTCTGTTTGGTAAGAATCCTGAATGGTATCCCAAACCAGTAAAACAGAACAAATCTTTGTTTGTCTAGAATTAAAGACCAAGCATTACAAATCCAGGAAATTCAGAGGCGAGAAACTTAAAAGTCCAAACATTTGAATGTAAGAAAATGCACAGTTAAGGCACTCAAACAACTGTAACTCTACCACTGTGGAAGTGTCCAGGACACAGATGGAAGGCTGGGGAGACAGACAACCTCATCATTCATAGAAGTTTTATGTCAACAATGACTACAAATACAAATATATGCCTTACAGGAAGTCAAACTAAATGATCACAATGGTCCCTTCTGGACCTAGAATCTACAAATATATCCTTAATCAGACAGTGACTGTGCAAATTCCAGACTTTATACAGCCATATCCTGTGCACAGAAAGGGGCACACATATTTTTTATTTCAAATTATTAAAAAAAAAAAATTCTACCCCAGACTCTAAGCACCCTTGGATACAAGGCAATTGGATTGTGTTTTTAATTAAGACAAAAATAGCAGCAACAATAAAAAATTTCAAAAGCTTTCTACCAACCAGAAGCCAGCAAATTAACCTGAACTTTCCCCATGTCGCTACAAACTTAGGTCAAAGGAAACTGCCTTACCTCGACCTAATAACGTATGTGTCTACACTACCAGCTTCCTTCCACCAACCTAACTCACCTGTAACATCAACTTAATTACTCCACCTCTGTGAGAGAGACAGTGCCTAATTCAATGCTGATGGGTCAACACTGAGGCAGTCTAGATGCAGTATTGTATAAGTCAACTGAATTGGCCTCCTAGGAAATTCTCATTTCCTATTTGATCAGCCTAGAGAGCTCGCCAGCTCAGCTATCGTGGAAACTCAATATCCCAAACACGCTCCAGCCTGGAGTACACAGGAGGTGGTAGATCTTATTAGTCTGTGGGGAGAAGAGGCTGTGCAGGCTCAGCTCTGATCCAGCCAAAGAAACACAGACATCTATTAAAAGATTGTGCGGGGCCTGGGTCACAAAAGCTACACCAGAGACATGTAGCAGTGCCGCTTGAAAATCAAAGATCATCAGCAGGCATACCAGAAGACAAGGGACGCAAACAGACATGCTGCTTCTACAATGAACTGCATGTGATTTTTGGTGACAACCTCACTACTACCCCCAAACACAATGTGTATACCTCCTAGGAGTCTGAGTTCTTGGCCATCTCAGGCAACAATGAGGAAGACATTGTAGACAAGGGAGAGGAGGAGGAGGAGAATGGGAGACAGGCGAGTGATGAATCCATTCTTCCTGAGAGCCAGGATCTATTTCTAACCCCGGAGCCCAGCCGGTCACAGGATAGTATGGTGGCCAAGCATGATGCTGGTGAAAGCACCTCTGTAATTCCAGTTAAACTACAGGAGTTACATGCTCTTATATTTTATGTTTAATATGAAGAATGAGGTACAGTTGGTATCTGCTTCCCAGTGACCGCTCCAGCTAGTTGGAGGGTGCCCCCTGGAAAAGACCATTTACGTGCACAGGGATAGCCCAGGAATCCTCCATGGAGATCGCTAGGAAACTTTCATGGAGGTACTCTGCAATCCTTTGCAGAAGGTTTCTGGGGAGGGCTGCCTTATTTCTTCCAGCATGGTAGGACACTTTCCCACACCACTCCAGTATTAATTATGCTGGCATCACTGTGGTACACAGCATAGCAGCAGAAGGACCATGTCTGTACCTAGACACCTGCAGCATCTGCTCCCTTGCCACTTTTCTTACCCTTAGGAGATTGATATCACATAGGGTCACCTAGGGAAAACAGGAAGTTTTCATTACAAGTGCTCATACCACAAACAAAAGAGCATGTGACCCCCACGTTCTGGAACAGCCTTCCAAGGGGAATAGTGGGGGCAAAAGACATATCTGACTTTAAGACTAAGCTTGATACATTTATGGAGGGGATGGTATGGCCTAATTTTGGCAACTGATCTTTGATTATCAGCAGGTAAGTATGCCCAGTGGTCTGTGATGGGATGTCACATGGAGTGGGATCTGAGTTACTACAGAGAATTCTTTCCTGGGTGCTAGCTGGTGAGTCTTGCCCACATGCTCAGGGTTTAACTGATCGCCATATTTGGGGTTGGGAAGGAATCTTCCTCCAGGGCAGATTGGCAGAGGCCCTGGAGGTTTTTCGTCTTCCTCTGCAGCATGGGGCACAGGTCACTTGCTGGAGGATTCTCTGCAGCTTGAGGTCTTCAGACCACAATTTGAGGACTTCAATAACTCAGATATCGCTTAGGGGTTTGTTACAGGAGTGGATGGGTGAGAATCTGTGGCCTGCATTGTGCAGGAGTCAGCCTAGATGATCATAATGGTCCCTTCTGACCTTAAAGTCTATGAGTTTATGACTTCCGGATTCCTCAACCATCGTTTCCCTAACATGCCAGTGGCTTGGTTGGCAAGGATCAGTGTTGACCTCAGATTCTGCAAGTCCAGAGCAACTATTACAGCAGTGTTAAGGGAAGGGGGGGGTGGGCTCCTTGTGTTCTCTTGTGGCCGCAACATCCCCCCTTCCACTCCCACAGAGCTACCTTGGACAAATACCAGAATTTGGGATGCTTAACACTGGTCCATGTTCTCAAAGCAGCGTCCATCTTGCTAGGGGGAGGGGGCATTGTCCACCTCACTACCTGTGTTCCTGATACAGGTTTCCCACAAGTTGTAGCACAATCCCCATTTCCCATGCTGCTATGCCATACTCACCTTGGCTGGAATAGCAAACCATTTATTTGAATAGCTAGGGATTCTGATTATGTTCTGGCTTGCACTTGAGTGTAATAAGGGAGTGTTTTTTAAATAGCAACCTTGCACTAGACCCAGGGTATGCACTCACAATGGCTGACTTGTGCTTTGGCACGCCCTCCAGTGGAAAGCTGAGCCTCCAGCACATCCTCCACATTGGTGGAGAGGCTTTCGCAGGTTAGAAGAGAACACATGATGATGTTCAATGAAATAATGAATGCCTCTGGGATAGCTAACATGGAGCTAAGAGCCTGGAGGATTTCGTTGTCTGAAAAACTGGACACAGAGAGCAGGAGAGCATCCAAGAAGCATGAGCGTGCCACACAGAATGAGACGCAGCAGATTATGATGGACCAGACATGTTGAAGTATCTAGCTGAGCTTCAAAAAAAACCTTGAAGCTAGACCCCCTTTGCAGACCCTGCAGAACTGCCTGCAAGTATCACCCTGATCCCAATCCTCCTCCCCCAACCATTCCAGGAGGCAGGGGATAGGAGGAGGAGTTCAATATCCCTTCCACTCAACACTAGTTGTGAGTTCAATCCTTCAGGAGGGCCGGGAGCCATTGAGGGATTTGGGGCAAAAATCTGTCTAAGGATAGGTCCTTCTCTGAACAGGGGGTTGGACTAGATGACAACCTGAGGCCCCTTCCAACCCTGATAGTCTATGACTCTATGAACACTGACAAGGGTACTAAGAACAAAAGGCAGCCATTTGAAGACCTTTGATGGGCAAGACTTCTGTGCTTTCAAAGACAAGATGACCTAGTTTCTCTCAATTTTATCACACCGTTTGCCAGAGGTTAAATTATTTTCCTGTTCTTAATGTTTGTGCAATAAAAGTCATTGTTTCAATAACGAAATGCTCTTTATTCCAATCATGTGAGTTTGATGGGCAGGAAGATACAAAGAAACTGATGCAACGGAGGGGATGGTACGGGAGGCACAATGCAGATAAGCAGTGCACGTTAATGTAGCTCATTACTGAAGTCTCCCGGAGACACAGAGCTCCCTGGAGGGCTCTTCTTATTGCCCTGGTACCTAGCTGCTCAAAACTAACTGCCAACCTATCTACTTCCACGCTGCACCCCTGTGGAAACTTCTCTCCCTTGCCTCAGTGATATTATGGAGCACACAGCAGGCAGTGATAACCACGGAGATGTACTCCACTAACACAGTGAGCACGGTATGGACACGCCCAACCAACTTAATGACTGCAGAAGCTAGATGTCGACTTACATTAAGCCGACTTAACTATGTAGTGTGGACATGCCCTAAAGAGCATGTGTGATCTTCAAATGGTGTTCCTTTTGTGTTGCAACTCACATGCCCTGGGGTAATTTTGAAATAACACATGATCAAATGATTGGGTGGAGGTCAGGTGGGAGAAACTGGGGCAATTTCAGAGGACTGTGAATAACAATAGGAGCATGTGTTCCTAACAACTGATTTAATGCTTTTAGAAATGGGTTAAGAACACAGGGCCAAATTCATCTCTGGAATAAACTTCAATGAAACCGAACATACACAAAGGATTTGTTTTTACTAGTCCAGACAATGAGGTTCAGCTGGGATCAGCTAAAACAGGCTGTGTAACCCTTATCTAAACTAGACCATTTTTACTAGTTTAGACAAATCTAAAGGGTCAAGTTTATACCAGTCAAATCAGCTTGAAGGCAATGAGGCGCTGTTTACACACAAACTTGCATCACATTAAACTGGTTTAGTCCAATCAGTTTAGTTGAACTGGTGTAAACCCGTGTTGATACTCATTTCAATGTAGCTTTAATCTGTTCCTAATTAACTTTTGCTAAACCAAATAAGCCTGGTTTAAACCAAAGGAAGAGTGCCCATAAAGCCTTTTGCACTGGTTTAAGTAAATCAGTTTAAAACCACACATTTTAGCTAAATTCATGCAACTCTATCTGTAGACAAGCTCTCGTTGACTTTATTAAAATTATATTAAAAATAAATTTGGGCACACACTCCTACAGCAGGAGGAAAAACAGGATGGTTGAGGACTGAAGTACAGACCTGACTGCTGCAATTCTTCAAGTCTTGTTCAATATTTTAGGCTATGGCTACACTATAGCTTAAGTTGAAATAAGTTATGTTGCTCAGAGGTGTGAATTAGCTACACACCCCCAAGTGACATAATTTATGCTAATTTAAGTGTTGGTGTGGACAGTGCTGTCGGCTTCTCCTGCTGATATAGCTACCACCACTCATAGGGGCTGAAGTAATTAAGCCGACGGGAGAACTATCTACTGTTGGTTTGGAGCAGCTACAGTAGAGAGCTTACAGTGGTAGAGCTGCATTGATGCAGCTGCACTGCTGTAAATTCTCTAGTGTAGCCACAGCTTTAGGTCTTGTCTACACTACTGGTTTTTATCGACACAAGTTACGCAGACATATAGTCACTGCTGTAATTAAACCACTGTTGCATGTCCACACTATGCTCGTTTTGGTGGTGTGCATCAACAATAGCAGCCCTTGCATTGACACAGACAGCAGTGCACTGTGAGTAGCTATCTCATTATGCAACTGGCCATAGGGTGCTTTGGGGAGGTTGCAATGGCTCATGAGGGCAGGTACAGTATTACATGATGGTTTCTCAATCCCATTGTTCCATGGGCATCCTACTAGATTGCCAGTCGCTTTTCAACTGCCCAGGTAACCCGTCACTCAGCCATCACTGTCAACATGGATCCTGCACTGCTGTTCAGTATTGTGCTGAGCATTATGAACAGAAGGCTATAGAAGAAGATCCCAATGGTGGGTGACTATTCAGTTGGGGGATGATTGAAGGAACATATTAATACTGAGCCACAGTAGTGTGTGTTGCTGTAGTGTGCTGCGCCTGGCACTGTTTGTTTGCACCATGCAATGAACCTTATAATGATTGGTGTATGTGCCCGAAAAGTAACACATTTTAAATCACTTCTTAAAGCAGCTCTCAGTAATATGACCAAACTGACATTGCTGAATGCTAACACAAGAAGCCCACAGAAGTATATATGTGTGTGTGTGTGTGTGTGTGTGTGTGTATATAGAGTGGAGGGGGAAGAGTGTGTGACAGGGTGTGTGAGAGACAGAGTGTGTGTTGGGGGGAGAGAGTGTGTCAGCACGCTGTCTCTAAGTTAAGACAGCAGCCAGAAGCAACCAATCCTGAGGTAGACAGCTGGTGTCCCCCGGACCTCCCACCCCAGCTCAGCGGAGATCTGTACACCAGCAAGAGAAGAGGATATCCCAACATCAGCCTCTGCCTCCCTCCCTGGCTGTGCACTGCACAGGAGGAGTCTCTTCCCCACCCTCTCCCAGCAGCATCCCGCCTTGCCTGCCTGCTGCAGTGTTCCTTGTGCCAGGGAGAGCAGGATTCCATGTTAATGTTCTGATTCTGTGATTCCCTCCGTGATCTCTCACAGCCTCCTTTCCCCACAGACCAAAGATCTACCCCCTCCTCTGTAGTCCCGGTAGGAGTGCTTTTGCTGCCAGGAGCCAGCATGCTCAGCTGGGCAGTAGCTCTCCACACTAAGCAATTTTAAAAAAACAACCAACCAACCAACACCTTTCTGGGGCTTTGAAAGGGGAGAGGTGAACGCCTGTGTAGCTGGATGCAGGGCAGTGGAGTTCAAAACAGTGAGCAGAGCAGTTACAGTGGGCACTGTGGGATACCTCCTGGAGACCAGTTATGGCCACGTAACGAAGGCAGTGTCTACGCTGACACTTTGTTGATCTAACTTTGCCACAAAAAGCTCTACGCCTCCTGTTGAGGTGGTTTTATTTGGTCAGCAAAGCAGAAAAGTTTAGTCAGCAGGAGGAGCATTGTAGTGTGTACGCCTCCACTGTTTTGTTGACAAAAGCTGCCTTTTGCCAACAAAACTGTGTAGCGTAGACAAGGCCTGAGTTATAAGATGTTTCTGCTTAGAATAAGACACTTTTGTTATCCAATCTCTGTTCAAAAGCACACATATAGTATTCTATGTCACTGTCAATTTGTATCCAAAATAAATCTCCCCCTGGCATCCCAACTTACCCTGGCACTTGGAAGTTAACATCACAAAGAATTAAGACGTTTTGCTCCAATTATGTAATTCATACCTTTTATTTCTTTGGTAAACTTTACCCTTTGGGAATCTGTGAGAGGTTTCTGTTGCTCTTCAATACTCTTGAAATCCAAAACTTCACAAACAAACTCAATTACTGGCTGTGCCTTATAAAATGCTGTTGCAGACACTGCAGACAAGGAAAAACACACCTGTGCAATTAATTACATTACTGGAGACTTTACAGCTCTGAAGAAGTTCTTGAGAAGTCCAACAAATGGGATTAACTTGAATCATTTCAAATGAACAGGACAGAACACAAATGGAGAAGTAGCACAATACACACCATCAATATTAAGCATCATTTTCCAGAGTGAAGGTCTGACTGACTGATGGAACCCAAACCAAACTTCTCTGCCACCACCCAGAGGGTTCGAGCATCCTTCAGATGCAGTAAAAAAAGACCGACCAACAGGAGTATACCTGCAATCAAGAAAATAAACCCATTAACTACTGAATCAGATCTTATAATTAAAATAAAAATAAAAAAAAACCTATATTAATAAAGCTGCAACAAATACAAAAATCATTTACATTCCTTTCAATGCTTCAAGTTTGTGTGTGTGTGTGTATATATATATATGTATTATTTATATATAAAAAACAAACTATTTACACCGTCAGGAGACTAAG
Source organism: Gopherus flavomarginatus (assembly GCF_025201925.1). Classification (NCBI taxonomy): domain Eukaryota; kingdom Metazoa; phylum Chordata; order Testudines; family Testudinidae; genus Gopherus; species Gopherus flavomarginatus. The sequence continues at coordinate 291,955,703 of NC_066618.1, forward strand.
TCTACATATCTTTTAACTTTCAGTGACTCATTTTAAGAGATTTGCTGTTCTTCACATTTTTTATGTTATACTGATAACTGTTGACCTGCCAGAAAATACAAGCAAAAGAACTTAAACATAGCTCAGTATGCCAGAGCAGCCACAATTCAGTAAGGGAAAAAACCTAAACAATTTTTATTTAAATCTTGCAGTATAACAATTGACCCCAGTTAATATTTTCTAAATAATCATTATTTTTAGTAGTATAAACGCATGACTACCACACAAGAGAAACGATAGATTTATCAGTTTGTTTCCTTTCTAAATTATGTATTTTTAATTTAAAGCCAGAGTTTTCAAACAAACAGAAAAGTATATTAGTTACTATTAATCTATTTCAAACTTACTTATGTTATTATTTTCAATATCTGTATATGAAAAACAAGAATATCACCAGCATATGTTGCAATGGGTCAAATCTTGAAGTCCTTGCTCTAGAAAAGCTTCCAATGAAATCAATGAAAGCTTTGTTTGAGGGAGGTCCATCTGAGATATTTTTAAGGTGTCTATCAGGTTGGTATCTAAGTGCAACACAAAATCAGAGTCTAACAAAAATTGGGTTAATCTTCTCCATTATCCCATGAAAAGGGGTATTTATGTAATTATTCAAGGGAGAGGATTTTGTGTGTTGTGACAAACTAACAAAAGTGAGGTTTTTTCCTTAATGTCAGGATTTGGCAATGATACTTGCACTTTTAACATATAAAGTATCTGTGGGGATCACCCACACCAGTAAGGGATTCTATCACTGCTTGCCTTGACTGGTGGAACACTTTCAGGCTGTGCTGCTATAGCTAAGATCCTTGACACTAGTATCAAACCCACAAGCACAATGTTTCACTCTTCCAGTCGTAAGTTTCCCCAAATCCATCCTCCCCAAGTTCTTAAATACCAGATACTTGGATTGTTCCCCTCTGGTTCACCACCTCTTCAGGAGTGAAACCTGTCCCCACTCAGTTATCAGTTCACTTTGGCACACACACACTCCCCAAAGTTTGCACAACAGACATCTGCTTCACGTGAAAATAATCAAAAGGTTTATTTAACAGAAAAACCACAGACACAAAGATGAAATAGTAAGGGAAAGCTAATATATACATGTTACACAATAAATACATAAATAAATAAATAAATATGCAACCTCAAGCTTTACACTTCCATGTTAGATAAAATCCTTTTTCTAATACAAGTTACCTATTGCCTTTGAACATTTTTCCTGCCTATTCCTAACTATAGCGGGGATTCACCATTTCCTTGGCAGGTTTCTGCCCAGAGGCTGTTGCTCAAATTCAGGATGCCTTTCACTTGAAAATCCTTCCATTTCAAAGGATTTGCAGTTTTTTTTTCTTCAATCACCATAGATATTTAAAGTGGGACAACTGGGAATTTCCCCAATGTGCTTCCACTACCTTTAACAGTCCATCTGTGTCTTTTCTTAGGTAACAATCCATTGTACAACCCAAGTCTGGTTTTGTGTAAACACTTGGCTTGGGAGGTGCCTCTCCCTGTCTGATTGTTCACTGTTCTGCTGTCCTTCTGTCCCCAGCCCTGCCCCAACTCCACCCCTATTCTGACTCCTTCTCCAAATCCCTGCCCTGCCTCCTCCTCCAAATCCCTGCCCTGCCTCCTCCTCTGAATGTGCTGTGTCCCCGCTCCTCCCCACTCCCTCCCAGAGCTTGTTACGCTGCAAAACAGCTGTTTTGCGGCAGCAAGTGCTGGGAGGTAGGCGGAGGAGCAGGGATGTGGTGTGCTCAGGGGCAGGGCCGGAGGTGGAGGTGAGGTGGGGAGGGGAGCTTGGCTGCCCTGAAGCACCCACGGAGTCGGTGCCTATGCTGTAAAGTGAAGCTGGAGTTTATGAGCACAGTTCTCAATACCCACAACTACATAATCACATAATCATAGCTTGTAGAGAAATCACAGAATAATTATTAAGTTTAGAACATTCAAGCTTTCACAGAAGATCTTACTCAACATGTTTTGATAGCACAATAACACTGTATACAATCAGCTGATTCAACTGCTTATTCTTTGGGGTTCAAAAACCTGTCCTCCCTTCAGGGTGTCTGGACCCTGATTATTACATGATCAGAGATTTAATTAATTCTCAACTTCTCAGAGATATTATTTCCATATTTACAGTTGGGGCAATTGAGGCAGAGAGTCATAAGTCATAAAAGCAGCAAAGAATCCTGTGGCACCTTATAGACTAACAGACCTTTTGGAACTGAGCTTTCGTGGGTGAATACCCACTTCGTCGGATGCTTGTCACCCACGAAAGCTCATGCTCCAAAACATCTGTTAGTCTATAAGGTGCCACAGGATTCTTTGCTGCTTTTACAGATCCAGACTAACATGGCTACCCCTCTGATCAGTCATAAAGACAGCCAGTGCCAGAACGTAGGTTATATCTTGAGAATTCCTGATTCCAAATCCTATTTTGAAAAAAATGCATGCCAGGTAAATTAACATTGTCTTAATCACTGTGCACCTTTGCCTTGCTAATATTTAAGTGTACATTATAGCATTCACAATTACATCCAACTTTCACTTCTTTGACAGGGCAGAGGAAGAGGAACACGCGTTCTTAGCATTAAGAGGTGGACAGCATCAAATTCCTGTCTGCATCTTCAGGAGGTTTTTAAATCTACATCTGACTGACTGTCAGGAGCCATTAGGGGGAGGATAACATAGCTTTACAGCTCCTTTCCCTCCCTCCTAAAATCATAACCATCAGCAATTTAACCACTCCCTCCCCTCCATCTAATTTTATCAGATATTATTTTACAACTCTTGTCTTTTAATTTAATACCCTTGTGGATGCTGCTCCATCTCCAGACTCTCCACAAAATCCTGAAAAGCAGAAGTTGTCAGACAACCCTCTTTCAGCCTGACCAGGGACAGGCTGTCCCTCTGAGACTAGACAAAATTATGGACTGGTTAACACACATCGCAAGTGAACAGACATTCTTGAGAAAAATATCTGAAGATAATTGAGATAAAAAATATTAGTAGTATATTTCAAGCTATTTGCAAGGGTTGGCCTCTAAACTAGAAGCTGAGAACAGAATTGCCTCACTAGAAGACACATTGATTACTATGAATGTAACTGCAGACCAGCTGGAAAGAACTATTAAAGCACTTCAGGAGAAGGTTAATGACCTCAACAGAAGATCAAGGAGAAAAAAAAGACGGTTACTCACCTTTGTAACTGTTGTTCTTCGAGATGTGTTGCTCACATCCATTCCAGTTAGGTGTGCGTGCCGCGCGTGCACGTTCGTCGGAAACTTTTTACCCTAGCAACTCCAGTGGGCCGGCAGGTCGCCCCCTGGAGTGGCGCCGCCATGGCGCTCAATATATATCCCTGCCGGCCCACCCGCTCCTCAGTTACTTCTTGCCGGCTACTCCGACAGTGGGGAAGGAGGGCGGGTGTGGAATGGATGTGAGCAACACATCTCGAAGAACAACAGTTACAAAGGTGAGTAACCGTCTTTTCTTCTTCGAGTGATTGCTCACATCCATTCCAGTTAGGTGAATCCCAAGCCATACCTAGGCGGTGGGGTCGGAGTGAGAAGTCGCGGCATGGAGCACTGCAGATCCGAAGGCCGCATCCTCTCTTGACTGCTGGACCAGGGCGTAGTGGGAAGCAAAGGTGTGGACCGATGACCAGGTCGCTGCCCGACAGATTTCCTGGATGGGCACACGGGCGAGGAAAGCCAGCGACGACGCCTCCGCCCTGGTGGAATGCGCAGTCACACGGCCCGTAGGGACGTGGGCCAAGTCATAGCAGGTCCTGATACAGGACGTTACCCATGAGGATAACCTCTGGGAGGAGATAGGAAGCCCCTTCATGCGGTCCGCTACCGCCACGAAAAGCTGGGGGGATTTACGGAAGGGCTTGGTCCTCTCCACGTAGAACGCGAGAGCCCTACGGACATCAAGCGAGTGGAGCTGCTGCTCCCTGCCTGAGGAGTGAGGTTTCGGGAAAAAAACCGGAAGGAATATCTCTTGGCTGATGTGGAAGGACGAGACTACCTTGGGGAGAAAGGCAGGGTGTGGCCTCAGCTGCACCTTATCTTTGTGGAAGACTGTATACGGGGGGTCTACCACAAGAGCCCGGAGTTCCGACACCCGCCTAGCTGAGGTGATAGCTACTAAAAAGCAGTCTTCCAAGAGAGGTAAAGCAGGGAGCAAGTAGCTAACGGCTCAAAGGGGGGTCCCATGAGCCGAGACAACACCAAGTTAAGATCCCAGGTTGGAGCAGGGAGTCGGACGTTAGGGTATAAACATTCCAGTCCCTTAAGGAATCTAGACACCGTCGGGTGAGAAAAAACAGAGCGACCATCCGCACCCGGGTGAAAGGTGGAGATAGCTGCCAGGTGGACTCGCAACGACGATATCGCCAGACCCTGCTGTTTGAGGGACCAAACGTAGTCTAAGATATTGGCCACCGAAACTTCCATAGGGCGGAGATTTCTCTCCACGCATCAACAGGAGAAACGCTTCCACTTGGCCGAATATGTTGCTCTCGTGGAAGGCTTCCTGCTGCCCAAAAGCACCTCCCTCACCGGTGTGGAGCAGCGCAGCTCAGAGCCGGTCAGCCACGCGGGAACCACGCCGCTAGGTGCAGCGACTGCAGGTCCGGGTGACAGAGGGTCCCGTGCTCCTGGGTAATCAGGTCCGGGTGAAGGGGCAGGGGAACTGGGTCGGCTATGGCCAGGTCCAGCAGCATGGGGTACCAATGTTGCCTGGGCCACGCCGGGGCTACCATGATCACGCGAGCCCTGTCCCTGCGCACCTTCAGAAGGACCCTGTGGACCAGTGGGAACGGGGGAAACGCGTAGTACAAGTGGGTCGACCACGGAATAAGGAAGGCATCCGCTATCGACCCGGGCTCCCTGCCCTGAAAGGAGCAGAACGCCTGGCACTTCTTGTTCCCCCCGGACGCAAAGAGGTCCACACGGGGATAACCCCACCTCTGGAAGATGGAGAGGGCGACGTCCGGGCGAAGGGACCACTCGTGCGACAGGAAGGATCTGCTCAAGCGATCCGCCAGCGTGTTCCGTACTCCGGGGAGGAAGGAAGCCGTGAGGTGAATGGAGTGGGCTACACAAAAGTCCCAGAGTCGCATCGCCTCGTGACACAGGGGAGAGGATCTGGTGCCGCCTTGCTTGTTGATATAGTACATGGTCGTCGTGTTGTCGGTAAACACCGCGACACAACGACCTTGAAGCTGATGGCAGAACGTTTGACAAGCAAGGCGGACCGCTCTCAACTCCCGCATGTTGATGTGCAACCCCACCTCCTTCGGGGACCACAGGCCCTGCGTTCTCAGGGTTCCCAGGTGGGCCCCCCAGCCTAAATCTGAGCCATCTGTTGTCAGGGACACCGAGGGCTGAGGTGGGTGGAAAGGGAGCCCCGCACATAGCACGGACTGGTCTAGCCACCAGTCGAGAGAATCTAACACCCCTTGGGGGATCGTGACCAGCATGTCTAGCGGCTGTCTTGCCGGCCGGTAATGATCGATGAGCCACAACTGGAGGGGCCTCATGCGGAGCCGCGCGTAACCGGTCACAAAGGTGCAAGCCGCCATGTGGCCTAACAGGGCTAGCCATGTCCGCACTGATGTCAAGGGGGCTGCGCGCAGTCGTTGAACGATCGCCGACAATGCCTGGAACCTCTGCAACGGCAGCAGAGCCCTGGCCACAGTGGCGTCCAGGACGGCCCCGATGAACTCCACCCTCTGCGTGGGGATCAGGGTGGACTTGTCCATGTTTATCAAGAGGCCCAAAGTAGCAAACAGGCCGGTGATCACGCGGACATGGCTGCAAACTTGCCGTTCCGACGTGCCCCGAATTAACCAATCGTCTAGGTAAGGGAACACGTGGATACGACTGCGTCGAAGATGTGCCACAACAACTGCCATGCATTTTGTAAATACCCTCGGGGCCGTAGAAAGGCCAAATGGGAGGACTGCAAACTGGTAATGAAGGGGGCCCACCACGAAACGAAGGAAACGTCTGTGGTGTGGCCAAATGGCAATGTGAAAATACGCGTCCTGCATGTCGAGGGCGGCGTACCAGTCTCCCGGATCCAGGGATGGGATAATGGTCCCCAGGGATACCATGCGGAACTTCAGCTTCACCAGGTACTTGTTGAGCTCTCGCAAGTCGAGGATAGGCCTGAGGCCTCCCTTGGCCTTGGGGATCAGAAAGTAACGGGAATAAAACCCCTTGCCTTTCTCGTTTTCCGGAACCGCCTCTATAGCTCCTTTGCTGAGGAGCGTCTGTACCTCCTGCCGAAGGAATTGCTCGTGAGAGGGGTCCCTGAAGAGGGACGAGGAAGGGGGGCGGGAAGGAGGAAATGATACAAACTGCAGGCGGTATCCCGTCTCCACCGTGCGTAAGACCCAGCGGTCCGATGTTATTTGGGTCCACGCCGGGAGGAAAAACGAAAGGCGGTTGGAAAACGGGGGGGAAGGATCCGTGGGGGAAACTGTTACTGCGCCCTCGGGCGCACCTTCAAAACGAAGGCTTGGGTCCAGGCGAGGGCTTAGAGGAGCCTTGGTTCTGCCCCCCTTGGTTCCCCGAATGCCTGCGCCTTCCATTCCTGCCACGGCGCCTATTAAGGTCCTGCCGTTGGCGGAACTGGGAATATGGCCTGCGCTACTGTTGTTGCTGTGGCCGGAAGGGTCTGCGTTGCGTTCCCGGTGTGTGCATCCCGAGGGAGCGCATAATGACCCGATTGTCCTTCAGACTCTTAAGTCTGGGGTCTGTCTTTTCGGAAAACAGGCCCTGGCCTTCGAATGGGAGGTCCTGGATGGTATGTTGGAGCTCCGGAGGAAGGCAAGAGACCTGCAGCCAGGAGATGCGGCGCATCGTTACCCCCGACGCGAGGGTGCGGGCAGCCGAGTCTGCAGCGTCCAAAGAAGCTTGCAAAGATGTACGTGCAACCTTCTTGCCCTCATCTAAGATGGCTGCAAATTCCTGGCGGGCGTCTTGCGGCAGCAGCTCTTTAAATTTGTCTGCTGCCACCCAGGAGTTGAAAGCGTACCTGCTGAGCAGGGCTTGCTGGTTCGAAACCCTGAGCTGCAGCGCCCCAGCCGAGTATACTTTACGTCCGAGGAGGTCCATTCGCCTGGCCTCCCTGGATTTGGGGGCTGGAGCTTCCTGCCCATGACGCTCTCTGTCATTTACCGATTGTACCACCAGGGAACACGGTGTCGGGTGTATATGGAGGTACTCATAGCCTTTAGAGGGGGCCATGTACTTCCTCTCGACGCCCCTCGCCGTAGGGGGGATGGAGGCTGGTGACTGCCAGATGGTATTGGCGTTGGCCTGGATGGTCCTTATGAAGGGTAGGGCGACCCTGGTGGGAGCATCCGATGAGAGGATGGTAACAATCGGATCCTCTATTTCCGAGACCTCCTCGGCTTGTAGGCTCAGATTCTGAGCTACTCGCCTGAGGAGGTCTTGGTGCGCCCTGAAATCCAGCAGGGGGGGCTACTGGAGGAGGTACCAGCCACCGCTTCATCAGGGGAGGAGGATGAGGAGACCCCCGGCAAGAGAGTGTCTAATGGGGGGTCTCCCTCGGCCCTCGCCTCTGTCTCAGGAGCCAGAGCGGAGTCTTGCTGCTTGGACCCTTCCTCCCCATCCGGGGAGGGAGGGGGGCGAGACAACGAGGCTTCCGGCACCCTGTGCTCCGCCGTCGCAGGCCTAGCAGGAAGCTGTTGGGGCCCCTGGGCTTGATGGTATGCCCAGGGTGTCCAAAACCCCCACTGCTGCGGGCCTTGGTCGTGTTGTGGCGGGTCGTGAAAGAGCGCCGCCTGCCGGTCGGTGCCCAGCGCATACCCGCTGTCCGTTTGTGAGGAGACCGACGGCTGTCTAGAAGGCCACGGCGGGGCCGACCCTGGCTGGTAAGGGTCTGCTCGGGTCGGCAGGGACGATCTTCTCGGTGCCGGGGATCGGTACCGGGAGTCATAGCGGTGCCGGGATCGGGACCGGGACTGGGTTCTGTCTCGGTGCCGGGATCTGGACCGGTACCGGCCGCTGCTTCGGTGCCGGGATCGGGACCGGGACCTGCCACCAGCTCGGTGCCGGGAGGTCGACCGGGACCTGCCACCAGCTCGGTGCCGGGAGGTCGACCGGTGCGGCGAGTGACGGCGGGACTGGCTCCTGGAGTCACGGTGCCGGTATCGGCGGCTGGAGTCCGACCGCGACCGCCTTGAGGTCGACCGGTGCCGCGAGTGCGACCGGTACCGCCGAGGAGAGCGGTGCCGGGACTGCGAGCGGCGATGAGATCTGGACCTGCCGTGACGTCGGGACCTGGACCGTGAGCGCGAGTCCCGAGACGGTGCCGACATCATGGGCTTGCCTCTAGACGCGACCCGCACCGGAGGTACCGGGGGTGGCAGCTGAGTAGGCTCAGTCAAGGCAATGAGGTCCCGTGCCGAGGCGAAGGTCTCCGGCGTGGATGGGACCAATATCTCAACCCCAGATCTCATGGGGGAGCTTGGCGGCACCGGACTCGACGGACCCGCCGGGCCCGGAGTCGACGGTGCCGGCGGCGCCGCGGCCGATGTTGAGGCCGGGCGCTCCAGTCGGGTCTGCCTGGCCGGAGTAGCAGACTTCGACGGTCTTGGTTCTGCCCCCGGTGCTGGAGAAGGTCGGTGCCGGGGAGTCTTTTCGGTGCCGGTGCGATCCGGTGCCGGCGCCGAGATCACGGCCGGCGAAGCCGCCGGGTCAAGTGCCGCCTCCATAAGGAGAGTCCGGAGTCTTTGATCTCTCTCCTTTTTTGTCCTTGGCTTAAAAGCCTTGCAGATGCGGCACTTGTCCGATCTGTGCGATTCCCCCAGGCACTTCAGGCACGCGTCGTGGGGGTCGCTGGTAGGCATAGGCTTCTTGCAGGCCGCACACTGCTTGAAGCCCGGCGAACCAGGCATGAGCCCGGTGCCGGGAAGGGCTAAAGCCCCCGGCGAACAACTATTTACAACCTATTTACACTTAATTACTACTATCTATACTTAACAATCTAACTAACAACTATAACAATAACGAGAGATAACAAGGAGAGCTAGGGACGTGGAGGACAGCTATGCCGCGCTCCACAGTTCCAACGACCGACACGGCGGTAAGAAGGAACTGAGGAGCGGGTGGGCCGGCAGGGATATATATTGAGCGCCATGGCGGCGCCACTCCAGGGGGCGACCTGCCGGCCCACTGGAGTTGCTAGGGTAAAAAGTTTCCGACGAACGTGCACGCACGGCGCGCACACCTAACTGGAATGGATGTGAGCAATCACTCGAAGAAGAATGTGAGAGATGTAGGTCTCCCAGATACAGGCTGGAAAACGGCAGGACTGTTGAATTTTATCCACCATGTTGACTGCACTTTTACCTCTGCCCCCTGAACAGAACTTAGATATTGACACAGTCCATTACTCTCTTACAGCAAACCCTCTGGCCATAACTTTAAGATTTTAAAAATACAATATTAAGGAACTCATTCTTAGAAAAGCCCCTGAACTTAAAAATCTAACACAAACAACACAGACTGATGATTTTCCTGGATTATACCAAGGACACTGTAGAAAGAGGGCTAAAATCAATAGGTCAAGAGCCCTAGCCAAAGGGAAGTGTGGACAACTTCATTTCCTTCCCTGATACTTTCAAAATTTAAAAGGAAGGCAAGATGCTTCATTTTATGACAGCAGAAGCAGCTGAAAGTTATCCAAGCTCACTACAGCAAAAGATTTTTCTAGAATACACAGAAAGGATGCATTAAAACAACTTTATCAGATTAGTCACTGCAATGTGGGAATTCACTTCTCAGACTAACAACAAACAGCAAATCCACCACTTCCTCTCCTCCCTTCCCTTTAGTTTTATTTCCTTGGACTTTGATAGTTTCACCAGCAGTGGGAGCAAACTGCAGAGCAGGCTCTCATCTCTGCCTGAATTTGGACTCTCTTGACCCTCTATCCAGACCCAGGAAGCTGCTATGGGCTCTGGCTGCTGCTGTTGGCAGGCGAGTGTTACAACATGGACAACCTGCTTTGCATCATCTACCCCTCCCCACCCCACGACTCCAGGGCACAGGAAGCAGATCCACCTTTGAACTCCTAACTCCAAGAAAACTGCTTCCCTGGACCTGGGGATTCCTTATACCTGTGGATCAGCAAGGCTCAATAGAGCAGTGTGATCTTGTTTTCTCTCTCTGCCTTGGTACCTTTTCTGACCCCTTCCCTCCTCTTTTTTATTTTAAAATCTCCCCTGCCCCCTGATGATTTTATAGTAACTCCTCATTTAAAGTCATCCCGGTTAATGCTGTTTCCTTGTTACGTTGCTGATCAATTAGGGAACATGCTCCTTTAAAGTTGCGCAATGCTCCCTTCTAACGTCGTTTGGAGCTGCCTGCTTTGTCCACTGCTTGCAGGAAGAGCAGCCCGCTGCAACCAGCTGGTGGGGGCTTGGAACCAGGGTGGACTGGCAGCCCCCCTATTCAGCTCCCCGCTCCCCTAAGTTCTCTGGGCAGCAGCTGTCCTTCCCCTACTGCCATGTGCTGCGCCTGCCCTCTGCCTTGGAGCTGATCCCCAAGACTCCTGCTTTCTGGGAGGGAGGGAAGGAACAGAGTGGCTAATGTCAGGATGTCTCCCTCCCCCCTGCACCCCACTTACCCCATCTTCCATAGAGCAGGGGGTACACACAACAGGGCTCAGGACCGAGGGAGCTTACTGGCAGCAGCTGCGATCTGAGTAAGCTGATCTAATTAACAAGGCAGTGTGCTTAAAGGGGAAATGCGCATCTCTCTTTCTCTCACACACACAGTGTGTGCCTCTGTCTGTGATGCTGTCTCCCTGCCCTCCATTCCTGCTGCCTCATAGAGTGAGAGAGTTAACCCTTGAGGGCTGAGCCAATTGCTAGTTCATAATTTAGTAGTAAGGCATTCCCTGGGAAATATCCCACCCTCTGACTCCTCCACCTCAACCAAACTTCACAATCATCATCACTGTGTACCAGAATTAAATTGTTTAAAATTTATCCTGTGTATGTATGTATGCATGGATAGACAGAGACAGTCTTTTGTCTGGTGAAAAAAAAATTCCCTGGAACCTAACTCCTCCGCATTTACATTAATTCTTATGGGGAAATTGGATATGCTTAACATCGTTTTGCTTAAAGTCACATTTTTCAGGAACATAACTACAACCTTAAGTGAGGAGTTACTGTACTTTGTTTCATCCCCATCTCATTTTCTAGATTCCGGGTTTATAGTAAAACTGGAAATATTCAATCCATTTGCACACTTATAAGAGATACCAGATCTAAACAATGTAATTAAGATTCCAGTTTAATGATGAATCGTTTAATTTCCTCAACTGTCAAGAAATCTGATCTCTTAAAATCCTATCCGAGGATAACTGTTTTGTTGGTTATGATTCACCTAATTACTGAGAAAGTTAGTATGAAAATGTCAGTTGTTTTTTCAGTAATATTAGTTTGGTTTTTCTGTTTAGTTTTTTTTTGTTGTTGTTGATGTTAAATGAGTTGTAATAAATATTGTGTTGATTTATATTGCTGATATAACTATTGGGCAATGACATTCCCACTATATTCCAATGTGGACAAGGCTCTAGGGGACAAAATTTAGGGAGAACAGTTTTGCTAATCAACCCTTATCTGCAGGTGATCCAGTTATGCTAGAGTAAGGTTATTTAAACAATTTGCATAACTTTCTTATATATTTACTATAGTCTTGTTCTTAAGTTTAGATGGTAGCCTTCTCCTCTGCCCCCCACTTTGGACGATGGTGTGAACAGTGCAGAAATCAGGACCTCCCTTGAGATGAGAATATTTCTTCTTTATAAAGCTAAAGGGAATCCTGTCCAACTCCAGTTCGGTGTTTTGGGGAGGCTGGGGAAGTGAGTGAAGAGGTCACCCCCTTGCAAATCTCCTGGACTTAGGTCCAATTTCTGTTTGAATAAGAATTATGTATTTTTAAGTGATTCTTGGTCAACTTTGATCACTTCATTTCTTTTTCTCTTTTCCGTATTATGCCTATCTTTTTACCTTTCCTCGCATTCCGTTTACCCTTTCTCCTCCCCCTCATGTCCCTGTGGTAGTGAGAGGGAACTCAGATAAACCTTTCCTAGATCTGAAACTAACAATGGCCCAAGCAATGACACTATTCAGGTGCCTGATAAAAAAATATTCAAGCTACGCATGCCTTATGACTAATAATATAAATTTTGTTTCTTGGAACAAAGGGGTAAATCACCCGATAAAAAGAAAAAGAATGATCATTTATCTAAAACACTAAAAGCAGTTATCTTCTCACAGCGAACACACCTTTATGACTCGGATGAAGAGAAATTTAGGAGGGACTGGTTGGCGGAGGGATGTTTAACAATTTCTTCTCTGCAGCCCAAAAACCTCAATTTACGAATTCTATATGTAAGTAAATATGAGGAAGGTAGATTTTTGCTGGTGAAGGCTAAGATTTCTAACTCTCTCTATATCCTAATTAATACATATGGACCTAATAAAGATGATCCAAGGTTTTAATTAATTAATTTTGAAAAAAAATTTCAAACAACATAAGAATGGCTATACTGGGTCAGACCAAAGATCCATCGAGCCCAATGTCCTGTCTGCCAGGTGCCCCAGAGGGAATGAACAGAACAAGTAGTCATCAAATTGCCCATTCCCAGCTTCTGGCAAACATCCCTACCTATCCTGGCCAATAGCCACTAATGGACCTATTCCCCATCAACTTATCTAGTTCTTTTTTTAACCGTTACAGTCTTGGCCTTCACAACATCCTCTGGCAAAGTGTTCCACAGACTGACACTGCGCTGTCTGAAAAAACAAAACAAAACTTTTTTTGTTTGTTTTAAACCTGTTGCCTATTAATTTCATTTGGTGACCCCTAGTTCTTGTGTTATGAGTTGGAGTAAGTAACACTTCTTATTTACCTTCTCCATACCAGCCATGATTTTATAGACCTCAAATCATATCCCTACTTCATTGTCTCTTTTCCAAACTGAAAAGTCCAAATCTTATTAATCTTTCCTCATACGGAAGCTGTTCCATACCCCTAATTATTTTTGTTGCTCTTTTCTGAAGCTTTTTCCAATTTCAATATCTATTTTTTATATTCCAAAAGAATCAATCATAATTGCAGGAGATTTTAATGAGGCACTGGACCCTTTTTTAGATAATTCAGGCTGGCCCAAGCATACACAACCATATGCTAGAAACATTATAAAAGACTGTGGAAAAATTGGGATTAAAAGATGTATGGCACTTGCACAGCTCTACACTGAAGGATTTTACTTTTTTCTCCTCCCCACATATTTATGCACAGATTTCTTCCTGATTTCTACCAATCTGGTAGAGTCAGCACGTAATAATGAAATCAAGTCTATCATGATCTTTGACCATGCACCAGTGAAATGACAATTTTCTCCTCCCGAGACAAACTGGACTTATAAAAAAGATGAAGACTCTCTTTTGAAAGATACAATTTGTCAGAACCATGTCAAAAAAGAAATTTGATTTTTCTTCTATACAAATGACACCAGAGATACCCCATTCCACCTAATGGGATACACTAAAAGCTATTATTAGGGGCATAATCATTTCCTACCCATCAGGTAGAAAGAGAGGTAGTCAGGCTGAGCTCCTGAAATTAACTAGACTTAAAGCTATGGATTTAGAATGCACAAATTATCCCTCCTAAGCAATAAGCAATAAAAATCTCCTAGGATTTAGTTAGAAGTGGTTCTCCTATAGGGACATTTAGATGGCAACAGACAAACCTCCAAGATCTTGGCATCCTGTTCCTGAAGGAGATTAAAAACAGTCAAGCTTAACTCAAACTTATTAAATATGCAGTTAGCAAATGATTTAACTAATGGCAAGCACTACCTCTCTCCCTTTGGGGAAAAACAAAATTAAAATGAATGCCCTTCCCAGAATCTTTTTTATTATGAATTCCTTCCCTATCCATATCCATATCCACTTTTATTTTACTAACATTGGCAACATGTTCAGGTCCTTCTTGTGGCATTCTGGTAAAAAAAAACAAACAAACAATCTCCTTACAAAGATTACAGCTACCTATCCAAACAAGTAGTTTTAGAACTCCCACCTTTAAACTTTATCAGGCAATAATTCTTGGCCAAGCAGCACAGAGGCTCATTCCCTTGTGCTTTAGAATCCCGGATGGGCTTCAGGTGGAAGCAGAATCGGTTGCCCCTTTACTAAAGCCCTGAAAATCTGCAGATATCCACTTTACATCTGCGGATCATGTTTGCAGATCATGGATGGATGTGGATACAGATTTTATATCTAGAGCCCCGCAAACCTGTGGCTATCCGCATCTGTGGATGCTGATATCCGTGGACTATGTTTGCGGATCTTGGATTGGATGCGGATACAAATTTTGTATCCGCACAAGGCTCTACCCGTTACCCCTTTCCACTGTGCTCGGACTACTACTAATTCCCTACAGAACAATTACCCACTATTGTGGCAGTTCAAAATACCTGGCATAGTAAGTCTACTAAATTTAAAAACCACCCCACTCTGCATACCAAGGCCTCTATCTGGGGTAACTCAAAACTCCATATAGCAGGCAACCCCATCCCTTGGCCAGACTGGATTAGGAAAAGGATTTTGACCATCAGTCAGTTTACTGAAAATGATACTTTCCTCCCTTTTACAAAATTAAAAGAAAGGTTCAATCTAAAGATTAAGAAGCAGTTGCAATATATCCAACTTAAACATGCCATCTCTCACTGGGTTGGCCACAAATCCTTCGCTTCTCCTGACCCACCTGAACTACTTGCATTTCTCCAAATAATACCCAGATTACCAAGACCTATGGCAACACTATATTCATGCTTGACCAGCAAATCTGAACTAAAATATAGATTCCCTAAATAAGAAATGTGAAGAGGTACTAGGCCAATTATTTTCTGCTAACCAATGGAAACAAATTTTAGCCAGTGCTCTCAACTGCTCCTTGGACCTCAATTTAAGATTAATCTAGCAGAAAATCATATGAAGGATGCACTGGACCCCTCTCCGACTATTCAAAACAGGTGCCACTAAGTCAGACAAATGTTGGCACTGTGATTCAGCAGGTACTAACTTAATCTGTATGCTGTGGGAAGACTCCTATACTTGTAGGTTTTGGGGCAGAACTGAACTGCAGTTAATTTTTTCTTATCAAATAAAATTGTGTTGGATTGTAATAGATGTTAATGGGAAGCTCAATACATCTGAAAAACTTTGGCTAAGCAGAGCACTAATTGGAAATTCAAAAAGCAACCAACAATTGAAGATCGGAGCATAGATATTATAAGCTTGGCCACCATGGAAACAATTGTTTTCTATTACAGAAATACCCTTGAAAAATTCTCAGTGATATGGGAAGCTTTTCTGGGAGTATCTGAATGATCCTATTAAATGTACACCCCACCACCTCCTTCTCCTATCAGCTCACTTTCTTCCTCTTCCGTCTCTATCCCCCTCCTCTGGATTTTGCTTCTATTATCATAGTAATTTTTCCTTAATTAGATGGTTTTTTATATGCAAAATGTGTTTGTAAATTGTGTAATACAAGTAATTGATTTATATTGTAACCATTCATCATATATAATTAAATGTTTCAACTATAGCCAAGATTAGGCAGCAAGCGGTTAATATATTATGAGACATTTATGTATATTTTGTTATTCTCTATATTAAAATTAATAGGATAAAAAAATCTACATTTGATTACTTAGCTCTTTAAAACTGAAAAAAGTTCAGCCATTCTAATAAATGTTATTCTCTACTTCCCAACCAGTTTTGATTTCTATTCTAGTTTTGAGTAACAGCCATAAAATATTCACACATATCAGGTCCCAATTAGCGTCTGTATTTTCGACTCCGATATTTTTACTAACTAAGTAAATGTCATTGTTTTTAAAAAAAGTCACACAGAATTTGGGTACAAGATTCCAATTTCCATATTTTCACTGACAGGATTATTTAAGTCCTTCCAGTTCCCTCCTGTAGGCCTGTATTGAATGGTTCAGTATTTGAGCACCTAAAGAATTCCTTCTGTCACATAAATTAAAGACAGTAGCTCATCCCTGATTCTCTGTTTGCAATTCCCTTTTTGAAAATCAAATAGCTCAATTTGAATTTACACCAGTGTAACTGAGATCAGAATCTGGCTTTAGAGCTGTCATTTTATTCATTAGCAAATGTCAACCCAAATAAATATATTATTTAAATAAATCCTAGGTGATAACATTTGAATAAATTAGATTAAATAAAATTTGAAAAAGGCACACTGAAGATGACTAAAATAAACTGTCTGCTGATAGTCATCCATAAATAGTCATCCTCTCTGATTTAATCTCTTAACTCTCTTTTTCTCTCTCTTCCTCTCCTCACACTATCCTATACTCATTGTCAGTGACTTCATTTTCAAGGCTGATGAACCATCCAACCGCTTAGCTCTAGTTTCCTTGCCTTCACCTCTTCTCCAATTCGCCACTCACCAAAATAGTCCTTCATTTCACTTGTCATACTGTTTGAAGTGATTCATGAACATGAGTACCAACCACAGGGCAGACTGTTACGAACCATAGCACAAACCTCAAACTGATTGTGAATTCTACACTTAGATTTTACCAACAACATATCAAGTGTGAACTCCTAAAGCACTTTAACAGCCTTAACATGGAGTCACGGACAGTCTCCTGGGGTACTCTGATCTATCTTGCCACCCAAGCAAACTTGCCTTTGTGACAGATAGTACCTTAGACCAAAAAAATTACAATAATATTCAGGTTACTCCCAAAGGAGCAGTCATTTACCTCAGGTCAATTGTACCTGAGATCTCTCACCAAAGACAACGCTTGCAGCCAATCCTATGATAAATTATCTAAAGATTTATTGACTAAGAAAAGAAATGAGTTATTTACAAGGTTAAAGCAGGTAAACGTGCACACAAATGAGTTACAGTCTTAGGTTTCAAAAAGTAAAAGACGGTTACTCACCTCTGTAACTGTTGTTCTTTGAGATGTGTTGCTCATATCCATTCCAATTAGGTGTGCGCGCCGTGCGTGCACGTTCGGAAACTTTTTACCCTAGCAACTCCAGTGGGCCGGCAAGTCGCCCCCTTGAGTGGCGCCGCCATGGCGCTCAATATCTACCCCTGCTGGCCCACCCGCTCCTCAGTTCCTTCTTGCCGGCTACTCCGACAGTGGGGAAGGAGGGCGGGTGTGGAATGGATATGAGCAACACATCTCGAAGAACAACAGTTACAAAGGTGAGTAACCGTCTTTTCTTCTTCGAGTGATTGCTCGTATCCATTCCAGTTAGGTGAATCCCAAGCCTTACCTAGGCAGTGGGGTCGGAGTGAGAAGTCGCAGCATGGAGCACTGCAGAGCCAAAGGCCGCGTCATCTCTGGACTGCTGGACCAGGGCATAGGGGGAAGCAAAGGTGTGGACCGATGATCAGGTCGCTGCCCGACAGATCTCTTGGATGGGTATGCGGGCGAGGAAAGCCAGCGACGACGCCTGCGCCCTGGTAGAGTGCGCAGTCACACGGCCCGTAGGGACGTGAGCCAAGTCATAGCAGGTCCTGATACAGGACGTTACCCATGAGGACATCCTCTGTGAGGAAATGGGAAGCCCCTTGATTCGGTCCGCTACTGCCACGAAAAGCTGGGGGGATTTGCGGAACGGTGTGGTCCTGTCCACATAAAACGCGAGAGCCCGACGGACATCAAGCGAGTGGAGTTGTTGCTCCCTGCGTGACGAATGAGGCTTCGGGAAAAAGACGGGGAGGAAGATCTCCTGGTTGACGTGAAAGGCTGAGACCACCTTGGGGAGAAAGGCAGGGTGCGGTTTCAGCTGCACCTTATCTTTATGGAAGACCGTATACGGGGGATCTACCGTGAGGGCCCGGAGTTCCGACACACGTCTAGCTGAGGTGATGGCCACTAGAAAGGCAGTCTTCCAGGAGAGATAGAGCAGGGAGCAAGTCGCTAATGGCTCAAAAGGAGGGCTCATGAGCCGAGCCAGAACCAGGCTGAGATCCCAGGTAGGGGCAGGGGGTCAGACGTTGGGGTAAAGACGTTCTAGTCCCTTCAGGAATCTAGTCACCGTCGGGTGAGAGAAAACCGAGCGGCCATCCCGACCCGGATGAAAGGTGGAGATAGCCGCCAGGTGAACCCGAAGGGACGATATCGCCAGGCCCTGTTGCTTGAGGGACCAGATGTAGTCCAAAATATTGGCGACAGAAACCTCCATAGGGAGGAAACCCCTCTCCGTGCACCAACAAAGAGAAACGTTTCCACTTGGCCGAGTACGTCGTTCTGGTGGAAGGCTTCCTGCTGCCCAGGAGTACTTCACGTACCGGGGTAGAGCAGCGTAATTCGGATCTGGTCAGCCATGCAGGAGCCACGCCGCAAGGTGCAGCGACTGGAGGTCCGGGTGACAGTCTGCCGTGGTCCTGGGTGATCAGGTCCAGGTGAAGGGGCAGGGGGACTGGGTCGGCTATGGCCAGGTCCAGCAACATGGGGTATCAATGTTGCCTGGGCCAGGCTGGAGCTATCATAATCACGCGGGCCCTGTCCCTGAGCACCTTCAGAAGGACCTTGTGGACCAGCGGGAACGGAGGGAACGCGTAGAACAGGTGGGTCATCCACGGGACAAGGAAGGCATCCGCTACCGACCCGGGCTCGCGGCCCTGAAAGGAGCAGAAAGCCTGGCATTTCCTGTTCCCCCTGGACGCGAAGAGGTCCACTCGGGGACAACCCCACCTCTGGAAGATCGAGAGGGCGACGTCCGGGCGAAGGGACCACTCGTGTGAGAGGAAGGATCTGCTCAGGCAGTCTGCCAGCGTGTTCCGTACTCCGGGGAGAAAGGAAGCCGTGAGGTGAATGGAGTGGGCTATACAAAAGTCCCAGAGCCGCATCACTTCCTGACATAGGGGAGAGGATCTCCTGCCGCCCTGCTTGTTGACATAGTACATGGTCGTCGTGTTGTCGGTGAACACCGCGACACAACAACCTCGAAGCTGATGGGAGAACGCTTGACAAGCGAGACGGACAGCTCTCAACTCCCGTATGTTGATGTGGAGGTCCACTTCCTGAGGGGACCACAGGCCCTGTGTCCTCAGGGTTCCCAGGTGAGCCCCCCAGCCCAGGTCTGAAGCATCCGTTGTTAGGGACACCGAGGGTTGGGGCGGATGAAACGGGAGCCCTGCACACACAACGGACTGGTCTAGCCACCACCAGAGGGAATCCAATACCCCCTGGGGGATGGTGATAACTGTGTCCAGCGAATGTCTGGTCGGCCGGTACTGCGCGATGAGCCAAGATTGGAGGGGCCTCATGTGGAGCCGCGCATAACCTGTCACAAATGTGCAGGCCGCCATGTGGCCTAAGAGGGTTAGGCATGCCCTCATAGAGGTCAGGGGAGCCACCTGCAAGCGTTGAATGATGGCCGACAGTGACTGGAACCTGGGCAACGGCAGAAGGGCCCTGGCCAAGGTGGAGTCCAGAACGGCCCCGATGAACTCTATCGTCTGCGTGGGGAGCAGAGTGGACTTGTCCACGTCGATAATGAGGCCCAAGGTAGCAAATAGTCTGCTGATCCTGCGGACGTGGTTGCGGACCTGCAGCTCTGATCTGCCTCGAATCAGCCAGTCGTCGAGGTAAGAGAACACGTGAATGCGACTGCGCCGAAGATATGTGACGACGACTGCCATGCATTTCGTGAATACCCTTGGGGCTGTGGAGAGGCCAAACGGGAGGACCGCAAATTGGTAATGATGGCGGTCGACCACGAACCGAAGGAAACGTCTGTGTTGTGGCAATATGGCGATAGGAAAGCAAGCGTCCTGCATGTTGAGGGTGGCGTACCAGTCTCCAGGATCCAGAGATGGGATAATGGTCCCCAGGGATACCATGCGGAACTTCAACTTCACCATATGTTTGTTGAGTTCCCGCAGGTCGAGGATAGGCCTGAGGCCTCCCTTGGCCTGGGGGATCAGGAAGTAGCGGGAATAAAACCCCTTGCCCTTCTCGTTCTCCGGAACCGCCTCTATGGCTCCTTTGTTGAGGAGCGTCTGCACCTCCTGGCAGAGGAATTGCTCGTGAGAGGGGTCCCTGAAGAGGGACGAGGGTGGGGGGCGGGAGGGAGGGTAAGACGTAAACTGCAGACAGTATCCCGTCTGCACAGTGCGTAAGACCCAGCGGTCAGATGTTATTTGGGTCCACGCCTGGAGGAAAAACGAAAGGTAGTTGGAAAACGGGGGGGGAAGGATCCATGTGGGAAACTGGTACCGCGCCCTCGGGTGCATCTTCAAAACGAAGGTTTGGGCCCAGGTGGGGCTTTGGAGGAGCTCTGGTTCTACCCCCCTTGGTTGCCCGACTGTCTGCGCCTGCCATTTCTGCCACGGCACCTATTGAGGTCCTGCCGCTGGCGGAACTGGGGGTATGTCCGGCGCTGCTGCTGTTGTTGTTGCGGTCGGAAGGGTCTGCGCTGTGTCCCGGGCGTGTGCATCCCAAGGGAGCGCATGATGACCCGATTGTCTTTCAGGCTTTTTAGCCTGGGGTCTGTCTTCTCCGAGAACAGGCCCTGACCTTTGAACGGGATGTCCTGGATGGTATATTGGAGCTCCGGTGGAAGGCCAGAAACCTGAAGCCAGGAGATGTGGCGCATTGTAACCCCTGAGGCGAGGGTTCGAGCGGCCGAGTCTGCTGCGTCCAAGGAGGCCTGCAACGAGGTTCTTGCAACCTTCTTGCCCTCATCAAGAATTGCCGCAAATTCTTGACGCGCCTCCTGTGGCAACAGCTTCTTAAACTTATCCGCTGCCACCCAGGAGTTAAAGGCGTAGCGGCTAAGGAGGGCTTGTTGGTTGGAAACCCTGAGCTAAAGGGCACCCACCAAATAGACCTTGCGGCCTAGGAGGTCCATACGCCTCGCCTCCTTGGACTTGGGTGCTGGGGCCTCTTGTCCGTGACGCTCCCTCTCGTTCACCGACTGCACTATGAGGGAGCACGGTGTCGGGTGAACATGGAGGTACTCATAGCCCCTGGAGGGAGCCATGTACTTACGCTCCACGCCTCGTGCAGCAGGAGGGATGGAGGCAGACGACTGTCAGATCGTATTGGCGTTGGCCTGGATAGTCCTAATAAAGGGCAGGGCGACCCTGGTGGGAGCATCTGCGGAGAGGATGCTCACCACGGGATCTTCCATCTCGGAGACCTCCTCAGCTTGCAGGTTTAAATTCTGCACTACGCGCCTGAAGAGGTCCTGGTGCGCCCTGAGGTCGAGTGGGGGAGGGCTGGTGGAAGATGTGCCTGCCACTGCCTCATTGGGAGAGGACGATGAGGAGACCCCTGGCAAAAGAGCGTCCATGGGTGGCTCTGTCTGAACCCGCGCCTCTGACTCCGGAGGGAGCTCAGGGTCCCGCTGTTTGGGCCTGTCCTCCCCTTCCGGAGGGGGAGGGGGGCAAGACAGTGATGCCTCCGGCGCCCTGTGCTCAGCCGTCGCAGGCCGAGGAGGAAGTTGCTGGCGGCCCTGGGCTTAGTGGTACGCCCAGGGTGTCCAGAACCCCCACTGCTGCGGTCCCTGGTCCTGCGGAGGAGGGTCCTGAAAAAGGGCCGAGTGTCTGTCTGTGTCCAGCGCATAAACACTGTCTGCCTGTGACGACACAGATGGCTGTCTGGAAGGCCATGGAGGGGCCGAACGCGGCTGGTAGGGATCCCTTAGTTTTGACGCCGACGACGTCCTCGGTGCCGGGGACCGGTACCGGAACCATACTGGTGCAGGGATCGGGACCGGGGAATGCCTTCGACTCGGTGCCGGGATCGGGACCGGTACCTGCCTCCGACTCCATGCCGGGAGGCGGGACTGGGACCTGCCACCGACGCAGTGCTGGGAGGTCGACCGGGACCGGGTCCTGCCACCAGCTCGGTGTCGGGAGGTCGACCGGGGAGTTGATCGCCGATGGGAACGGCTCCTAGAGTCCCGGTGCCGGTAGCGGTGACTTGAACCAAACCAGGACTGTTTGGAGGATGACCAGCGCCGCGAGTGCGACCGGTACCGCCGAGGGGAGCGGTGCCGGGACTGCGAGCAGCGCCGGGAGCTAGAGCGTCCACGGCGACAGGACCTTGACAGCGATCATGAGTCCTGAGACGGCGCTCTCATCGTCGGCTTGCCTCTGGACACAATCCGCACTGGGGGTACCGGGGATTGAGGCTGGGTTGGCTCTGTAAGAGTGATCAGGTCCCGTGCCGAAGCAAAAGTCTCTGGTGTCGATGGGACCAATAGCTCAACCCCAGATCTTATGGGGGAGCTAGGAGGGACCGGACTCGACGGACACTCAGGGCCCAGAGTCGACGGGATCCCTGCTGGTGGTGCCGCGGCCGAGGTAGGTGCCGGGCGCTCCACTCGAGTCTGCCTGGATGGAGTCGCAGACTTCGAGGGCCTTGCTTCGGGTTCTGGTGCCGGGGAAGGACGGTGCCAGTGTGTCTTTCCGGTGCCGGCGTGGTCCGGTGCCGGCGTAGAGGCGACGGTCTGCGAAGTTACCGGGTTGAGTGCCGCTTCCATAAGGATAGTCCTTAATCTCTGGTCCCTCTCCTTTTTTGTCCTAGGCTTAAAAGCCTTGCAAATGCAGCACTTGTCCGAAATGTGCGATTCCCCCAGGCATTTTAGGCAAGCGTCGTGGGGATCGCTGGTCGGCATCGGCTTCTTACAGGCCGCGCATTGTTTGAAGCCCAGAGAACCAGGCATGAGCCCGGTGCCGGGAAGGGCTATGGCCCAAACCCGCTAACAAGTATTTACAACTATTTACAAACAACAATTAACTGACTATACTTTACAACTATTTACTACTACTAACTACAACTATGAACTGTAAAACGAAGGAGAACTAAGGACGTGCAGGACAGCAATGCCGCGCTCCACAGTTCCAACGACCGACACGGCGGTAAGAAGGAACTGAGGAGCGGGTGGGCCGGCAGGGGTATATATCGAGCGCCATGGCGACGCCACTCTAGGGGGTGACCTGCCGGCCCACTGGAGTTGCTAGGGTAAAAAGTTTCCGACGAACGTGCACGCACGGCGCGCACACCTAACTGGAATGGATATGAGCAATCACTCGAAGAAGAATAGCTGTTGTAATGTGCAAGTTCTATAGGTCCTTTAGGGCTAACCCAAGCTACACAGCTGGGGATCCCTTATTTATGATTAGAAGTCTTGCCCCCTCCTTGAAGTCCATGCAGCATAGGGATAACAATTTCTTCTTGACAGGAATTTTTGTTCCCTTCTGCCAGAGCTTAAGCTGATGGGACGAGTCTTTCTGCACATCTCCTCTACCTGGGTATGGAGGGAGCAATCAACGAAGTTGTCTGTCCACTGATGTTCCACAATGGGTCGTCTGGAGTCTATCAGCCTCCTTTTATTGGAAAGGAGATGACACCTCTTGGGGTAAACTAGTATTTCATACTTGGCAATGCTTCCTTCCCGACTGGGGGAGGGTCTATATTCCAGAGCAAACACTTATGTAGTTACAGAGCAAACAGTACGTGAGGTGCAGATTTTATAACAGGATTAATACATGCAGCATCCTACAAGCATTTCATAAAATCTAAACACTAAACACCTTTTTATAGCTCTAATATCTATTTTAGCAATACTAATGCAGAGATGAGCCAGACTGGTTTCCAGCATTTCCTCTGTTAGTGTTCAGTGAGGCCTGGGCATGAACAGGCATCTGGGATCTGCCGGCAACAGGTCTGGTTCAGCTCTCCACTCACCGAAAGAGCCATTCACTAGACTTCGTCTTCACCAAGAACTGTTATCTCTCTAATCTCTGCTGCTGAGTTCCCTCTCTCCAACCATCATCTGATCAGCCTTGCCCATCCGTCCGTCCCTTCCCCCCAGGCCCTCAGCCTTTCTGTAATTTCCAATCCATCAGCACTGAACTTCTCATCTGCTCTCAGACTTCTCCTTCCTGCCTCCTCTTCCTTTTTTCTTTCTTTCTTGTCAATTCTCTCCATGCTTCATTCTCCTCCACTCTTAACTGGTTTGCTCCTCGAACATCTGCTTTCTCTGCTACTATCTTCGCAATAAATGCCTGAGAGCAGAAGTCCCGTGACCAGGCTGTCTTCCTGTGATACAAATTCATTCTCTCCTCCTTCCATTCTGTCATCTTCCTAGCTCAACAACTCTACTACTCCAACTTAAATGAATCGCACACCCACAACCTCAGCTACCTTTGACTCACTCTTCAATATTGTCCCCTCCTTTTGCCTCCACTTCTCCTTCTACACAAGGTCTAGCCCATTTTTTTCCTCAAGAGAACACAATCTCCCCCCTCCTCTCCATGTCATTTGCCACAACACTCCTCCTTCTACCTGTCACAGATGGAGAGGTTATTTACCTTGTGTAGTAACTGGGGTTCTTTGAGATGTGTCGCCCTGAGGGTGCTCCACTTCAGGTGCATCTGCACCTTTGATCAGAGATTTTTGGTAATGGTGCCCATTCAGACTGCGCAAGTGCCCCACACATCCATGTGACCTGCATCGAGGCTTTATGGGGCTACAGGGAAGAACCCCTGCAAGGTCCCCCAAGGGAGACTCCAAAGCAGAGAGGAAGGAGGGTAGGTAGTGGAGCATGCAGAGACCCACATATTGAAGAACTCCAGTTACTACAAAAGATGAGTAATTTCTCCTTCAAGTAGTTCCCTTGTGGGTGCTCCACTTCAGGGGATTCCCCAGTAATACCCCCAAGGAAACAGGAGGTTCAGAGCAGAGCCCAATACAAAAGAGAGAACTGCACTGCCTATGGTAGCATCTTATCTTGCTGTCGGCACCAAGGCATAACGATTACAAGAAGAATGAACAGAGGACCAAGGTGCCACTCTACAGACATCTGCAACCGGCACATCCTTAAGAAAGGCTATAGATGTATATAGTGCTTGTGTGGAATGTGTGATCACTCAAAGGGGGTTGAACATCAGATCTTAATACAACTGGAGATCCACTTAGATAAACTCTGTTTCAAAATTACTGAACCCTTATTTCTGTCTGCAAGAGATACCAATGGACTAAGAGATTTTCTAAATGGTTTTCTATCTAGGTAAAAGGCTAATACCCTCCTGACATCTAGGGTATGGAATATGGCTTCTTGACTAGTCCATTGTAGTTCTCAGGAAAAAAAAAACAGGAAATGAATGGTTTGATGAATATGAAATTCTGTGCGCATGTTGGATAAAACTTTTGGATGGGCCTATAGCAACACTTTCTCTCTAGTGAATACTGTAAAAGTGGGGGGCTTGCCCTTAAAGCCCCCAATTCTTCACCCTTCGGGCAGAAGCGATAGCTACCAGAAAGGCTATTTTCATTGATAAATCCAGTAAAGAACACCTAGCTAGAGGCTCAAAAGGATATTTCGTAAGGCAATTAAGGACTAGGTACAGGTCCCACCTAGAAGCGGGATCTCTGATTGGTGGGGAGGTATTTGAAAACTTCTTAGGAATTTGGTGTAGTTGGTTAAGTAAAGATAACCCCCCGAGGTGTATGAAAAGCTGTTACTGCCACTAAGAGAGCCCTAATGGAATTCACAGACCCGATGCTTTCAGTTAGAACAGTTAATCCAATATCCTAGGAAGAGAAGAGTGGGTCAGCAAAATCTCATGACTTACATCAAAGATGATAATATTTCCATTTCTAGAGGCAAGTATTTCTTGTAGATTCTTTTTTACTATTTAATAAAACACATTGCACCTCTGATGAACAGGATCTCTCTATTCCCAAGAACCACTGAAAAACTATATTTGGAGTCTCAGAATCTGTAGGTTGGAGTGGAGTGTCCAACCTCCATCCCAAGTCAATAACCAAAGACTCAGCAATTGAAGACACCTCTCTTACTGTTACTTGAGGACTGCCCTGATTCTGAGATGAGACTTACTAGTACAAGAAATTTGCTGGAAGGGAAGTATGCTCTGACTGTCACTGCATCCAGGGAAGCTCCTATGAATTCCAAACAGACTTTTCAAAGTTGATTTGAAGGCCTGGGCTTGTGAAACTGATGTCATCTTTGCTGACAACAATACTTCCTGATAAAATCTGACCCTGATCAACCAATCACGCAGGTATGGGAAAATGATTATACCCAAATGATGTAGGTGGTCAGCAACTACTGCCAGAATCTTTGAGAATACCCTTGCGGCCGAAAGGGAGCACCCTGCACTGGTCATGCACGTTCTTGATTAGAAAACTAAGAAACCTGTTGTGTGAAGGGTGAATAGCCACATAAACACAGCATCTTGTAGGTCGAAACACAAATCCGTCCTCTAATTCTGTTTCTTTCCAATTCTAAAGAGGTAATTATTGCTGCAAGGGTCACCATCCTGAATTTCTGCTGTTTTACCTATCTGTTTAGAGATCTGATATGTAAAATTGGTCTCCACCGTCCATTCTTTCCGGGAATCAGGAAATACATTAAATAGAATTCCCTTCTCCTGTGCTGGTCAGGAACTGGTTCTATTGCTCCTAAATGCAGCCACTTCTTATGCGAATAATTGATCATGAGAGGGGCCCCTGAAGAGTCCTGGGGAAGGGGAATGGGTAAGGGTAGATCTGAAATGGATAATGTAACCAGATGTTATGATTTCCAAAACCCATTTGTCTGAGGTCATTCTCCCATGCAGCCTGAAAACAGAAGAGACAACATCCAAAAGGAGGTAAGGGGAGTAAGATGTTGCAGCTGCACAACCTTGTCAACTGCATGGTTGAAACTCTCAACCAAATCATTGAAAAAGCTATTGCTTGGAGGATGGGGATAGCTCAGAAGATGTAGGTGAAGGAGGTTTCTTTTTTGAGTATCTTGGTCTCTTGGCCATGGGTTTAGATGGTCTATCTCCGATAAGTTAAATATGGCGCTGGGCACGCTCTTTTTTACCCCTGTAAATAAGATGAGAGGCAGCACAATTCTGAGGGAGCACAGCATGTCTTGCATCCTCTAAAGTGTGGAGCAATGTATTTGTCAAGTTGGCAAAAAGCTTGTAGCCATCAAAGGGGAGGCTTTTGATGATACTCAATCTCTCTTGGGAAACCTGACAGTTGCAGTTAAGACACTCTCCTCAATATTACTGCAGTGGACTGTGCTGCAGTATCTGCAGGGTCAAAGTAGCGATGTCTTTGCCAGGAGCCGACCCTCTTGAATAATAGCCTTAAACTGGTGATGATGTTCCTCTGGCAGGTGCTCAATAAAACTAAATTTGTGGTAATTTAAATATACATATTTAGCCAAAAGCACTTGATCGTTTGCTCTTCTGAGCTGAAGTGTGGCTGAAATGCAGGATTTGCAACCAAAAAGATTGAGCTGCTGGTCATCCTTACTGTACAGAATGGGCTTTGAGCTATGTTGTCTACCTCGTTCATTAATGGTCTTCACTACCAGAGAATTCAAAGCTAGAAGAGAATCCCTGACAGGGACATAATACTTATTATTCTCTCTCTTGCAGGCAGAGGTTTGCCAGTCTTAGTGGGCTCCATAAGAGCTTCATTGACCGGAATGGCAATTCTTATAGATACTGAAGTTTGCAAAATATCTAGGAGTTTATGGTGGATTCCTAAACTTCCTTTAAGGTAATCTGAAGCATTTCAGCAGTTCACTTCATCAGTTTCTGAAACTGTCAGAAGTCATCTGCCACAAAAGTGGTGGGAGGCATGACACATGAGGAGGAGGAGTAAATATTAGTGAGAGGTATCACCTCTTTATCTACCCTTGCTTCTCCTTCTCTGGCATACGTGGAGGCATCCACCTGTGATCTTGCCACATAGGTGTCATCTGAGGAGTATCCTCCTGTAAATACACAGGTGTAGGAGGGAGAGCAGTGTGTCTTAGAATAGACAGGGGAATCCTGCACCAAAATCTGAGAATCTGAGGAGCCCTCTTCCCCATACTCCAAGAGAGGGGACAGCTGTTTAGCTTGTAGAATAGATGAGGGAGGATATGGTACTCAAGGTGATAGAGTGACAGAGCCTTCATGCGGACAACCCTCCAGTATTCGTTAACAGAAGAGACTCCAATTCCAAAGAATCTAAAGGATCATGTCCTTAGGGTACCTAAATTCTTGTGGTACCAATGGTATCAAAGATGGTAGCAAGTGAGAACCTGTGGAGGATGGCTTTGGTCCCAATGCAGTTAGTGCCAAGCGCTTGGCATGGAAGCAAGTCGGCTCACATTTCATCAGTACTGTAGGTAGCTGAGTAGTTTTGGTACTGTTGACCTGCATGTTACCAGTATCAAGTGTTGTTCTGCAGCAGGCTTAGAACTCTTCTCAACAGCATCTCTGCCATTCTGGGTATGAGTACCCAAACTTGATACCAAGCCTGTCTTAGACAAACTCTTCTATGCCTTTGTGGTACCAGCGTCCCTTACAGCCCACATGGAACTTCCGTTAGGACCCGAGATCTCTATAGCCTTCTTGTGCATTGGTGACTGAGATTTGAAGGTGCACTCCTTACCTCTTTCTGCTTAGCAGCAGATGTCATTGAGGACTTTGGTACTGTAGATATACTTGGTGCCACAGTACCATCTACATCTCTAGTAGTCTCTGGTGACTGAGATCTTGATATAGACAGGGTACTAGTGGTACTGGGAGGTTTATGTACAGGGGGTATTGAAAACTGGTCATAATCATTAGTTTAAACTTGATATCTCTAGTCTTCCCCTTCCCCCCTACCCAATCTATCCTTGAAGGAAGTGCAGGCCTTGCACTTACAGAGGATATGAGTAACAACCACAGTGGATCACTGGGAATGTCTATCACTGATCAGAATAGCCTCATGGTAGAAGAGGCACCTCTTGAATCCCGGGGAGCCTGGCATTTTTAAGCAAAATAATGAAAAAATAATTCCTAAAAGGGGAAACTATGAACTAACTAGAGATATGAATAAAAATCTTTCTATTTTATGATGTTTTTAAAAGAAAAAAAGACCCAAGGAAACAATGGTTTCGACAACAATAAATGCTATAAGGTAACTGAGGGTGGTTCACCTGTGCAGCCCCATACAGCCTTGGCATGGGGCATGAGGATGTGCGAGGCACATGCGCAAGCCCAATAGGGACTTCTACCAAAAATCTCAGATCAAAGGCACAAACTTATCTCAAGTGCAGCACCCACAAGGACACTACTTGAAGAAAAAAAAAAAAGTTTCTCATCGGCTCTCATCCTCTAACCCATTCACTTGCCCCAGTGATTCCACCTCACCCCTGCCAACTTCTACCACACACTTGTTATATTTTCAAACAAGCACCTTTGTGCTTCCTTTCATACTGCTCCTCAAGCCGGGACGGAGCACCTCATCAATGTCCACAAAGCTATCTCCCTATCCTCCTGAAAACTTTCCTTTGCCATTATACCCATAAAAAAACCCCACTCTTGATAACAGCTGGGCTGCTGGTGCACTGATACCACTGCCCATCATACTGACCTGTATCATTTCACTGTACTCCCTCATCAGTCTGCATCCATTATC
Source organism: Gopherus flavomarginatus (assembly GCF_025201925.1). Lineage (NCBI taxonomy): Eukaryota > Metazoa > Chordata > Testudines > Testudinidae > Gopherus > Gopherus flavomarginatus. Next base: position 291,985,307 of record NC_066618.1, read on the forward strand.
TCTGTAAGCTCTTTAGGGAAGGGACCTTCTTTTTGTTCTCTATTTGTATAGCACCTAGCAGAATGGGACCCCAGTCCATGAGTAGGGCTGCTAGGTGCTATGAAATACAAAAATCAATAAATGAATAATAAAAAAACCCAACAACATACACACACATGTAGGGAGACTGCCAAAAAATCAGCAATGCCACTGCGCTGCCAGACTTGGACCTCTCTTCATTCCACAATCCCTTTCCTGCCTTCTCCAGGTCAAGGACCTGCAATAGGGCAAGAACATTTAGACAGTGGTGTGGTAAAAGGCTTTATAGCACTGTTATGACTGCAAATGCTATGGGTTCAAAGCTTGCTGGGAGGGGAAGTTTTAAGTTTTGCACAAGCCGAAGCACCATGTAAAAATGCAAGGGAAGCGGGGTGGGTATTTCCTCAGGCCTGATATGTGCAGAGGGGGAAAAAAAAGAGTCTGTACAGAATTTGGGGAAGAAGGCTTGTAGTCTTAGGTACTGTGGACTGGAAATTCACATGGACAGTCCAAAAGCAGCAGTACTGTTAGTTTCACGGTTAGCTTCCTGCACATGAAGAGACCTGCTGCAACAGAAACAGAGAGTTGCTGCTGTCATGGCTGATCCATGAAAACACACATTAAATTAGAATAACCATTTAAACAATTCAAATAAGAAGATAATTTTATAAAGACCCTCAAGGTATTTTCCTCACCTCATGGAAGGCAAATGCCTCATCACTACATCCAGTGCCTGGATAGTTTCAAATGGAACACTTGGCAGCCGACCAGAAAGAGCATCATGTAAAGCCTGCAGACTCACACAGGACATCCATTTTATAGCCACCTTAAATATTCTGTCCTTCCCTTCTCCTGGAAGTGTGACCTCCAACTCCACCTGCAACAATAGGAAAACAAAACAAGATGATTCTTTCCATTTAAAGACACAAAAAGCAGGGGAGATGAAAGGGGCATAGATTGTTATGCAAAGCAACTCTAACGCTTTGAAGAGAGCACAAAAAGAAAAAGATGTAAGAGGGGAAGTGCGGAGAAACACTATCTATTAGTTTACATCTTCTTACTACAATTATTATTTCCATGAATGTGTTTCCACCTCCCATTCCTTTAAGGCAATATTACATTTTCGCAGTGCTCTTATATCAAGTGGACAGTCCCACTGGGAATATGATGATCTGAGTGCAGACATGAAGATACATATTGATGTAATACTTGTAGGAGTCAGCTATTGTATAAGCAAAATTGAGCCTGGTCTGTTGTCATCATCTGCTTAGGAGTCATAAAAGACGGTTACTCACCTTGTAACTGGTGTTCTTCGAGATGTGTTACTCATATCCATTGCAGGTAGGTGTGCGCGCCGCGCGTGCACGTTTGCCGGAAACTTTTTTACCTTAGCAACTCCAGTGGGCTGGCAGGTCGCCCCCTAGAGTGGCGCCACTATGGCACTTGATATATACCCCTGCCGGCCCGCCCGCTCCTCAGTTCCTTCTTGCCGGCTACTCTGACAGTGGGGAAGGAGGGCAGGTGTGGAACGGATATGAGCAACACATCTCAAAGAACACAAGTTACAAGGTGAGTAACCGTCTTTTCTTCGAGTGATTGCTCATATCCATTCCAGGTAGGTGAATCCCAAGCCTTACCCAGGCGGTGGGGTCGGAGTGAGAAGTCGCGGCCTGGAGCACTGCAGAGCCAAAGGCCGCATCATCTCTGGACTGCTGAACCAGGGCGTAATGGGAAGCGAATGTGTGGACCGATGACCAGGTCGCCCCCCTACAAATGTCTTGGATCGGCACGCGGGCAAGGAAAGCCAGCGATGACGCCTGTGCTATGGTGGAGTGAGCAGTCATACGGCCCGTCGGAACGTGGGCCAGGTCATAACAGGTCCTGATACAGGAGGTAACCCAGGAAGATGTTCTCTGTGAGGAAATCAGTAGTCCCTTGACCCGGTCCGCTACCGCCACGAATAACTGGGGGGACTTGTGGAATGGTTTGGTCTTGTCCACATAAAATGCTAGTGCCCGACGGACATCTAGCGAGTGGAGCTGTTGCTCCCTGCGGGACGAATGGGGCTTTGGGAAAAAGACGGGGAGGAAGATCTCCTGGTTAATGTGGAAATCTGAGACCACCTTGGGAAGAAAGGCAGGGTGTGGTCTCAGCTGCACCTTGTCTTTATGGAAGACCGTATACGGGGGATCTACTGTGAGGGCCCGTAGTTCCGACACCCGTCTAGCTAAGGTGATGGTCACTAGGAAGGCGGTCTTCCATGAGAGATAGAGCAGGGAGCAAGTAGCTAACGGCTCAAATGGAGGACCCATGAGCCGAGTTAGGACCAGGCTGAGATCCCATGAAGGGGCAGGAGGGCGGATCTGTGGATAGAGACGTTCCAGTCCCTTCAGGAATCTCGGCACCATAGGGTGGGAGAAGACAGAACGTCCGTCCCCTCCAGGATGAAACGTGGAGATAGCCGCTAGGTGAACCCGAAGGGACGACAACGCCAGACCCTGGGCCTTGAGGGACCAGATGTAGTCCAGAATAGTGGTGATGGGAATCTACATAGGGAGAAGACCTTTCTCCGAACACCAACAGGAGAAACGCTTCCACTTAGCCGAGTAAGCAGCCCTGGTGGAAGGCTTTCTACTGCCCAGGAGAACCTCCCGAACCGGGGTAGAGCAGCGTAACTCGGAGCCTGTCAACCACGCAGGAGCCATGCCGTAAGGTGCAGAGACCGAAGGTCCGGGTGACAGAGCCTGCCGTGGTCCTGGGTGATCAGGTCCGGATGAAGGGGCAGGGCAACTGGGTTGGCTACTGAGAGGTCCAGCAACATGGGGTACCAGTGTTGTCTGGCCCACGCTGGAGCTATCAGAATCACACGAGCTCTGTCTCTGCGCACCTTGAGGAGGACCCTGTGTATCAGCGGAACGGGAGGGAACGCGTAAAACAGGTGGGTCGCCCATGGGATCAGGAAGGCATCCGCTATAGACCCGGGCTCCCGACCCTGAAAGGAGCAGAATGTTTGACATTTCCTGTTCTCCCTGGACGCGAAGAGGTCCATCCGGGGACGACCCCACCTCTGGAAGAGTGAGAGGGCGACGTCTGGGCGGAGGGACCACTCGTGCGAGCGGAAGGACCTGCTCAGTCGATCCGCTAGAGTGTTTCGTACTCCCTGGAGATAGGAGGCGGAAAGGTGAATGGCATGGGCTATACAAAACTCCCAGAGACGCATCGCCTCGAGACATAGGGGAGAGGACCTAGTGCCGCCCTGCTTGTTGATGTAGAACATGGTCATCGTGTTGTCGGTGAACACCGCGACACAACGACCTTGAAGGTGATGGACGAACGCTTGACAAGCAAGACGGACCGCTCTCAACTCCCGTATGTTGACGTGGAGATCCAGCTCCTGAGGGGTCCACAGGCCCTGAGTTCTTCGAGCGCCGCAGTGCGCCCCCCAGCCCAGATCTGAGGCGTCCGTAGTCAGGGATGCCGAGGGCTGGGGCGGATGGAAAGGGAGCCCCGCACAGACTACGGACTGGTCCAGCCACCACCGAAGGGAGTTCAGTACCCTTTGGGGAACGGTGACAACTGTGTCCAACGAATGTCTGGCCGGCCGGTACTGCGCGATGATCCAAGATTGAAGAGGCCTCATGCGGAGTCGGGCATACGCTGTCACGAACGTACAGGCCGCGATATGTCCCAGGAGGGCCAGACATGTTCTTAGAGAGGTCAACGGGGCCGCCTGCAAGCGCAGAATGATGGCCGACAGCGACTGGAACCTGGGCAAGGGTAGCAAGGCCCTGGCTAGGGTAGAGCCCAGAACGGCCCCAATGAACTCTATCCTCTGCGTGGGGAGCAGAGTAGACTTGTCCACGTTGATCACGAGGCCTAGGGCAGCAAAGAGGCTGCTGATCCTGCGGACATGGTAGCGGACCTGCAGCTCCGATGTGCCCCGGATCAGCCAGTCATCGAGGTAGGGGAACACGTGAATGCGGCCGCGCCGAAGGTATGCGATGACGACTGCCATGCATTTCGTGAACACCCTCGGGGCCGTAGAGAGGCCAAACGGGAGGACCGCAAATTGATAACGTTGGCGGTTGACCACAAAGCGGAGGAAACGCCTGTGCTGGGGGGATATGGCGACATGGAAGTAAGCGTCCTGCATGTCGAGGGCGGCGTACCAGTCTCCGGGATCCAGGGATGGGATGATGGGTCCAAGGGATACCATACGGAACTTCAACTTTACCATATACTTGTTGAGTTCCCGCAGGTCGAGGATAGGCCTGAGGCCCCCCTTGGACTTGGGGATTAGAAAGTAGCGGGAATAAAACCCCTTGCCCTTCTCGCTCTCTGGAACCTCCTCTATGGCTCCCTTGACGAGGAGCGTCTGCACCTCCTGACGGAGGAATTGCTCGTGAGAGGGGTCCCTGAAGAGGGACGAGGGTGGGGGGGGGGGGGCGATGAAAACTGCAGGCGATAACCGGCCTGCACAGTGCGCAAGACCCAACGGTCCGATGTTATTTGGGTCCACGCCGGGAGGAAAAATGAAAGACGGTTGGAAAACTGCGGGGAAGGATCCGTGTGGGAAACTGGTACTGCGCCCTCGGGCGCACCTTCAAAATGAAGGCTTGGGTCCAGGAGGGGCCTTGGCAGAGCCTTGGTTTTGCCCCGTTTGGCCACCCAACTGTCTGAGTCGGTTGTTCCTGCCGCGGCGCCTAGTGAGGTCCTGCCGCGGACGGAACTGAGGATACGGCCGACGCTGCTGTTGTTGGTTCTGCTGCCGGAATGGCCTGCGCTGTGTCGCAGGTGTATGCATCCCCAAAGACCGTATTATGACCCTATTGTCTTTAAGGTCCTTTAGTCTGGGGTCTGTCTTAGCAGAAAACAGGCCCTGGCCTTAGAAGGGGAGGTCCTGGATAGTATGCTGGAGCTCTGGCGGAAGGCCAGAGACCTGAAGCCAGGAAATGCGGCGCATCGTAAGCCCCGAGGCAAGGGTCCGAGCGGCCGAGTCCGCAGCATCTAAGGAGGCTTGTAGCGAGGTCCTCGCTACCTTTTTGCCCTCATCCAGAATGGTGGTAAACTCCTCACGGGCGTCCTGCAGTAACAGCTCTGCAAATTTTCCCGCCGCTACCCAAGAGTTAAAGGAGTAGCGGCTAAGGAGGGCCTGCTGGTTCGAGACCCTGAGCTGTAGCGCCCCCGCTGAATAGACCTTGCGGCCCAGGAGGTCCATCCGCCTCGCCTCCTTAGACTTGGGCGCCGGGGCCTCTTGACCATGGCGCTCCCTGTCGTTCACCGACTGGACCACAAGGGAGCAGGGTGTCGGGTGAACGTGCAGGTATTCATAGCCCTTCGAGGGGGCCATGTACTTCCTTTCCACTCCTCGAGCGGTCGGAGGAATGGAGGCCGGTGACTGCCAGATAGTAGCGGCGTTGGCCTGAACAGTCTTGATGAAAGGCAGGGCCACTCTGGTGGGCGCATCGGCGGAGAGGATGCTCACCACAGGGTCCTCGATTTCAGAGACCTCCTCTGCTTGAATGTCCAGGTTTTGTGCCACGCGTCGGAGGAGGTCCTGGTGTGCCCTAAGATCTAGAGGGGGAGGGCTGGAGGACGAGGTACCCGCCACTGCCTCATCAGGGGAAGACGACGAGGAAACCCCTGGCAACAGAGCGTCCACGGGGGGTTCTGTCTGGAGCTGCACCTCCGTCACTGGAGGGAGCTCTGGGTCCTGGTGGCTGGACCTATCTTCTGCTTCCAGGGAGGGAGGGGGTCTAGACACCGTTGCCTCCGGTGGCCTGCGTTCCGCCGCAGGGCGGGGAGTGAAATGTTGCGGACCCTGGGCTTCGTGGTACGCCCATGGGGTCCAAAACCCCCACTGTTGAGGCCCTCATTCCTGAGGTGGAGGGTCCTGAAACAGGGCCGAGTGTCTGTCCTGGCCCAGCGTATAGGCGCTCTCTGCCTGAGAGGACACGGATGGTTCCCTTGAAGGCCACAGAGGCGCTGAGCCAGTTTGATAGACCTCTCTATATGCCGATGCCGACGATCTGCTAGGTGTCGAGGATCGGTACCGCGAGCCGTACCGGTGCCGGGATCAGGACCGGGAACGGCGTGGTAGTTGGTGCCGGGATCCGGATCGGGATCTGCCTCGAGGTCGGTGCCGAGAGCGGGACCGCGATCTTCGTTCAGCGCGGTGCCGGGATGGCAGTGGGGACCGGGACCTGCCACCGACGCGGTGCCGGGAGGTCGACCGGGATCGGGACCTACCACCGGCTCGGTGCCAGGAGGTCGACCGAGGAGCTGAACGCCGAGGTGAACGGCTCCTAGAGTCTCGGTGCCGGTGGTAAGAGGAGCCAGACCGGGACCGTGCAGATGCTGATCGGCGCCGCGAGTGCGACCGGTACCACCGAGGAGAACGGTGCCGGGACTGCGAGCGGCGCCCCGAGCGCGAGCGTTCACGTCTCCGGGGCGATCGGTGCCTGGACTCCGGAGACAGCGCTCTCAGCATCGGTTTGCCTCTGGAGGCTACCCGTCCTGGGGGTGCCGTGGTTTGAGGCTGCGATGGCTCCGTGAGCGCTATCAAGTCCCGTGCCGAGGCAAAGGTTTCCGGTGTAGATGGGACTAACAGCTCGACCCCTGATCTCAAGGGGGAGCTAGGAAGGGCTGGACTCGACGGACCTTCCGGACCCGGAGTCGACAGCAGCCCTGCAGGCGGTGCCGCGGCCAAGGTAGGTGCTGGGCATTCCACTCGAGCCTGCCTAGATGGTGTTGCAGACGTCAAGGGTCTTGGATCTGCTCCCGGTGCCGGGGACGGACGGTGCCGGGGAGTCTTGCCGGTGCCGGCGTGGTCCGGTGCCGGAGTAGAAGTGGCCGGTTGCGCCGCCGGTACTGGAGTCAGTGCCGCTTCCATTAGGAGAGCGCGGAGTCTTTGATCCCTCTCCTTCTTTGTGCGAGGCTTAAAGGCCTTGCATATACAACACTTCTCAATGATGTGCGATTCCCCTAGGCACTTGAGGCACACGTCGTGGGGATCGCTAGTCGGCATCGGTTTCTTGCATGCCGAGCACTGCTTGAAGCCCAGCGAACCAGTCACGAGCCCGGTGCCGGGCGCCGGGAAGGGCAACGGCCCACCTGCGAACAAGTTATACAACTATATACAACAAACAACTAACTAATATACTACTTTAAACTGTCTATAAAACTATTTACAACTACGACTATGAACAGTGTACAAGAGAGCTAGGTACGTGGAAGACAGCAAGCCGCACTCCACAGTTCCAGCAACCGACAGGGTGGTAAGAAGGAACTGAGGAGCGGGCGGGCCGGCAGGGGTATATATCAAGTGCCATAGTGGCGCCACTCTAGGGGGCGACCTGCCGGCCCACTGGAGCTGCTAGGGTAAAAAAGTTTCCGGCAAACATGCACACGCGGCACGCACACCTACCTGGAATGGATATGAGCAATCACTCGAAGAAGAACTATTCATTCAGACTTACCTTCCAATGTACTGCTTATATTGTCACTGCTAATCCATTTTAAAAGACGTGAAAAAAAATTCAGAAACTGTCTTCCAGAACATTATTCTTAATAAGACTGGTAAATCAGTGAAGAATAAAGCCAACTTGAGTGCTAGGGCTATTAATATGTACAAAGAGGAAACAAGGATATTTCTTTCACATATTATTAATTTTGGACTTCTTGTTTAGTGACTGCCACATTCAGGTCAACTTTAAAAAAAGGAATGTGAGGATGTTTTCTCACACACAAACACACACACACACACACACACTCCCCTCCTCCGATCCCCCAACTAAGAGTCAGGATTGTTCTTTATTTTACATTGCAAAGATACACCTGATGAGAGAGAGGTTCTTAACCTTAATAACTATAATTAGGGTTTTTTGAAATTATGCTTTACATTTTAATTGCTCCAAGAAGTCCCAATCAAGTTCAGACCCCCACTCTGCTGGATGCTAAACAAAAAAAACATTAGAAGGAGCTTACAATTTCAACATAAACAAAAGGCATCAAGTGGATGTAACAGACAACTGGAAGGGATGGCAAAAAGAAGATAAGGTTAACAGTGATAGAACCAGATGGTTGCATATATTAGTTGTGATGATTAGCTTGTTTCAGTAAAAAAACTGTAAGTAAAAATAAAGCAGAAATGTCAGTAATTCTTACTGGACAGTGCCCTAGTCAATCATCAGTTGGGAATGTATCATAGGCAATTTTAAACAACACTATTTTCTGCCTCTGCACTCCTCCCAGCATAGCATTATACATTAGATAATTTGGCTTGTGGAATGAATTGTATTACTCAGAAGTGGACAATAGGAAATGGAGCCTTTCGTCTCTAGGTCATCAGTGTGATTCAAGCCCAGACTGGTAATTCTCTACTGATAAAATACGCACAAAGATTTAGGTTTCCAACAGCCATAGGCTGCGAGTTTATGAGGTTTACCCCAATCTCTAAACTTCCATCAATATGTCTCCTTACATGCAAAGTACAAAGGCTAAAAGATCATATGGGGAAGAAAGTTAGGGTATGTCTACACAGAAAATTAAACACCTGCAGCTGGCCCACATTAGCTGACTCAGACTCACAGGGCTCAGCTACAGGGCTGTTCAATTGCAGTGCAGGTGTTTGGACTTGGGCTCGACCCCCGGGCTTTTGGAGCCAAGTGGTAAAGATCCCAGAACATGGGTTCCAGTGCAGGCCCAAACATCTACACCAAACTTAAACAGCCCTGCACCCTGAATCCTGCAAGCTCGAGTCAGCTGACAGTGGGCAGCTATGGGTGTTTAATTTGCAGTGTAGCATACTCCCAGTGTTGACTAGCTGACCCTAATTGTATATTTTCATACTTTTTTCACCCTTTTATTATAACCTTCACTTAATGGATACCAGAAACAATGAAAATGATAAACATAACTTATCTGACCATGATTATTTTTTAAAGTATTATTTCAGTAGAAGACTTGTTATGTCCATTTCTTTTCATCAGGTTTTAATTTACAAAGCCATTCATCTGTGATTGGTTCTTTATCTTTTACAAACTTGACTACTTGTATTGCAGTAACTTTGCATCCTTGATGGAAATAAAAAGACATGTGATTCAAGTGTTTGTATTTCAGTAACCACGAAGTGAACTCTTGCTTAGCCTATTCTGTGAGACAGCCTAATTTAGGTAGCTACCTTACAGCCTTTATTTCTTTAGGTCACGTATTTGATTCGTTCTGTATATTATTAAAAAAACATGAACCCAAAAATCCTAACATGTACAGAAACAGCTATTTTAAAATACTATTATTAAATGTAAGCCTTGTAAGAGAGGATGTGATAGATGAATAGAAGCCAAACTCAGACCTGATATAAGCAAGCACAGGTGCAATGAGTTGCTGATTTACACCAGATTTGGCTCAAAGTTTTTACTACTGAATCCAGACCTATTTGAAAAAGATCCAAGCACACTTGTCCCTAAAATATGTAGGGTTTTAAATCCAATGTACTCAGGTTATTTTCTTCAGAGGGTTTTGTCCGAATCAGATGTAACAAAAGGTTTTATGTTTTACAGAGTTCTTTATAAAAATGCACTTGGTCCAAGGAGCATCCCATAATCCCTGGCTGTAAGAAGCTCTTATAAACTTTTAAAGTAAGTGCTGCAAATCACAATTTACATTTGGTAATGAACAACACACATTATCCAAAATGATAAACATTTTTAAAGATCTTTATTTACATGTTGTAGTTTGACAGAATAAGCAAAATATGATGAAATAAGATTTTTCAGTGAGACTTTTTCCATATGTTATACTAACAGGAATAAGTGAAATATGGAGGGCCAAATTCATCCCTGGTATAACCCCACTGACTTCACTGGAATCGCACCAGGGATTAATTGTTAAAAAGAAAAAAGTTTAGTCTTGGCCAGTACTGTCTCTCTACTGATCCATCACCACAGTCGAAGTGCAATTACACCCATTATACAGGTAGTGACCTGAGGAACACAGGAATATTATGCGAGTTGCTCAAGGTTATACAGAAAGCCAATGGGAGAACTGGGAACTGAACCTTGTTCTTCTGAAACCCAGTCCAGAGTATTAACCTCTATAATGTACTCCTAGGTGAATTCTGCATGACTGCACGCCCGCAGAAAACGCCCCCTTTCTTCCCCCCAGAATTCCTGTGTTTCCCTTAAAAAAAAAAATTCAGGGAAGCAAAGGGAAGCCGCACAGAAGAGAGGGAGAGGCGGGAGTGACCATGGGTGCAGTTTTTTGGGGGGACTGCCCCCCTCCAAACAGAGGCGAGGCCTGGGGGGGGAACACAGGGTTACATGCCATCGCCCCCGCCTTCATTCTGCAAGAGCCCAGCTGAAGGAGGCTGTGTCTCAGCTCTGCTGACTCTGCAGCTAAATGCTGCCTCCTGGATCCTAGTGCCAGTCATGGTCCCCTTCTGTGTACTGGGAGCCTTCCTATTTTCTATTCTGTGCAACAGTGAGTGCTCATGGTGGGGCTGGGTAAGGAGGATGTGGGGAGTGAAGGGGTAGAAGGGGGAGTGGGGGGGGAAGAGGCAGTGGGGAAGGAAGGGGAATGTGGAATAGGGTGGGAGAAGGGGAATGTGGGAGTGAGGGGAAGGGGTTGGAGAAGAAAAGAGGATAGGGAATTGCAGGGGGAAGCAGGAGCTCAGCATGTGGCAGCCACTCGACGGCAGCAGCTGGGGCTCCCCCCAGTAAGCTGCCACATCCAACCATCACCCTGACAAGCCCTACCCCCCCCTACAACCTGGATTCCTCCAATGAGCCCCCCACCCCCAGGCCCCTACCCCAGTGATCCCCAACAGCCTGCACCTGGACCCCACCCCATCAAGCCCTACTCCTCCAGCACCCCCTCCAGCCCCAACCACCTTCACCTGGATCCCCTGCAGAGTCCTATTGCCCTTGAACATGGAACCTTCCCCCCCATGAACCTCTGTTCATCCAAATCTCCCTCTGAGCTGCCCACACCCAGATTGCCCCACACAGAAGCCTGTCACCCCACACCAAGCCCTTCCACACCAGGTTCCTGCTGGGCTGAGCCTGCCTACCCACACCTGGTATACCTGGTGCAGAGCCCTGGGGTGTTTCCAGGGCAGGCCCAGCCCTTGCACTGTATCAGGGTCAGGTGCAGCCTCACTGCCGAGTCCTTGTACCAGGGGAAGAGGGGGCTTCAGGGTGATCTCCCACCTCAATGCAGTCAGTGGCCTGTACTCCCCACTGCCATGCTGAAGACTCATGTATTTATTGACAAATAAAATTTTCATAATTTTAAAATATTGTGTCAGTAATTTTTATTTTTTTGGCACAGAATTTTAAATGTTTTCGTGCAGAATTCCCTTTGGAGTAATAATGGAAGGTAGTAGTATATCAAGTGTTAGAGAATGGTAGCTGGAGACAGGAACTAACGACTTCTGATGCAAACTCTACCAATGATTCAGTGTACGATTCCAGGGAAGTTGCTTTCTCTGTGGCTCACAGATGAATGAATACAAGAGCACATGGCCATTCGAGCCAATGGCAGTCTAGTAAGGAAGTGGGGTCCCAAGCTGGAGTGGGATCCCGTATGTGAGGGTAAAGATTTTGGAGGGTTTTCAGGAATCTTTTCATGAATGGGTGGGTGAAAACAGAGCAGATGTCCATATCAGGGTGAAAGGCCATGATGGTGGCTAAGTGTACATGAATGGAGATGGTGGATAATTCCAATCCTTTAAGATGTAAAACATAACCTAGGATGAGCGGTAAGGGGATGTTCATTGCATTGACATGATTGATGGTGGACCGGGAGTGGAATTTTGTCCATTTTTGGAGGTAAGCAGGTCAAGTAGTGTAACATCTGCTATTCAAGAGTACCTCTTTTATTGCCTCTGAATAGGTTATTTCTGAATTCCGAAAGCATGCCTTCAGATGGAGTAGCTGTGGATTGGGATGGAGGATTCGACCCGCATCCTGTGAGAGATGCAAAGTCAGTTGCAGACTGATCGGAGGACATACCCGCCATGCGAATAAGGTAAGTATATCAGCTCTGTTGTGGCCATGTTGGAGCTATAAAGGATGACTTAGGCTTGGTCCCCTTGGATCTTGTGGAGTACTCTGAACAGAAGGGGAAAGGGAGGGAAGGCATAGAGTAGGGGGGCATCACATGTGAGGAGATACTCATCTAGGTCTGCTCTCAAGCAGAATTGAGGACATTGGGCAAAGGCAAAGATCTATCATGGGGATTCACAGCAGCTGAATACATGGTGTAGGGCTTGTATGTTCAGCTCCCACTCACGATCATGGGAGAATCTCCTGCTCAATGAGTCTGCTATAGTGTTCTGGTGTCCAGGGAAGTATGCAGCAGATACTGAGGTCGTGTTGGCTACACCAGTTCCCTAATTTCAGTGCTTCCATGCATAGAGAGTGGGATCTCGCTCCACCTTACCTGTTGATGTAGAACATGCAGGCGATATTGTCCATCATAATTCTTACAGTGCGATGTCTGATCAATGATAGAAAATATTGGCAGGCGTTACAGCCATCTGGAGGTCTAGGAGATTGACGCACAGAGTGGATTCAATTACGGACCATCTGCCCTGCACTGTATGGGTCTGAAGGTGCGCTCCTCAACTGATTAACGAGGTGTCGGTTGTTAATATCATAGACAGTGCTGGTTGAAGGAAAAGGACCCCAACATAGAGGTTTTTGGTTCTGTCCATCAGAGCAGTGAGTTCTTGACGTTGATAGGCATGGATAGTAGCTTGTAACGGCTGTGTCTATGAGGTACATAAACTGTACGTAGCCATGCCTGAAGGCAGCGCATGTGCAACCGTGTATACTTTACCATGAAAGTGGCTGCTGCCATGTGGCCAAGTGGCAGGAGACATGTCCTGGCTGAGATCTGGGGACAGGTCCTCACCGTGGATATGAGATCGACTATTGCTACAAATCTGTGAGGAGGTAGGAAAGCTCTGGCTTGTATGGCATCCAACTGTGCCCTGAAAAACTTCAGGTGTTGCACTGGAAACAGTGTTGATTTTTCTAGGTTTATGTGAAGGCCAAGGCCCAAAAAGAGGTCCATTGTCAGTCATATGGCATGAAAGGCGTCAGGTTCAGATGGGGCCTTGAGGAGACAGTCATCCTAGTATGGTAATATGACAACGCCCTGTTTGTGTAGGTAGGCAGCCACTACTGCGAGAATTTGGAGAATACTTGGGGGGCTGGAGAGAATCTAAATGGTAGTACTCTGTATTGGTAGTGATTGGTTCCCATGATGAATCGGAGGAATTGTCTGTGGACAGGATTATAATAATGTGAAAATACATGTCATCTCATAGGAAGCCCTACAAGAAGAATCCTTGGGCTTAGATGTTGAGGGTTCCGCCCCAAGGAATGTGCTTGGAGGGGCACTGCTGGTCAGTTGAGGCCAATGTATGAGAGGGAAAGGGGAGTCTCCCTGGCCCGAATCAGAGAAAGCCTCATAGCTTTCATCATTAAATGCTTTCACAGGTGAATCACCCAGGCGTCTTGACTTCTGGGTGGGAAGGAGCAACAGATTGTACACTTTGTAAAGATGATGCCCATATTGTCTGAGCGAGGTGCATATTGATGTTCATCACAGATGGAGAAGGTGCAAGGGCAGATGATGATATTTTTGAATCCCAGGACTCTTGGCATTATTCTGGAGCCGGAGAGGGGCTCCCGAACCAGGGGAAATAAAATACTTTATGCCAGCTAAAAACTTTAACTACTAAGCTAAGATTGACTACGTATAAATATTTTCTCTTTACAGGTTATACAAAAAACGGTTATTCACCTTCTCATAACTGTTCCTCAAGATGTGTTGTTCATGTCCGTTCCAATCAGGTGTACACGCGCTGCATGCACGGCAGCCAGAAAATTTTTCCCTTAGCAGTATTCTTAGGGTTGGCCTGGACACCCCCTGGAGTTGCGCCTTCATGGTGTCCAATATAAGATCCTGCTGACACAACCCCTCCTCAGTTCCTTCCTGCCGGCTACTCCAACAGAGGGGTAGGAGGGAGGGTATTGGAACGGACATGAACACCACACCTCGAAGAACAACTGTTACGAGAAGATTGAATAAGCGTTTTTTCTTCTTCGAGTGCTTGTTCATGTCAATTCCAATCAGGTGACTCTCAAAACCAAGTTCTAGAAGCGGGGTCGGAATTATTCACAATTTGGAGCACCGCTCTACCAAAGGCTGTGTCGTCTTAGGCCTGTTGGGTGATTGCATAGTGTCCGGTGAAAGTGTGTACGGAGAACCATGTCGCTGTACTGCAAATTTCCTGGGTAGGAATCTGTGCCAGGAACACCGCTGAAGAGGCCTGTGCCCTGGTGGAGCATGCAGTAATTGCAGGGGCAGCAAATCCTGCAGGTTATAGCACTCACTTATGCAGGACATGATCCATGATGAAATCTGCTGAGAAGAGTCCGGAAGACCCTTCATTATGTCCGCCACAGCCATGAATAATTGGATGGACTTTTGAAACCGTTTTGTTCTCTCGATGTAAAAGGCTAGTGCTCTGCAGACATCCAAAGAGTGAAGCCTCTGCTCCCTGCTGCTTGAGTGCGGCTTAGGATAGAACACTGGGAGGAAGAGGTCCTGGTTGATGTGCAAATGGGGGACAACCTTCAGGAGGAAAGCTGGGGAAGGCCTGAGATGAAACTTGTCCACAGGGTAAGGGGGCTCTGATGTCAAAGCCTTGAGCTCAGACACCCTCTTGGCTGAGGTTATCACTACCAGAAACGCTACCTTGTATGAGAACTAGAGCAGGGAACATGTCGCCAGTGGTTCAAAGGGAGGGCCCATCAGTTTGGAAACGATCAAGTTAAGGTTCCAAGTTGGAATCGGCTGCCTGACCTGTGGATATAGCCTGTCGAGACCTTTTAGAAAATGACTGACCATAGGGTGGCTAAGACAGATTGTCCCTCTGCACCTGGATGGAAGGCTGAAATGGCGGCCAAGTTAACCCTTACTGACGACCCGTATCGGAGAGCCCCTGCAGTTTGAGATGAAGGAGGCAGTCCAATATAAGCAGTATAGCGCTGAATGTCAGGGATGAATGATAATGCGCCATCCAGATTGAAATCTCTTCCATTTGGTAGGTAGGCAGCCTTGGTGGAGTTCAAAGGCAGAAGCTCAGTGAACTTTTGCATAGCCTCACAGGTGTTATAATTGTATTTGCTACCCACCACATGACGGTTAGTGATACAGAGCTGCAGCCCCCCATTTGAGTATATTTTCCTCCGCAAAAAGTCCAATTTCTTGGCCTCATGGTTCTTGGGAGAGGGCCCCTGGAAGCTCTGTCGCTCACTCTCGTTAACAGCGTCACTATCAGGGAGTCTGGCTGGGGGTGAGTGTACAAGTGTTCATACCTACGCGAGGGAAGGAAGTACCTCCACTCGTATCTTCTGGCGGTCGGCGGCAGCGAGGACGGGGTTTGCCGCAGAGTCTTGGTGGCATTACCAATCATTTTGATCAGCAGCAGCACGATATGGGATGGCCTGGGAGGGGAGAGAATATCGACCATTTGGTTGGCTTCCTCCACCACTTCTTCCGTTTTGATATTCAGGTTCTGGGCCACCCGTCTCAGCAGCTGCTGAAGGATCCCTACAGTCCTTTAAGGCCGGAGTAGTCGAGGTACCCGCCACCAACTCATCTGATGATGAGGAGGATGAGAAGGTGGCTGGTACTAGGGTCTGTTCACTGCTCTCGGCCCCCCACAGGAGTCCCACAAGGCAAGGAGCAATGGTGCCAGGATGGCAGCCGGGAACACTGCCGAGGACAGCGCAGCAGCTGGCGCTGCTGTCAGTGCACCTGAGAGTGAGGCTGCCAATGCCAATCTGGAATTCTGGCTTTCACGATAGGCCCAGGGTGTCCAGAAGGGCCACTGAAGAGCTTGCCACTGGCCCTGCTGGGGAACTGGGTAGGGATATCGATCACGACAGGAGCAGGATCTTCTGCTCCTTCTAGAGCACGAGGACTCCACTTCCAACTCTGAGGTCTCTGACTGTGATGACCAGGGAGGAGCGGAACCTGTTAGTGCCGGGAAACGGTGCCAACTTGGGGACTGGAGCAGCTCTTCTGCAGAGACCCCCAGTGCTGCAGGCCAATGCAATGGGGTGGCCTCATGGAAGACATCATCGCTGGCTTACCTACAGAATGTACTAGGCCTAAGATCGGTGCCGGTGACCTCTCTCTCCTAAGGGAGGGTGGCACCATGAGTACCAACAGGTCCACTGCCACCCTGACTTGATTTGACTCCTCCTGGGGCAGGAGTCGACAGGATCCCAGCCAAAGGAGGGCCCAATGGGGGCTTGCTGGTTAAAATGGTCCTTAGACCTAGATGGGGAGCGCCCACTGTCCACCTTTTTCTTTTTACGGGGCACCAGAGAGTGAGAGTGGTGCCTCACCAATGCGTGCCTGTGGGCTGAGCTGGGGCGGTGCCAAGGGTCTCTAACTGAGTCCTTCCTTGGCTCCGGTTCATACATTGACGGTGCCAGCGTGCTGTGCACCAAGGATGCGGTGCTTGAGGCTGGATCCAGCGTGGTGGACTCCAACTGGGCCCTGAAGTGCTGCCTCCATAAGTAAGATTCAGAGGCACTACTCTCTGTCCTTAAGGGTTCTGGGGCAAAAACTCTTACAGATTTTACAGCAGTCTCTGAGATGCCCCTCTCCAAGGCATTTAAGGCACAGCGAGGGCAGGTCACTTCTTGGCATAAACCTGCCGGAGTCTGAGCACAGTTTAAAGCCTGGGAACTGAGGCATACCCAGTGCTGAGTAAAGACATCACAGGTAAAGTCCTCTCCAAAGGAAACTTATAAGAAATCTATCTACACTGACCATAAACTACTCTATTGCTAAATCCAACTATGTATGCAAAGAGAGATACTGCAAAGCATGTGCTCGTCGAGGCAAGAGCGGTAGGGAGTTCCAGCTAGCCATCACAGGTGGTAAGAACGAACCAAGGCGGGGGCAGGGCAGGGCCCAGTATTGGGCGCCATGAAGGTGCAACTCCAGGGTGACCCTATAGATACTGCTAAGGGAAAAATATTCCCGCTATTGCGCACATGGTGTGCGCATACCTGATTGAAATTGACATGAACAAGCGCTCGAAGAACAGAGCAAAGCAAGACATGATTCTGACTTAGGCCACGTGGCTGTAAAAAGGAACTAGAGAGGCGTTGACACACACTACCTCTTATATTCTTGGTCACGAGCCCAAGGAGAGCTGGTGCGGGCCAATGGACACTTCTTTGGAGGATTTCCTGACTCAGGAGCCTGGTGTGCATGTATACTGATGTGTCGAATGAACGCATGCACGTACAAACACAATTTAATTATCCTGAAGCAAACACTTAATATATACACCAACAGGTTTCAACGGAACTTGGATCATTTAGTTTAATGTGCTAACTTACCCCAAACTAAATCTGTTTAAGCATAATTTAAACTGGCTTACGTTTGCTTATGTTAGAGATTTTTTTCCAAGGTAATCAAATCAACTTATTTACCCCCGTGCAATTTTTCTATTATAGACGAAGTTTTACATATGTTAGGAGAAACATTAAAGAGAGAAGTCCCTAAATTCTGGCTTGGTCCACAGTTTGGTCTTTGTTGGGAAGAAGGGAAGAGTTAATTTAAGGTTTTTGTCTAATTGTGAGTCAATTATATACATAAAACAACTTTGCTCAGAACACACACACACTCTGCATGAGATTAAAACATTCTGCCATTAGCCCTTTGTAAACTATCAGAAAGAATCCCCCGGCAGCTCCGCACGAGGGTCTGAAGGCAAAAGCTCAGTGAACTTCCGCTAGCCTTATAGGTGTTATAATTGTATCTGCTAATGACTGTGGGTGTGTGTGTGTGTGTTGGGGGGGGACTGGAGGGGTGAATCCCCCGGCAGCTCCCCAGACGTCATGGGGGTGGGGAAATACCCCAGCAGCTGCCAGCGGGGGATCCCCAGCAGCTCCCCAGCCGCTACGGGGAAAGCAGGGGGCGACAACAGGACAACAATCCTCTGGCAGCTCCCCAGCCACCATGGGAGGTGGGGGATACCTGGCAGCTCCCCAGCTGCTGCAGGTGAGGAGGGAATCCTTAGCTCTTGCTGTCATTGAGGGAATCTGCAGGACCTCCCCAGTCCGCAAGTGCTGGGGACCCCCAGATCTCCCCAGGGGCCGTAGAGAATACCCATCAATTCCCCAGACACCAGGGGCGGGGCGGGGGGAATGCCCCTGTAGCTCACTAGCCGCTGCAAGCAGTAGAGGAACCCCCACAGCTCCACTACCTGGGGGGGAAATCTCCCAAAGCTCCCCAGTCAGCGGGAAATTCCCCGCAGCTCCCCACACGCCACAGGCAGGGATCCCTCCCAGCCACGGGGCAGGAGCCACAGCTTGCAGCCATAGCAGGGCAGGGTGCTCGACTCTCCTCCCTCCCCATTTTGTCATGGTCATTTTTAGTAAAAGTCACAGACAGGTCACTGGCAATTAACAAAAAATGACGGAAGCCATGTCCTGTCTGTGACTTTTACTAAAAATGTCCATGAGAAAATTGTAGCCTTAACTATCAGTTGCTGAAGATAACTAACTCCAGCTGTTTGATTTACAGCAATAACTCCCTCTGTTATCTAACAAAACTTTTAAATTAGCTGTGGGGTAGAGCTCTATTGTTACGAGGGACATTCACCTTTTATCTCAGCCTACAGGGCTCTGATTTTATGCTTCTGTGCAGCCTTTATAGGCAGGCCTGGAGGACCCACTTTTGCTGCTCCTTCCTGGGGGAAAGGATATAGTAGGACTGCTGGGCCTCCAATAGGGTGCCACAAAGGGCCAGGTACACCCCTCACACCTGGATACTTCTTCCAAATTCTAATTGCAGTATTCACTTTGAAGCAAACACTGGAATTAAAGTTTCAAAACTATTAACACTATACCCCCCATTTTCATTCTCACAGCTTTTGAGGCATTTTTCATGCTTAGTTTTTAACTAAAACCAAAGTTTGAGTGCAGGAATTTGAGTCAGTTGTTCCAAAACGTGTGCTCTGGGGAAAGGTAGAGCAAGAATTCTGAGAATCTGCCAATTGTGTCTTCCTTTGGCAGCTGCAATTGAGGCTTTCCCCATTTTGAGAGAAATATCATCTCTACCCAGAATGCTAGGTCTGACCTCAACTCCTGTACAGTTGAACAGAAGGAAACCCATAGGAATGGAAAGTCTAGATGAGAGATAAATATGTTTCCTGCTGAGAAATTGTTGCCACACTTAATTCCCTCCACATATCATTTAATACAGACGGACTTTTGAATTGAAAGCATCAAGAGTAGAGCTCCCTTTCTCAAACAAGTCCCTACTCTGAAGAGCTTACTCAAGATATAAAATGTAATTAAGACCATTTAAATGCTATCAGTAAGCACAAGCAATTTCTCTAAAAAAATAAAAAAAATTAAAAAAAAACTAAACTAAATGCAAAATATCTAGGTTAATTCAATACTGAGGTTACAGTAAAACAAAAAGTAAGGAACTCAGAGATTCAACACCAGCATTAGCTTATCCACCAGACGTGAGTGGTATTTTCTATTTGTTTTTCTGGTTAAATGCATAGTTTAAAATATTTCTATTTGTCATAGAATGGACACTAGAAAATATACAAGTTGGGCAATACTGCTGTTGCAAATTAACTTTTGCAGTATAGGCTTCAGTAGGACTTGCCAAACCCATGAAGACATCTTTAGAAATTAGAACTACATTTGCCAGAAATACTTTAGATTAGAAATTCTTGATTGAGTTAAATTCGGTAGGAACACAGAAGATATCTTCTAAGAAGTAAACAGATACAAAATTTAAGCAAAGAATTTGGTAAGAGTCTTTTGGTCTCTGAGAATCTTAAATCCTCAATTCATAGTTTTCTTAGATATTAGTTTGTGGTTATGTAACAACTGTTCGATAAGACAGGGGCACAATACAATCTTTTCTGCAGCACACTGATTTGATACCATAAAATAGGCATTTGTATAATGGTAATGACTAGAGGTCTGGTTGAGCTAGGTACTGTTCAAACACATTGTAAGAGGCAGTGTGGTTTAGTGTATAGAAGACTGGACTGATGCTCAGGAAGCCTCAAGTTCTATTCCTAACTCTGCCACTGATCTGCTGTCTGACCTTGAGCAACTCACTTCATCTCGTCAAACCTAAGTTTCCCTTCTCACCCTTTGTCTATCTTGTCTATTTAAACTGTAAGCAACCTCTTCAGGGTCTCTCACTAAGAATTTGTACAGTGTCTAGCACAACAAAGCCCTAATATTAGTTGGAGCCTCTGAGCACTACCATAATGCAAGTCATTAATAATAAGATCGTCCCTACCCTGAAGAGCCTGCATTCTAAATGGACAAGTATTATAATATGAACTCAGACCACAGACAAAGTGAGAGTTATTTTATCTGGAATTTGCGTCAGAATGCCCTAATAAGGCTGGTCTTTGTCTAGAGATTTACTCTAAGTATAAAATCATTTGGTGCGTGAAAGGCTTGAAGTCACAGTGTGAGATGCCATTACATTACAAACTCTGGCTAGAAACTTATTTTTAAAACTTACTTTATCCCTCCCAATAGGAAGTGGCATAGCTGTATATAGGTTTTTTCTTCCATCAAATACTGGTTTACGATCCCCAAAGATCTGTGTTTTAAAGTGCTGGACCATATGCTCAACTATTTCTCTGAAAATACAAAGAAAATTAAGTTATCATATAATTTGAACAGAGTACCAAAAGAACCCCAATATGCTTATGTAATCAAGAGGAAACAAAAATACTGGCTATTACATGAAGGGTTATCAACAGCGCAGCATGAAAGATCAGATTCATTTAATTATCTGAGGAGACAATGGCAGTTGATTTTATGTAAAGAAAATTTCATAGAACCAACTGTTTCCATTTCTTGGGACTACTAAATTTGATCCTGGTTTCTCATTGGAAAGTTTATAGCCCCAGTGTTTTACCTACAGTTTATTCTATGCAGCTAGAACACGTACATAATATAAGCTGCTCTTCTCCATGGCTTCCATCTGCAGAACAGGTCTGATGGGCTAGGCAGCTTGACAGCACAGGGAAAGGAGGAATTTAGGACAGGGATAGATGATCAAACGATTTGGGCCTGTACACAATGCATACATTAAATTCCTCTGCATCACACTCAAATATCAATCTTGACTCTCACCTCTACTCCTGGGGGAATTCTGCACCACTGCACATGCGCTGAATTTATGTCCCCCTCAGATTTCTTTGTTTCCCCGCAGAAAAATAACTTTCTGATGGGGAAGCAAAGGGAAGTCACAACAGCAGTCGTGCAACCCTCCTCAGCAGTAAGTTTTGGGTGCCCAGGGCAGGTGTGGGGCAGACGACAGGGCTGAGGAAGACCCAGCTGGTGGCTCCTACCCTGTGCTAGTCCCGGCTGGGCTGGGGAGGATGGGACTTCCTCTTCCCCTGCACGGCATCTGGGGCTGTATCAGACCCACCCCCAGATTTCTCCCACAGCTGTAGGAAGCTCTACGAACTCTCCCTCCATCCCCACACCGATTGCTCCTCAGCTACAGGGGGAGAGATCACTGTACAGGGAGCTGGTTTCCCATCCACCTAACCCCCGTGCATCCAGACCCCCTCATGCCCAGACCATTCTGCTGAGCCTGCCCGCCACACACACACCCCCCGATGAGCCACAACCACTTTCACCTGGACCCCCCTGCAGAGTCCCATTACCACTGCACTCAGAACCCCCTCCTCCCCCCCAACAAGCCCCTATGCATCCAGATCCCACACATACCCAGACTGCCCCACACAGAACCTTCTCAATCCACACCCGGATCCCCCCACACTAAGCCCCTCTACATTTGGATCCTGCCTTGCTGAATCTGCCTGCCCACACCTGGTGCACTTGGCACAGAGGGGCATGGCTCTGGGGTGTTTCTGGGGCAAGCCTGGACCTTGAACTGTGTCAGGGTTGGGTACAGCATCACTGCTGGAGTCCGTGTTCCGGGGGAAGCTGCACAGTGATCTCCCACCTCTGTGCAGTCAGTGGCCTGTGCTCCTCAATATCATGCTGGAGCCTCCACATTTATTTGATATATAAAATTTGCAGAATTTTAAAATATTGTGTGCAGAATTTTTAATTTTTGGCACAGAATGCCCTCAGGAGTAGGTGAGCTCGTACTTTTTCATGTAACAACAACAACAGCGTTTACCAGTACATATAACTATTAAAACTACAAATTAAAGTGTGACTGGAATTATAGGCTGTGCATTAGAATATGATGCAGAATAATCTGAAATGTGTATTGTAGCTGGTTATATGTTAGATATGCAAATGAGTTTGTAGTCTATTGTAATTGTTCTATTCTCAGACGCCAAATATCTGGGTTTAAATCTCGTGAAGGACATCACTGAGGCTATAACTGCATTTAATCTGAAATCCATGAGGCACTTCATCTTGAAAATCCAGTTAACATGGGAGGTAAATACCAGAGTGGTACGCCTCTACCCCAATATAACATGGTCCTCGGGAGCCAAAAATCCCTATCACATTATAGGTGAAACCCCATTACATCAGGGTAGCAGCGGCAGGGCTCCAGCAATGATTTAAAGAGCCTGGGGTTCTGGCTGCAGGGATCCCCGGGCCCTTTAAATTGTCACCCGAGTCCCACTGCCAGATCCCCGGGGTAGCGACAGAAGGGCTCTGACAGTGATTTAAAAGGGCCAGGGGCTCCCCACAGCAGCCGGAGCTCTGAGCCCTTTAAAGCGCCGCCGGAGCCCCGAGGTAGCAGTGGAAGGGTTCCAGTGGTGATTTACAGGGTCTGGGGCTCCCCGCACCAGCCGGAGCCCTGGGCCCTTTAAAGCGCCACCCGAGCCCTGCTGCCAGAGCCCCAGGGTTATTGCGCTATATGCAAACACATGTTATATCGGGTCGACTTATATCAGGCTAGAGGTGTGTGTGCCAGTACAAAACCCTAAGACAGAAATCTGAGCGTGTTTAAGCAGTGTGAAGAATGAATATTGCCTTAATTGGTGATTTCCTTGATATTTCATAAATTCAGATTTTTTAAGGCAAGAAGGGACCATTTTTATCATCAAGTCTGACCTCCATAACATAGCCAATAAAACCGCACTCAGTAATTTCAGCTTCAAGCCTGTAACTTCGAAGTGAGCTATAACATATTGTTTTAGAGAGATAACCACATAGATTCCTCTCATCTCATCCAAAAGATCTTCTTAGATGTAAATACTTCAACAGAGAATCCACTATATTACTAGTGATGGTTAATAACACTCACTATTACAATTTTCAGAGGGGTAGCCGTGTTAGTCTGGATCTGTAAAAGCAGCAAAGAATCCTGTGGCACCTTATAGACTAAAAGACGTTTTGGAGCATGAGCTTTCATGGGTGAATACCCACTTCATCAGATGCATGTAGTGGAAATTTCCAGGGGCAGGAATATATACGCAGGCAAGCTAGAGATAATGAGGTTAGTTCAATCAGGGAGGATGAGGCCTTGTTCTAGCAGTTGAGGTGTGAAAACCAAGGGAGGAGAAACTGGTTTTGTAGTTGGCAAGCCATTCCCAGTCTTTGTTTAATCCTGAGCTGATGGTGTCAAATTTGCAGATGAACTGAAGCTCAGCAGTTTCTCTTTGAAGTCTGGTCCTGAAGTTTTTTTGCTGCAGGATGGCCACCTTAAGGTCTGCTATAGTGTGGCCAGGGAGGTTGAAGTGTTCTCCTACACGTTTTTGTATATTGCCATTTCTAATATCTGATTTGTGTCCGTTTATCCTTTTCCGTAGCGACTGTCCAGTTTGGCAGATGTACATAGCGGAGGGGCATTGCTGGCATATATTACATTGGTGGACGTACAGGTGAATGAACCGGTGATGGTGTGGCTGATCTGGTTAGGTCCTGTGATGGTGTCGCTGGTGTAGATATGTGGGCAGAGTTGGCATCGAGGTTTGTTGCATGGATTGATTCCTGAGTGGGAGTTACTATGGTGCAGTGTGCAGGTACTGGTGAGAATATGTTTCAGGTTGGCAGGCTGCCTGCGGGCAAGGACTGGTCTGCCACCCAAGGCCTGTGAAAGTGTGGGATCGTTGTCCAGGATGGGTTGTAGATCTCTGATGATGCATTGGACGGGTTTTAGCTGGGGACTGTATGTGATGGCCAGTGGAGTCCTGTTGGTTTCTTTCTTGGGTTTGTCCTGCAGTAGAAGGCTTCTGGGTACACGTCTGGCTCTGTTGATCTGTTTCCTTATTTCCTCGTGCGGGTATTGTAGTTTTGAGAATGCTTGGTGGAGATTTTGTAGGTGTTGGTCTCTGTCTGAGGGGTTAGAGCAGATGCGACTGTACCTCAGTGCTTGGCTGTAGACAATAGATTGTGTGATGTGTCTGGGATGGAAGCTGGAGGCATGAAGGTAGGCATAGCGGTCGGTAGGTTTTCGACATAGGGTGGTGTTAATGTGACCATCACTTATTTGCACCGTGGTGTCTAGGAAGTGGACCTCCCGTGTAGATTGGTCCAGGCTGAGATTGATGGTGGGGTGGAAGCTGTTGAAATCGTGGTGGAATTTTTCCAGAGAGAGTCTCCTTCCCATGGGTCCAGATGATGAAGATGTCATCAATGTAGCGTAGGCAGAGAAGGGGAGTGGACGAGAGCCGAGGAAGCGTTGTTCCAGGTCAGCCATAAAAATATTGGCATATTGTGGGGCCATGCGGGTGCCCATAGCGGTGCCACTGATCTGGAGATATATATTGTCATCAAATTTGAAATAGTTGTGTGTGAGGATAAAGGCACAGAGCTCAGCAGCCAGTTGTGCTGTGGCATCATCAGGGATACTGTTCCTGACAGCTTGTATTCCATCTGTGTGTGGGATGTTCGTGTAGAGAGCCTCTACGTCCATGGTGGCCAGGATAGTGTTTTCTGAAAGGTCACCAATGCATTTTAGTTTCCTCAGGAAATCAGTGGTGTCACGGAGATAGCTGGGAGTGCTGATAGCATAGGGTCTGAGTAGAGAGTCCACATATCCAGACAGTCCTTCAGTGAGAGTGTCAATGCCCGAGATGATGGGGCATCCAGGATTTCCGGGTTTGTGGATCTTGGGTAGTAGATAGAATAACCCTGGTCGGGGCTCTAGGGGTATGTTGATTTGTTCTGGTGTTAGTGCAGGAAGTGTCCTGAGTAGATGTTGCAGTTTCTTAGTGTATTCCTCAGTGGGATGTGAAGGAAGTGGCCTGTAGAATTTGGTGTTGGAGAGTTGTCTGGCGGCCTCCTTCTGGTACTCAGACCTGTTCATGACGACAACAGCACCTCCTTTATAAGCCTCTTTGATGATAATGTCAGGGTGGTTTCTGAGGCTGTGGATGACATTGCATTCTGTACGACTTAGATTATGAAGCAAGTGATGTTGTTTTTCCACAATTTCTGCCTGTGCACGTCGGCGGAAGCACTCAATGTATAGGTCCAGACTGTCATTTCGACCCTCAGGAGGAGTCCATGTGGAGTTCTTCTTCTTGTGCTGTTGGCGGGAGGGTACCTGTGTATCAGTGCGCTGTTCAGTGTTGTCCTGAAAGTATTCTTTGAGTCGGAGACGGCGAAAGTAGGCTTCCAGATCGCCGCAGAACCGTATCATGTTGGTGGGGGTGGCAGGGCAGAAAGAGAGTCCCCGAGATAGGACAGACTTTTCTTCTGGGCTGAGTGTGTAGTTGGATAGATTGACGATATTGCTGGGTGGGTTGGGGGTACCATGGTTGTGGCCCCATGCGACAGGTAGGAGTTTAGACAGCTTACAGTCCTTTTTTCTTTGTAGAGAGGTGAAATAAGTAACGTAGATCTCCTGTCTTATTTTAGTGAAATCCGTTTGTATGGAAGTTTGGTTATTAATGAGAGTCTTCAGGTTGGAGAGCTCTTTTTTGATGTTTTCCTGTTTGCTGTATAGGATGCTGATCAGGTGGTTCCTCAGTTTCTTTGACAGAGTATGGCATAATCTCTCACTGTGGTCTGTGTAGTATGTAGATAGCAGTGGATTTTTTACCTTTAGTCCATTTGGTATGATATCCATCCGTTTGCATTTGGAAAGGAAGATGATATCTGTCCGTATTTCTGCAAGTTTCTTCATGAGGTTGATGGATTTCCACTCCATACGGCTAAATGCAGTGCCTTGCATGGTGTCAAGTATCAGACGGGTAGCCGTGTTAGTCTGGATCTGTAAAAGCAGCAAAGAATCCTGTGGCACCTTATAGACGAACAGATGTTTTGGAGCATGAGCTTTCATGGGTATAGGTCCACCAGTGTAATATACGCCATCATATGCCAGCAATGCCCCTCTGCTATGTACATCGGCCAAACTGGACAGTCGCTACAGAAATGGATAAACGGACACAAATCAGATATTAGGAATGGCAATATACAAAAACCTGTAGGAGAACACTTCAACCTCCCTGGCCACACTATAGCAGACCTTAAGGTGGCCATCCTGCAGCAAAAAAACTTCAGGACCAGACTTCAAAGAGAAACTGCTGAGCTTCAGTTCATCTGCAAATTTGACACCATCAGCTCAGGATTAAACAAAGACTGGGAATGGCTTGCCAACTACAAAACCAGTTTCTCCTCCCTTGGTTTTCACACCTCAACTGCTAGAACAAGGCCTCATCCTCCCTGATTGAACTAACCTCATTATCTCTAGCTTGCCTGCATATATATTCCTGCCCCTGGAAATTTCCACTACATGCATCTGATGAAGTGGGTATTCACCCACGAAAGCTCATGCTCCAAAACGTCTATTACAATTTTATGCCTTATGAATTTCTCCAACTTCATCTTCCAATCATCTTTCGCAATGGCGTTCATGGGATTTGGGGTTTAGCAATATTAACTGTAAGCAAATTTCTGTTTGAGTTTGAAGTAAAAAATTCAGACTTCACTAGGTTTGTAAATCAATTTTTTTCTTCCCACACTGCCTTAGGAAAACAGATACAGCGTAGAATTATGAAAAGCGCAAATAGGATCATTTCTAGTAAATGGCATTTCTTCATCCAGGTTCTTACAATGGCCTTCATCACCATATCATGATGGCTACTGACGAGTTACGGCCAATCTGGGCAAACAATTATATATATTCAACTTTATACTGGTAAGCAACTACCTATTGTGAACATGATTTGCTCTGATCTGCATTGACATGGTCCTCATTATGTCAGTTAATGAGACTTCATAATTGTTAAACAAACCTCCAATTAGAAATTGGAGAGTTGCACTGGTGGAAGAAGAGAAATTGGCTCAATGGAATTACTACAGTGATGATCTTAGCCCATTGTTTGTTTTTAAGTTAAATCCAATTTTTAAATGTTTTTAAAATATTACATTTAAAAATAATCAAACAGAGCAGGAGGGTGAAGTATAGAACAGCTACTTGTGTTCCATGCATGTCTAAGAGTGCAGTTAGGTTAAAAAAAATTCTACATTTGTAAGTTGCACTTTCACAATAAAGAGACTGCACTACATTACTTGTAATAGGTGAATTGAAAAATACTATTTCTCTTGCTTCCCTGGCCATCAATAATTTGCAAAATTGATCCATACCTTTTTAGCCTTGCTATCGGTATTCATTTGCATATCTTCTATTAATACAGAAGATGATGAAAGAGGGTAATTTCTTACCTGTTATAATTTAGTTTCTCCAAAGTCCTCTTATACCAGCACAGACAAATGGGTTTACTTCCCCCTGTCAGTAGGTGAAGACAGGAAAACAAGTTGTTGGTAATATGACCTCCCCTTTTAAGGGGCTTGCTAGCTGACGCCACTTAGTTATGAACTAAGCAGTTAACAACAATGGTCAAATTCACTGGCGTAACTCCACTCAAGCTAATGGAGTTGTGCCTGCCTATGCCACCAGTAATTTTTGATCAAAAGCTGAAAACTTCACTCAAAGTAAGCTATAACCACCACAAAAGTCAGGTGGGATTTCTAGGTTGGTATAGGAAGACTTGGAGAAACCAAACTAACAGAAATAATGCTTGCTGATGGATATCACCAAAGCAGGACATATTCAAATGGGAAGATATTAACAAATCTGATAAACAACAAGGATATCCATGTCCCCAAGTGCCCTATGTGAAAGCTTGTACAGGACCCTAGCTTCTATAAGTTCCTCTTTTTAAAAGTGTAAATGGAGGAAAAACAAATAAAACTGGGGGAATGCAAAGCATAATGATATTACCGGTTAACTCTTCTAGGGCATTTCTCTGGCTTTATATCCAATTCATAATGGTAGATATCAATTTTAGGAATGTCCATTTCAAAGAAGTTGGCCTGTAGTTTGATGGTTCTTCCAGAAGTACCAAAATCTGGTCGAGGAGGAGGTTTAAAGGCATATCCCTGTATTGGTGGTGGCAATGGTGGAGGAGGTGCAAGCACTGAAAGAGAGAAAAAAAAGCACAAAGTAAAATAACACCACAAAAATTGTCCACATTAGGTACATGCAATGAGAAGAGTAACACACGTAAGCTTCTATACTATTTTATAAATGCATTTTTAAACCTAGTCTTCACTCCTTGCTTTTTTTTAAAATATTGATTTAACAGATGAAAACCTATGTCCTGGGCCAGAAGCCATCAGACCCTGACTCACCTGTTCCCTAATTGATGTTAACTACTCCGTATACTTCCCAACTCTTTTTACTGAGGAAGGCCACAGGAGGTAGGTTAGCATTCTGTCCTTTTATAGGTGAGTTAACGCAGCACCTGGGAAGCTGAACAAGAACTTCTTTAAGAGCTGGAACTAGGACCCAGTTGCCTAATATGGAGGACTTAAAGCTCATTACTTGGCCACAATGCTCCTCACAAAATTACTATGCTAAGGGCTTGGCTACACTTGCAAGTTGCAGGGCAATAAAGGAGCCCTGGGCATACTAGCTCACTACCGGTCCACACTGGCAAGGCACGTAGAGTGCTCTGACTCCATGGCTACAGCCCTGCTGGTATTCCACCTTGCTGTACCCCCACTAGTGCGCTGTGGCGCCAGTGAAGATGAGGGGTCGCATTACTGGGCTCTGATCAGCCTCTGGAAACTTCCAACAATCCCCTTAAGTCAAGTGGCCACTCTTCTTATTGTTTTGAACTCGCTGTTGAAATGCGGATATGCCATTTGAAAGCTCCATTTCTGACAGTCAGCTGCTTATCTGCTCTGAGCCAGATAAGTGTGCTCCGAGACAGATTAGTGTGGAATGCTGTGTGCGAGAGAGAGGGGCAGGGGGGGTCTGCTGCTGTCTGAACTTACAAGACAGCATGCTGACATGCTCTCAGCCCCCCCAAAAACCCACTCTCTCCCCCCACATACACACAACACACTCCCTGTCACACTCCACCCCATCCACCCGCCATTTGAAAAGCACACTGCAGTTACTTGCATGCTGGGATAGCTGCCATAATGCACCGCTCCCAATGCTGCTGCAAGTGCCACAAATGTGGCCATGCCAGTAAGCAAGCAGCCGTCAGTGTGGACAGACTGCAGCACTTTCCATACTGCACTCTCCGAAGGTGGGTGTAACTCACAGCGCTCTACATCTGCAAGTGTAGCCATGCCCTAAGTCTTTAGTGCTTGGCTTCAGTATTCGCAAAATGGAGCTACTCCCAAATACTGAAGCCAAACACAAAGACCGAGCATTCTAAACTACATTAAAAATAGTAGTTAAGGTTGCAAAGGGTTCAAAAACAATAAATTCTGGCATTTCCTGACTTCTAACGTGACATTGAACAAGTCACTTATAAATCTAAACCTTTAAAAGGAGATTTAGTCACCTAAATCAGACAGTGTGCTGAGCGCAGCAATGCCTAAATACCTTTAAAAATCTGGGTGTCTTAAAGCAAAATTTTCAGGAGATAGCCACTATCTGCTCATTTTCTGGGTGTCAGATTTGAGGCTCAAAAGACCGAATTTTCAGAACCACAGAACACAATTCCTATTCGAGTTAGTGTAAATTGAGGTTACTCAGCACCTATGAAAAACAATTAGGTCACAGGTGTCTCCATCACTGAGGACCCAACATTAGCAAATTTTGGCCTTAATCTGTCTCTCAGCTCCTCAACTGTAAAATGGGAATAACAGTACTTTCCAACTTCATAGGAGTGTTATGAAGATTAATTAATTAATTGTTTGAGACACTAGATACTATGGTGATGAGCACAAAACAAAGCACAAGAAGTTTTCTTTTTAAATGTATTTAGGTGCAGCTTTTGAGGCCATATATACAGTCATGAGGACAAGAGGAAATGAAGCAGAGGTCCCTGTGAAAAAGATATGTGGTTCTGTAATCAAAAGTTTCATAATGAATCTATCTAGAGAGAGAGGGGCATAATTAAGATTACCCAGGCACAGAGAACATAATCCGTCACTCTACATTTGTGTAAGTTATTGTTTAATGAATTAGAAATAGCTTCTCTTTTTACTGTAGCATAAAAATGAAGACTAAAGACAAAATAAGAAAGGTCATTGCTTGAAGGAGATAAGTAATGTTTATCAAACAGCAGTTTTAGCCTGAGAAGCAGCTAACCTATATTTATTACATGAAAATAGATACAAATGGTTTAGCTTTACCATCAACAGATGGGAATTGACTTTTCTTTTGGGAAAAAAGTTTGAAAACCATTGATTTAAAGAAACTTTTTAGACTACTCCTTTAAATGAAGAATTTAAAATCAAGCCATCCTGTGCAAAATGCACTACAACAATCCAGTCTGGAGTTGACAGGAAACCCAGCCATAAGAAAGCCCTAATTTAAGTACTAAAGTAAGCCAACTTTGATTAATAAGGTATCAGTATACTGTCCTCAGTAAAAAGATTTATTATGTTTCTAATGAAAAAAACCACAGAAAACAAATTTGACCTTTCTACAATAGTTCATCTAGTCTATGGAAACCAAAAGATTCACACCTATCAATGTCAAAGTGCTGTAGTTTCTGTGAAAAAGGGAAGTGAGAGACACTAGTATAAAAGTGTTAGCTACATGGTCCATTTAAAAAGTCACAGGCAACTTCAAATTACATTATTCCACAAAAAACTGCTATAGAAAAAATGAACAACACACAAATTACAATCAACATTTAGGAATTCTACTCTAACCCAAAAGACAGACTTTATGTCGATCTTCGCCCACCATCCCCCAATTAAAATGGAAATCCTGGTGCAACCTTAACTGTGGTGGCAATACCACTCCATCAGAATATTGTTGTGCAACATTAGAGCCAGGAGTAGAGTTACTGGAACACAGTGGACTCATTTGGCCAAGAGGTTCCCAGTACACAGTGTCCTACAACAGGAGCTTCTTTTAAATTTTCAAAATGCTCTAAAATCCACATGTATACAGAGATTAGTACATCCTGACAACAGCTTTCAGAGGTGTGAACTCATCCACTCATCTTATTAGGTGTTCTCCTTCTCCCCACTCCGAAGTCTACCTTAGTCCTTGCTGTGGAATACTCATTTTCGAGACAATCTTGTACCTTAAATTTGTGTTTTTAAACCCAGAAAGTATAGAGTTATTTTACTTTAATTCCTTATGTCCTGATTTCCAGATGTTTAAATACTGGTGCCTTTGATGTTCGAGGCACTGCTGGCCAACCATAACTCTGCATTAACTGTGGTTTTTGGCAATAAATTACTCCAATTTCTATTTAGACATGCCCTTAGTTCAATTAGAAATGTTCCAAACTAGTTAGGCCTACGGATTTGTCTACACAACGAAATCTCTCTGAATAGTTATGGTGACAGATATTGCAATTTCCTCTAACACCCTCTTACTGAATTAAGTTAAACAGTATTCAGTTAATTATAAGTATTTTAGTTCAAGATATTAAAAATGCAAATGTTGATGTATTATTGTGGAATCGTATGCAACTTCTTTAAGGGGGAAGCAGGACTAATGTAAACCCTGGCAAGTGTTAGGAGTTTCAAAGAACTCTCTTAAAGCAAGATCAAATTCTCAGCTGAGTAGGTTTCCTAGGAAATACTTGGGAGGAAGGGAATGCAAATTATCCATCTCTGGATCTCTTTTTTGAAGCTGTGCCCCATGGAAAAACCCATTGTCCGCTAGCATCTGTTAGATGAGAAAAGACCATCTACACTAGGAAATTAGGTCAATATAACTATGTTGCTCAGGAATGTGAAAAATCCACATCCCTGAGCAATGCAGTTAACTAGCCTAACCCCAGGTATAGACAGTGCCAGGTTGATGGGAGAATCCTCCGGTTGACCTAGTGCCACCTCTTGGAGAGGCTGAGTACCTACACTGATGGGAGAAACCCTCCTGCTAGTACAGATAGTGTCTTCACTGTAGCAATGCAGCTGTGCTGCCGTAGCAGTTTATGTGCAGACAAGCCCCAAAACTTGAATGAGAAAAAGAAGGAACTCTCAGATTCCTGGGCATACTTGTTCTGAGCTAACAGCTATTATGAATTTGTGACAACAGAAAAAACCCTAGGTGTGGTCTGAAGGATTTTTCACCGGCCAGAGCCCTTATTGGAGTCAGGGAGTGATATCTGGAAATCTTATTTAAACATATGTGTAGATTCTTTTATTGTTTTTAATATGTTTTTTCTGTAATGTTTTTACTTTAAGAATAAATAAGAATGGCCATACTGGGTCAACGATCCCTCTAGCCCAGTATCTAGTGCTCCAGAGAGAATGAACATAACAGGTCAATTAGCAAGTGATCCATCCCTTTTCATTCAGTCCCAGCTTCTGGCAGTCAGAGGTTAAGGGACACCCAGAGATAGGGTGGCATCCCTGACCATCTTGACTGACCAGCCGTTGATTGACCTATCCTCTGTGAACTTATGTAATTAGTTTTTGAACCCACTTACACTTTTGGCATTCACAACATACCCTGGCAACGTGTTCCACAGATTGACTCTCTGCATTCTGTTTGTTTTAAACCTGTTGCCTATTAATTTCATTAGGTGACCCGCGGTTTTTGTGTTATGTGAAGAGGCAAAAAACACATTCTTATTCAGTTTCTCCACGCCATTCATGATTTTACAGACCTCTATCATATCCCCCCTTAGTCGTCTTTTTTTCCAAGTTGAATATTCGCAGTCTTTTTAATCTCTCCTCATACGGAAGCTGTTCCACACCCCTAATCATTTTTGTTGCCCTTCTCTGTACCTTTTCCAATTCTACTATATCTTTTTTAGATGGAGTGACCACACAGTACTCAGGGTGTGGACATATATAGTGGTATTATATTTTCTGTCTTATTATCGAGCCCCTTCCTAATGATTCCTAACATTGTTAGCTTTTTTGACTGCTGCTGCATATCGAGCAGATGTTTTCAGAAAGCCATCCATGACCAATCCCTTTCTTGAGTGGTAACAGCTAATTTAGACCCCATCATTTTGTATATATACACAATAGCTGGGATGAAGTTTTCCAATGTGCATTACTCTGCCTTTATCAACACTAAATTTCATGTGCCATTTTTGATGCCCAGCCACTCAGTTCTCTAAGATTCCTTTGTAACTTCACAGGCAGCTTTGGACTATCTATCTTGGGTAATTTTGTACTGTCTGCAAACTTTGCTACCTCAATATTTACTTTTTCCAGATTATTCATGAATATGTTGAACAGCACCGGTCCCAGTACAAATCCTTGAGGGAGCCCACTCTTCACTGTGACAACTGACCATTTATTCCTACCCTTTATTTCTATCTTTTAAGCAGTTACTGATCCATAAGAGGAACTTCCCTCTTATCTAAATTGCCTCCTTTCAATGAGGGACATTGTCAAAAGCGTTCTTGAGTCCAGTACGCTATCCACTGGCTCACTCTTTTTTAAAGTTTGCTAACCTCCTCAAAGAATTCTCAGAGAATTGTAAAAGGAAAATATGCCTCAAAGCTGATTGACTCTTCCCCAACATATCATGTTCATCAATGAAGCTGATAATTCTTTATTAAGATGATGTTAAAAAAAAGTGAACGGTACAGAGTTTAAGCATAGAAGTTTCTGGTTATCAGGAAATAACATACAGATTATCGAGGGTGCAAAGTTTGGTTTAAGATTTGGTGGCATAAGGAATACATAATCTGCAATATCCCCGATTGGAGGTAAAAGGTTGATGGGTCAAAGTACATTGAGATATGAGGATATGAAGTTCATAAAGTGGCTATGTTCCGGTGTGGAGTACAATAAGTGGATATGATGATGAGAATGGATTGACCCTCATTTGGTGAGATTTAATGTTCAGGGAGTTTATGGTTCCAGTTCATATGATCCAATGGAGAAAGTCTGTTGGTCCCTTTCTCGTAGTTGAAGAACGACATCACTCTGGCAATTAGCCTGGTATCGAAGATAGGCTTGGCAGCCTTTAATTGCCAGGTTGCCTCTGAAGCCTTTTTTAAAAATTGGCATATTAGTTATCTGACAGTCATCTGGTAAAGACACTGATTTAAGTGATAGGTGACATACCACAGTTCTTTCAAAACTGATGAGTGAATACCATCTGGCCCATGGTTTAATTCATCAATTTGTTCCAACAGCTTCTCTATTGACAACCCAATCTGGGACGGTTCCTCATATCTGTCACCTAAAAAGAATGGCTCAGGTGGGGGAATCTCCCTCACAACCTTTGTAGTGAAGACACATGCAAAGAATTCATTTAGCTTCTTCACAACAGCCTTGTCTTCCTTGAGTGCTCCTTTAGTACCTCAATTCACCAGTGGCCCCATTGATTGTTTGGCAGGCTTCCTGCTTCTGATGTACTTTAAAACAAACAAAACAAATACCCTGCTGTTAATTTATGTCTTTTGCTAACTGCTCTTCAAATTCTTTTGGGTCTGCTTAACTACACTTGTACACTTGACTAGAAAGGAATATAAATTCTGGCAATTTTCCTCACTAGGATTTAACTTTCAATTTTTGAAATGTCTTTTTGCCTTTAACTGCCTTTTACTTTGTTGTTTAGCCATGACGGCATTTTTTGGTTCTCATACTGCTTTTATTTTGTTTATTGTACACATATAGCTTAGGTCTCTATTATGATGATTTTAAAAAGTTTCCACGCAACTTGCAGGCAGTTCACTCTTGTGACTGTTTCTTTTTATTCCCATTTAACCAGCCGCCTCACTTTTGTGTAGCTCCCCTCTTTAAGTTAAATGCTCCCGCGGTGGGTGCCTTGGCATTCCCCAAACCCCCAGTAAGGATGTTAAATTTAATTACATTATGATCACTGTTACCAAGCAGTTCAGTTATTTCACCTCTTGGTGATTCTGTGTGCCACTTAAGACTAAGTCAAGAATAAATAATTTAATCTCCTTTTCTCAGTTACAGGCCTAGTTGCTCCAAGAAGCAGTCAGTAATGGCGTATGGAAATTGTTTCTCTCCATCCCTTCCTGAGGTGACATGTATCCAGTCAATACGAGGATAGTTGAAAAGACGGTTACTCACCTTTGTAACTGTTGTTCTTCGAGATGTGTTGCTCACATCCATTCCAGTTAGGTGTGCGCGCCACGCGTGCACGTTCGTCGGAAACTTTTTTACCCTAGCAACTCCAGTGGGCCGGCAGGTCGCCCCCTGGAGTGGCGCCGCCATGGCGCTCGATATATGCCTTTGCCGGCCCACCCGCTCCTCAGTTCCTTCTTACCGCCGTGTCGGTCGTTGGAACTGTGGAGCGCGGCATAGCTGTCCTCCACGTCCCTAGCTCTCCTTGTTAACTATCGTTATTGTTACAGTTGTTAGTTAGATCGTTAAGTGTAGTTAGTTAAGTAATTAGGTGTAAATAGTATTGTAGATAGTTGTTCGCCAGGGGCTGTAGCCCTTCCCGTCACCCGGCACCGGGCTCATGCCTGGTTCGCCGGGCTTTAAGCAGTGTGCGGCCTGTAAGAAGCCTATGCCTACCAGCGACCCCCACGACGCGTGCCTGAAGTGCCTGGGGGAATCGCACAGATCGGACAAGTGCCGCATCTGCAAGGCTTTTAAGCCCAGGACAAAAAAGGAGAGAGACCAAAGACTCAGGACTCTCCTCATGGAGGCAGCACTTGACCCGGCGGCTTCGCAGGCCGTGATCTCGGCGCCGGCACCGGATCGCACCGGCACGACTCCCCGGCACCGACCTTCTCTGGCAACGGGTGCAGAGGCAAGACCGTCAGCGTCTGCTACTCCAGCCAGGCAGACCCGATTGGAGCGCCCGGCATCGACATCGGCCGCGGCGCCACCGGCACCGTCGACTCCGGGCCCGGTGGGTCCGTCGAGTCCGGTGCCGCCAAGCTCCCCCATAAGATCTGGGGTTGAGCTATTGGTCCCATCCACGCCGGAGACCTTTGCCTCGGCACGGGACCTTATCGCCCTAACGGAGTCTACTCAGCTGCCACCCCCGGTAACTCCGGTGCGGGTCGCATCTAGAGGCAAGCCCATGATGTCGGCACCGTCTCGGGACTCGCGCTCGCGATCCAGGTCCCGACGCCACGGTCGATCAAGATCCCACCACCGCTCGCAGTCCCGGCACCGCTCCCCTCGGCGGTACCGGTCGCACTCGCGGCACCGATCGACCTCCAGACGGTCGCGGTCTGACTCCAGCCGCCGATACCGGCTCCGTGACTCCAGGAGCCAGTCCCGCCGTCACTCACCGCGCCGGTCGACCTCCCGGCACCGAGCTGGTGGCAGGTCCCGGTCGACCTCCCGGCACCGCGTCGGTGGCAGGTCCCGGTCCCGATCCCGGCACCGAAGCAGCGGCCGGTACCGGTCCAGATCCCGGCACTGAGACAGAACCCGGTCCCGATCCCGGCACCACTATGACTCCCGGTACCGATCCCCGGCACCGAGAAGATCTTCGGTGCCGACCCGCGCAGACCCTTACCAGCCGGGGTCGGCCCCGCCATGGCCTTCTAGGCAGCCGTCGGTGTCTTCACAGACAGACAGCGTGTATGCGCTGGGCACCGACAGGCAGGCGGCACTATTCCAAGACCCTCCGCAACAGGACCAAGGTCCGCAGCAGTGGGGGTTTTGGACCCCCTGGGCATACCATCAAGCCCAGGGCCCCCAACAGCTTCCTGCTAGGCCTGCGACGGCGGAGCACAGGGTGCCGGAAGCTTCGTTGTCTCGCCCCCCTCCCTCCCCGGATGGAGAGGAAGGATCCAAGCAGCAAGACTCTGCTCTGGCTCCTGAGACAGAGGCGAGGGCCGAGGGAGACCCCCCATTGGACACTTTCTTGCCGGGGGTCTCCTCATCCTCCTCCCCTGATGAAGCGGTGGCTGGCACCTCCTCCAGTAGCCCTCCCCCGCTGGATCTCAGGGCGCACCAAGACCTCCTTAGGCGAGTGGCTCAGAATCTGAGCCTGCAAGCCGAGGAGGTCTCTGAGATCGAGGACCCGATCGTCACCATCCTCTCGTCTGATGCTCCCACCAGGGTCGCCCTACCCTTCATTAGGACGATCCAGGCCAACGCCAATACAATCTGGCAGTCACCGGCCTCCATCCCCCCTACGGCGAGGGGCGTCGAGAGGAAGTACATGGCCCCTCCAAGGGCTACGAGTACCTCCATGTCCACCCGACACCGTGTTCCCTGGTGGTGCAGTCGGTGAACGAGAGGGAGCGTCATGGGCAGGAAGCTCCAGCCCCCAAATCCAAGGAGGCCAGACGTATGGACCTCCTTGGACGCAAAGTCTACTCGGCTGGGGCCCTGCAGCTCAGGGTTTCGAACCAACAAGCCCTGCTCAGCAGATACGCGTTTAACTCGTGGGTGGCAGCGGACAAATTCAAAGAGCTGCTGCCACAAGACGCCCGCCAAGAATTTGCGGCCATTCTGGACGAGGGCAAGAAGGTTGCACGAACCTCGTTGCAAGCTTCTTTAGACGCTGCAGACTCGGCAGCCCGCACCCTCGCCTCGGGGGTAACGATGCGCCGTATCTCCTGGCTGCAGGTCTCTGGCCTTCCACCGGAGCTCCAATATACCATCCAGGACCTCCCGTTCGAAGGCCAGGGCCTGTTTTCGGAAAAGACAGACCCCAGACTTAAGAGTCTCAAAGACAATCGGGTCATTATGCGCTCCCTAGGGATGCACACGCCGGGAACGCAGCGCAGACCCTTCCGGCCACAGCAGCAGCAGCAGCGCAGGCCATACCCCCAGTTCCGCCAACGGCAGGACCTCAATAGGCGTCGTGGCAGGAATGGAAGGTGTAGGCATTCGGGGAACCAAGGGGGGCAGAATCAAAGCTCCTCTAAGCCCCCGCCTGGACCCAAGCCTTCGTTTTGAAGATGCGCCCGAGGGCGCAGTAACAGTTTCCCCCACGGATCCTTCCCCCGTTTTCCAACTGCCTTTCGTTTTTCCTTCAGGCGTGGACCCAAATAACATCGGACCGCTGGGTCTTGCGTACGGTGCAGACGGGATACCGCCTGCAGTTTATATCGTTTCCTCCTTCCCGCCCCCCTTCCTCGTCCCTCTTCAGGGACCCCTCTCACGAGCAATTCCTTCGACAGGAGGTACAGACGCTCCTCAACAAAGGAGCTATAGAGGCGGTTCCGGAAAACGAGAAAGGCAAGGGGTTTTATTCCCGCTACTTTCTGATCCCCAAGGCCAAGGGAGGCCTCAGGCCTATCCTCGACCTGCGAGAGCTCAACAAATACCTAGCGAAGTTGAAGTTCCGCATGGTATCCCTGGGGACCATTATCCCATCCCTGGATCCGGGAGACTGGTACGCCGCCCTCGACATGCAGGACGCTTATTTTCACATCGCCATTTGGCCACACCACAGACGTTTCCTTCGATTCGTGGTGGGCCCCCTTCACTACCAATTTGCAGTCCTCCCATTTGGCCTTTCTACGGCCCCGAGGGTATTTACAAAATGCATGGCAGTCGTTGTGGCACATCTTCGGCGCAGTCGTATCCACGTGTTCCCTTACCTAGACGATTGGTTAATTCGGGGCACATCAGAACTACAGGTTTGCAGCCACGTCCGCGTGATCACCGGCCTGTTTGCTACCTTGGGCCTCATGATCAACATGGACAAGTCCACCCTGATCCCCACGCAGAGGGTGGAGTTCATCGGGGCCGTCCTGGACTCCACCGTGGCCAGGGCTCTTCTGCCGTTGCCGAGGTTCCAGGCATTGTCGGCGATCGTTCAGCGTTTGCGGGCAGCCCCCTTGACATCAGTACGGACATGTCTAACCCTGTTAGGCCACATGGCAGCATGCACATTTGTGACCGGTTACGCTCGGCTCCGCATGAGGCCCCTCCAGTTGTGGCTCATCGAACATTACCGGCCGGCAAGGCAGCCGCTAGACATGCTGATCACAATCCCCCAGGGGGTGTTAGATTCTCTCGGCTGGTGGTTAGACCAGTCCGTAGTGTGTGCAGGGCTCCCTTTCCACCCACCTCAGCCCTCGGTGTCCCTGACAACGGATGCCTCAGATCTCGGCTGGGGGGCCCACCTGGGAACCCTGAGAACACAGGGCCTGTGGTCCCCGCAGGAGGTGAAGATGCACATCAACATGCGGGAGTTGAGAGCGGTCCGCCTTGCTTGTCAAACGTTCTGTCACCAGCTTCAAGGTCGTTGTGTCGCGGTGTTTACCGACAACACGACGACCATGTACTATATCAACAAGCAGGGCGGCACCAGATCCTCTCCCCTATGTCACGAGGCGATGCGACTCTGGGACTTTTGTGTAGCCCACTCCATTCGCCTCACGGCTTCCTTCCTCCCCGGAGTACGGAACACGCTGGCAGATCGCCTGAGCAGATCCTTCCTATCACACGAGTGGTCCCTTCGCCCGGACGTCGCCCTCTCCATCTTCCAGAGGTGGGGTTATCCCCGTGTGGACCTCTTCGCGTCCGGGTGGAACAAGAAGTGCCAGGCGTTCTGCTCCTTTCAGGGCAGGGAGCCCGGGTCTATAGCAGATGCCTTCCTTATTCCGTGGTCGACCCACTTGTACTACGCGTTTCCCCCGTTCCCACTGGTCCACAGGGTCCTTCTGAAGGTGCACAGGGACAGGGCTCGCGTGATCATGGTAGCCCCGGCGTGGCCCAGGCAACATTGGTACCCCATGCTGCTGGACCTGGCCATAGCCGACCCAGTTCCCCTGCCCCTTCACCCGGACCTGATCACCCAGGAACACGGGACTCTCTGTCACCCAGACCTGCAGTCGCTGCACCTAGCGGCGTGGTTCCTGCGTGGCTGACCGGTTCTGAACTGTGCTGCTCCACCCCGGTACGGGAGGTTCTCTTGGGCAGCAGGAAGCCTTCCACTAGAGCGACATACTCGGCCAAGTGGAAGCGTTTCTCCTGTTGGTGCGTGGAGAAAGGTCTCCGCCCTATGGAAGTTTCGGTGGCCAATATCTTAGACTATGTTTGGTCCCTCAAACAACAGGGTCTGGCGATATCGCCGTTGCGGGTCCACCTGGCAGCTATCTCCACCTTTCACCCCGGTGGGGATGGCCGCTCCGTTTTTTCTCACCCGACGGTGTCTAGATTCCTGAAGGGGCTGGAACGTTTATACCCTAACGTCCGACTCCCTGCTCCAACCTGGGATCTTAACCTAGTGTTGTCTCGGCTCATGGGGCCCCCCTTTCCAGTCAATATGAGGATAGTTGAAATCCCCATTATTACTGAGTTTTCTGTTTTTGAAGCCTTTCTAATCGCCCTGAGCATTTCATAAACACCATCCTACTCATATAGTCAGCACTATATTCCTACTGCTATATTCTTATTATTTAAGCATGGAATTTCTATTCATACAGATTCCACGGTACTGTTTGATTCATTTAAGGTTTTAACTATATTTGTCTCTATTCTTTCTTTCACATATAGAGCCACACCCCCAAGAGTGCCAGCTACTCCGTCATTC
This sequence comes from Gopherus flavomarginatus, assembly GCF_025201925.1. Taxonomy (NCBI): domain Eukaryota; kingdom Metazoa; phylum Chordata; order Testudines; family Testudinidae; genus Gopherus; species Gopherus flavomarginatus. Next base: position 292,026,191 of record NC_066618.1, read on the forward strand.
CTATATATTTCGTACTGTAGTATTACTATGTCCCACTGATTATCAGGTTTCTGTGATGCCTATCATCTCAATACCAGGCACTTAAGTTCACCCCTCTTAGTATTTAGACTTCTTGCATTTGTATACAAGCATTTTCAAATTTGTCAATATCTGTCTGCCTTCATGTGATGTCACTGAACGGGACTCTTTTTTGTTTGCTTTTTTCTCTTCAGTTCCTACACTGTACTTTATATCCCAGGAAAACAGAGAGGACAGAAGTTGATAGAGTAACCCTGTTAATAAATCCTCCCTAAGAGACGTGCCTGTCCAAACTCTGTGCTCCTTCGAATCTGTTGGCTTTCCCCCAGCTTAGTTTAAAAACTCCTCTATGACCTTTTTAACTGCACATGCCAGCAACCTGGTTCTGTTTTGGTTTAGGTGGAGCCTCTCTTTCATGTATAGGGTCCTCCTTTCGCAAAATGTTCCCCACTTCCTAATAAAACTAAATCCCTCCTCCCGACACCATCACCTCATCCACACATTGAGACCCTGAAGTTCTACCTGCGTAATCAGCCTTGTGTGTGGAACTGGGAGCATTTCACAGAATGTCACCATGGAGGCCCTGGACTTTAATCTCTTACCTAGCAGCCTAAATTTGGCCTCCTGGATGTTTCTCCTACCTTTCCCTACATCACTGGTACCTATGTTTACAACAACTACTGGCTCCACCCCAGCATCGCACCCAAGTCGGTCTAGATGTCATGAGAGGTCTGCCACCTTCACACTCGATAGGCAATTCACCATGTGGTTCTCCTGGTCATCAAAAATCCATCTACATTTCTAACAACTGACTCTCACATTACTATTACCTGTCTCTTCTTAATAACAGGGTATCACTTATCACCTGGATAGGTATCATCGGTTTGAGAGGATACCATGACATCATCTGGAAGGCGGGTTCAACTATAGGATTGTTTTCCTCCACTGCGACTTGAGGTTCTCCTTCCTCAAGACTTCCATCCTCCTCAACAGCACAGAGGCTGTCAGACTGAGGATAGGATCGCTCTACTATGTCCTGGAAAGTCTCAGTTTTGTACCTCCCTGTCTCCCTTACTTCTTCCAGTTCACTCTGGTCTCAAGAGCCTGAACTCAGTCTCTGACGACCATGAGCTGCTTGCACCAAATGCACACATATGCCACCTGCCCACAAGGCAGGTAATGATACACGTGCTGACTTAGAAAGAGCTGTGTGGTCATGTACAGCTGTGGCATTTACCCTCTCGATAGTGTTTGAAAAGAAAGCAAAGCAGCAGAACCAGCCTGTTTAGGCAGTCTGACTTTGCTGTGGAATTCACAGTGTAGACAGGAAACTGTGCAATCTGGGAATACCGGTCAGGAAGGAGAGAGATGCATGTCTCCACACAGGAAAGGTGATGGCTAGGGAGCCAGAAACTTAAGAGTGGGTGCCCTTGTCGCTGAGGGTGCTTTCCCCTGAGGGGGAAAACACATATGCAGTTGCCTTCAACTGTCACAGTTTTACCAGGATAATTATGCTGGTAAATTTCCAAGTATAGACATGCCCGAACTTGTATTTAATAGTTAGATGATGTTTTCTCAGTTTGTAAAGGAAATTTTAGAGTTTGGTTAGCAAGATCTGGGTGAGTGGGTTGGGTTACTTAGTGACCTTATTTAATATTTTAATGTCCAAATTTTCTATCAAGGGACGAAACAATTTTAGGAACCTTCAAAATAAAGTTTCTTTATGCAGTGAAAGGTCTTGCTATCTGGACTGTATTAATTTTCTCAGCCAATAGAGCAGAGGCATCTCCTATGGAAGAGCAGTGCGGATGTCTCCATATACATGCAGCAATATCTAGGGTGTAGCAGCTACCTTCAATGTCATTTCAACAAAGAAGTCTTTTAAGCTGCTGCAGCTGCAAAAAAATTCTAGCAGTGTTCTTTTCATATTTAGTTCTGAAGTTTAATTTTTGCTTATTTGAGATAATAAAAGTGAACTAAACAAGTTGCCTATGTTGCTGTAAGAGAACTTGGAGAAACCAAACTAAGAGCATGTCTAGACTAGAATAAGGAGATGTAGGTAACAAAGACAGACCCAATTTCACTCCAGTAGGTGCATCTTTATCTGTCTAACCTTTCTATGCTATTTGAAACATAGATGTTTTCTTTCCCAACTTGCTGCCAGATCAGACTTATCGTACATCCTCTCATTTGCTACATCAAGGCAGGATGATAACCAACAAAAATCTTATTTTAGTACCTTCAGAGGTTCTCCCCTGCCCAGCAAATTTCCCTGTCTACTCCACTAGAGTAATCACCTCCTTCTGGATTAAAGTGAGAGGAGGGCAAGACTTAGAGGGCAAACTGTGCAGAGCAGCCAACTGGCCCATCCCAGTCACGCCCTGAGCATACTATCTGGACAGGACTGCATAAGATAAGCTTTCGGATGGCAAGTGCTTAAGGGAGTTCTTTCTGTGCAGTCTTAGGTCTATTTTGTCTAAGTTAAAGAATGGAGAGAGTTGTTTTACCTCTTTTATTGTTCAGATTGATCAGCTGTCTCCTCACCCATATCCACTCTCCTTCCTAACTGCCAATCCCGTCCAAACCTTATCAATTCATTTCGTGTGATGGGTTTGGTCACTGCTAGACAACCATTTCTGTGCAGTGGTGAGCCACACAACAAAAACAGTTCTCTTACCTATTAATTGTTCTTCCTGGTATAATGAAACCTGGGCAGACACCCTGGATTGGTCACCACCTGCTTGAGTGACAGATGCAGACAACATACTCATGATCTCCAGGTGAGAAACCAGTGATCACTTGAAGTTATATATGGAAAATGCACTCCAATTAAAACTGATCGATTTGTCAGAAAACTGATGAGTCTAGCATAGCAGTTCTCTAGCTCTCATTCTCTGGAGTGCTTCATAAGGGTCTGTGAGACTGCATGTCCATCTCTCCTCTCAGCACCTCACCCCCTCAAACTGGTTCTCAAAATGTTTCATTAACTACCTGGAAAGGTTCCATGATGGACCTTTTTAAAGATTCATTGACCAACTCAGTAACACGACCAGACATCTGACAGCGATTTTTGATGTCAACATCTCCAAAACAATTTAAAAAAACATAGCTGATAAAAAGTCATCCTCCTGCTCGTTTTTCTCATCTGTTTAACCTCTCCATTGGCTTCTCATTTTCTACCACACCAAGTTTAAGCTTCTTGACCTCACCTTAAGGCATCTTACAATTTGTCTTCTCTAGTTATCTGCTCTTGTGTCTTAAATTTCACCCCTTCACTGCACCAGTGATGAAAGCCACAACCACCACTTGTTCACATCGCCCACAAGAGTCTCTATGTATTCTTCCACCTTGCCCTTCATGCATGGAGCTCCTTTCCTATAAAGCTACCATACCCTCCTCCTTCAAAACTTCCCTCATTTCTATCATGATGCCTACAGGAAATCATACAATAAACAAGGAGCCAGTGGGAATTACTGATATTTATACAGAGATTATTTAAATGTTAAATTATTCAGACAGTCAAGTTATGAACATAATGAGTCAATGTAAAACAATTATTTTTAATTTATCTTTTTTCCTTCTACCCAGCACTTCTCTCCTATTGGTTTGTTTGCTGAATCTTGTTTCAAGCCCAATGGTAAACTCTTTTGGGACAGAGAGCGTCCCTTACTTTGTATAGTGCCTAGCCTAAAGGAGCACCAATTTTGACTGGAGACTTTGAATGCGAATACAATACAAATAGTGTCTGGGTAACTCCACAATCCCACAGAACATGCATACGTGAACATAAGACAAAGATGTAAACATAAATACAGGTTCAAATTGATGTCTGTCTTACACAACACTGCAAGTCTTAGTAGCTGCTGCGTAGCAGAGTTCTCCTTATCATTGATAAAATGTCACAGGTCTTTTTCCTATCTTTCTCTAACAGTCCTTAACAGAAGACTAATGCTACAAAACACCAGGCTGTACTTCTTAGAGAACAGTTTTAAAATACTCAGGCCCATGAAGACTATTTCTAATAAAGAAAAAGGTTTTGTTAAATGCCATTTTCTTGTATAAAAATACTGGTATTTGTCACAACCAGTATTTGACTATCTAACTCAAATTAAGGTGAATAAATTTAACAATACAGTTTAGATACACTGCTACCTCGATATAACGTCACCCGATAAAACACAAATTTGGATATAACACGGTAAAGCAGTGCTCCGGGGGGGCGGGGGGCGCACTCGGGTGGATCAAGGCAAGTTCAATATAACACGGTTTCACCTATAACGCGGCTCCCAAGGACACCGTTATATCGAGGCAGGGTGTACTAGAATCTGAACACTCAGGTACATCACTCATGAAAAGTTATACAGAGAGTTGGTTGTAGAAAGCAAATATAGGAATGAGTGTAGATTGTCCCTCCATAATTGAACATTTAGGGTAGATTGTCCATTTGGAAAATACAATCCACGAGGAAACTATTTCAGTTACTTTCCCACTACCCTCTCTGTTCATTCCAACTGAAGCATCTGGCATTGGCTACTGTCAGAAGAGAGGATACTGGGCAAGATGGACCTTCCCCTTTATCACAGCATATATCCTAAAATAATTTCCAATCTTGATCTAAAAATTGCCAGTGATGGAGAATCCATCCATTGGTAAATTGTATCAATGGTTAATTACTTGCACTGTTAAAAAAAATAGGCCTCATTTTGTTTGAATTTGTCCATCTTCAACTTCCAGCCATTTGACCACATTAATACCTTTCTCTGCAAGATTTAAGAGCCAATCATCAAATATTTGCTCCCCATGTAGTTAAACTCCCCATGCAGTTAAGATCAAGTCACTCCTTAACCTTCTCTACATTAAACTAAATAGATTGAACTCATCAATTCTATACTAAATGGCAGGTTTTTTAATCCTTTATTCATTCTTGTGGCTTTTCTCTGAACCATCTCCAATTTATTAACATCATTCTTGAATAGTGGACATCAAAACTGGACACAGTATTCCAGCAGCAGTCATGCCAGTGTGAAATACAGAGGTAAAATAACTTCTCTACTCCTATCTGAGATACTTCCGTTTATAAACGCCCAGTACTGCATTAGCCCTTTTAGATACAGCATCACACTGGGAGCGGATGTTCAGCTGATTATCCAACATGACTTCCAGATTTGCTTTCCAGATGCGAGAAATGAGGGAGGTGGGGAGCTCCCTTTTATGGACAGCCAGCCAGCCATAAAACCCCTCCTCGCCCACAGACAACCTGCCAACCTGAAGCATATTCTCACCAGTAACTGCACACCGCACCATAGTAACTCTAGCTCAAGAACCAATCCATGCAACAAACTTGATGCCAACTCTGCCCACATACCTACACCAGCGACACCATCACTGGACCTAACCAGATCAGCCACACCATCACCGGTTCATTCACCTGCATGTCCACCAATGTAATATACGCCATCATATGCCAGCAATGCCCCTCTGCTATGTACATCGGCCAAACTGGACAGTCTCTACAGAAAAGGATAAACGGACACAAATCAGATATTAGGAATGGCAATATACAAAAACCTGTAGGAGAAAACTTCAACCTCCCTGGCCACACAATAGCAGATCTTAAGGTGGCCATCCTGCAGCAAAAAAACTTCAGGACCAGACTTCAAAGAGAAACTGCTGAGCTTCAGTTCATCTGCAAATTTGACACCATCAGCTCAGGATTAAACAAAGACTGGGAATGGCTTGCCAACTACAAAACCAAATTTCTCCTCCCTTGGTTTTCACACCTCAACTGCTAGAACAGGGTCTCGTCCTCCCTGATTGAACTAACCTCGTTATTTCTAGCTTGCTTCCAGCTTGCATATATATATACCTGCCCCCCGAAATTTCCACTACATGCCTCTGACGAAGTGGGTATTCACCCACGAAAGCTCATGCTCCAAAACGTCTTTTAGTCTATAAGGTGCCACAGGATTCTTTGCTGCCTTTATAAAATCCCTGTTAGTAGCTGTTCTCTACTTGCTTTACCTGTAAAGGGTTTAAAACATCCATAGGTAAAACGAAGGGAGTGGGCACCTGACCAAAAGAGCCAATGGGAAGGCTAGAACTTCTTAAAATTGGAGGGAAAAAAGTTTCCCTTTATCTGGCTGTGTTGTTCTCTGGAGAGAGAGGATGGAGGAAAGATAGGGCTGGAAGTATGTTGTAAATGCTTGGGCCAGGTATGAAAATCATCAGATCATGGAGGGATAGCTCAGTGGTTTGAGCACTGGTCTGCTAAACCCAAGGTTGTAAGTTCAATCCTTGATGAGGCCACTTAGGGATCTGGGGCAAAAATCAGTACTTGGTCCTGCTAGTGAAGGCAGGGGGCAGGACTCAATGACTTTTCAAGGCCCCTTCCAGTTCTAAGAGATAGGTATATCTCCTATTATTATATTATACTCATTTTAAACCCCAGATACGCATGTAGATCAGGAAATGTCTAGGAAGACATAATTAGGTTTCTCTCATTTCTTTATGGCTTGTGGACTCCTCTGTGCTAACTCAAGATGCTTTTGTTTTGCTTGTAACCTTTAAACTGGACCTCAAGAAGCTATCTTGATGCTTAATCTTTGTAATTTTTTTTAAACCTAGCAAAAAGCCTAAATTCCAGATGTATTCTCTCTTTTTGTTCTTAATCAAATTTACTTTTTTTTTTTTTTTTTTTAAAAAGAACAGGATTGGATTTGTCTGTCCCTATGAGGTTTGTGCATATGTTGTTTAATTAGCTGGTGGCAACAGCTGGTTTCCTTTGTTTTCTTTCTCAGCTCTTCCATGAAGGGGACGTGAAAGGGCTTGAGGGTACCCTACAGGAAGGAAATCCCAAGTGCACCCTCCTGGGTTCCAAAAGGGATTTTTTGCAATTCGGTGGTGGCAGCATCTACCCATCCAAGGTCAGAGAAAAGCTGTAACCTTGGGAGTTTAATACAAGCCTGGAGTGGCCAGTATTAATTTTTAGAATCAAAGTGCCAGAGTTGGGAATCAGTCTTGACAACAGAATAGAGTCCGCCATCCTGTATGTATGGCCTACATTCTTTATTCCTAGATTAACTCATTTATATGTACCTGTATGAAAATGCATAGTTTGCTTGAGCCTAGCTTATCAAGTGATCTAGATTTCTCCGTATTAGTGACCTATTCTCTTAATTATTTACCACCGTCAATTTGTGTGTCATTTTTATGGTTCCCTATTTACAATAATATTTTTAGACCTGTCAGTTTTTAATCCATGTAATGTGTACCAGGTATCATTCTGGTTTTTTAATCAAAATGTCATGCAGTACCCAGTAAAATACCTTTCAGAGCTGTAAATATAGATCAACACTATTACTTTTATCAACCAAACTTGTAGTCTCACCAAAAGAGATAAAATTAGACAAAAGCTATTTTCCATAAACTCATGTTGATTGGCATTAATTACAGTCCTTTAATTCTTTATTGAATTAGTCCCATATCAGCTGTTCCATTATTTTATCCAGGATCGACTGATTGCAGGCTGACTAGCCTATAGTTATCCAGGTCATTTCCTTGCCCTTTTTAAATATTAACATATTAGCTTTGTAGGCAAGGGATGGAAAGCAGGATTTGATTGGCAATAGAGATCATGATGGATTGTGGCCAGGCAGCAGTGGCTGGAGGACATAATGATGGCCAGAGAGGGGAACTGATGAGGAGGACTGGGCTGGGATCATAGTAGGGAGCAAGGAAGTACGACAGGCTGTAAGGAGAAGAGGAGGCAAGGCAGAGAGTCAAGGAGACAGAGGTCCGTGTTTCAGGAGAAAACAGAAGATGACAAATTAGCAACCCTTTGCCTTTCCCAGACTACAAACCTTCTGTGACTTGTTAGAAGGTATGTCTACACTACAAGGGCTACAGTGACACAGCTATAGCATTGCAGCTAAGCCATTGTGGCATAAACACTCTCTACAGTGACAGAAGAGTTTTTTCCATTGCTGTTGTAAATAAACCTATTTGAGAGGCAACAGCAGCTAGGACAAAAAATAAATCTGACAGCCTAGCTGCACGTACAATGGGGGTTAGGTCAACTTAACTACACTGCACAAAGCATGAAAATTTTCATGGGCCTGTAGCTAGATTGGTCTATGTTTTAGGTGTAGAGCAGACTTCAGAGCTATAGCAAGGGGAAAAGGCAGCAAAATACTAGTGCTTCCCCATGCCTTTTCCTCCAAAAAGTTTGCTCTTTTCCTCAACACTCCCACCTGAATACACTACTCACAGCACACTGGTCCATTCACCATGGGTAGGCAGGTCACATACATGCTTATCTCCCTGCCTTCCGGCCAGTGCTGCTGAAGTGGGGTAGATTGGCTAAAGAACAGCTCTTGCAGTGCAGGAAGAGGCGGTAAGGGAAAGAACTTATTTCCCTACTTTCAAAAGTTTGTTGGCTAAAGAAAGGGTTATTGTGTTAAAATATAGAGATTAATTCAATCATGGAAGTGTGAAATAAAAGGAATTTTAATCTTGTTTTAAATGCAATTCTCAATGCCACCTTAATTACAAAATTGCTACACTGTTAGATTAAATTGGATCAATGATTAAAGTTTTCAAACCTCACCAAAACAAGAGGGTAGGTGCTTATTAGATCCCCCATACACTCTATTCATTTGCTACTTCGTTTGAGAAGAGGAAGAAAATGTACATTAGCCTGTTTGTTATCTCTGGCCATGATAGTTTATTCACTTTTTTCTTTACCTTAAAAACAATCTTTTTTTTGGGGGGGGGGGGCGGGGGGGAGCATGGATTAAGGCCCAGTTTTTTTTAAAGGTATAAGTGTTGTTGCACTCAATGTAGCAATGCTTAGCTGACTTTGGTGCCTAAGTCACTTCTGAAAATGAGACATAAGCATTGCAACGCTGAGTGCAGGAGTGCCCACACACCCAAAACTAGGCCTAAAACAACAAGCAAATTAGCCACCTGTGACAGATTTGATTTTTGTGGGAACAAAAAAAAATAATCAGGATTAAAGCAAAATTTTCTATATCTATAAGGACCAACTGTTTCTTTCTCTGTTCAGAATGTGCTACTCCACATTCTATAAGATGGAAGAATCAAGTATATTAGTTTTGTTAGAACAAAATCCCAATTTCTGCCTCCTCAAGACCTTTCCCCACCCATCAATGGGAGGGACAGGGCCTCTGATGGCTTTGTTTTGTTTACTGAAATGCTGGTATTATGTCAGAAGAGACAAATATTCCACCAAAAAATCTTCACCTCTGCATTTAAGTTTTTAAAGAGTCTATTCTTGGGACTGAGGACTAAATGCTCAACAACTATGGCAATGAGCACAATGTGAAAACCTAGAACAGGGGTTGGCAACCTGCAGCACATGTACCAAAGGCGACATGTGAGCCAATTTTTAGTGGCACACTGCTGCCAGCCGTAGGCCTGGCCGCCGGCCCTGCTCAGCACACTGCCTGCCTGGAGCAGGTTTTTGTAGTTTGTGGACTGTATTGTGGGAGAGCAGCGGAGCCCTGACTAGGGGGTGGGGCTTACCTGATTAGGGGTCCTATATAAGTAGCCAGCCAGCCGGCGGCACAGACAGCTGCAGCAGCCAGCAAACAGAGCTGTAAACAGGGGAGTTTCAGTGGAAGTTCTGTTGGAGCAGGTTGCAGGGGAGACTAAGACAGAGGAACTGACAAGCTAGTTAAGGGATAGGGTGGTGGTCTGGTGCCTGCTGGGGGTTTGTGTTGTGTTGACTACCAGGCTTTAGGTGGGAAGGCTATGACTGATACAGAGATAACAGTGAAAGACACAATGAGGATGACTGGATGTGGAAGCTGCGGCATGTACATGATCCTGGAGGGAGTACCTGAAAAGAGTTTTGTCTGCATGAAGTGCCGCCTGATAGAGCTGGTGGAAGAAAAGATCCGAGGACTGGAGATGCAGGTGCAAACTCTGGTTGAGTTTAGGAAGGGGTTTGAGCAGATGATGGAACACAGACACAAGGGGGCTGAAGGGATAAGCTCAGACGTGCAGATGGAAGCAGGACCAAAGAATTCTGAGGAGAGACTGCTGGGGGAGGAAAGTGGATGGTGGAAGCATGTGACTAAGAGAACCAGGCAGAGGAAAAGACGGGTCAGTGAAGGAGAAATAGAACTTAGGAACAGGTTTGCAGAGTTGGAAAATGAAGAAGGGGCACAGCAGGTGGCCGCTGAAGGAGAGAGGGCAATGAAAAAGAGAAGAGCTGATAGTCCTACAAGAGGAGAGGAGGAGTCAATGGAGGCAACACCAAATATGAGGCCCAGGAGGATTGCAAGGGGGAATAGGAATCGAGAGGACTTGCAGCCAGTGGGTGCGGGGGATAGACCGGAGGATCACACTGTCACCAGGAAAAGGCAGGTCTACGTGATTGGAGACTCCTTACTGAGAAGAATAGACAGGCCTGTAACTAGAGCTGATCGGGAGAACAGAAGGGTGTGCTGTCTGCTGGGTGCTAAGATACAGGATGTGGACCTGAGGCTGAAAAGGATCCTAGCGGGAGCAGGGAAGAATCCGTTGATTGTCCTTCATGTGGGAATGAATGATACGGCTAGATACTCTCTGGAATGTATCAAGGGAGACTATGCCAGACTGGGGAAGACGCTAAAGGAAATCGAGGCTCAGGTGATCTTAAGAGGGATTCTGCCGGTTCCTAGAGAAGGGCAACTAAGGTGTAACAAGATTATGGCGATCAACAGATGGCTCAGGCAGTGGTGCTATAAGGAGGGCTTTGGGATGTACGGCCATTGGGAAGCATTTACGGACAGAAGACTGGTCTCTCGGGATGGACTTCACCTGAGTAAGGAGGGAAATAGACTTCTAGGATGGAGACTCGCCGACTTGATTAAGAGAGCTTTAAACTAGAAATTTGGGGGAGATGGTTGGGAGATGTCCGGGAGATCTCCACGCCGGAATTTAACCTTGAGAGGGAAGAAAACAAAGTAAGAGAGGATACAGCCATGGACAGAAGAATTGGCATAGTAGTGTAGATAGCAGACTAACAGGTGATGCTGGTGGTAGAATGTCTGTGCCTAACAGGGTAAAGAATGTGAGTGAAGCCAAATGGCAAAAATTAAGATGTCTGTACACTAATGCGAGGAGCCTAGGGAACAAAATGGAAGAACTAGAGATACTGGTGCAGGAAGTGAAACTGGATATTATAGGGATAACAGAATCATGGTGGAATAGTAGTCATGACTGGAGTACGGGTATTGAAGGCTATGTGCTGTATAGGAAAGACAGAAATAAAGGCAAAGGTGGTCAAGTAGCATTGTACATCAATGAGGAGGTTAACTGTAAAGAAATAAGAAGTGATGGAATGGACAAGACAGAGTCTGTCTGGGCAAAAATCACACTGGGAAAGAAAGCTACTAGAGCCTCCCCTGAGATAGTGCTTGGGGTGTGCTACAGACCACCGGGATCTGATTTGGATATGGATAGAGACCTCTTTAATGTTTTTAATGAAGTAAAAACTAATGGGAAATGTGTGATCATGGGAGACTTCAACTTCCCAGATATAGACTGGAGGACAAGTGCTCGCAAGAATCATAGGGCTCAGATTTTTCTGGATGTGATAGCTGATGGATTCCTTCACCAAGCAGTTGAAGAACCAACAAGAGGGGATGCCATTTTAGATTTGGTTTTGGTGAGTAGTGAGGACCTCATAGAAGAAATGGTTGTAGGGGACAACCTTGGTTCGAGTGATCATGAGCTAATTCAGTTCAAACTAGATGGAAGGATAAACAAAAATAGATCTGGGACTAGGGTTTTTTATTTCAAAAGGGCTAACTTTAAAGAACTAAGGAAATTAGTTAGGGAAGTGGATTGGACTGAAGAACTTGTGGATCTAAATGCGGAGGAGGCCTGGAATTACTTTAAGTCGCAGCTGCAGAAACTATCACAAGCCTGCATCCCAAGAAAGGGGAAAAAACCCATAGGCAGGAGTTGTAGACCAAGCTGGATGAGCAAGCATCTCAGAGAGGTGATTAAGAAAAAGCAGAAAGCCTACAAGGAGTGGAAGAAGGGTGGGATTAGCAAGGAAAGCTACCTTAGTGAGGTCAGAACATATAGGCATAAAGTGAGAAAGGCTAAAAGCCAAGTAGAGTTGAACCTTGCAAAGGGAATTAAAACCAATAGTAAAAGGTTCTATAGCCATATAAATAAGAAGAAAACAAAGAAAGAAGAAGTGGGACCGCTAAACACTGAGGATGGAAAGGAGGTTAAGGATAACCTAGGCATGGCCCAATATCTAAATAAGTACTTTGCCTCAGTCTTTAATAAGGCTAATGAGGAGCTTAGGGGTAATGGAAGGATGATAAACAGGAATGAGGATATGGAGGTGGATATTACCACATCTGAGGTAGAAGCCAAATTTGAACAGCTTAATGGGACAAAATCAGAGGGCCCGGACAATCTTCATCCGAGAATATTAAAGGAACTGGAACATGAAATTGCAAGCCCGTTAGCGAGAATTTTTAATGACTCGGTAAACTCAGGGGTTGTACCGTATGACTGGAGAATTGCTAACGTAGTTCCTATCTTTAAGAAAGGGAAAAAAGTGATCGAGTAACTATAGGCCTGTTAGTTTGACATCTGTAGTATGTAAGGTCTTGGAAAAAATTTTGAAGGAGAAAGTAGTTAAGGACATTGAGGTCAATGGTAACTGGGACAAACTACAACATGGTTTTACTAAAGGTAGATCGTGCCAAACCAACCTGATCTCCTTCTTTGAGAAGGTGACAGATTATTTAGACAAGGGAAATGCGGTAGACCTAATTTACCTCGATTTCAGTAAGGCATTTGACACAGTTCCACATGTGGAATTATTAGTCAAATTGGAAAAGATGGGGATCAATATGAAAACTGAAAGGTGGATAAGGAACTGGTTAAAGGGGAGACTCCAACGGGTCATACTGAAGGGTGAACTGTCAGGCTGGAAGGAGGTTACTAGTGGAGTTCCTCAAGGATCGGTTTTGGGACCAATCTTATTTAACCTTTTTATTACTGACCTTGGCACAAAAAGTGGGAATGTGCTAATAAAGTTTGCGGATGACACAAAGCTGGGGGGTATTGCTAACACGGAGAAGGACCGGGATATCATACAGGAAGAGCTGGATGACCTTGTAAACTGGAGTAATAGTAATAGGATGAAATTTAATAGTGAAAAGTGCAAGGTCATGCACTTAGGGATTAATAATAAGAACTTTAGATATACATTGGGGACACATCAATTGGAAGCAACAGAGGAGGAGAAGGACCTTGGGGTACTGGTTGATCACAGGATGACTATGAGCCGTCAATGTGATATGGCCATTAAAAAAGCTAATGCGGTTTTAGGATGCATCAGGCGAAGTATTTCCAGCAAAGATAAGGAGGTGTTAGTACCGTTATATAAGGCGCTGATGAGACCCCACCTGGAATACTGTGTGCAGTTCTGGTCTCCCATGTTTAAGAAGGATGAATTCAAACTGGAACAGGTTCAGAGACGGGCTACTAGGATGATCCGAGGAATGGAAAACCTGTCATATGAAAGGAGACTCAAAGAGCTTGGCTTGTTTAGTCTAGCCAAAAGAAGGCTGAGGGGGGATATGCTTGCTCTTTATAAATATATCAGAGGGATTAATATTAGGGAGGGAGAGGAATTATTTAAGCTTAGTACCAATGTAGATACAAGAACGAATGGGTATAAACTGGACACTAGGAAGTTTAGACTTGAAATTAGACGAAGGTTTCTAACCATTAGAGGAGTGAAATTTTGGAATAGCCTTCCAAGGGGAGTAGTGGGGGCAAAAGACATATCTGGCTTTAAGACTAAGCTTGATAAGTTTATGGAAGGGATGGTTTGATGGGATAGCCTAATTTTGGCAAATGATCTTTGATTATCAGCAGGTAAGTATGCCCAGTGGTCGGTGATGGGATGTTGGATGGGATGGGATCTGAGTTACTGCAAAGAATTCTTTTCTGAGTGCTGGCTGGTGAGTCTTGCCCACATGCTCAGGGTTTAGCTGATAGCCATATTTGGGGTCGGGAAGGAATTTTCCTCCAGGGCAGATTGGCAGAGGCCCTGGAGGTTTTTCGCCTTCCTCTGCAGCGTGGGACATGGGTCACTTGCTGGTGGATTCTCTGCAGCTTGAGGTCTTCAAACCATAATTTGAAGACTTCAATAACTCAGACATAGGTTAGGGGTTTGTTATAGAAGTGGATGCGTAGGGTTCTATGGCCTGCTTTGTGCAGGGGGTCGGACTAGATGATCACATTGGTCCCTTCTGACCCTAGAATCTTTGAGTCTGAGTCTATGGATGAACAGAATCCTCAGCCGTCAGCGGGCTGAGCGGGACTGGCAGCCAGCACCTTGGCTGACGGAACCCCAGATCGGTCACCTGATGGGCTACTCCGGGTTCCGGTCACCGGTCCTGCTCAGCCCACTGCCGGCCTGGGGTTCTGGCCGCCGGCCCCACGGCATTGAGGGTTCCGGCCACCAGCCCCACTCAGCCTGCTGCTGGCCTGGGATACCAGCCACCAGCACCACTCACCTCACTGCACTATTATTTACTTTACATACAATAATAGTTTAGTTACAGAATATAGGAGAGCAGACTTTTCAGTGTTTTTAAGTTTATTTTCCACTCTTTCCCTGTAATTGCCTTTTCTACATTATAGAAGAATAGGGTCCAAAAGAATGTTGAGTTTCTAGGTCTTCTCCACTCACATAATGTCAAACACTTAAAATTACTTTAGGTGGTGATTAAATCCAAAAAAGGATCCCTTTGTAAGAGATGCATCAAATGTAATACCTGCCTTCCTAACTGAAAGAGCCTTGTGCAAGGGCAAGGTGAATTATAGTTAAAATATAATCAGTTTTTAACTCTGAATTTCCTAACTTCAAATAAAGCTCTACACTTTTAATATGTTGTATTGAATCTTTTTAGATAGTGAAAGCAGTTGTGGGTATGTCTTTAGTTTACAGGAAACCCACTCATATGTAACGCTGTTTTCAAGAGATAATGTTGTGGTTTTCTACATCACTGTACAGAGGCAATAAAAAGAACTTTCTATAATAGAATATTTTCAGTACAGGATAAAACTGTATTCTTTATTGTGATAATTATTCTATGATAAATTTTCCCCTATTTTCAGTACTATTAATTTTCTTGTTCTCTACCTGCTGAATTTCTCTGGGACCTAGCCAGAGCTTTAGGCACTACTATATAATACTATCTGGTATCAAGTGAGCTCCTGTTCATGCATCTGCACTGATCTCAGTTGTGACAATATAGCAAGAGGACTCAAGTGGCCAGGTCCCAAATCATTTAGGGCTTTATGGGCTAAGACTAGCACCTTGAAGTCCACCCTTAAACTTAATGGAACTCAGTGCAACTTTGAGCACTGATCTTCTGAATTGTCCCAGTATGCAGCCCAGGGGTAGGCAACCTATGGTACATGTGCCAAAGGCGGCATGTGAGCTGATTTTCAGTGGCACTCACACTGCCCTGGTCCTGGCCACTGGTCTGGGGGGCTCTGCATTTTAATTTAATTTTAAATGAAGCTTCTTAAACATTTTAAAAATCTTATTTACTTTACATACAGCAATAGTTTAGTTGTATATTATAGACTTATAGAAAGACCTTCTAAAAACATTAAAATGTATTACCGGCACGCAAAACCTTAAATCACTGTGAATAAATGAAGACTCAGCACAACACTTCTGAAAGGTTGCCGACCCCTGATGTAGCCTCTCATACAACATATTACAGAAACCTAATCTTGAGATGAATACGTGAAAGATTTACATTGGTCACTCACTGAGCCAGATATAGGAGAACATGTCCAGATATGGTCACAGCTGCTATCTGATCTTCTAAAAAGTAGCCACAAGTCTAAGAAAACTCCAAGATTGTAAATCTGAATCAGAAGTGATGGATGTGCTCCCTCAACTACAGGTACAGTTTTAAAAAAATTAAAGCTAATGTTAAAAAAATTATAAAACACATAGGTTGAGCAAAAGAGTGTCTGTACATCTGGGTATAGGGCTTAGATTACCCACAAATACAAAGTTTGTTTTTAAAAGTCATATGATACATAAAGTACATAATCAGCAATAACCCAAATGTAGGTGAATAGATTTAACAATACAGTTTAGATATCAGAATCTGAATAACTGGGTTCAGCACTCATGAAAAGTCGTACAGCAATTTGTTTGTGGAAAGCAAAGTATATCAATGAGTGGAGATTGTCCCTCAGTAATTGAGAATTAGGTTGGTTGTCCATTTGCTACACTTTGAAGCTCCTCCAGTTGGTGCCCCCGACATCACTTCAGTCTTATCTGGATTTAGCCTCAGCCAGCTCACCATCATCACACTCCAATTTTATAAAGCACTGGAATACTTGTTCCTCTTTACCATCCAGGTCTGTTGTAACCCAAGTGTGGAACTGGGTTTCATCAACATACTAAATACACTGCAGTCCGGGTGTGCAAGTCACTTCTGGTATAGCACCAGGATACAGCACTTGAAAAGTTCAGTATGCAGACATTGATGAGATTCTACTATTCCTTTTTTTTAATATTAAAGTAGCAATTGAAGGCCCCAATCAGGACTGGATCCCCTTTATACTAGACAACGCACTGACTAAATTGGACAGTATCTTCTGCAATTTAATTTATTACAGGAAACAATGATGGCTATAAGAAACAACAGTGGCTTTAGGGACTAGTATGGGGAAGGCAACCCACATGTGAGTAGCAGCATGGAAGAAACCATAAATTGCTTGTAGGAGAAGCAAGAAAACAAGTGACAAGCCCTGGCACCATTGGCAGAATGAGAGGGCCGGCTGATGCAATAAGTTAAGAGAATAGATGGGTTGGGGATAAGGTGGAGAGGTTATGAATTCCCTTTTAAAAAAAAAAAAAAAAAAAAAAAAAAGACTGGACAAGGAGCTTGTATTCAATATAGTCAGTGGAGGGATTTCCAGTAGGGTGAAGTGGTGAGAGCAATAGCCTAAGAGATGATTGCTGCAGCATTCTGAATGGAAACTAGGGAAACAAAGTGGTTGTTTACAATGCTAGAGAAGAAACTGCAGTAACCAAAATGGGAGATCAGGCTCTGGGTTAGCTTTTAATTGTGCTGTCCAAGGTAAAAAGGTATGATCTTAGAAGTGTTATGACAGAGGAAGTGGCAAGACTTGAATATGGCCTAGATGTGAGTGTCTAGAAAGAGGGCAGAATCAAACAGGACATTCAGGTTGTGCATATTAACACTTCAGAAGATGGTGGTGCCATCAATGGTTAGGGAGAAGCTTGTGAAGGAAAAAGAAGAGCCCAGTTTTGACCATGTTAAGTCTAAGCTGAAGGCAAACCATCTTAGCCATTCTGCATCACCACCCACCCATAAACCATGGTAATTATGAGAACAAAGCCAGCAGAGAGGCTGCTTTGAAGTCGCTATAATCAGAGGAGATCAGAATAGTGTTACACAATCCTCCCAAACCACCTATGGACTGTTCCAACAGCTCAACTGTCTTCCTCTAAGCTGTCTGGAATCTCATGTTTCTTCAACCTCCAAGAGTTTAAAATGTATACAAAATAAGTGGCATACATTAGCTTCTATATCCTGTCTCATGATAGAAGAATAAGGGAGCATTCACTGGAACTTAATAGCAGCAAATTCAGAATTGATAACAAAAATTTATTTTCACACAACACATAATGAGACTGTGGAATTCAATACCAGAGGATATCAGTGAGGCCAAGAATTTAGCAGGATTCATACAGAGACTGAACATTTATATGGGTAACAAGAATACCCAGAGTTATAATAGCAACTGCTAACACCAAAACAAGTTTTTGAAGGGATACAAAGACAAGTTATCCCATATGCACCTACAGCACAGTTTCTTGTGCACACCTTCCCCTGAGTCTTCTGCTGCTGGTCACTGTTAGAGAGAGAATATTGATCCAGTAGGTAATTCCTACATTCTTAAGGCCTCATTTATCTACATGATAAAGTTGCATCAGTTTAAGTTAAATTGTTTTTTAAACTGATTTAGTTAAACCATGGAACCCTATGTGAACTCTTATTTCAGTTTAGCTTAATCAGATTCCTTCAAGTTTATATTTGTTTATGGCTAGAGGCATGGGTTAAAGCTCAAGCTGTGCCTTAGCTCAGGCTGCAACCCATTTGCAGTGAGGATGCAGGCAAGATCACTCAAGTACTCATAGCGCTCCAATGTCCTTTCCCTCTCCCTCCTGCTCCCTCCCCCCGCAAGGGGCAGATAAGCTCTCCAGCAGCTGACATAACTGACTGGGAAAAACATCCCAGAGCATCTCAGCACAAAGAACCATGCACGCAGGCACACACTGATGAGGGTAGACACAGTGAAGGCAAATAAATGGGGAAGGGCTTTGCTGCAGGAACACTTGCACTCAGGCTGGACGAACCCAAGCGCTCAGACCTAGATCTTAATCACCCAGGTTAAGCATAGACATACCCTTACTAATATAATATCCTATCTGTGACATTACCAGCTATAATGGCACTTCTTGCTCTCACCTCACAACACTAAGCACTGCATCCTTATAAGCCAGTTTATAACAACTGGACCACATGTGGCATTCTAGTTTGTGACTCTTGCTCTAGTCTAAGTACCTGGCTTAGAGACAAGCTTAACATTGTGGCCCTGTCTAAATCAGGCAGCTAAAACAGTGTTCTACGCCAATATAACTGTAGGAGTTTACACTGGTCTCACAGCCATCTTCTCAAGCATACCAATTTTAAACATGGCTCTACCTGGCAACAGCTGGAACTACTAACTATTTCTGTTAAAAACAACATTGGTAGATACCACACATATGTAGTTTCAACTACGTGACACTGAAATTTGTAAATATAATCAGATAGGTACTTGTACTGATCCGCTCCCACTGCATGGGTGTGCCTTTGGCATAAATTTACTCTCACTTCCTTCCAAACCCATCCCATCCCATCCATCACAATCTGGAGGACAGGACAAATTATCTACAAACTAAAATATTGTTTTATTCCTTTTATAGCATATCTAGCACACAAAAGCATATGTCCTTGTATTTGTTTTAGATGCATACTGAGAAGGCTCCTATTAATTATTTCACCACTAGGTTTGCAGAGATTATATGTCTGACATAAATTTAGTCACAGAATTTCCTGTTATACTAAGCAGATAAGTTATTGAAGCCAGAGAGCAACCAAGTTTCTATTTACAATACTGTACTTTTGGCACAAAAATGACAATACTGTACTTTTGGCACAAAAATGTCCTAAGTTTATCACTAAATCAAAGTTCAATCACAAGTAATAAGTATTGGTCAACATCTCCAAGATAATTACACTTCTACTTTCTCTGTACTATAGGGCTTGTCTAGATTGAAAGTGTTACCAATAAAAGGTAGGATAAAATGTAAAGTATTATAGCTATATTGGTATAACTCCTTATGTGGACACACTTATTGCAATATAAAAAAAGGGTACACGGGAATTATTCTGGTACAACTCCCACAGTTTAATGATACTAGTATAGCTTCCAACGTAGACAAGCCCAAAGTTTTCAAAACATGCCTGTAAGAGAGCTTGCTTTTTCCTTAACAGATTGGAACAAAATGATAGTTTTAAAAGTTTTATCCTGAAATTATTAGTCATATTTATCAAGTAGCATTATGTTACACAACATCATTTATCAAGGCAGTAATACAAAGAAAAATGAATAAGGTTTTAATTACAGGACCAAATTCTGCCTTCAGATGTGTGTGTGTAATTCCTATTAAAGTTAACAGGAGTTGCACATATATAGGTGAAGGCAAAGTTTGGCTTATAAACAGAATTCATTTTCTGTTTTAGTTTTCTCTAAGTATTAGACCCTATAATTCACTAAACAAACCTGTTAAAACTATTGGAGCTTAATTGCCAAGATACCAATCAGCAGACCAAATTTGTTGATGAATCCAGGTCACGTGCCACCTGAGGCACATTGCGCATATGCTAAGACGACCACTCATATATCAGCATTCTGTTTATGAAGCTGAAAGATCTGTCTCCTTACAACATTGTTATTACACCCTATTACAACATTTCACATATTTACATTAAACATATAATTATACATTTTGTTTCTTGATATTTAGGTACATTTATAAAATTAGGTATCTGCACAACAGAAACACTGTTAAAAGGAAGCTTATTATGTTAAGCAAAACAGACAGCTTCTGTAAAAGATTAAACATAAAAATTTCCAATGTTCCCAAGTGATACAAAACATCAGTGGGACTTAGGATCCTAGTGTCAGTTATGAAAATGGAACTTAAAATGTTCAAGAGTGCCAAAGTCCTATTGACTCTTCATACTGTTCAGACTCCTAAGTCACTTAGGCAATTTTGAACATTTTACTCTAAACTAACAGATAAATGGGACATTTCAATATGATTAGATACTGTAGTGTTTGATCTTAAAAGCAAATTCAGTCTATTTAGTTTTGGCCTTGAAATACTTCATCTAACTTTGGGGGGGGGCAGTTGGAGTATTTTCCCCAGTACCATTTTGTGGAACACAGCTCTATATTCTCCTGAGCTGTTTATAGCTATATCTCAGTAAGGCAGACTTGCTTGAGAAGAAAAAAGTGTGTGATTAGTGTTAGTTGCATAAAAAGAAAAAGTGTGCTTGAACAACCCTTTTTTTACAACTTCCTGAAGTGTCTACATTCAAGGACCTGAATACTCTACAGTATGGTCTGCACCTAAATTTTGTGGGAGAGCCCCTATTTTCCAGGGCTTTGGACCTGTGCTCCGGTTCTGCTACAGTTCCAGGCAAAAACCTGCAGCTCCACTGCTCCGGAGCTGTTCTGCTCCAAAGCCCTGCTTTTTCTGTCACACATTTCAACACAAGACACTGGAATTTCTGCAGCAGCTTCAGGTAAATTCATAAACTGTGTTTTTACTTTAATAAAAAAGGGAATACTGTACTGATTGACTAGAATTATTAAATGAATAATCCAATGTATTTTATTCTGCTCCTAGATACTCCATGCACCTAATTGAACATACATACATTAGAAAATGCTTCTGCAAAAATCATCAGTAGGAAAACACCTATGCTAACATTGAAATCATCATGAGGTTTCACAAGTCACAATCCACTGAGATAAACAGGGGTAGTTAAGATCTTTCAAAGCTATTGTTTCAGGATGTTTAAGGCTATGTCTACACTAGAGACCTTACAGAGGCACAGCTGTATCCATGCATCTGCCCTGTTGTAAAACCTCCTGTGTAGGTGCTCTATGCTGACAGGAGAGAGCTTTCCCATCACTATAATTAAATCGCCTCTAACAAGTGGCAGTAGCTATGACAGCGGGAGCATCTTCTGCCAACATATCACTGTCCACATTGGCGCTCCTGTCAGTGTAACTTATGTCAGTCAGCTGTGTTTTTTCACACCCCTGAGCAACATAAGTTACACCAACAAAAGTGCTAGTGTAGACATAGCCTCAGACTCAGGCTGTGATTTCACTAGAAACACTGCAGGTGTACTGCTTTAGTGCTTCAGTGTAGACACTAACTACATTGACAGGACAACCCCTCCCATCACTGTAGTCAATCCACCTTCCCAAGATGCGTTATCTAGGGCTAGGGCTATCCTCTGTTTTATTCTTTGTATGCAACTAACACTAATCACACACTTATTTCTCACAAGCAAGTCGGTAAGCCAACCCATAAGCCAACCAGAGGTTAGGTTGGCTTACTATGACACTCAAGGGTGTGGATTTTTCACACTTCTGAGCAGCACAATTGGGTTGACCTAAATTTTAAGAGTAGACCTGGTCTCAGGAAACCACCACAAGATTAACAATTGGATATTTGAAAGGGTGAGCTTAAGGACTAGAAAGATGGCTATGTCTATGCTTACAATGCTTCAGTAGCACCACTGCAGCTGCACTGCTGTAGATCTTCAAGCCTGGTCTACACTACAGGATTAGATTGACATAAACTGCCTTGTGTTAACATAGCTGTGGAAGTGTCTTCACTTAAATTTGGATCCCGCCAGTATAAGTGCCTCTCTTTGCTGATTTAGAAACACCACCTCCCTGAGTGGTTCAGTCATGGCTGATTAAATTAGGTACATGCAGTGACAGTGTAGGCACTCCATTGCTTACATTGACTGTTACTGACTTTTAGGAGCCATCCCACAATGCCCCACACCGACAATACAAGCGCTGCTGGTGAGATGTGCACTGACAATCACAAAGAGCAATGTATGTGCACACATAAGCAATTTAATAACTGCACTGGCTGCATGCCAACATAAGTTAGGTCCACATAACTTTGTAGTGTATACATGGCCTCAGTGTAATCGCTTACTACTGTGACAGAAGGGGTTCTCCCCTTACTGTGGGTAATCCATCTCCCCCCTGAGAGGCAGAAGCTAGATCAGGGGTTCTCAAACTGGGGGTCGGGACCCCTCAGGAGGTCATGAGGTTATTACTTGGGGGGAAGCAAGCTGTCAGTCCCCATCCCCAAACCCTGCTTTGCCTCCAGTATTTATAATGGTGTTAAATATATAAAAGTGTATTTAATTTATAAGGGGGGGTGAGGATGGTCGCACAGAGGCTTGCTATGTGAAAGGGGTCACCAGTACAAAAGTTTGAGAACCACAGAGCTAGGTAGATGGAAGAATTCATCTCTCGGGGGCAGCAGTGACACAGAACCATTGAGAGTTGGTGGGGGGGCACAATTTAAAAGTTCAGGGGGCAGAGGACCAGCTCAGGCATCACCTTCCAGCTCCACCTCCCTCAGCCAAGGCAGCTGATTCCACTGGATCCTGGGGCCACGGGAGCGCGGAACACATGCCTGTGGCAGGAAACTCACAGCAACAAAGTTTCTCCCGCACCCTTGCAGACACCTCATTGGGGGGAGGCATGCAGACAATGCCTCTAACTTGGGCTGACCACAGGAAACCTGCTCCCAGCACCTTTCACTGCGACCCACCCACCCCACCCCACCAACACACTTCTGTGCCCAGCATAGGGCTGCCATGCTTTCCCCGCCCTGCCAGGATTACCTAACACGCAGGCCCCACCACCACCTCCCCACTCAGGCTCTCAGAGGCAGCTGCCATGCTGCACAAAGGCAACAACCTAGAGTGGCCACCCTCACCTGGCAGGAGAAGTGCTCTGTCCCACCTCCTTTGCTCCCTGCCTGAGCACTAGGGAGAAGGGCGAAGCGAGCGGGAAACATGCTGGGGAAGGACAGGAGGGTGCAGCATGAGAAGGACAGAGTCCCCTTCCCTCCTGGCAGGCCGAGCACAGCAAGGCCAGAAGCTGTCCTCTGAGCTATGGTGAAGGGCTGGGAGCAGGAGGGGGAGCAGCACTGGGTGCATCTGGCCCCAGTAGCATTTCATGCAGCACCTGGCCATTGCAGCAATGGACTCTTCGGGGGGCTTATAGGGTCAGTTCACTCTCAGCCCTGCAAGGGAGGCTCAGAGCTCGCAGAAATCTGGAAGACTAGGGACACATGACCCCACATCACCTCTGCTCAGGGTGTGGATTTTTCACACCCCTAAGAGAGAGAGCCATCTAGATGTAGCTTTTCAGTGTAGACCAGCCTATTTTTTCTTTTAAATCAAAGCTTAGATTCTGGAGCAAGGGGTGGATTCTATGGTAAATTATATACCTTAAAAAAAAAAAAAGAAAAAGGTATCTATATCAATCACAGGGCCTTCACAATAGTCAAAGTTAGAGGTTAAAAATAGCACAAAAAAACCCAAAAAACGCTATGTCCTTATCATACGCACATATGTTATCATGTGTAAGAACCTGAAAAGCATATGCTTAACTCCTGTATGGAATTTTTAGACTATTTAATGAGGGTCTGAACTAGGCTACACAGGTGAAGAGTTAATGTATTAAACTTACCCCCAAAAGATAAGAGGTTAAATTTAACTAAGGCAACCAAGTTGTTGCCAGTATTACTGTCAAGAAAGTGGAACACCTAAGACATAATTATGTACTATTCTGCATTTTGTGTACTCATTTTACCTGTGAGAAGTGAAGTACTCCACCAACTCTCTCATTCCCATCATCTAGGGATGGGAGCTGTTGGGCTCTTCCTATGGAACTTCGTAACCATGGACCCCACCAATAGGAGCCCCATTCATTTTTCATATCTGCCTCTAGCTAGGAAGAGTCATTTTAAATATTTCAAGCCCTGGTTTAGTCAAGTCTACAGAAGACTGCGAGGAACTTCAAAAGTAACTGAGCAGTGCTATGACAGATTAAATTTGATGTACCCAAGTGCAAGCTAATGCACATTAGAAAGAATAACCTGAAATACACAAATAATGATGTATTCTAAACTAATTATACTGACTCAGGAAAGAGATCTAGGCAGCACTGTGGACAGCTCAATGAAAACAGCTGCTCAAAATGCAGCAGCAGTGAAAAAAGCAAATATGTTGGACTGTATTAGGAGGACAGCACTACTGATATTATAATGACACTGTCTAAATCAATTGTTCACTTTCACCTTGATTACTGTGCTCAGATTTGATCACTCCATTTCAAAAGGGATATAGCAAAAATAGAAAAATTAGAGGCATGAAACTACTTCTCTCTGAGATAATACTGGAAAGATTGCCTGTTAGAAAGCATGTGTTTTTCTCACTGTCATGTACATGGGGAGAAGGGAGAGGGCTGGTATCTGGGGCTGATAGGTGTGTTTTTTGTTTTGTTGTTGTTCTGGTTAATTATTCTCTTTTGGCTATGGTGAAGAAAGGCCACTGGATAGGTTATGCTTGTTAGGTTTAGTATGGATTTCTAGTATTTCAGTTATGTCCAAAATGACTAGTCCCTAGATAACTATTAGAAATATTGAGAGATGACAATAAGAGACAAGACAGAGGTATATAAAATAATGAATGATATAGAGAAGCTCAGTCTGATTATTTTACTGACTGCATAGCTATCAAAGAGGAAAAATACAATAGATGCTAAAATCAAATGAAAAAAAGAGTGTTTTACACAAAGAATAACCTGTGATGGTCACTAACATAAGACATTGAGAGAAACAGACTACTGGGTTTAAAATAATAGCCATTTATATGAACATTCAAAATTACACTAGGTAGATTAAAAACCTAGGCAATATCCTCCTCCTTGCTTCAGGATATAAGCCAATCATTACATGCCCCTGCTTAGAGAAATGTATGGGAAATGTATATCTCCCTTTGAAGCACCAGTTAGTGGCCCCTACTGAAATCAGGATACCAGACTAGAGAGACCTGCTTAGCAACTACAATATTCCTGTGATGAATCCAGAGTAAAAGCTGCAAGAAGGCTTCTAACTCCAACCCTTTTTGTTTTGAGGGGTTCATAACCTTCTAAAACTTTTCACTTTTCAGACTGACATTTTCTAGGTATGGCCTCTAGCCCAAGAAAATTAATCTGAAAATTGAAGCAGAAAATCTTCAGCTATTTTTGAATGAAGAAAAGAAAAAATGCTTCCTATTACTAAAAAAGGAGAATGTGCTCAAGTTCTAGTCTACTGGATAAAGGCTGAAATTTGGAAAGCAGAGAGCTTTCATTATCAAATATCTTTGAGTGCTCTAGAATTTTTTTTTTTTTGGACTAGTCATGAACTTCTGAAAAACCATTTACTGTACATGTTCAGGTCATCTGAACAAATTTTTCACCAAGCATAGGAAGTGCACAGATCAAGAGGGCTGCATGTGTGCATGACTAATTTAAATGTACTGAACGCATATATGGACTCAGTCCCTGCAAAACGTGTAAGGAGAAACAGGATTCAGAAGAGCTAGTATATACTTAAAGTGCCTGGGAGGGAGCCGTGCTCATATGCACCAGCAGAACCTGTGGAAGCAAAGGTTCCCTTCTGCAGTCCTCCTAAGTGGTGTGGGCAGAACTGCCTGTGATGTTCATCTAACTAGTTCTGTATAATGGAATTTATACACATTGTCAAATTTTTGCAAGCCAGCAGAGCTTCAAAATCCTGAATAGTTAAGTTTCTCTTGCTTTCCCTTTTTTCTATCCTCTTGCTCAAAAAGTCTTATGTAATTCCACATAAAAGCTGTTCTAAAAGAACATTAAAGTTGCACAGTTAAGGTTGAACTTTCCTGACTTGTGTATGCTTAACTCTTCCTTCCTTTATGTATACATTACAATAATCTCTGACTGTATACTAAGTGTATACTAACTGTATGCCAGAAGCTACATGCCATTTATATGAAAAAAGAAGCAGTAGTAACATACTACATTTGAAGTTTACAAGAATACAGTGTTTTTGCATATACAGGCCACCTTAATTCGCACTGCTGTAATTATCTCATCCCTTCAGGCTGTAAAGCCGGTTGATAAGTCATACTATTAGTGCTGACAATTATTAAAATATACACCTTAGAAATGTATGAGATATCTAAATCAAAGGTGTACTAACCATGATGGCAGTGAGCTTACAGTATAAACAGTTACAATGTGCTGTACATGTAACAAAGACGGTAGGAAGAAATTTAAGTTGGAGAAACATCATAATGTATTCACGCAAACTGACAAAGTAAAGTGTAATGCACATTTTGTCATCTGTGCACTTAACCTTGCAATACTAAAGTTCTCAACACAGGTTTTGGGAGGGGGGTTTTGTTTGTTTGTTTCGTATTATTTTTGTTTTGTAGAATTAAACCAAGGAAAGCTTTGCAGTTGATATAAAAAAGGACAAGACAGTTGAAGCCACTTAGTTTAAAGTACAATACTGATCCTTATAGTATGGTCCAGTGCCAACTCAGGTAAATGTTCCTAATGGTCTTTCAGAACAGACAACAACTAGCATCCTCCCACAGTATATCATCAATACAAAAAACCCAAGTATAAAAATTGTCACATAATGGCCAAACAGACATCCTAATCGCCTGAAATTCCAAAAACCAGGTCATTTCTACATACCCAATCCCCTCAAAAATGAGTTTTAGAGGCCACAAAATCTATTAGTGCACAGGTCAGCCTTTAGGTGTTGTAATGTACATGGAGTCTCCCAACAAGAACAAGCTACTAGGCAACTCCACCAAAACAGACATGAGTTCCTGATTTTTAAGCACATTTAGGAAAAGAGAGTCCTGTTACACTAAAACTGATAAGAAAAAAAAATCAATGCATGCTATTTTCATTTAATGCTATTTAATTTCTCAACAAAATTACTTCAAACTTGTCAAAATTCCATTTGCCAGCTTTTAAAATAAAACCCTCTGAATTAGAGTACAAGAACAGCTTCTGACCAATCACACTAAGAGAGGAGCAGTTTTAAAAGCAATTTACATGAGTAAATACAAGAAAGATCTCAAAGTTAATTTCAAGTTGACAGAGGAAAACAGAATCTTAAAGTGACAACCCTCCCAAGCATTGCTATAGATGTGTTATTTACCAAATAAAAGGCCAATAACTTTGTTTTTATTGATAGACTTAGAGAATCAATGACACAATAAAGAGAACTTAGAAAAACTTGTGTCTCAAACTCTAAGCATGCATTTTCAAATATCTCTCTTCTTTCTTATTCTCAATGTGAAGCAATAATTCTGTTTTGAATAGATTTCATAAACATCAGGTTTAAAAAGAGCAAGTGTCCTAAAAAGAAAGAAAGAAAACAATTTATATATAAAATGTAAGATTTACAGAAATTGTTTCTGAACAGAATTTTCTTTGAAGTATTCTAGGAGGTACCAGGGCACCCTAAACATTGTAATTTAAAGGTTTAGAGATTAAATTTGCTACATCTTTTATTACTAATTACTCAAAATATAAAGATTCATTAATTTAACGAATAGTACTATATTCTCTTGGCTTAACCTGACCTTCAAGACTGCAGAATTTAAAGACTGTGCATTCAACTTTAAAAAAAAGACAGGCTTTTCCTATGGCAGGGTTTCTCGAACAGGGGTCGCCGCTTGTGTAGGGAAAGCCCCTGGTGGGCCAGGCCGGTGTATTTACTTGCCCCGTCTGCAGGTCCAGCCGACTGTGGCTCCCACTGGCCGTGGATTGCTGCTCTGGGCCATTGGAGCTGCTGGAAGCGGCGGACAGTATGTCCCTGGGCCCATGCTGCTTCCAGCAGCTCCCATTGGCCCATAGCAGTGAACCGCAGCCAGTGGGAGCCGCAATCGGCCAGACCTGCGGATGGGGCAAGTAAACACACCGGCCTGGCCCGCCAGGGGCTTTCCCTACACAAGCGGCGACTCCTGTTTGAGAAACCCTGTCCTATGGTGTTCTAGAAACTTTCATTTTTGAGTAACATTTTTGCGAGAAAACTAAGTAGTAAAGCATCAGGTTTTCTACCCTCAATTGAAGTGTCACAGCCAAGTTGTGAATCCAAGACAAACACTTTGGGAATGAGGACAGAAAGAGAAGCCCCTCATCAAGATACCCTCTCTAACCCCTTTTCAAAGAACATTTAGATGAAAGCTAGGATTGGTACAAACAAATTTTGTCTCTCTTCTAAAATCCCTTTTAAGCACAATCCCCCCCATATAACAGCCTGTTAGATTTAAGTTGCCATATTTAGTACCAATAAAAGCAGTAGCAAGACACAGGATCCAACTAAATGCTGGGTCCAGGAGGGGACTGGAGATTTAACAGCAAACCCTATGGCAAATGAATGACTGGATTGGCAAAAGGGACTAGAGACCCTAATGGTAAGATCTGAGTGGACTGTGGAGACCAGTTTGGTGATGGAATCTGAATAAAGAGGTGGCTACTTGTGTGCATATATTGCAGCAGCAATGTTTGATAAGTCTGACAGCAGCGAGGTTTAAGTACACAGTGTCATATGTTACAAAAAGTCTTGTGGCATCTTATAGACTAACAGAAGTATTGGAGCATAAGCTTTCGTGGGTGATGAAGTGGGTATTCACCCACGAAAGCTTATGCTCCAATACTTCTGTTAGTCTATAAGGTGCCACAGGACTCTTTGTCGCTTTTTACAGATCCAGACTAACACGGCTACCCCTCTGATACTTGAATATTTAAGTGGTGACAGACATATATACAGGCAGTTCAACGGACACCTCTCAACTCTTATCCAGCTGTATGCACTCAAACCATACCCTAACTAGCTCAATCGGGGGGAATGTAACCCCAGCATACATTCATTTAAAAAAATGGCAAGATAGCATTGAGAACTGTGATGGAAGTGTGTCAAACAGGAAGTGGATTGAGTAGTCCTGGCAGCAATGACAAAATCTGAGCCACGACCTTTGAACATTTATTGAGGGTGAATGAGATGAACCTGGCAGCAGTAGTGCGATGCAAGCAGAGGCCTCAGTGTGCATAAGTGGGAGGGTGCAAATAATAGCACTGGTATCTTAGTAGCAGAGCATGAGCACAGGTGCATAGCAAAAGCAGAATCTTGAGTTTGATGCTGCTGCTACACACAGCATAATCATTTTCCCTAGTATGTCTAACAACAGGCCTGAGCTCCAAGGGTTAAAAGAAAGAAAAGGACAGCTCCCACTCCCTTGCTAAAAGAGAGCTTTTCATCTCACTGATTGAGAAACCCCTGCCCCCTAGATCTTCACTCTCCTTCTCTGCTATGAGATAAAATTTAGAGCTAGGTGCAATTTATTTTGTTAAACTTCCCACCACCTCCCTACCACAAAAGCAGATCTGAGTTGACAGAAACATTTAGTGAATTTGTATCAGTTTTGCCATACTGTTTCTCCAAAATAGGAAAAAAAGTTTCAGAAGTGTCACAATAGAACATTTTGCTTTTTTAAACTAGATTCATAAAGGGGCTTATGAGCCAGTCACAAAACTGAAGTGACGGTGCCTCTCTTATACCCAATAGCCTAGTGCTTCGGGCATTCATCTAGGATATTAGAGACTCAGGTTTGAATTCCCACTCTGGAGCAGAGACATCAACTCAAATTTCCTCCTTCCGAAGGGAGTGCCCCAACCACCAGGTTATTAGTTATTCTGGGGGAGGTCTTTTTCCAGTCTCTCCTGTTGAAGCTGTTCCATTTTGTATTATTAACTAAATATTCACTGCCCAGAGATAGAGTGAGACAGACCCTAGCCTGGTGGTTAGGACACACAATTGGGAAGGAGAACACCTGGGCTCTAGTCCCTGCTCTGATCAAATATTTACTCTTCTTTGTTTTTATGACCCGGGCACACAAACTCATACTTTCACTTGCTGGTTACAAACTTATTTGGGGTCATGAACTTGTTTTGGATAAATTTCTTCTCTACTCCCTATTCTCTTCTCCTTGACGGGTTCCAGCGTCACAGAAAGATTGTTCATCACCACATGACATAATATGACAACATCCACCAAATCTGGTGAATTCCTCCTCACTTTCACCACTCCAGAAGAGCAAACCCAACTGCCACAGCAGTAAGGGCAGGGCTTCATGCTAATATTATAAACCCAATTGGAGCTTCAAAATCCTGAATGGCAATGCCAGCATGTCTAATGGTTGTGCCCTTAGTGGTGACCATGGCATGTCCAATATTGGCAGCACTGCAGCTCCAAGTAGTGACTGTGTGCAACCATGATCCTGATGGGACATAGGACAGCCCTGGCAAGCTCCTGGGCAGTGACCCCAGCACATACAGTACTGGCAGCAGGATGTATTGGGATTAGCAGCAGGGTCCTGACTGGTGACACCAGTACATAGCGGGGGCAGCAACAGGACATCCTAATTCATGCAATGACGACCACGGTGGTTACACCGGCCCCGCTGTTGCCATGCACCATGCCCCCAGCAAGTCCAGGGGCCTCTCTGGCTGGTGTAAGAGGTCCTGAGCAGGGGCAGCAACGGGGCACTGTGTCTTGTCACCCCAGTGTCTGCGTGCGAAGCTCTAGGCTGAAAGAGGCGAGCAGGCCCCCCCCGAGTCCCTGCGGCTGCTTTGCAGACAGGCAGCCCCTCCCCGCATCCGCAGGCTTCCCGCAGGGCCTACACTCGAAGCCTTCCCTACCTCCGGGGGCAGCCCCCACTGCGGCAAAGAGAGGAAGGGACCCCTGCCCACAAAGAGGCCTCAGGATACGCACGCTCGCTCGATCCCTCCCTGAGGAGGAGGGGACGGCGGCGGCCTGCCCCCTCCTTCCCCGCCCGCTTCTACAGCACTCAGCCGGGCCGCGCGGCCATTCCGAGAGACTCCATCAGGCCCGGCTGAGGGTGGGGGGCCGACGCGCGCTCTGAGGCTCGCGAGTGCCTCGCGCCCCCTTTCCCTCTGCGCCGGGCGGTCGGCACCTCGCGCGCTCTCCCCAGACACTCCCCACACCCCCGTCTCGCGGGGGACTCGCGCTGCGTCTCGCGCTGCCGGAGTGGCTCACGCACCAACCGTCCCACGCGTTCAAACCCAGCTCGAGCCGGGGACTCACCGGGTCCAGGGGAGGGGGAGGAGGAGGCAGCGGCAGCAGCTCCCGGATACATATCTCCGTGTGAGGAGGAGGAGGTGGCGGCGGCGCCTCTCTGCAGGGCAGGCGGTTCCTACTTCAGTAGCGGCTCTGGGGAACTAGCCCGAGCCCCGGCTGCACTGACTCTCAGGGAAGGGAGGAGGACGGCCGACTCCGAGCCGGGAAACCAGGTTACTCAGCGGCACTGGGGTAGGAGGAGCCGGGTGGTTACGGGGGAGGCGGAGGCTCCTCCCTCTGGCATCTTTCTCGTCCCTCCCTCTACTGGCGGGAAACGGGGACAGCCACCTCAGCGTCCCGACTCTGCAGCCTTCAGAGCAGAGCGACTAAACTTCCCCGCCTTCCTGAGGCGGCAGCGGCCCCCAGACTTCCCTCCGTGCGGCCAACGACACGTCCCCGCTTCCCCACTACAAAGGGGCCTAGCAGATCATGTGGTCTGAGCCCAAAGATTGCCATTAGCTGAAAGTCTTTCAGTCCTTACGAAAATAAACCATTGTGTGCGATAGGAAAAAGAACAGGAGGAGGTTCATAAGACTGGGGTCACCCCTGGAGTATCGTCCTGGCTACTTGGCAGCTGTTCTTCAGGAAAAGGGCCCTGTCCTTACTTCTGCTGGGTCACTCTAAGGCCACGTCCAGACTAGGAATTAAAATCGATTTTAGATACGCAACTTCAGCTACGGGAATAACGTAGCTGAAGTCGAATTTCTAAAATCGAGATACTCACCAGTCTGGACGGGGCGCCATCGATGTCCGCGGCTCTCCGCGTCGATTCCGGAACTCCGTTCGGATTGATGGAGTTCCGGAATCGATGTAAGCGCGCTCGGGGATCGATACACCGCGTCCAGACTAGACGCGATATATCGATCCCCGAGCAATCGATTTTAACCCGCCGATGCCGCGGGTTAGTCTGGACGAGGGCTAAGATGGTTGACTGATGCTCTTGCCTTTAGGGCAGGATTGGAGGAAGCTCCCTCCCCAGCTGAGTGGGAATTCCCTCTGCTGAGGTAAGCCCAGTTGTGGGAAACCCTTGGCCGATAGGGAGAAGGCCAGGACACAGTTCACCCCTGCCTACTTTGGGGAGTCCTCAGCAGAGGAACTCTCAACCCCTGGAGATTTGACTTTCTCAGACCCCACATATAAAGCAGGCAGACCCCATCCCTGCATTTGTTTAGCATGGAGAGGAGAAGAGAAGACACAATAACAATCTTCAAATACATAAAAAGTTGTTATAAAAGAGCAGGGTGATCCATTGTTTTTGGTAACATAAGAGAATTATAAATAGTCACAACACAGATTATCAGTATTAATCAGTCATGTCAATCTTTATGGTCACTCTCTGCAGTGCATTTCTTTCTATATATAAATGTATATTGTACATTTAATAAAGCAACAAAATCCTAAGTAGAGCACTAAGAACAAGATACAATATATACTGCATAGAAGCAATAATTAAGTTCAGGCTGTTAACTACTCTGATGTGTAATTGCATCTTAGTTCTTATCCTGGTGCATGTCTTGGTTCCATTGTTCAGCATATTGGAAAAAGTGGCTATGTGGAAGAATAGACTCACTCCTGGAACACCTCTTTGTGACCAGGTGTGGTGTAGCACCTCCCTCCCCAACTGGCATGCCCTGCCAACAGCACTCTGTTTACCCATCTCTTCCTGTTGCTCAGCCCTCCGTCCAGGTCACAATTTAAGTCCACCCCTTTTGGGTATAACAGAGTTCA